>NC_089837.1:403056295-403775462 GCF_035609145.1 Eleutherodactylus coqui
CGTTACATCATACTGCAGGAGGGATCAAAGCATCGCAAGCTGGTGTTCCCTCTGGAGATTAAAAAACAAAGTAAAAATAAGTTTTAAAAAGTTTTACTTATAAAAAAAAAAGTAGTAGGTTAAAAAAATAAAACCTTTTGCCATATTTATAATTAAAGAATCTAAATAAGAAAACAAAAATACATATTTGGTATTGCTGCATCTGATCTATCAAAGTAACGCATTATTTACCCCCCACGGTGAACGTTGTCAGAAAAAAAGAACGCCAGAAATGAGCTTTTTTTGGTCATCCTGTCTTCAAGAAAAAATGTAATAAAAAGTGATCAAAAAGTCGCATGTATTCAAAAAGTACCAACGGAATTTACAAGACATACTGCACAAAATGAGCCCTCGCACAACTATGTCGACGGAAAATTTAAAAAGTTGTGGCGGCCAGAAAATGGCGACAGAAAATAATTTTAAAAAATTAAATATCTTGAAAAAAATTAAAAGTAGTACAGCAAATTAAAACGAGATAAGTTTGTTATCGTAGTAATCGCACTGACCCATAGAATAAAGCTATCGGGTCATTTTTGTTGCAGTGTGTATGCCGTAGAAACAAAACGCATTTAAAGATGGCAGAAATTTTGGGGTTTTTTCCATTTCACTCCACTTAGAATGTTTCTAAAGTTTTACAGTACATTATATGGCACCTTAAATAGTACCATTAAAAAATACAACTCATGCCGCAAAAAACAAGCCCTCAGACAGCATCGGCGATGGATAAATAAAAGAGTTATGATGTTTTAAAAGCGGGGAGGAAAAACTGAAAATGGAAAAAAAAGGGCCATGTCCTTAAAGGGGTTGTCCTGAGGCAAAAGAGAAAATTTTTGTTTTGCCCAGTCCCCCTTCTAAAGCAAACATTACAATTTACACGTTTAAAGCGTTTTTAATGATGGTTTATACTCACCATTCCAGCGTTTCATGAACTTATAAAAGTTCATCTTTAAAGATGGCCACCGGTCCTTTCCCAGGGATGCACTGCGGTTTTCTCCCATGGTGCACCGCGGGTCTTCTCCCATGGTGCACCGTGGGCTCTGTGCGGTCCATTGCCGATTCCAGCCTCCTGATTGGCTGGAATCGGCACACGTGACGGGGCGGAGCTACGCGATGACGCGTAGAAGGGGGCGGAGCCAGAACGCCGCTCGTGCCCGGACCGACCAGCAGGGAGAAGACCCTTCTGCGCAAGCGCGTCTAATCGGGCGATTAGACGCTGAAATTAGACGGAGCCATGGAGACGGGGACGCCAGCAACGGAGTGGGTAAGTGAATAACTTCTGTATGGCTCATATTTAATGCACGATGTACATTACAAAGTGCATTAATATGGCCATACAGAAGTGTATAACCCCACTTGCTGCCGCGAGACAACCCCTTTAAGGGGTTAAGGTTAGGGGACTTTTATTTATTCACTTCCCTAACTTGTTCTTTACACTTACTCCTAAATTAGAGCTATATTTTAAGATAACTAAAGTAGCTGAATCCATATTGTTAAGCAGAAGGACCTGTGTGTATATTTGTAATAATTCGCAGGCTGTTTTCATAATGTAAGCACAAGGATTATGAGCACGGTATTGTTTTTCATCTTATACATATTTTAGACATAAGACAAATGCATGTCCTACAAGCTTTTATAACTTATGCATTATTAATATCATTCTTTTTAATCTTAGAGTTCTTTTCTTGCAATCATTATTATCCTGTCACTATAGGCAGAACTATACAGTTTTTGTCCCCCCGAGTAAAGAAAAGCTAGTACATTACCATTGTTTTAATAATCATTAAAGGCTTTCTTCTGTACTTATTGGACTGAACATGCTACGGGCTTGACTAAATATCAACAGAAACCCGATGAGGTCATGAAAATTTGAGATTTGAAATGCAGAAGAAAAAAGTAATTTCAATCAATCCTTAGAAGTCAAGTACTTTTCAATACCTAATATTACTAATATTTACAAAGTGTAAACAAATTCCACATTGCTTTACATTTTGGGGAAATAACTATAATGACAAGGAATGAAAACAAATTAGCAATGAGATAAAAGGAAAGAAGTCCTTGTCCTTCAGAGCTAAAGGCCAATTTAGACACAAAGATCACTGCTCAAAATTCGCTCATCTTCCATCTTTTGAGCGATAATTGTTGTGTGCATTTACACGGCAAGATGATCGCTCAAAATTCGCTCAAATGGTAGTTTAAGTGACAGTTTTGAGCATTCACTTTGCATAAGCTGCTAAGTAGCTGATTAGCTACTTAACAGCTTATTAGTGTGTAAATAAAGCTCATGCTGTATACAGAAGACAAGCAGGACCACTATTTTCTGTATACAGCTTGTTACCATGCAGTGGTTGCTGGTCCTCTCGGGCGGCGGTGTGCTGGGTCCAGCGGTCGAGGCGTGTCCCCCCGGTTTGTTGTTCGGCTGCCAGGGGAGCGGGTGCCTGGCCGGCGTGGTGCTAACGGCGCACGCACACCTGTGAGTGCAGCTGCTGTGCACCAGCTCCCTTTTATTATGTTCTGTTGGGAGTTGGCTGTCTCCCTCTCTCCGCCCCTGGGCGGAGGCTTTTCTTTAAAGGTCAGGCAGAGACTTGCAATCACTGCCAGTTATTGGTTTCCCTCAGTGTGCTAGCTAGTCTGCCTCTATTGGTCTCCTGCTTCTGTCATCTTGTCTGCTATACTTTGCTATTATCCGCCAGGTTTTTCCATCTGCCTCAGTTCTGCTTAGTATTGTTCGTGTTGGTTATTTACATCTGCCTTTTCTTTCGGTATTCTACCCTTTCCATCCAGGTACGCCAGCGTCCCTTTTTCGGTCCCTAGTTAGAGTAGGGACCGCCATCCAGTTGCCCGCCTGGGGTTAGCCAGGAGTGGAGGCAAGCAGGCAGGGACAGGGGTTGTGGGTGAGATATAGGGCACCCGGGCTGGCGTATCACGGGTAGTATACCATAACACAGCTGTTCTCTTCTTGGAGTGCTCAGCTGTTATACAGCTGAGCACTCCGAGCGGGGTATACAGAAGACAAGCGGGACCACTTGTCTTCTGTATACGACTGTTTTCTTCTCGGAGCACACAGCTGATATACAGCTGAGTGCTCTGAGCGGGGTATGCAGAAGACAGCTGGAGCGCCTGTCTTCTGCATACTTGTGATTTGTTCTCTGAGTGAGATGTCAGCTGAAACAATAGTATCAGTGGTATCCCGCTGAGAACTCTGTGCGCCGCCCTGATAAGGCTGATCGCTGACTTTTAGCAAGCTAAAAGTCAGCGCCTAGCGAAAAGTACACGACAGCCGCGTGTTTAGACACAATGATTATCGCTCAAAAGATGGAAGATGAGCAAATTTTGAGCAATAATCATTATGTCTAAATGGGCCTTTACAATCTAAGTAGAATTGGAGAACTGACAGGCACTAAATTCGACCAGGAGAACAGCCCATTGTGTTGGTATGGGGAATATAAATAAAGCTGCATGAAGCTATCACTTAGTGGTTATTTGAGCTAAAATGAATATACAGTAAGGGCAAGGTTATTTGTATAGCGCCAACTTATTCTGCAGCACTTTCAGGTCATTTTTTTATTACCCCCAAGCAAGCTGGGTACTCATTTTATTGACCATGGAAGGATGGAAGGCTGAGTCAACCTTAAGCTGACTACCTGAACCAAGCGAGGAATGAACCTGCAACCTTCAGGTTGTAAGTGAGAGCTTAGGGTTGCATACTGCTGCCTTAACACTCTGCACAAGGCCCCACAGTAAATATATCGCAGCCTGGTACAGCAGCTTGCTGCAGCTCAGTCCTATTCAAGTAAATGGGACCGAGCTGCAGTACCAGGCAAGTCATTACAAAGTGTATAGACAACCACAATCCCATCAATCAGCTGATTATGGGGGGTTGCCAGGAGTCAGATCTCTAATGATCCGATAGTGATGCTAAAGATAGCCCATCAATACTAAAGTTGAAGAAAACTCCTTTAAAGTAGAAAGAACTAATATAGTTCATATATACAAATTTGTTTCTCAGGATAAAAGCCCAAAGGACTTAGGAATATACATTTTTTCTGTGCCACAGTCATGCTCAGGGCAGTTGCCACTTTACTACCACCTTACTGGCAGCTCAAATTGTATTATCTTAAAACAAAAGAAAGAATCTTGCAAGGTAAAAAGAACATGAAGTGAGTATGTGCATATTTGTCTTGTTTCCTTGTCAAATAGGATAATCCTGTTTATTCACCTTTTCACCTGTCATCTTCCTATGTTAGAACACATTCATTAGTTTAATTTAGTAGTGGAGGTGCAAAAGCACTTTGTGGCCCCCAAACATCAGTTTGGCAGGCTGTAAGGACACACACTGTGTAAATCTGTAGATCTATCTCAAGGCCAGCTTTTCTATAGAACATGCACAAAGGCAACAACTGCTTGACTTCTATGGACTGGGCATATGCCAAAAGAGTGTCCTGCATTGGCGCACCATTTTTTAAGTGTATTAGAAAGAGTAACCAATACAAGGGCATCCTGTGAAAGACAAGCATCTGTTGTAAAGTATACTTTTTACCATGGACGTCTATAGCAGATACATGCAATTGTATAGTACATAGTTGTATACATCAGTGCTATACATGTATGGTATACATATGGCAATGTTTCTAGCGTACAGTATATGGTGGGAATATATATCAAATGTGCTGTAAGCAGAGCCTAAACTTGTCTTTACTATCAAAATTAGTTGCTTACTGAAACATGGAGCAAATTGGACTGGTGATTCTCTTTAAAAAAGTTTTGTACTAAAATTAAATTTTGCCGCAGAGGTTGCACTGTATCCAAGATAGATGCTATGGCAATCTTGACTTTGAGCTGATGCTGTGTTACTTCTTAACAACTTTTCCAGGCCTTCTGCTCAAATATGCACAGAACTTAAGTCCCGTAAATCTGCTGCTACAGCCAGTGACAGTGCTCAGTGACAACCGTTGAGCAGTGTCATTGGCTGCAGCAGCTTGTTTGGAGATGGCTTAGGCTGACTGCAGCCTGTAAAGATGACTTCAGCACAGAGACCCGAAGACGCTGGCAGGGAACGAGCTGGGAGAGGTGAGAATCAGCTGTTTTATTTTCACCATGTATGACCCCTTAAAATGCATTTTACATAGCTCGAACAACCCCTTTAAACCAATTTCTTCCCTTTGATTCCACTTGATTCTGTAAATACCTTTGCTTATTATCTTTCTGTGTATAAAGCATTAAAATCATATACTACTCATGTAGATGATCCATTTGTTCAGTAACCTATTCACACAATTATTCAGTAACCTACTCAGACAATTCACCAGAGATAACAACAACAAAAAAGCAGCTTATCAATAAAGCAGTGAGAAACTGCAGGGCTAAACTTAACTGGACCACCATCACAGACATAAATATTGATTGCCATCACTTTTTGGATTTTGTAACTAATTGAGATGCAGAAAATGCTACATAACTTTTGCTTTCACTGCAGCTTTGGAACACTTTGGAATCATGCCTTGAAATAGATAAAAGCTTTGCTGAATTAGTCTCTAAAGTACACATAGTTAAATTATCTATCAAGTAAAACTAAAAGCAGCAAATGCTGCTATTGGCTGGATTCAAAAGCTCGTTGCTACTTATTAGAATAAAAAGCTTGTAGTTACTTTAAGAGGTATTCCCCCTCAGCAATTATATTGTCACAGCATACTTCCATCATGACTCACCTGTTCCGGCAGCTGTGAGGGGTTGCCACCATGCTGATGCTACTTCCTCTACTCACTCCCTGAGTTCTTTCTGTAGGGAGTTTTGTCTGTGCACTTCCACTACTCGTTCCCCTCAAATCCAGCCTCTGCACCGCATATATTAGGCATACACACCCAGGGTTGGGTGCCTAAGCAACTGGTCTCATTCTACCATTTGTGGCAAAGCCCCAATTTGTGTTTGTTCTGGTTCTGACCCTTGCTTGAATTTGACTATTCTGATTTCTGTGCTCCCTGACCTTGGCACTGTATGCTGGACTCTGTTATTGCCCGCTACCTGCCCCGGCTTTCAGCCTGGAACTTGTTACTGCACCTGTGCTGCCAACCCTGACTCCAGCCAGTTTCTCCACTACCGTCCTGTTCAGACCTTCAAGTACTGCACCTCAGCCCAGTGCAGTGTCAACAGCCACACTGCTAGAAGTGTATGTTTGTGTAACTCTTTGGAGACTCAACAGCAAAGCCGGAATCTCACCTGGAGGGGTCAAGAGTGAAAACCAGGGTTTCCTGGGTGATGCCACTACAGATAGCCCAAAGTCACACTGGTGTGTGGCAAGGTGGATCTATATTCATATGCCAGTTTGCTTAGGCCATGGATCCTGCTGACACTGCAAACACCAAGCTGCATCAAGCCATGTATTCCAGGATCAATCCTGCGGATCCTGCAGATCGTTGCATGATGTTTGGATGCTCTGAAAACCACACAGTCTATTCGAGCTGCAATTCAAGCCACTACCCAAGTTGCAACACAAATAGTCACCCAGCTTTCCAGACAGTTATCTACTCATCTGACTGTCCAGACTATGTCTCTGTCTTCTGCTTCTACTCTAGCCATTTACCTCTACCACCACGCTATCATGGAGTTCTCAAGTCTTGCCGACAATTTTTAAATCAATCTCTGATACATTTTGAACTTAAGCCAGCCTAGTTTCTTAACGCAGTAAAATCGCATTTATCATCTTGCTGTTCAATGAAGCTCTGGCCTGGGCTACACCATTATGGGAGAGCAATACTTCCACAATCTCTAGCCTTCAGACCTTCCTGGCCACATCCAAGACTGTTTATGAGAAACCTTGATTGAGTTTCTTCTATAATCTCTGCACTTCTCCTTCTCTGCCAGGACTTTCTGACCTGTATGCTATACAGTTGTGTGCAGAATTAGAATGGAATGACCAGGTACTGCATTTTATGAATGGTTCAACAGCAGCATTAAGGATAAATTAGCAGGCAGAGAACCACCCATGTCTCTGGAGGGCCTCATTCTCCTACCCTCCAGAATCGACATTCATTTTAGGGAACATCAACGCGAGGCATTGCAAGAAAAGACAAGGGTCCAGCTGGCTCCTAGTTTCACCAGGCCACTTCAAGCTCCTCCTAATTCTCATGCTGAAGAACAGATGAAGGTTGAGGAGAAGGCCAAGGTTACTACAGAAGAGAGTTTGAGGAGACATAGGTGCATATACTGTGATGGAAATGGATATTTCTTGGAATAATGTAGAAGAGTCTGCACTAGGTGAAACTGAGTCCTCTCCAAGGTTTCTACTTATGTACTTCTGTCATATGGAGATTACTCGTTTGCCACAAAGGCTTACCTGGACTCTGGTGCTGCCAGAAACTTCATCCACCAATCCTTGGTGGCTAAGTGCAGGAAACCTAAGCTACCCTTGAAGAAGCTTTTGTCCATTATTTCTGCTGATGGGGAACTCCTGTTTGAAGTCTTCAGGTTCACTACCATTCCTCTGGACTTTGATTGGAGTCTTCCACAGAGAAAAAATTACCTTGCTGGTCCTTCCCAAGTCCATAAACTCCATGTTGTTGGAACTTCCCTGGCTCTGTCAGAATTCTCCAGGCATCGACTAGCACACTGGCCAGGTTTCATGTTGGATTACCAATTGCTATACCCATTGTCTGCTATCTGGCAGTAGTTTGGGAGAAATTTGGATTTTATTAGTAGCAGCCAAACAAAGGAAGTATCTCTCCATATTCATGAGCTGCAACTAGCCACACCCACCCTACCTCACAGCCAATGATTAGTAGCTCACTCTCTATGCACAGTAAAAGGCAGACAGCTGTCAATCACTGGCTGTGTGGTGGGCAAGGCTAGCTGCAGCTTATGAATATTGAGAGTTACTTCCTGTAGTCCTCCATGTATGTATGTATGTGCTGCTACTGTAAAATATAAGTTTTTTCCAAAATTACTGCACAGTTATATAAAGCAGACATATCACTAATCAGCGTACTGTCATGGTCTTCAAAAAGGTCGCAAAAAGATGGAGACAGATTCCCTTTCAGAGACATATGTGAGCAATCAGCCCGATAGGTTAGGGTCCTGCCAACCTAAGGGTGCATTCCCACAGCATTTTTTACCGTTCAACAGGGGTTCTGTTCATCATCATTTTATTTGGAGTACAGAATAGTATAGTTAAGTACATTATTATTCTATACTCCAAATAAAATGGAAACAAATGGAACCTTTGTCAATCAGACACCAAAGAGGTGTCAGTTTAATTAAAGGGGTTGTCCGTGATAGCAAGTGGGGTTATACACTTCTGTATGGCCATATTAATGCACTTTGTAATATACATCGTGCATTAATTATGAGCCATACAGAAGTTATTCACTTACCTGCTCCGTTGCTAGCGTCCCCGTCGCCATGGTGCCGTCTAATTTCAGCGTCTAATCGCCCGATTAGACGCGCTTGCGCAGTCTGGTCTTCTCCCTGGTGAATGGGGCCGCTCGTGCCGGAGAGCTGGTCCTCGTAGCTCCGCCCCGTCACGTGTGCCGATTCCAGCCAATCAGGAGGCTGGAATCAGCAATGGACCGCACAGAGCCCACGGTGCACCATGGGAGAAGACCCGCGGTGCATCGTGGGTGAAGATCCCGGCGGCCATCTTGGTAAGGTAAGTAAGAAGTCGCCGCAGTGCGGGGATTCGGGTAAGTACTAAACCTTTTTTTTTTTTAACCCATCCCTTGGGTTTGTCTCGCGCCGAATGGGGGGCCTATTGAATTTAAAAAAAAACCGTTTCGGCGCGGGACAACCCCTTTAAGGATGGTGAATGGTTTTGTTTGTTTCTGTTTGGCGGTTCTCTCATACTTGAAAAATACTATGGAAATGCTCCCTTAGCGTATAAGCCTGTCAAAGCTCACTGGCTATGCATATTCATAGGGTCCCATTTACTTGCCAGAGGCCAAAAGTATGGAATAGCATAACAGACTATACTATTACATACCGATGGTATACAGTAAAAAAGTATATCACATCCTCTGTCTTTTTACAATGGGACCGTATAGATGACATATTCCACTTTATGCCTGTGCAATGGGATATGTTGCTGGCCATAGTTATATGAACGGGACCCATATTGGAAACACAAATAGTACAACATTACAAAATACTAGATAGATACAGTATCAGTATATAAACAGTACTATTACACAATAACTAGTATCAGTATAGTCAGCTGCACCTCAAGAACATCGCAAGAATCCGCTCTTTTCTCACTGTGGAGACGTTAAAAACGCTTATTGTCGCCCTCATCCACTCCCGGCTCAATTATTGCAACTCGTTGCTGATCGGCCTCCCCTGCACCAGACTCTACCCTCTCCAGTCCATCCTGAATGCGGCAGCCAGGCTCATCTTCCTGTCCAGCCGCTACTCGGACGCCTCTGTCCTGTGCCGGTCACTGCACTGGCTGCCCGTTAAATACAGAATTCAATTCAAACTCACTACCTTCATCCACAAAGCCCTCCACAGTACAGCGCCACCCTATATCGCCTCCCTCATCTCAATCCATCAACCAGCCCGGGCTCTCCGCTCTGCTAATGAAACCAGACTGAGCGCCCCTTTAATTCGAACTTCTCATTCCCGCCTCCAAGACTTCTCCAGAGCAGCACCGGTCCTCTGGAACGCACAACCAAAGGCTACCCGAGCAATCCAGGACTCGCAGAACTTCAGGCGTGCTCTAAAAACGCACCTCTTCAGGGAGGCATACCGCATTCCCTAAACAAACCTCTCTGTACTCCGCCTGATAACATGCTCCCTGACCTACTGACTGCAATCCCTGCTAGCCATCATAAACCGCTCCTGCAGTCACACCGTTTCTGCCGTCACACGGCTAAATGTCTGACCATTGTCTATGTGTATAGCATCGCTCACTCTCCACCTCGCCATACTGTGCACATCTCCAGCCCCTTTACCCTCTGTATCACCCCATTACTTGTAGTATGTAAGCTCGTTGGAGCAGGACCCTCACCCCTATTGTTTCCATCAACTGATTACTATATGTAACCGTGGTTCTGTAATGTTTGTATTTTGTCTTTCTGTATTCCCCCCTGTCTATGTAAGCGCTGCGGAATATGTTGGCGCTATACAAATAAAGATTATTATTATTATTATTATTATTACTACATATATATTTGTGGCAATATGAAGTAGGATAGGATTAGTCATCTCACAGGTTTAGCACCTTTCCTCCACCTGGTGGGTGGCCACACTTGAAGAAGCCATATCCAGACCAGAGTAGGTGGAAAAATTCAGGAATTCTATATTATTTGGCAGTAAATACTAATTACAAAAGGCACCAACTCTTCGCACTGCTGTTTAGTCAAAGTGCACACTTAAATCAAAAAACGAAATCCTAAACATCTCGCTGCTAACTCACATCGGGTTCTCTCCTATCTAACACAGTAGCCTAGCACCACAACCGGGTGTCAGTCTAGGGGCGTCCTTCCCTGTCAGACTCATTGGTAGTAGCACAGCCTGGTCTGCCACAGACCTCAGACTTTCAGCCTCCTCGCAGGTTCTCTCCCAGGCAGTAGCTCCAGCAACAGCTCTGCCCTGTCTTCTCACAACAATGTATCTGGAGGTTTTAACTCCTCCAGACACTGTCATGTAGTTGTCCCTACTCATGAGTTCCTCCACATGCCTGCTCTCAAGCTATTTGTTGCACTGTCTTGCCACAATACATATATACAAAAATATGTATACATACACTACCGTTCAAAAGTTTGGGGTCACATTAAAATGTCCTTATTTTTGAAGGAAAAGCACTGTACTTTTCAATGAAGATAACTTTAAACTAGTCCTAACTTTAAACAAATGCACTCTATACATTGCTAATGTGGTAAATGACTATTCTAGCTGCAAATGTCTGTTTTTTTGTGCAATATCTACAAAGGTGTATAGAGGCCCATTTCCAGCAACTATCACTCCAGTGTTCTAATGGTACAATGTGTTTGCTCATTGGCTCAGAAGGCTAATTGATGATTAGAAAACCCTTGTGCAATCATGTTCACACATCTGAAAACAGTCTAGCTCGTTACAGAAGCTACAAAACTGACCTTCCTGTGAGCAGATTGAGTTTCTGGAGCATCACATTAGTGGGGTCTATTAAACGCTCAAAATGGCCAGAAAAAGAGAACTTTCATCTGAAACTCGACAGTCTATTCTTGTTCTTAGAAATGAAGGCTATTCCATGCGAGAAATTGCTAAGAAATTGAAGATTTCCTACAACAGTGTGTACTACTCCCTTCAGAGGACAGCACAAACAGGCTCTAACCAGAGTAGAAAAAGAAGTGGGAGGCCGCGTTGCACAACTAAGCAAGAAGATAAGCACATTAGAGTCTCTAGTTTGAGAAACAGACGCCTCACAGGTACCCAACTGGCATCTTCATTAAATAGTACCCGCAAAACACCAGTGTCAACATCTACAGTGAAGAGGCGGCTGCGGGATTTTGGGCTTCAGGGCAGAGTGGCAAAGAAAAAGCCATATCTGAGACTGGCCAATAAAAGAAAAAGATTAAGATGGGCAAAAGAACACAGACATTGGACAGAGGAAGACTGGAAAAAAGTGTTGTGGACGGATGAATCCAAGTTTGAGGTGTTTGGATCACAAAGAAGAACGTTTGTGAGACGCAGAACAAATGAAAAGATGCTGGAAGAATGCCTGACGCCATCTGTTAAGCATGGTGGAGGTAATGTGATGGTCTGGGGTTGCTTTGGTGCTGGTAAGGTGGGAGATTTGTACAGGGTAAAAGGGATTCTGAATAAGGAAGGCTATCACTCCATTTTGCAACGCCATGCCATACCCAGTGGACAGCGCTTGATTGGAACCAATTTCATCCTACAACAGGACAATGACCCTAAACACACCTCCAAATTGTGCAAGAACTATTTACAGCAGAAGCAGGCAGCTGGTATTCTATCGGTAATGGAGTGGCCAGCGCAGTCACCAGATCTGAACCCCATTGAGCTGTTGTGGGAGCAGCTTGACCGTATGGTACGCCAGAAGTGCCCATCCAACCAATCCAACTTGTGGGAGATGCTTCTAGAAGCGTGGGGTGCAATTTCACAAGCTTACCTCAACAAATTAACAGCTAGAATGTCAAAGGTGTGCAATGCTGTAATTGCTGCAAAAAGAGGATTCTTTGACTAAAGCAAAGTTTGATGTAAAAACAATGTTATTTCAAATACAAATCATTATTTCTAACCTTGTCAATGTCTTGACTCTATTTGCTATTCATTTCACAACGCATGGTGGTGAATAAGTGTGACTTTTCATGGAAAACACAAAATTGTTTGGGTGACCCCAAACTTTTGAACGGTAGTGTATATACATAATTAAACATTACACACACATACCCTGTATATACACATACAGCATACACAGACACATGCCACTACACAGATATTATAAACATACATGTACATAGATACAAACAGATATAGAGTTACACATATACCTTTTATGCAGTTTGGGTACTTTTATACGTAGTGATAATTGTTCAACTGAGCGAATGACATCACAGTTTGCTTGTTTGCTCTTGTTTGCGGGGTTGTTTGCCATTGCCTTCCCCAGTCATCATTTACCTCCCAGCAAACTGGGTACTTATTCAACCGACCTCAGAAGGATGGGAGGCTGAGTCAACCTAGAGCCGGCTACCTGAACCAAGCAGGGATTGAACTTGCAACCTTCAGGTCATGAGCGAGAGCGTTTAAAACACAAAGATAAATAGTTTTTTTATTTTTTTTTACAAGATAATTCAGTTCACTATACCAGTGAATGAGAACGACTGAACAATCAGTGTTTAAACTGAATGATTAGCGAACAAGCCAACGATGATTTTATGTTCACAGTAAGTGAATGAATTATCGTTCATCGTTGGCTGTGTTTACATTGAATAATCGTCGTTCAAATACGAACATTCCAGTGATTTTTTTTTTTATGATGAACATTCCATGTAAAAGCACCTTTAATTGTAGCTTCAGGCAGGCTGAGCACTAGAGAAAAAACTTCCTGGATTGTGCAACCCCATTGTTTGCAAATTCTCTCTGGCCCAACCAGATGAGGTCTCTGTGCTTATACCTGTATAATGTTACAGGCATCAGAAGAAAAGGCTGGAGTGGGAGGAAGTAGAATGCATGAGAGAAAGGAGAACAAGTGCAGGGAAGGGACTGAGGGCTGTATCCTGTGCTCTTCTATTGTGCTACTCAACCCAGCATCTTGAGCACAAGCCTCACCTGCCCTTCTCTAGCTATGGCCCTGGTGTCTAGAATAGGATGGCTCAAATGTCACAGCTGGCGCACCAGAACTGTCCTATTCAACTCTATTGCAATGTAGAGGGGTGGTTGGACCAGGAGCTATTGTGCATGTGCCAAAAGCGTGTGCTCCGGAGAAACAAGACAGGCTCAGATGTCACTGTGCAATTGTGGCTACTGCTGCAGTGACTGCCTCCAGTGGAAACCGAACATGAACAACATAAGGGACCAAGGAAGAATATCCAGAGAATGCTACAAAATACTTGAAGCTATTTACATATTTTTGTAACTTTATATCAGTGACTTTATGAGATATGATTGCTAAAATGAGAATGATGGCAGAATGCAACTGTCTTTAACATGATGGCAGATTGTAGCAAACCACAAAATTTAGCACCGTGGCTACTAGCAGCATAATCCTGAACTTTTATTTTTTAGTTGGGCATCTCCTCTACCCTAAACTGAACACTCCTCTTCCTTTATGATTTCAATTGTCTCCATCAGTAGCTTTATCTGCATAGTAAGAGCAATAGATAGTAAGCTTCTATAAAAATGTAAACAATGCACCGTCATGTAACCGGTATACAGGATGTAGTCAAAAAGACTGATCCTTACTGCTGCACCTAAAAAAATAGGAAATTCTATTTCCCTTGTTAAGCCGCGGTGTGCGAGACTACAACATCAAATAAAGACATGGTTGATTGAAACCTGCATTCTTGATCGTTTATGGCTCCAAAGCGGCTCATAATCCGACCATGCAAATCAGTTTTTGTCATTTTTCGCAATATGTATAACGAACATTCTTGACTCATCTATTTGTGGACCACAAGAGTAACTTGCTGAAGATAACTATCCTTTCTCAAGATATACAAAAATTTCTACCCAACTTCAATCCAATATTGACCACCTTGCCACATGTACAGCCCATGTTAAGCAAAAAATGGGCAAATTCTCCACTGCCCACAATAAATTGGTGGATGCTTGCAATGTCTTAGAAGAGGAGATCTTCCATCTACTTGAAAAAGTTATAGAATTTAAAGATATGTTACGAAGAAACTAAATTCTGTGCGAATCTGGAATCTGTATCTACTGTTGACCTTCCTCAATATCTACTCCAGCTCTTTCAAACTTTACTTCCATCCCTATCTGGACTAGAAGTCACCATTGATAGAGCACACAATTCCTAAAGCTCGCTCCATCCTAGAGACTGTTCCACAGGACCTCTTAACATAATTCCATTTTTATCACACCATGGAGAAACTTCTAGACAAAGGAAGGTGAAGTAGAACTTTACCTAGCCCGTATAATGCCGTACTGATGTTTTCTGATCTCTCTCCAGCAGTTTTGTAACTCCAAAGACAAGTCTCATCAGTCACCTCTACTCTTTGTGGTGCCAACATTAAATATAAATGGGGCTTCTCTAGTAAGCTTTTCATCTCAAGAAATGATGCGTCCTATGTACCAGCTTCAGTAATGCATGGACTGTTAATACCCCAAAATTACTATTCACCTTTAGAGCAATGGGCACTAGGCAAATAATATTTTCAGTTTTTTTATTTGTTCCTCTGTTACTATTGTTTTTGTTATATTAATGAGAGGTCTTTCTTTATGCTACATGTCTACCACTATCTATCTGACATGAAGTCAGTGCATACATCATGCCTATTACGGTATTTCTTCGCTAGCTGTTAAGGGCTTGAACAGTCCATTTAAACGCAGTTTGCTCTGGTCCAAGGCCCACAACTTATACGCTGATGCATTCTTTGCCCAAGAAGCGCATTTTATAAAAGATATACACCCTAAAAGTGCTCATCTTAAATTCCCCCATTTTTTTGCTTCAACTCCTATAGAGAAAAAAAAAGAGTGTTAATTGCAATCAGTAATTCAGTATCATTTTCTCAGCAGGACTTATACATAGATCCTTTAGGTCATTTCATAAATCGTGCTTGTGAGATTAATAATGCGTCTTTCACTTTAGTGAATTTATATTTCTTGTATAAGCAGCAAGCTTATTTTTTCATGTTTTAAAAGAAACTGCTAAGATATGAAAGGGCACTTTGATAACTGGGAAAGACTTTATTCAGTTATGGATCCGACTCCAGATTCCACTACTGCATCTAGATTACCTTCTGCTATAGTCCCGCTTTTGCAGAACGAGGAACTGTATGATGTTTGGCGCTGTCTTTATGGCTCTGAGAAAGACTATACTTCTTTATTTTAGCTCCTTCTTCTTATTCAAGAATTGATTTGTTTCTCTTGGATGCCAGAGGATTGAGGGAGGTTATATGGACCGAGATCAGAATCATTACCTGGTCGGATCATGTCCCAGTGTCTTTATCACTGCACAAGACGTTTTCCCTATTCTCCTTCCTTAATTGGAGATTTAACGAATATATTCTTTACCACCCAGAACACAAATCTAACTTGAAAACTGAATTAAAAATATTTTTTTTACCATGAACTTAGTTAATAGTCAGTTTCTAGCGTCTTCTCGTTATGGAATGCCCAAAAATTCTATAGGAGAGGTTTTATTACAAAATACTATTTTGAGGCAAAAGGATGGAGAGGAATAATTAACTTCCCTGACCTCTCAAATTAATACTATTGACTCCCTAAATCATCAAGGGCTCTTGTTATCTTGTAAGTTTCTACACTAACAAGATAACTAAACCACAGAAGAGAGAACCCTGCCTAGAAGCAGGGTTATCCTCCCAATAAGGATAGCCCCACACTGGAACCTAGGGACACCTGTCTAGCTCTAAATAGGAATAGGTAGGAACAATAGACATAATACACACCATGTGTCTGGTTTTCCCGGGAGTCTGTAGGTGTGCACACATACACTGAACAGTGTTCAAATGTTCACACCCACAGACGAAAGGGGCAGAACGTCAGACATCACCCATCTGACAGAGTGAAGAAATCCAATGTCTTTAACGAACAACGTTTGTGAGCTTCTATGTTCCTCTTGTTCCAGCCTTGCAAATATAAAGCATGTAGCACATAATAAGTCTTACTGTAAAATAGGCTGCAACGAATAATAATTGAAAAATAGCTTGTATACTACCCATAAATTAAACCTCTTATAGACAGGATTTAACATAGAAAAGGTGTAGCCTCTTATCTTTCATTTCCTGGATTATTTGAACACTAGCCCTGAACTGAATATCCTGCCTTGGATCTACATAATGGCAGCAGGCAGGTCCTATGATCTGACATATCGCACCCTAAGCAGCTGTAAGCTAATCCAGTACTGTTGTATGTTGGTTAGTAACCACAATTGAGCTTGAATTGCATTAGTTTGATTAACCAGCTCCAATCAAACTGTGAAAATCTAATCGTCAAGATATTCTGTAGCTCTAGTTTATCACACATTTGTAGTATACATGAACAAATAAACCATCTTGTTAATCATGCCCATAGACATAACATGAAGCTTACCATTTGGCCTTGACCAATTATCCGCAGCTCTCTTGAAGAGTGTGTGTTCAGGGCTTACCATTTATGACAGACCATCACACAGTAATTCAAAGGGGGCATGGCTACTACCATGCAATCTAGGATGACAGACAATTGTCATCCAAAACTCAGGGCATCCTATGTTCTGGCCCAATTTTCTACCATGTTATATTGTCCCACACATTGTACACATTTATTAGGTAACCCATTGCAATCCCAAAAGGGATAACAGTCTATAGTGACACTCTTCCAGGGTAAATAAGATAGTATGATGATACCCAGTCCATGAACAATTAAGAACCAACCAGGGGTCACCAAGCTATACTCCAACGACTATTGGGGCAGTTGTGCTCTGCTGTTTTTGTGACAACACAGGAGTACCAAGACTTTTATTAGACCATGACCATATCTCCTCCACAGTGAGAGATATAGCCACAAATAGAGTAGAGGAGGATGCTATAGGGGCATGAGTACACATTCAACAATTACTGAATTTCTCTGCATTATCAAATGCTGCAACAAGTACTTCATGATATTTAACAGACTTATTGTCCCAATCATTTTTCAAGATATTATTTAAGCCTCAAACCCATGGTATCATAACTAGAAGGGTATGCATGGTTCTAGTGGGTATTTGATTCTTCTCCTTGCTGGATGGAGACTCATTTACAGTAGCTGGTGTGGACCCACTTAGGCTTTTCCCCCCAATTTGACTGACATGGCAGTCGTCAACTGGATCTGATGTGGTCCATCAAATCTGTTCCAAACTTTTTTTCCGATATGTCCTTTTGAGGACAATCCAGTCACCTGAAAGCAAAACTATGCAACTCCTCTTATTTTGGCCCATGACTCAAGTGTGACATCATGAAGTAGAGCGTGCGGAGGAGGCATAGAAGCTGACCCTTCTGTTCCTATCTTTTGTCACACTTCCTTTTCTTCCTTTTGAAGCCGTTTCCTGCAATTTAGGCACCACCCATTTTGGGTGCAATCAGGTTAACAAACATTACCTCAGTCAAGAGGAGTCGGGCTGCAGCATCTACTCTCCAGTTCCCTAGAGCCTCAGGAGTTGTCTCCTTGGTATAAGCCTGGTCTTTGATGACAGCCACTTGTGCAGGAAGAGCTAAAGCCTTGTACAACAAAGACACTACTTCTGCATTCTGGATAGGTTTACCCGATGAGCCAACAAAATTTCCACTACGCCACAAGAGTGCGAAATTTAATGAGATTCCAAAAATGTACCTCGAGTCAGTGCAGACACAGTCTTACCTTCATCCAGTCTACACACTGCAGCGAGCGGCATCAATTCCCACCTCTTGAGCAGATGTCCCAGGAAGGTAGTGTTTTTTCTTTTTTCCTACAATTGCCAAAGTTCTTTACAACTGCATAACCTGTTTTACTCGTCCATCGTCATGATTTTTAGGAATAGTCTACAAAAAAACTCAAAATCTGCATTAGCAATTGACTCATCTTTAACATGCTCAAATCCAACAGTTTAAACTGCATTTTCAAGATCTCTAGTTTCACTTCCATTAATTCCAGATCATCATGCACTTGAAATTCAATGTCATGGTCTGCCCCTGCCTTCCCCCTTTCCAATTTCAGCGGAAGCAATGAAGCTGTATTTAGAACTATTATGAGGGTGCTAGCAGGGTGGTTTTATACCTAGTGAGTCTGGCAGCTGAAGGATTTCTAATCTGTGCTAAATGCAGGATGTTCATGCCTGAATGAGGGACCATGACAGTTAAGGGCCCACAACACCTTTGGTACCTGCGCAAAAACTTGTTGCAAACAGGGGGAAGAATTTACAATCTATAACGAAAAGAACTGCCCAAATGGTGGTTAAATGCTGGTTCATTAAAGGCCTAATACCCCTAGTACCGTTTGGGGTATATTCAATTTTTGCTTCTATCACTGTAAGTGGTACGTCTGCCCTAATAAGTTGACTGAGCAGGTCTCTGTACCATAAATCTACCCACATTAGAAATGTGATTCCCTTTAAGTAATTTTTCTTCTTAATTTGATTCTGTTTGCAATGCACTAATCAGGTTTGTCAAGTACACAATTATCTCATTTTAGCATTACATACTTCAATAGTATTCAAATAAATAAAACCCGACATTTTGTTTGGCCCATGTACTATAAAACTATATATTATTATATGGTTCTTAAAATTCAGATTATAGAGAGAATGGATGCTAGATTACAAAATGGAGTTACTATAGATTCAATCATTTTTTCACAAGTGTTTTCTCAGAGGAGATTGTTGTTCAAACATGCACAATGTCTCTACTGACCAGGCGGTTTATTTGGTACTGCAGCTAGGTCCCATTCAAGTAAATGACACTGAACAGCAGTACCAGACTCAGTAACGGTCATATGTATAGTGCATTGTCTATGTAAACCGATGTGACTTCAGTGCCACTGCTCCTTCATTTTCTTGATTGATGGGGGTTTGATGGGTTATCAATGTTTAAGCCCCAGAAAACACCATAAAAGGGGTTGTCCAGAATATTTTTTTTATTCTAATAGCTGACCACAGCTTTTTGCTATATACAGTACTTACCTGACGAAGATGGTCCTCTTCTTCGTTCCAGTGGTACGTCACGCAATCTGTATACAGGGCTTGGAGCAGATTCCTAGTCTTGGAAACAAGATCACATTCCATTCAGGGCAGTTACTGGCTGTAGTGATCACATGTATATTCATGCACGGCACCATGGCAGCCAATGTAGACACGCGGTGAGGATACAGTGATGGTGGGGGGGGGGGGGGCAGCGGGCACATAGTAGGAAAGTATTTCTTTTTCTTAAATATTACAACCCTCCTCCTACTGCCACTAATCTTTAGAGGGTCACTCTGGTGATTTTTATTTATTCATTCATTATGTAGCTATCCCCCCGGTATATATAAGTCAGTTACTGTTACCTTGGTTAGTTATTTCTTGGTGTCTGAATCTCCTGGCCTCTTTCTCCTCAGGTGGCAGTCTGACCTGCTTAAATCTACTTGGGGGTTTATGTGTTCATTTTCTAGTCAATTTCTCATTCTGTGTGATGCTGTTATATGGACCCTATCACTGCAACTACCTGGTCACAGTCATTCTGATGATGATCACACTATTATAATAGTGGAGATCACAGCTCATCATCCTGACTGTGTACTAATGCTCTGTAACTTACGTGATTAGAGAAGGTAATAATAATTAAACTTTTCCCTCTGCAGGCAAAAGTGGTATATCCTTAAAGGGGTTGTCCCGCGAAAGCAAGTGGGTCTATACACTTCTGTATGGCCATATTAATGCACTTTGTAATGTACATTGTGCATTAATTATGAGCCATACAGAAGTTATCAGAAGTTTTTCACTTACCTGCTCCATTGCTAGCGTCCTCGTTTCCATGGAGCCGTCTAATTTTCAGCGTCTAATCGCCGGATTAGACGCGCTTGCGCAGTCCGGTCTTCTTGTTTTCTGAATGGAGCCGCTCGTGCCTGAGACCGGCTCCTGGTAGCTCCGCCCCGTCACGTGCCGATTCCAGCCAATCAGGAGGCTGGAATCGGCAATGGACCGCACAGAAGCCCTGCGGTCCACCGAGGGAGAAGATCCTGGCGGCCACCTTCAGCAGGTAAGTAAGAAGTCACCAGAGCGCGGGGATTCAGGTAAGCGCTGTGCGGTGTTCTTTTTTAACCCCTGCATCGGGGTTGTCTCGTGCCGAATGGGGGGGGGGTTGAAAAAAAAAAAACCATTTCGGCGCGGGACAACCCCTTTAACTAAGGCTGGGCTGATGCATCAGACAGGGAGTTGCATGGCATAGAACTGGCTAGAATACACAGAGGAGACCTCCAGAGTTGACAGGCAATCAGGTTAGGAAGGCAGGCATGAAAAATAAAATTCACCAGAGTAGCCCTTTAATAACTATTCAGGAAACCCCTGTAACTATCCCAGCACTGCTTAATCATCAGAAGCTGAAACAAAGTAGATTGCACTTAGTATTAAGGCCAAGGCTGAAAGGTATTCTATCTAATCGGGGAAATGAAGAACAGAAAAATAATTGACCAAGCTCAAACCCATCCAAACAACTCTAGTGATGTGGTGAAAAGGTTATGAAATTCCGAATTGTTTCAGCATACATTATTCATGTCAATAACTTTACCCTCTCAACAGTATAATGATTTGCTGGATGCTTTTGAACATAAATATTTAGTGTAGTCACAAAATATATATCTTTTGCAGCTTCAAGCTTATTCTGCCTAGAATAACCATTTAATTTTTCTCTTAATCAGCGATGCATACAATAGGGTATGGCAGAACTTAATACATTAATAACAAATTGTGAGCTCATGTCAAGCAAAAGAATAGTAATATATTTCAGGATTCTACTCATGATCATCAGCAAGCAAAGCATCATGAAAATCATAACTACAGAAATTAATAACATTTAGTATTCTAGGAAAAGCTCTTCAAGTAACAATCAATAAATGCACACAGGAGTGTCAAACTCATTTCCCCCGAAGGCCACATTAGCCTTAGGCTACATTCACACGGGCGTATATGCGCATGAATGTTTTGTACGTGCAATACGCAGAAAATAGTCAGTAGCGCTTACTTTGCATCTGCAATCACATTGCGCAAAGACTTGCAGTCAAAAGACACGGCTGCATATTTGCAAGACCAAAAAGAGCTTATGCCCATGTGAATTTGTCCCAACAGTGACTCCCATAGTGGCCCCATGTAGTAATAGTAACCCCATAGTGGATGCAGTAGTAACAGTGACCCACATAGTAGCCCTACTAGTAATAGTGACTCCTATAGTGGTCTCAGTAGTAACAGTGACTGCTATAGTGGTCTCAGTAGTAATAGTGACCCCTATAGTAGCTGCATTAGTAATAGTGTCCCCCCTATTGGCCTCTGGCTGGGCAGCATCCCTACAGACTTTCCACTCACCCGGCCTATGGTGCAGCAGTCACTGCTGAGTCGATAACTGCTGATCTCTCACCTTTGCGTCTGCCCTGCGTACAGAATGGAGCGCACAGACACTGGGGTGGGGTGGGGAAGAGCAAGGAGCTCAGCAGTCACAGAGTACAATGCTGCTGCGGGACCGAAGCTGCAGGCGTGGTAAGTAGAATGCCTGTTAGACTTGCTGCACAGCCAGTGGGCCACATAAAATGAAATGTTGGGCGGGGTTCAGCCCATGGGCCTTCTAATTGACATATGTGCCCTACAAGAAAGGGAGCACGTGCTTTTATACTGCATATACCAGACTTTAATTCCTTTAAGACACCACCCTCCTTTTTTTTCCATTTTCAGTTTTTTCTTCCCCATTTCAAAAAGTAATAGCTCCTTTATTTACTCATCAACATATATGTCCGCAGGCTTGTTTTTTTCTGGGATTAGTTGCATTTTTCAATGGTACTACTTAATTTGCTATATAATGTGCTGAAAAGTCTTTAAAAAATTCTAAGCAGAGTGAAATGGAAAATAAAAATACTCCTTCACCATCTTTGGGAGGAGGATCTTGTTTCTACAACGGACACACTGCAGCAAAATTGATATAATTTTATTCTATTCGTCAGTATGATTATGCCAATAAAAAAAATTGTATTTTTTTTTTTGCTGTACTATGTTTAAAAATAAAAAAAAATCTTTGAAAAAAATAAAATTATTCTCTGCCGCAATCTTCTAACAGCCATAGTTTTTTAAATTTTTCAACAGTTTCAACATAGTTGATTGAGGACTTGTTTTTTGTGAGACATCCTGCAGTTTCTATTGGTACAATTTTTGGACTATATACGTTTTTTTAAATGCTTTTTATTACATTTTTTCTTGGAGAGGGGGTGACCAAAAAAGAGCAATTCTTATATTGTGCATTTTTTTTTACAGTGTTCACCTTTCGGTTATCTCGAATAGTGAACATTGTGTTACTTTGATAGTAACATAATGTGTTACTTTGTAAGACTGGACTTTTACCAAATATGTCTTTGTTTTTTTATTTTTATTTTTGTTTTAACATATATTTGGGAAAAGGAGGGTTTTTACATTTTTATTACCTTTGCTTTTTTTAATAAGTAAACTCATGCTTCTTTAAACTCATGCTTACAGTTTTTTATTCACCGTAGGGTACTTGAACTAGTTGTTTGATCACTCCTCCTGCAGTATAATGTAATACCACAGTATTACATTATACTGCAGGATAATGTAATACCATAGTATTACATTATACTGCAATCTGTTTACAGGCATGGCTTCATATGCAATTTACATTGGCAGCCTTGTGGTGGGCCTTCAGAAGGCCCCAGGCTGCAATGGCAATGATACAGTGCCGTGCGATCTCATCACAGGAGGCAGTTTGTGGCCCTCAAACTCCAATCGTGGCATTTAAATGCTGCTGCCTTTGTTTCTTTCATTTTGATTCTTTTAAATAGATATAGGAAAGGGAGGGTTTTTACATTTTTATTACCTTTGCTTTTTTAATAAGTAATAAAACTTTTTCAACTCATGCTTACGTCTTCTTAGGGTGGCTTCACGTGAGCGCGTGCATACGTGCGCACAAAAACATGCGTCTATTAGAACCAATGCATTCCCTATGCTGTGTTCACAAGTCCATGCTTTTCAGGCATGTGCTTGCAAAGATAGGACATGCGTGCACCATAGGGAATGCACGCATTGTCTTCAATGGAGCCGCGCCTGCTGCGGGTGGCTCTATTGAAGGCAATGGTCTGCCAGTACCCCTTGTTTTTCTGGTAAGAGCTTTAAATATAAGCTTTAAATATAAACAACCATTTTAGTGTTAAAAAAAAAAAAAAAAAAAAAAAAAAAAAATTATATATATATATATATATATATATATATATATATATATATATATATATACATACATATATACATATATACACATACACACTTACCTGTCTGCCGCTGCTGTGTCCCCCACGGGGATGAAGAACACATCAGCTGCATGTGGCAGATGTTTCTTCATCCCTGCGGGGAATAAAGAATTCCCCGCTGCACCTGCCACATCTGTGACAGATGTGGCAAATGAGTTCTAAATTCCCGCATGGAATAAAGAATTCCCTACCGCTGCTGTCAAGGATGACAGCTGCGATAGGGGATCCAGCTGCTGGCACCCCGTAATTGTTTTTCAGGGAAGGTCTTTAAATATAAAGCCTTCCCTGAAAAACAAGGCAAAGTAGTGTAAAAAATAAAAAAAAACATACTCACCTTCCTTCAGCTGCCGGGGCCCAGACGCGTCCTCTCTACGCTATCCCCGGCTCTGCAATGCAGTTTTTTGAGCAGGCGGGAATTTAAAATCGCCGCCTGCTGAAAGAGCTGCTTGTGATTGGCTGTCACAGGCAGCTCTCGCCTGTCATTCATTCAGCGATAGCTGCCTCACCCAATCACAGGAGTTCAAAGCAACCCCCCCACAAATCTACTATTGATTGCCTATTCTAGGCGTAGGCCATTAGTAGTTTACAACCCCTGTAAATGTCCATATAACATTGTGAAGTTTTTTTTTTTATTATACTAAGGGATGAGCAGGGAGAGAGTAGAATAGATGGTATACTTTATAGTATGTAGACACAAACATCTCATTACAACACCATAAATTTGATCGTACTTCTGCTGTTCACTCACTTGGGAAAGCTTTCCATGAGATTTAAAGTTTACCTAACCATTTAGGTGACTGTTTAGAATAAGCAGTTCTGTGTGTAGATGTGGACATTATATGACTTGTATCCTGCATTATTAGCTGTTTTCACCTCTGTAGGCTCCAACTCTAATTCTCAGTTGTCCCCAAGTCAAGATTAGCTGCTATGTCGTCTCCCATATACCGTGCACAAGGAAAAAGAGATCCTGCTCCCCTATCTTCATCAGGGTGCATAAACACGGGCGATAAACCCGCACAAGTTTTGTGTGTTGTGAGACACACAGAAATTGCATGAAAATAAAACCCATTATTTTCAATGGTTCTATTTACAATGGGCGATTTTGAGTTAAAAAAATAGGTTTTAGTTTTTATGTCCTATTTTGCTATGATTTTAGACAATTTCTAGCCCATGATTTCCTATCAACATGGGTTGAAAAATCTAATTTATTCTTTTAAAATTATATAATCCCTTTTTTTGTGGTAAAATTTTAAAATATTATCCCATAGAAAAAGCAAAGGCTCCATTGACCAGCCTTTTCAGCAGGCCTGTACTGCATCATCAGACTGGTGATAGTTCCTGGCCAGAATGCCATGTGATGGGCCGTATGGCCTTCAGTTGTTGAAGCCTTGCGGCAGGTTTACTGGAAGACAATGATGACATCCCTGTCTGACGTCTATTGCTTTCGGCGTTGACGTAGTTTATTCAACAACGTTACCGCTGTTTCAAAATTAAAACAGAGGACAGTATGAAAGCAAAGCGGCCATAGGGGAGCAGAGTTTCTGCGCTGGATGAGAATGTTTGCATGTACTTCACTATACACCTTGTCCCATAACAACCCCCAATGGTTTTTTTTTTAATTTGCCAGTTATCCATATCTTAATATATCTGTATAACCCCATTCCCCATGGAGTAACATAATAAATAGTCATATACTCACCTCCCCTTGTTCCGGCTGTATTCTGCGCCGATGCTCATTCCCTCGCTGCGGTCTGTGTTCACTCTTGCAGTCCTATCCAAGTTATGAAACATCACAGGGGCTGCAGCCAATAACAGAGCTGAGTGATAAATATTACAACACAGACAACCCCTTTATTTTCCAAAATTTGTAACAACCTTTTTAACAAAAGAATAATGAAGTAAATTACAAATAAATGTGCTTACAGACATAACTTTACAATACACAGCTTAGAATTGATATCTTCAACTTCAAAGTAATCAATTTTTATTTCTTCCCCCAATTAGGAATTTAAAAAATATCATTCTCTACTTTAAAAATATATATATTAAAAAAATGAATTTAATTGATATTAAATAAGAAAAAAACTAAACAAATTTACTGTCTTTTAGAACAAGCGAGAGGATTGCCCTCTGGCCAGACGTGTTGATCAGCGAGTTCTGCACCATCTGCAATCAGAAAGAAATCCAGACTGGGTTTATAACTTTGCCCAAACTGTGGCCAACAGCCCAAGGTCAACACCAGCGGAGCACCTCTTTTCAATACAAGTCACAATCAGTACCCTGTTTGAACTGTGTGCACCTTCAAATAATCTGGCTGATCTTTTTGAGGGTACACACCAATATAGAATCAACCAGACAAGACACCCCTCATTTCTACCTCCACAAGAAATGTATATCCCATCCCCTACACAACCACCTGTTCATCAACCTCAAAAACAGAGGTCCTATTTCAATCATGGACCAAACCCCATATATTAACATGGCTATTACAGATATTATTATTCTGGCCCTGCCCATTAGGAAAGATAAGGGATGTATCAAAAGGATGTGATAATAGTGGTTAAGATGGCTATTTGTAGCCTTCATTTTATATAGTTTTAGCCATGTATATACTTTTTATAAACTATTCTTTGTAGGTAGTTTGTTGTAGATCCTAAAACCTTGAATGTATCCTGGCATAGTGCCATTCTTGTCTGAGGCTAATGTCTTGTGATCCTGACTACCTCACAACAAGTGATTGGCCACTACCAGGTGCAATGGCTTTGGTAAACAACACGTCAGCATTGATACGTAAGCTATGGTTTGAGTGTAAAGTAAGCTGGCGAGCCCCAATTGAGTTAGAAGCTCTGTACCCATGACCAGAGATGTCCGCTTGGTGATGTGAATTTCTAAGGGGTTCTTTGTCTTCGCTAGAGCTTCCCTAGCTGATGTTTAAGACAGATGATGCTTGTAGCAGCCCTTGGTGATGTGTAAGTAACTAAGTACTTAACCTTTGTAGAAATTATTGCAAAAGTGTATGTGATATCATTTACTACATGCAACTATATTACACCTCATTCTGTTAATTAAGATTTAACTCCTCCTCCTTCTTTAACCCCTTAATGACATGGCCTATTTTGGCGTTGAGGACCAAGCCATTTTTGGTATTTTTCCATCTCCATTTTTCAAAAGCCATAACTTTTTTATTTTTCCGTCGACGCGGCCGTATGAGGGCTTGTTTTTTGCGTGGTGAACTGTAGATTTTTTTTGGTACCATTTTTGGGTACATAGACTACATTGTAAAACTTTTATTATTTTTTTTATGATCGTAGGAAGAGAAAACGCATCAATTCTGCCATAGATTTTTTGGGTTTTTTTAAAAGCGTTAATTATGCAGCATAAATGATACAACACATTTTTTTCTGCGGGCCGGTACGGTTACAATGATACCAAAAATTTTTTTCACTTTTCCACAATAAAAACCATTTTTTTTGGAAATTCTTAATTTTTTCTAAACTCACTGCATTCAAAGTGCTATAACTTTTTTATTTTTTCATGGATGGAGCTCTGTGAGGGCTTATTTTTTGCGAGACGAGCTGTATTTTTTATTGGTACCATTTTGGGGTACATCTGTTTTTTTTAATCACTTTTATTGCGCTTTATGGGAGGCAGAAGGCTAAAAATTAGCATTTTGCCTCAGTTTTTTAGCATTTTTTTAACGCTTTTTGCCGTGCAGGATAAAAAGCATGTTCAATGTATTGTACGCATCATTACGGACGCGTTGATACCAAATATGTGGGGTTTTTAATTTTTGACTTTTTTTATGCTAATATGAGAAAAAGCATAAAAAAAGCTTTTTTGACTTTATTTACATTTTTATTTTTTGAACTTTATTTTTCTCTTTTTTGTTACAACACTTGTGTCTCTCTGAGGGACTTTTACTGTTACACTTCAGATCGCTGCGATAATGCATGGCAGGGCTTCTTCCCTGCCATGCCTTATCGCTTACTATAGCGATCATAGGCTATGGCAGTACAGGACGCGGTAGCCGGCGTCCTGTTGCCATAGCAACCAGCCGGGCTCTCGCGATAACATCGCGAGAGCCAGCCGGAGACACAGAGGGATCTACTTAGATCGCGGCAGGGAAGGGGTTAACAGCGGGGGGCGCATCTCCGATGCCCCCCCCCCCCCCGCTGTTGCAGCGGGACGTCGGCTGTGACTGACAGCCGGCTCCCACTGCGGGATAATATGTGATCCCACGTTATCCCCAGGACGTAAGTTTACGTCCTGTTGCGGAAAGTACCCTGCTGCCAGGACGTAAATTTACATCCTGCAGCGGGAATGGGTTAAAGGCGTATCAGAACCTCAAACACAAAAAACATGGCAATACAAAGGGTTGTAATTCCTTAAGATGCATTAAATTTTCTACAGTACTTACCAGTGTGTAGATCCTTGTTTAATGCCTGGAAGATCCATACAATGATTACAAATTCTTTATTATCCCATCCTTTTAATAAAGCACAAAGTATTGACAACACTTTATTTAAAAAAAATAATGAGGCATTGGTAATATTATGGCCACAATTTACATTTAAAAAAGCTACACATGATTTGTTTTTACTTTATTTTAAATTTGCTAGCTTAAAAATTGGCAAAAATACATAAGCTTGCAACCCACATCAAGGGTCCTCAAAAACATCTGCAGAAACAATTCCAATTTACCTCCTTCCATGGAGACATTCCAGCTGCCAAGGCACAGATCCCTGTGGAGAAGAAAAATAGTCTGCAAATAGATCAGGAACACACAGGCCAGATGTTGGAGTTTTCCAGAAGACACTTTCTGCTGATGATCACCCAGTGATAGATGTTAGATGCAACATCATGAATATGGATGAAATTATGGAGTACCACACGTGCCTGAATGATGGTAGTCACACTCTCTGGATCAAGCTGAAGTGTGCCCTGAAAAACTTGTCACTTGCTGACTATAACTCCAAAAGCACACTCCATCACAACAGCCTGCCCTAGTAAGCCTGCAATTCAAGACTAGTCTTCTGTTGTCAAGACCACAGTGGGGAAAGGGACACAGAACATGTTCTGTGAGCCCAAATCCGTAATCCGCAACAATGACAAAGAGGACAGAAGGATCAGTGCATCCGGGAAGGTTGCAAGGCCCCGCGAGAAAGAGATGTTGTTACTGAAACCGCTGCCCTATTTGGGAAACACAGTAGGAGATGGTGGAGATCCCAGCAGGAATTTAAAATGTAGAGAGGTATAGATGGTTCCCCGTGACCAGAAACCTATACAAAAATTATAAGGTCTACATAAATGTAGTGGGCCAGAAGGGTACTACAAAATCGCTAATTTTATGTAGGCTTGCAATTTACACAGGGCATGCAAGGTTAACTCCAGTTTAATCTGCCCCATCCTATAGCCGGGAGACGGCCCAGAAGTGACAGAGGCCTAGTGAAGTGCTCCTGAATGATGGAGACAGGGCAGCAGCCAGGGCCAGGATTTGTCTAATGCTGGTAACAGAAAAACTGTGTTGTAGATTGACAAAGGTCAGAAGGCCAAGGTATATAAATTGTGATATTTCTGCCTCATCTCTCCAAAACATCCTTGGCCACCTTCCATGCAAATTATGTGATCTGCCAATCTAATGTCTGTGGAAAAATGCTGCTTAGTATCACTCTATACTGAGACAAATACTATTTTACTTGCTCTGATGAAATTACAGTAAAGAAGGTTTACTTTAATGTTTTTATAAACACTAGCCTCCGTGTATTACTAACATCCAACAAGACATGGCTAAGTGTAGCAGCGGGCTTTCACGAAGTAGCCAAATTCCCCAATTGCGTGGGTGCAGTCGATGGCAAACATATACAGGTGATTCAGCCAGCGCACTCAGGATCATGGTTCTATAACTACACAAAAAACAATTCTGTGTTCCTGATGGCGGTGGCTGATGCACACAAAAAAAATAGTTCCATCGATGTTGGTGCCTACGGCAGTACTGGAGACTCTCGTGTGCTGCAAACTTCAGCAATTGGGATACAAATTCTTCAAGAAGGCATTACACTCTCAGCCCCAGACCACTTCCGGGAACAACCCATCCAGTCCCCTTTGTTATGGTATCGGATGAGGCTTTCCTTCTAATGTCCAACCTGGACTCAATGCCCTGAAGAGGATATTTAATTATAGGCTGAGTTGGGCACGAAGAGTGGTTGAGTGTGCCTTTGGAATCATGGTTAGTCAGTGGAGAGTCTTAACCATGGTCATCCTCGTAGACCCGAAAACAGTTGATGTCCTTGTCAAGGCATGTTGTGTGCTTCACAACTACCTACAGGAATACAGACCTGAGGTAGATGTGGATGTACTACACCCTGCCTTTGACACAGACATCAACTGGGATCCTGGCCTTCCCACCACTTCGGGTGTCCAATCAAGAAATAACTTTGCTGACTATTTCATGAGTTATGAAGGCACTGTGCCTTGGCAGTACTCCTGTGTTGCTGGTGTGTGGTCCTTACTGCAGATTGGATCCTCCTGACTGCCTTTGGTGTTCTGTGTACTAAGAAGAACCACCTGGCCCACTTAAAGCAAGTTCATGTTCCAAACTAGAGATGAGCGAGCATACTCGTCCGAGCTTGATGCTCGTTCGAGTATTAGGGTGCTCGAGATGCTCGTTACTCGAGACGAGCACCACGCGGTGCTCGTCTCGATTAAACGAGCACTGACCATTGAATTCAATGGAGCCGGCAATACAGCCGGCTCCATTGAAAGCAATGGGCTGCCGGCTAGTGCGGGATGAATTTTCGGGAAGGGCTTAAAAATATAAGCCCTCACCTGAAAATCATCCTAAAATGTGTAAAAAGTCAAAAAATATATACTCACCTTGTCCCGGCAGAACGATGTTAGCCCATTGAATTCAATGGAGCCAGCAATACAGCCGATTCCATTGAAAGCAATGGGCTGCCGGCGATCGCACAATGAATTTTCTAAATATATAAATATATAAGCCCTTCCCTGCAATTCATCCAGAAATGTGTAAAAATAAAAAATATATATATACTCACCTTGTCCCGGCAGACGGAGTTCAGCTGCGGCCAGCTGGCAATTCTGCTGAACTGCTCTCTGTAGTATTCAGCAGCCGGGGATTTAAAATCCCCGCCTGCTGAATGAGCTGCCTCTGATTGGTCAAAGCCTGACCAATCAGAGGCAGATCTCACTCACACCCATTCATGAATTCATGAATGGGTGAGTGAATGCTGCCTCTGATTGGCTCACCGCAGCTCTCAGCTGAATGACAGCAGTTCAGCACCACAGTGCAGGGGACAGCAGGAGAAGACGCGGCTGTGCCCCAGCAGCTGAAGGGAGGTGAGTATCTATTTTTTTTGTTTTTTAAATCACTTTTAATTCATTTCCAGGGAATGGCTTATATTTAAAGCCCTTCCCTGAAAAAGAATTCAGGTGTGCAAGCAAACCATTGTCTTCAATGGAGTCGCCGGCAGCAGCAGCGGCTCCATTGAAGAGAATGCCTGCATTTTTATTCTTTTTTACACTAAAATCTTTCTTTTTCAGGTAAGGGCTTATATTTTTAAGCCCTTCCCGAAAATTCATCCCGCGCTCGCCGACAGCCCATTGCTTTCAATGGAGCTGGCTGTATTGCCGGCTCTATTGAATTCAATGGGCTAACATCGTTCTCTGCCACAGCTGTTACAGCTGTGGCGGAGGAGAACGATCTTACTGCGTACATAATTTTTTTTTATTTTTACACATTTTAGGATGATTTTCAGGTAAGGGCTTATATTTTTAAGCCCTTCCCGAAAATTCATCCAGCGCTCGCTGGCAGCCCATTGCTTTCCATGGAGCCGGCTGTATTGCCAGCTCCATTGAATTCAATGGGCTAACATCGTTCTTCTCTGCCACAGCTGTTACAGCTGTGGCAGAGGAGAACGATCGTTATGCTGACAGTGGGGGGGGGGGGTCTCACTCTTGCCACTATTGTGGCTTAATAGTGAGACCTCGGAGCCCGAAATGCAGCCCTGCATGTTGCTCCTCGCCTGCCCTATCCATTTCTGTGTTTTTTACATGACTTTGGTGATTTGCTAAGATTTTCACAAATGAAAACCTTAGCAGAGCACCAGTCATATACAAAAATGCTCTAGTCGCCCATTGACTTCAATGGGGTTCGTTACTCGAAACGAACTCTCGAGCATCACTGAAAGTTCGACTCGACTAACGAGCACTCGAGCATTTTGGTGCTCGCTCATCTCTATTCTAAACCATAATTATAATTTGTGAAATAAAATCCATTAGTTTTTTGAACATGTTTACAGTCCGTTTATAAAAATTATTTTCAGGTTTTTTTTGTCTCTTAATAAAAAAAGATAGCTGGACATTTTACGTATTACAGTCAGCCATTACTGTGTTAACATTACAGATAACGGGTATCCAACCAGCAGACGTTGCACAGCTATGACAAAGCAAGCAGCATAGATGGTCCCTTAGTTACACAAACTGTAAATATAGGACTAATTGAAGTAGTCACACATATTACTAAGCGGCAGGTTAGCTGCACCCACCTTACACTTTAGGCACTAATTGTGAGCCCCTGCTTTACAGCTGAGAATCAGTGGTTCGATGGTTATATGAGTGTGACCCAGCTGCACTTCATGCATATACAGCTAGGCAACTGTACATTTTTTCAGATTACAGTTAAGGACCATTTACACGGCACGATGATCGCTCAAAATTCCCTCAAACAGCAGTTTGAGTGACAGTTTTGAGCGATCATCTTTGCATAACTGTATGTAGCTAATTAGCTACTTAAGAGTTATGCAGGCGGAGCAGGATACCGCCAGGATAGCTCAGAGAACAATGCAGCTGTTTTATATGCAAACAGCTGCTTTGTTCTCGTGGTGTTCTGCTGAGCTGCTAGCAATGAGAAACAGCAGAAGTGCTGACAGCTCCTTTGTTCTCAGAGCTTTCAGCTGGTATCCAAGCAGAAGCCCCAGCGGGATACCAGCTGAAAGAATGCTATCAGTGCCCCCTGCTGAGAAAATCATAAGGCTCATTGCTCATTTCTAGCTTGAACGAATATTGCACGAACAGTGCACAATGGCAGAGCATTTAGACAGAACGATTATTGCTCAAAAGCCAGCTTTTGAGCGAATTTTGAGCCATAATCATTGTGTCTAAATGGGCCTTTAGTCATTATCGCTTTAACATTACACAATGGGTATCCAAACAGTAGTAGTTGCACAACTATGACACAGCAACCAGCAGGGTAAGGGTGCATTCACACGAACGTATATCGGCTCGGTTTTCACGCCGAGCCGATATACGTTCTCCTCGTGTGCAGAGGGGGGAGGATGGAAGAGCCAGGGCCAGGAACTGTGCTCCCGCCCCCTCTCTGCCTCCTCTCCGCCCCTCTGCACTATTTGCAATGGGGAGAGGCCGGATGGGGGCGGGGCTAATTTCCGGACCTTAGCCCCACCCCCGTCCTGCCTCCTCTCATTGCAAATAGTGCAGAGGGGCGGAGAGGAGGCAGAGAGGGGGCGGGAGCTCAGTTCCTGCTCCTGGCTCTTCCATCCTCCCCCCTCTGCACACGAAGACAACGTATATCGGCTCGGCGTGAAAACCGAGCCGATATACGTTCATGTGAATGCACCCTAAATGTCCCAGGGGTTGGGGTTTCAGGAACAAGTGGTAAAACCCAGGTTGCAAAGAGAAGACAAGTACATTTTCTTCCGCTCAAAAACTGTCTGAAGGCTACACAACGTAGTGAGAGGAACACAATGCAGTATGTATGTTGCATTGATTTGTTCAGTAGTTTTGGACAAAGTGGTCTTTTAGTTACACATAAATAAAGAACTAATTGAAGTTGTCACACATACTAATGAGCTACAGATTAGCTACACCCACCTTAACCTCCAGCCACCCACTGTCAACCCCCTGCTTTTCCACAACTGCTTTACAGCTGACAATCAGTGATTCCATGGTGGTGTGAGTGACCCAGCTGCACTTCATGAATATCCAGGACTTGTCAATTGTCTTGATGATACTAAGAAAATATTTGTTTCTTAAAATTAATGCACAAATCAACATAGCAAGCGCTTAAGGGTCCATGTACACGGGACGACTGTCGGGCAAACGATGCCTGACACTCGTCCCTGTGTGTCCGCGCTCCCGTGCTGTCACATGGGAGCTAGCAGAGCTGGCTCGCTCACGGAGCGACCAGCAGGAGGCGGGGCAGTACAGGAGATTTCTCTCCTTTCGTTCCACTACTGAATGGCGGCTGTTTGAACTTAGCGATGAGCTCATCATCCATTGCTCATACAGCATAAATGCAGCTGTAGTTTGAAAATAAACCTGGGAACGAAAAAAAAACAAACTACCAGCCAAATAATTTGAGGAACATTAATCCCCATACGCTGATATCATGCTGTGATAAATGGAAAGCTTTGGGAAAATACTATTTCCTTTTGAAGATGTGAATGCTGGAATAAAAAAAAATTGTAAGCATGCTTAGGTGTGTAAGCAGCACAACCCAGGCAACGCGCAGCTCTTTTAATTACTTGGTGTGTTTTGTGCGGTTCATACAAACTTTGCAATACATGCGCCTGACCAGGGCCCGGCGCTCTACAGTGTTTTGCCAAGTTGAAAACAACAAGTTCAGATGCGGCTTTAAAGAAGGACAAGTTCGTTGATACAACATAATTAATTAATACAAATTAAAAAATCATGAAAAATAAAAAAAAATTACATAAAAATAGGTGATATTGCAGATACATTTTGTAAACAATTCTTACACAGCGGTTACATCCATGCTCACATAATCAGGAGCCTTAGGTATACTTATCTGCTTTGTGCATCAACCGGAGAAGCAACGGTGAAAAGTCAGAGAAACAGGGGGCCCTCTTGGGAACCACATTGTGAGAGGGCATTACCCATCACAGGTCCAAAATGCTTCTAACTCTCCAAAACCATTCCCTGTCCTTTATAATGGTATGGACTATTGCTTGAATATTTACATCCCAAATATTAATGCAAAAAGTTGCTTATTTGAATAAAAGGTCACAATCCAAAGTGACCATTAACCAGATCAGACAAACAACACTGATTCTTAAAACAATGACAACACTAAGCTCCAAGTATACATGAGGGTGGATTCAGTCTTAAAGGCCCATTTATACAGGACGAGTGTTGAGCAAGCGATGCCTGACCCTCATCCCTGTGTCTCTGTGTTCCCGTGCTGTCACATGGGAGCTAGCAGAGCTGTCTCACTCATGGAGCGGCCAGCAGGGGGGCGGGGCAGTGCAGGAGATTTCTCTCCTCTCGCGCCCCTCTCCATTGAGATACACAGCGGCCTTTCGCTATGGAATGGCAGCTATTTAAACTGAACTATGAGCAATCAGCTTCCTCGCTTATCTTTTATGCTGCATGAAAGATGAGTGATGAAGCTCATCGCTCAGTTTAAACAGCCGCCGTTCCATAGCGAACGGCCGCTGTGTATCTCAATAGAGAGGGGCGGGGGAGCAAGAGGAGAGACATCTCCTGCACGGCCCCGCCCCCCTGTTGGCTGCTCCATGACCCAGCCAGCTATTTTAGCTCCTGTGCAGGAGTGCTGAGACACAGGGACAAGTGTCTGGCCCAACACTCATCCTGTGTAAATGGGCCTTAACCCATTCCAATCCAATGTCGGGCCTGCCCCGATATCATCCTTTCCCTCCACAGCTCCGATGTCTGGACAGGCCCGACACTGCAGTGCAGGAGTGCATCTGCACCCCATCATCAGACACATCGGTGCAGATGCACTCCTGCACTGATCCTCATCAAGCACCCCCGAGGAGAAGGCAGAAAGGGTTTTTAACCCTTTCTGCCTTCTCCTTTACACATTACATAGCGCTCAATTAGCGCTATGTAATGCAGGAGATCAGGAGATTCCGCCCGGCGATCATGTGACCGCCGGTGTTACCTGACCCCCAGTGGTCATATGAACGCCAAGCTGGGAGCCTGCACCGTGGGGGGACCCGTTTACCTGTCCGGCGTCTTCCGCATTTTCCCTTCTGCCTCCCGACTCGGCAATCATGTGACCGCTGGGGTCAGGTGGCACCCATCGGTCACATGATCGCCGGGCCGGGAGGCAGAAGGGAGAATGCGGAAGACGCCGGACAGGTAAACGGGTCCCCCCATGGTGCAGTGAGCACCTGCAACCTCCTGAACTCTGTCAGTTCAGGAGGGTGCAGGGAAAATGTATTTTTTCTCATCCATTCTCCCCAGCTCCAATTTATTTGGAGCTGGGGAGAATGGATGAGAAAAAATAAATGGATTGGAAAGGGTTAAATCAATGGTGATAGATTTGCATGATTAATTAGACAATAGAATCACAAGACTCTGTAGACAAAGGAGACACTATGTGCAGATATGAACTTGGTTCCAGCAGGTCTATAATACTGAGTTATACAATCCTTATAATTTATACACTGAACAGTCATGGCTGTATGGATACAAGATAGAGGCCTACAAATAACCAATTATATTTGAACGCAGCCCGTCACTCTACATTTTGCCAAACCTCATTGACTTGGCTTGCACTGCAAATGCTGCAGATTTTCCATGAGGAAGAGAGGCGGCAACGCCTGCACCGAGGGTTCTGTTTATTTGCTCTGTTTGGGGAGCAGGAAAGGGGAATCCCCGCAGGTGAACGGCCTCATCTCTGGACGGAACAGAACGGCCCCGGACGGATCCCACTGACTATAATGGGGTTCGTACGGTTTCCGCTCAGCTTTCTGGCTTTTTCCCGTATTTTGAGCAGGACCTGCTGGGGGAGCTCCGACCAGAGGTTCTGCCGCAGATGTGAAACTGGCCTTAATGAGACCCAATATATGTTTCCATATGCCAATCCCTGATACCTAGAAAAAACGACAGTCTGCGCACTTTGATATTTTAATGGCGCTTTCCGCAGGACGTTGTGGAATATCGCACCGTGCAGAAAAGCCCGCATGTCTGGATGAGATGGGAGGATTCTGCTGGTAATTCTGTGGAGAAGAAAAACAAAATCCCATGTGGGCCGCTCTCGCACACGGACGCGGTAATGCTCCACGATTTTACTTTTGTTTTCAGCCATAGGTTCCTGCGGCTGACAGCGTGTATAAGCGCACCCCACCATTGTTATGGGTGATGAGGTGCGCTAAATGCCAAAAAATAGAGCAGACAGCACTCGAACGTTGCAGAGCTGGAAAGCGCCATCCAGGGCTTTGATGGAACGCACGTCGGCGAGGCCCCACCGAGATCAATGGAAGCGTTATACCACGATTACCACAAAATGCCACAGAAACAGTGGTAAAAGCACCCGCGTGGGAGAGGCATCAGGCCGCCTGCACACGGGCGAATTTGCATTGCGGAATCTGGCACGGGCGCCCGCCTCTGGCTTCCGTAGCAAACACTGCCCATAAACATGCCATGGGAAAAATATTTCCTGTCCACAAGCAGAAATCACTGGCAATTTTCCACTCGCGGAAGGAAAACCGCAGCATGTTCCATTTCAGCGCAGATTCCACGCAGACGGATCATTGCGGATAGGTCGCGAAATCCGCATCATCAACTAGCGACGGCGCAGCATTATCTGTACTGAGCATGCACGCCGGCCGGCACATCCGCAATAGCGATTATGAAGTCTGCGGACAGGTACGCGGGGTCACCGGCCGGCCACAAGGGCGGATCCGGCATGTGCAATCTGATGTGGCACACCGCTTTCGTTGCCCCATGGTGAGGGAGACCTCAGACCTGCAGGGTTTGGCCTGAATTTTCCACAGTGTCCCACAGGACATTCTGCCCCTGGTGAAGCCCCTAATAACTGACAGAGCACAAAGCCACAGGACACATGCGGACAGGAAGCAGGCCAGTCCGCCGCGCTGGTGACTCCTAGTGAGCGCCGCGCTACACTGTAACCGCTTTCAGTTAGCGGTCCCCACAGAACGAGCCTCCCGCCACGTCCCTCAGCGCCAGCACAGCGCCGCGCACCCTCCCCCAGCAGCCTGCACCGCCGAGTAGCGGGTCCAGGAGGCTGACAGCTGCCGCACGCTCATTGGCCGCGGACAAGAGGATAGCGGCTCGTCGCAGCCAATGAGAAGGCGCGGCGTGACGTCACGCATTGAGGCTCTTCCACAGCTGCCTGGGGATCCCGGAAGCCTGTGTCCTGTGTGCGGGCACATCAGCGGGCAGAGAGCACAACGCGGTGCGGGGAGCCTCATTGTGTGCCGGCCATCTCCACGCACAGAACCAGCTGACACCAGTGCTGTGAGCGGCCGCAATGACTGCCCCGCGCACCGCCTGCCTCCTCTTCTGTGCCCTCTCCAGTCTCATTGCCCAGACTGCAGCCAAAGGAGTGACTGCAAGCTTAGCTGCCAAGTGGCCAGAGAGCCCCCTGTTACTGGAGGCCAGGTGTGGTAACACAGCACATGCAGTATGGCTGGCAGGATGTGTGAGATGCTCTGCCATGTAGCAGAGCTCAAACTGTCATCTGACACAACTCATCTTCATGTTAGGATGTCTTATTTGTGTTCTTGCATGGGACTGCCGGATAAGTTACTGCATTATCCTGGCTCACAGGGTATTACAGTGTAACAATGCAGCAGCCCCAATGGGTTAAATGGCATTCAGCTCTGCTGCATCTGCTGATGAAGTAGTAGTGAGGGGATCACTGTGCTCCATCCACTTAATAGTTAAAGCAGGATCCGGACAAATGCTCCTAAGCGGTCTTGTGCCCAAATCAATGTTGTTATGGACATGTGTACGAGTGGTGTAAGTGTGGACGGGCCTCATATAATAAATGATAAGGTTTTGTATTGGGGTTTATTACACCGTGTACTTATATCAAGATGACAAGCTACAGGCGCACTCAATGGCCGCTCCTGTTACCTATAGCTGCCCCCCTCCCCTCCCCCCTTCCAGGTTACATACTGCACTGACATGTTCGTTCGTATGTACAGGTAACAATACTATTGTTTCTTACATCATCATCGTCGCACTTACATCATATTTCCTTTTTAGTGAATTCATTGCTGAAGAGGGAAATGACAGGTTTTGGCAGTTTTTGGGGACAGTGCAGGAGCTGACCATCTATAAGAACAAGGGTAAGTGATGCCTTATGTTTCCTCTCATCTTCAAAATGCAGTTTTATTAAGAATATACCCAATCGGAGGTGGGCTGGATGGGGGTCATTCTCAAGCATCTAGTGCTCTCCCTAAACTCTGGTGTCTATTGGTTTTGGCATCCTTAGGCTGGAGTCACATCGGACATATTCCCAGCGGAAATCTCACGGTTTTGCTGCAGCGAAAAACCGCGAGATTTCCTTGGGATAAGCGTAGCTCCAAAACCCGTGGCACTTAGCCGCGGGTTTTGGAGCGGCTTCCCGACATGCTTTTCCGTTGTGGTCGGCTCTCCCATAGAAAGGAACGAGGCCGTTACAAAAAAAAAAAAAAAGAATTGACATGCTGCTTCCCAGGAATCCGCCCCATGTGGACGAGATTTTTGACAAATCTTGCCCACATGGCTGGCTAGTCCTGGGATTGGCAGCCGCAGGTGGATTTGCCTCAGCGAAACTCTGCAGGGAATTTCCACAGCAAATCCGCCCTGTGTGAACCCAGCCTTAGGGCGAGCACCCACTGGCGTTTTTTTACCTGCGTTTTGCGTTTTGCGTTTTTCCTGCACAGGCATAGAGATAACATGTGTTCCTGTCCACTGGCGTTTTTTTTGCGTTGCGTTTGCGTTTTTAACATAGGAACTGTCAGTTGCATATGTGTCCCTATTTTTCTCCTAATGCACCCATGAATGTCAATGGAAATTAACGGAAAACGCCGCGAAAACGCCGCGAAAAACGCGCGGAAAAAACGCGGGAAACGCGGCGAAAACGCTGCGTTTTTTCCCCGCGGAGAACGCAAACGCCAGTGGGTGCTCGCCCTTAGGGTGGATTCACACCTGCGTTGGGAGTCCCGCTTTCCTGCTATGTTCATCTCAGGATGGAACCAAACAGCACTGAATGGTCCTCATTGAATATAATGAGGTCACTTCAGTCTCTGCTCAGGTACCTAGTTTTTGGACGGAAGAAAAAGTGCTTTTCCCAGTATTTCGTTCTGAACCTCAGCCACAGATCCAGCCGGAGGTTCGAATGCAGATGTGAGACCGCCCTTATCCAACATACCTGATGTGTTGTTGCATCTTTTTGGGTTTAAACATTGAGGGACATTCATAAAGCCTGTTATGGTAGTTTTTGGCTTAAGAAAGTTGCATATTTTTGCTCAAGAGGGGATTTGCCAAAATTTGTGACTTTTAGGCTTTTTGGATTGCCCTCACCACTTTTGTAAAAAGGGTTGGGCTTTAGGAAGGGGACTGGGCTGCCAAATGTAAATTATGCCAGAACTGAATACCAGGTTGGATCTGGCGTTTATTTCTGCCCAGATGCGCCTAGTAGATGAACCTCTTTATATATTAAGTTTGTCGTTTACCGGGGAAATCATACTAAGACTGGCGTTTTGAAGTGCCGGTCTTAATAAATTTCCCCCATTATCTCACTAAAATTATTATCACCCAGCCACAGGTTTAGCGGACTTGTGATACTGGAGAGAGTGTGGAGCCATTGACTGCCATTGATAGATCTGCTGATGATTGAGGGAGATGGGGGGGGGGGGGTAAAGATGATGAATTAGATTTTCTCTGTGTTGAATTCTAGAAAGCAGGAAGAGAAGGAGGATCTGGCAGAGAGACCCTCTGGGAGTCTGACAGTAGAGAGGTAATATCTGGGCCAGAGAGATACATTTAAGTGTCATCAGCATAAAGGTGCTTCTGAAAGCCATGGGATTCTATCCTAGGCTAGAGATGTAGATGGAGAAGAGTCGGTGTCCCAGGACTGAGTCTTGGGGGACACAAATGGAGGGTCAGCAAGATGAGGACTAAGTGTGAGAGTGGGAGACGCTAAATGTTCCTTTAGTGAAGTATGAGGAGATGCATTTCACTCATCTGCCTTTTTAATTAGACTATATATCTTGGTATTCTGCTCTCCCTGGTTACATTTGACAGCTCAGGCGTAGAAAGAGGTTTCTGCTAATGGTAGGAAACCCATCTTTCCTGAGTCATTTTAATTAGACCATATAGCCAAGAGGCGGACTTTCTGCAGAAGATTCTGTGATGAATTGCAATAACCTGGAAGTATCTGCAGATTATTGCACAGATCGGCAGCAGATTTCACCCTTTAAATTGAAGGAGGTGAAGTGTGGATTCACATCAAAATTCACACTAATGGTGCGGATTTCGACACAAATTATAGCTCAGATTTTTCCGCTGCAGTAAATTCACACCAAATCCACTGTGTGTGAACGCACCCTGAGACAGTTTCTGTAGAGAGGTGAAGCCAGAAACCAGATTGTAGCTAGCCAAAGAGAGAGGTGGGAGGATACTTCAAGGTTCAAAGAGTTAAGCCCCATTTACACAGGTCGACTGTCGGGCAAATAATGCCTGACACTCGTCCCCGCATGTACTCACTCCCTTGTTGTTGCACGGGAGCTAGTATTGTTGGCTCGCAGCTGAGCGGCTGGTGGAGATTTCACTCCTCGCTCTCCCCCGCCCCTCTCCATCCACTTTTTGCAGCGGATGTTCAGTACTGAACGGCTGCTGCTTACACTGAACGCTCATCGTTCAGGTTTTTTTTTTGCAACCTAAACAATGAGCAATGATCCTGAATGATGATCATTCAGTGTAAATAGCAGCTGTTCAGTACTGAACGGCCGCTGTGTTAAGTGGATGGAGAGGGACGGGGGAGAAAAAGATCACCTCCAGCTGCCCCACTGCGAGCCAACGATACTCGCTGCTGTGCGGGGCTGACAGAATGGAAGCTAGTATGTGTGGGGACGGGTGCCAGGCATCGTTTGACCAACAGTCGGCCCGTGTAAATGGGGCTTTAGGACACAAATGGCAATAATAAGATGAGGTGATAGCTGGGCAAAGAGGAAAGGTTGGAGGGATGACTTCTTGTGGATAGGTATTATGGTCAGTGAAAGGTTGAAGAGATGGGTTAGGGCTGGGATAAACACAGTAAGGTGGTGGATGAGATGGAACAATGGTGAAGTGGGTTATAGGGGGAGAGGCCTGAGTGGTTTTGTAGATCGTATTATAGGTACTGGAGGTTGAAGCCCTCTCAGATGTGGGTAGGTGATAAATGATTTTGGTGGAATAATGCTTTAACTTATCTATTTCTCGAGTGACTATATGAACATTCTGTACTGCAGAAAAGAGGAAATTATTGGTGAACTGCAAATATTTACCTGTGTCTGTTAGCATGATATTCTGCATTAATGTAAATGATATGTCGCTGGGCCAAGATTCTTGGTCAAATATGGGTTCCCAATAGAATAGGGGTAACAGAAGACAAACCTGTTTGGGCTGTTAGGGCTTCCTCTATAAGCTTCAATCACTGACCCCTAACATCTGTTTTTATAAGCAGATTCAAAAAATAACCTACAGATATGTCCTCCCTTACAGGGGTTTCCTAGGGAAATACTATTGATGAACTATCATCAGGATAAGTCATCAATAGTTGATCGTCTAGGGTCTGTCACTCGGACCTCGACCGATTAGCTGTGCAGGCACATGTTGCCAATGCCGCAAATACACAGAGGTCTGAGCGGAAGCCTCCGTGCCGATTTCCATGTAGTGGCCAGCACTTGTAACTGCAGGCACAGCTCTCATTGAAATCAATGGGAGCTGTGCCTGCAGTTACAAGCGCTGGCCACTACACAGAGCTCCACGTGGAGGTTTCGGCTTCGACCTCTATGTATATGCGCGGCTGACAGCATGCGTCCGCTCAGCTGATCAGTCAGGGTCCTGAGCGACGGACCCTGGCTGATCAACTATTGATGACCTATCATAAGGATAGGTCATCAATAGTATTTCCCTGGAAAACCCCTTTAACTTAAAATATCCTGAGTTGTGTGGCATGAGATAAAGGACAAAGAATGTATACCTCTGATGGAAGCGATCTGTTGGTCATCCATTACAATAGTCTTCCATGTTTACAAGACATACATTTCATCTCGTGTATTTTTACTAGATGGCTGTGATGGATGTCTCCGATGGATGCCATCCATCAATCACAGGTTCCCATGTTTTATAACAAAAGGAAAAAAGCATACATTTAACACTTATATTCTTGTGCCGTCTTGAAAAATAGTTATTTTTGTATCATGAGAAATGTAAGCCAAGGTAAGGGTAGACACTTGTGTACTAGATCAGGGGTCCCCAACTCCAGTCCTCAGGGACCACCAACAGGTCCTGTTTTCAGGATATCCTATGGTAAGAACACCTGTGCAAGACTGAGGGAATCCTAAAAACATCACCTGTTGGCGGTCCCTGAGGACTGGAGTTGGGGAACACTTTATAGATGATATGGATGTCCTGCATGTGCAATAATAAGATAGACTATGTGATGAGTTGGGCATAGACGAAGGATGGGCCCATGGACCCTCAGTCTGACTCTGGTATTACGTCACATCTGATAGGACACCTATTTGATGTAGTTTCCCAACAACATCGGAGTAAAACTTCCATAAACAACCGGCATTCTGATTGGATAAGGTATCTTTAAGTGGTTAATATAAGTTTAGCTTTACAACTTTTGTTTGATGGACATTGCTTCTCATTTTCTTCTCCGTCTTTCATTCAGATTCAGAATATTCTTACTACAACTTGATATTAAAGAAAGCCGGCCAGTTTCTTTCCAACTTGCAAATCAGTCTGCTGAAATTTGCCTTTTCTATAAGAGCGTATTCTCCTGCTGTGCAGATGTTCCAAAAGGTACTGTGCTGATTTACTATTTGTCATTGTGCTGAATCGTCGTAAACATTATTTCTCACCAATGACATGAAATTCTTGCAGGGTAGATAGATTTTTAAATATGACGTCATCTTTTTTTGTTTTAAGTCGATATCCCGATGTGTAGGACCCTTGTAGGACCATGAGCATATTTCTCATACTCCTCCATTAATCCCTCCATCTGTTCTTATTTCTATATGTCGCTTGTCCTGTCTCCTTGTAGCGGTGAGCGTATTCTAGTAGCCTTGTATTTACCTCATTTACATGAGGGAATTTGCGCAGCTAAGTTAGCCGCGCCAAAAAATTGCGACTATTGGAACCAATGTTTTCCTATGGAGACATTCAGACAAAGGAATTTTAGAAAATTTTAAAAAATTGCACCTAAAAAAATAGTGACTGAAATTCCCTGCTGCTCAAAAATGTAGGTCTTGAACTATCTTTGGTGCGCAAAACGTAGGAGTGTCCATAGACTCCTATGGGAGCTGGAAAAAAAGGGAGAGGGAGGGAGTTTAGCTGCATCCAACGCTGGGAAAAGAAGACAGCTGGCTCTATTTAAGCATTAGAAGTCATTCTGAGGATTTCTACCGACCGAGGGAAGCCGCAATTTTTTTTTTGTGCGTAGAATGTTTTTCACAATTATGTGCCTTGTGTGAATGAGCCCTAAAACCTTGCGCTAATTTATTGATTAAGGGCTCATTCACACTACTGTGGTTTTGGCAAGTATTACGCGCGATGCACGCATGACACGTGGTGAATGGAGTCAATGAAAGTATATGGATTTTCATTGATCCGTTCACATTATCGTGTAAACATGCGTGTGAAAAAGATTGCAGCATGATCTATTTCACCGCATATCACGCAGCATGAGCCCTGTTCTTTTCTATGATCAGTGTATTGCATATGGGTGATGATACATGCGCAACCCTGCTATGAGATAGAGCGCGGGAATAAAAGAAATAAAGTCACACTGCGCATGACCGTGTGCGTGGGATACGCTGTCATGCACAGTGCCCTTGCTGTCCTACGTGGTGATGGCGAGCTCTCTGTCAGCTCACACAGACCACTGCTGCATGACCCACACGGCCGTGAATAAGCCCTAGTAATAATAATGATAAAGTCCTAGTTTGCAGGGGTGAGTAGCTGTATTATCTAAGTGGGCTTTACTGGTTCCTATTGAAGTATAACACAAGTAAACTGCAATTCCTTTGACTCCATTTGTTTTCTGGTTATATGCAAAATAAGGCATTTTCTGATGTGCCTTTTTATGATGCACTCCTGATTTGCCATTAAAATGGTAAATTCAGGCGCCTATTCTGCCTACGCCGGTTGAACTATATAGGTCGGGTCATCACTTCCTTATTTGCTATGATTTCCTGTTTTTTGCGGAGAGAGTAAACCTCTTAGGCTGGGTTCACACGGGACTGAAATCCAATGGAAATCTTGCGGAATGACCGCACGGAAATACCGCATGATTTGCACTGGAGAAATCCAACTTCAAAACCTGCATCCTTACTGCCGCTCATTTTGGAGCGTCTGCGCCTCCCTGCATTTTGCTGCGGCCGTCTCTCCCCATAGAGAGGAGAGTGGCCGCTGTGGAAACGTGGAAAGAAATGACATGCCGCGTCTTTTTTTTTTTAATTAAAGTATTTTTTATTAAACTTTTTCACCTTTTGCATATTTTAAAACATTTTTTTTAACAAATCTTTGGTTTCCCCTCCCTCCCTCCCCCTCCCCCTCACCCCCCTCCCTCCCCCATCCCCCCTAAGATCTCTCTCTCAACGTTCTGTTCTTTGGGTAAACTGTCTCTGAATGAACACAGTGTTGTGTCGTAAACAATAATAACAGTTCTTGTAACATATATTTGTTTTCTTCTTTGGTCTTCGTGTTGCTTATCTTCTTGCTGTTTTCTTTTATTGATTCAGGGTTAGATTTTTTGTTGCATTCGAGGGGGGGTCATATTTCTTTTGCCCGTTGCCCGGTCTCTCTCTCTCCAATCCCTCCTTTCTTAACTTTTCCCTATTACTCCTTACCACTTTATTTTATTGTATATCGAGTCTGTAATTTGTTCTACATTTCCCAATAAACTTTATATATATCCATTACATACGTTGTTATGTCTTAGTAAATCCCCGGTTTACTGGTGCCTCCCCACACGGCTCACCACTCCCTATGTATTTGATCCAACATTACTGCTCTGGGCGTGTATCCATCTCAGCCATATGTCCTGATATTTTTGACTGGTCTTACGCTTAGTGTAAATTACTCCTTTCCCACGGTAAAATTTGGTTGACCTTATTTTTGAATTCTCCCAGCGTGGGTGGTTCTTCGTCCAACCAGCGCTGGGCTATTGTTTTTCTGGCTATGTACAGTAGTCTGGCTACCGCTAGTTTTTCATGATCATCTAATGTTAGATCCTGTATGTATCCCAGAATGCACACGTATGGTGTAAAGTCCATACGTATGCCAAATGCCGCGTTAATTGCATTTCTTATTCCCATCCAATATCTGTGCAATTTCGGACTTCGCCATAGCATGTGGATTAGGTCCGCCGTGTGGGTTTTGCACCTTACACATATCGGGGAGGTTCTCATTCCTATATTGTGTAAGAAGGCCGGGGTGCGGTACACTCTGTGTATTAGAAATATTTGTGAGACTCTGTGTGATTCGCTCAGAGATAGCTTGGGTGTCATTTGTAGGATTTCCTCCCAGTGCGACTCCTCAATGGGCCCTATGTCTGCCTCCCATTTTGCTCTTGTTGATAACGGGTTGTGTGCATTGACCGTGTCCTGTATATGGGAATATAGTACAGATATTTTCCCCGCTGTGGTGGTGGCTTTTCCTATTATGTCCGCTACTATATTTATTACCATTGTTATTTCCGCCGTGTTTTTTTCCGCTTGTATAGCGTGTCTAAGTTGCAGATATTTGTAAAAGTCACTATTGGGGATGTCGTGGTTTTGCCTTAACTGCTCGAAGGTTTTTAGTTCCCCCCCCTCCAGTATCTGGTCCATTCTCCTAACTCCCCTGTCTTTCCACCCTTGGAATCCTTTTAGCTTGTTGATTTCTGGCAGGTGCGGGTTATTCCATATGGGGGTATGTTGTGTGCAGTTTTTTATATCAAGCATGTTTCTGGTCTTCCACCATATTTTATGTATCAATAATAGCGTGGGGGCACTTTGACCATTTTTTTTAAACGCTCCACGTTCCAGGGTTTCAAACAAATGTGATCCGTTAAAGAGATTTTTAAGGATTCTGAAACTAGCGTCGTGTGTTTCTTCTGTCTCCCATCCCCTGAGATGTTGCAGCTGGGAGGCCATGAAGTACGAGAACGGATTGGGCAAGGCTAATCCTCCCTTTTCTTTTGAATTGTATAGCAGTTCTAATTTTATCCTAGGTGTCTTCCCTCCCCATATGAGTTCTCTAAACAGTCCCTTGGCCTTGTGGAAAAATTTTTGTGTTATCCAGTGTGGGGAGTTGTGTATTAGATACAGTAATTGGGGCATCCATATCATTTTTATAAGATTCACTCTTCCTATGATTGTCATGGGTAGTTTTTTCCATATGTGAAGTTTTTGTTTCCATTTTTCCATAAGTGGTTCCAGGTTTATTTTCCCGTACTCACTGACCTCTTTCGTAATTTTAACTCCCAGATATTTAATTGTTGGGGTGCATTTCAGGGTTAATTCTCTGTTGGCAACTTGCATGTCTGGGGTGTCTATTGATAGTATTTCGGATTTGGTCCAATTGATAGCGAGTCCTGAGAAGGCTCCAAATTCTTTTATTGTTTGCATCGTGGTTTCTAAAGATTTTTCCCTGTCCCCTAAAAATAATAACATGTCGTCTGCATACAAAGCGATTTTCTCCTCCATGTTTCCTCTTATGAATCCCACTATTTCCTGGTGTGACCGAATTTTGCATGCTAGGGGCTCTATTGCAAGTGCAAACAGGAGTGGCGATAGTGGGCATCCCTGCCTTGTCCCTCTATGTAGTGGGAATGTTTCTGATGACCCCCCGTTGATGGACACATCCGCCTCCGCTCTAGCATATAGGAGTTTTACTCGTCTCACAAATATTGGGCCACAGCCCATTTTTTCTAGTACCTTCCACAGGTATTGCCACTCAACGCTATCAAACGCCTTGGCCGCGTCCAGTGAGCATATGATTCTGTCTCCGGTATTATCTACGGGTATTTGTAGGTTTAGAAATACTCTACGGATGTTCGTTGCCGTTGATCTTGCTGGTATAAACCCACTCTGGTCTGGATGCACCAGGGTGGATGCCACTTGTGATAGCCGCTTGGCTAAAACTTTTGCTATAATTTTGACATCCGCGTTTAACAGCGATATCGGCCTATACGAGTCCATCAACAGGGGGTCCTTTTCTGGTTTTAACAGAATTATTATTTTTGCTTTTCGCATTGTTTGTGGTAGTTCCCCTTCCTTTTCCGCCCCCGCCCATGTCTCCAGGAGTTGTGGTAATAAAGTGTCTGCATGTTGTTTGTAAAATTCTATTGGGAAACCATCCTCCCCTGGGGCCTTGTTATTTTGCATATCTTTTACTGCCTCTTGCATCTCCTCCAAGTCTATTGGTGCATCTAGAAACTCTGTCTGTTCCGCCGTCAATTTATGTGTTCTTATATCCGCTAAGTATTCCTCGATTTGTTCTACCGTTTTTTCCAGTTTCGAGGAATACAGAGAGGAGTAAAATTCCCGTGCAATCTCTCTTATGGATGTTGCGTCCCTGACTATCTCGCCTTGTGCGTCTTTTAGTTCAATGATGTATGTGGGGCTAGTTTGTGCTCGGGCTATAACTGCCAGCATATGTCCCGTTTTTTCTCCCTCCTCATAATATGTCTGTTTCCTGAACCCATTTTTAGTGGCTGCCGTTTCTAGGACGTATTTATTAAGGGCCTCTTGGGCCTGTTTCCATAGGTTGAGTGTTGTTATAGTTTTCTCTTTTATGTAATTTTCTTCTGATTCTTTTAGTTTGTCTCGTATTTTTTGCCCTCTTTCTCTATGTCCTTTTTTTGCCTGTGTGATTTGCTGTATGTATACCCCCCTCATATATGCCTTCATGGCCTCCCAGCAAATCGTCATACTTGTGGTATCCTTATTTAATATGAAGTATTCCTCTAGTGTTTTTTTCACTATTTCCTTGTTTAATATGTTTAGCCAGTGCGAGTTCAGATTCCATCTTTTTTGGGAATGACTCACAGTGTTACTGTGCTGTATGTCCAGACGTAGGATGGAGTGGTCAGAAACAACTCTTGGTAGATATTCTATCGAGGTTATATCTCTATATATCTGAATATTCCCTACCGCTAGGTCTATTCTAGATAAGCATTGGTATGTGGATGAGTAGCAGGAGTATTGTTTGTTTGTGGGGTGCCGTGTTCTCCATATGTCTATCAATGATATCTCGTTTATTAGTTTACCTAGTGGTGTCAGGTTCCTTTCTTCGTTTGCGTTTCCTGCCCTTAGTCTGTCCTGTGCAGGGTTAATGACCGAATTAAAGTCGCCTATGATAAGGACTGGAATGTCCGGTTTATCTGTTATGAAACCTATAACTTGCCTCATTATCATGTTATTATATGGTGGCGGGATATATACTGAAGCTATAATGCATGTGTAGTTGTAGATTCTGCAGTGTAGGCATATAAAGCGGCCTTCTGGGTCAATTTTTCGTGAGAGACATTTAAACGGTATATTTCTGTGTATCACTATGCTGACCCCCCTGGAATACCTCGTGTGTGTGGAGTGGAAGCTCTGACCCATCCCCCCTATTTTGAACGTGTCCGTATTTTCTTTTGATAAATGTGTTTCCTGCAAGCATATAATAGCCGGGCCTTGTTCCTTGATGACTTGCAGTACTGCTGATCGTTTTGTCTGGTCACTCATACCTCTCACGTTCCACGATACGACCCTTATCCTACTACCCATTTTCCTTGTTTTTTGTTTTCCGCAGGGTTATTATTTTCTGGGCACCTCCACCCCTTTTTGTTTTTATGAGTGAGACGCACTGGGAGGGTCCCCATCTCTGTATTTGTGTCTCGCCCGTGTCGCCCCGTATATGTGTATGTGTATTACTGTTTGTTCTCCGCATAGGGCTTCTCCAGTAACATTTTGGTTTGGTCCCCCACATCCCCCAGTACAGACATTTATCCACATTTACTATACATATTTTCGTTATTTGCAACACATTTATCATTTGTACATTTACGTTGACATTTCTTCCCCTTATCCCACCCTGAATCATTTTTCTATCGTTTAACCTTATCCCTTTTAACTGTATCTTATCTAATATTCCCCTAATATGCGAGAGAGAGACCAAACAACAGACACCCCCAACATGTAACTCACTGATCCGTTGTCTCATCGGATCGGGGTACCAGTCCTCCATTCTCCTACGCGATGCATCCTGTCGTCCCAGGAGCTCCTTTCAGAAATTTTCGGTTCCCTTTGCATGAACGTTTCTTTAGGTGCAGCCTCTTCATGGTGTCTTGCGCGGCGATCTTCCCCTCCGAATCTGTTCTTCATTTTGATCTATCCAGGCACCTGCATCTTTTGGGTTTTCAAAGAATTGTGTCGTGCCCAGCGCCGCCACTCTCAGTTTAGCCGGGTACAGCATCCCGTAGGGCACTTGTAGGTTTCGCAGTCGTCTTTTTATTTCTACAAATGTTGCTCGCTTCTTTTGTATTTCCGTGGAGAAATCTGGATAGAAGGAGACTTTCACGCCATTATATTGGATTTCACCCTTTTCGCGGGCCTTTTGGAGTATGGTATCACGGTCTCTGTAATGCAGTACTTTGATGAGTATCGGTCTGGCTGGAGCCCCCAGGGGGAGGGGTCGTGTCGGTACACGGTGGGCTCTTTCGACTGCAAACATTGCAGTTAGAGTGTTTCTTCCGAACAGTTCGGGCAGCCATGTTTCAAAAAATTCTGCAGGGTTTCTTCCTTCCGTCTTTTCTGGGAGGTCCACAATCCGCACGTTGTTCCTTCTTGACCTATTTTCTAGGTCGTCTACCTTGTTCTGTAGATATTGTATGTCATGCAGATTTTTTTCCACGTCTCGTTGCATCGGCTGTATTGCGTCTTCTACGTCGCTTATACGTTGTTCAGTTTCTGTCAGACGCTCTGATATTTTCCTCATATCTTGCCGTAGCAGGTTTACATTACTTTGCATCGCCCCCATCTGCATATTAAGGTTGTTCAGTGATGCGTTGCCTTTAGTGATTTCGCTGAATATTTCTTTCAACGTAGGCTCCCTGGCGCACCTTTCGTCCTCCTGCCTTTGATCTTTTTTGGCGGCATCTTCTGCACTTTGGGAGGTGTCTCGTATAGTGCTTTCTGAGGTGTCTGCGTGATTTGCGCTGTGCGTGCATATGCCTGGGCTGCTTGCATTATTCATGCTGTCTTCTGTGTAGTGTTCGTCTGGATTGACACTGTTTGCACCTTTATTTTTGTAGTTGGGGTTGTCTGCCTGACTTGTGACTTCCTGCTTATTTCCAGCATGATCTTGTACAGCATGTAGACTATTTTGTTTTTCCTTGTCCTTGCTGTGTTTAGCAGGGTCCGTTGTTGTGTTTGCTTTGTCTGCTCTTTCCTTTTGACTTTCACTTTCTGCATGTACTGTGTCTGCAGCTTCTTCCTCCCCTCCTGCTCCCTCCGTTTGTGTGGTTCTCTGTGGGCTCTCCCGCTCTCCCCTCTGTTGTTTTGGGCTTATGGAGTCCTGTTTTCTGCCCCCCTCCTCCCTGGCATACCTTGCCAGTTTACGTGCTGTGTCTGCACTGTTTGTGCTGGGCCGCGGTATGAGCGTTCTCGGCTCCCTCCCTCCGGCGCCATGCTGTTTCTGCCTGCCGCCGGCTTCATCTGCCTTCCCCCGCTCCTTGCCTCGCACCATTAACTCTGCTGCTGTCTGTTCTGTCTCCGGAGCTTGCTACTGTGCCTCCGCTGCTTTTTGATTGCCTTTCGGCGTCTCTGGGTCCCGTTAAGGGCTCATGTCCACGGGCAAATTATGATTTAAGATCCGCAGCGGATCTCCCGCATGCGGATCCGCATCCCATAGGGATGCATTGACCACCCGCGGGTAGATAAATACCCGCGGATCGTCAATAAAAGGCATTTTAAAAAAAATGGAGCATGGAAAAATCCGGACCATGCTCCATTTTCGTGCGGGTCTCCCGCGGGGACGGCTCCCGCGGGCTTCTATTGAAGCCTATGGAAGCCGTCCGGATCCGCGGGAGACCTAAAATAGGAATTTAAAGTATTTACCATCCGGCGCGGGCGGGGAAGGTCAGCTGTTCCTCACGGCCGCATCTTCCTTGCTTCGGCTCGGCGGATGTGCCCGGCGCATGCGCGCGGCACGTCGGCGACGTGCCGGCGACGTGCCGCCGGCGTCAGGAATTCATCCGCCGGCCGAAAATGTAGATCCGGCCGTGAGGAACAGCTGATTTTCTCCGCCCGCGCCGGATGGTAAATACTTTTAAATTCTTATTTTCAGCCCTCATGTCCGCGGGGCAGGAGGGACCCGCTGCAGATTCTACATGTAGAATCTGCAGCGGATCTGATTTTCCCCGTGGACATGAGGCCTAACAGGATGGGAATGTCGGATCTTGCAGGAGCTACTCTGAGATGCGACTATCTACATCTCCGGCCAGGCTCCGCCGACATGCCGCGTCTTTGAATTCCAGGCGGCATGCCAATTTCAGAGCGGCTTGGCCACAACGGATCGGCTGCAGGGTGTGGACAAGATTTTTGCAAACTTTGCTGGCTATTCCGGGATAAAAAGCCACGGGCAGATTGTCCATGCAGAAAGCCTGCATGGACATTCTGCGGCAATTACACCCCGCGAGAACCCAGCCTAAGAGTAAATACAAGTTGTAGCAGTTGTGAAACTGTACGTTAAGAAATAGAATGTTACTTCCTTTAATCTTTAAATGTATGTTTGCTTCTTGAACACCTTCTATATGTAGTTCATATCCTACCTGATGTGTAACTTCTAGTGATTCTAAGGAGGGGGATTCATCGGCATCTGTGTGCTTATCACACCCGCAGTGAACCTGCTGGAGTCTGAGAACACCATCATGTTGGATCTAGTGGTGTTTGCTGACACTTTTCTAGCTAAAAAAAGAGTTGGAAATCTTCTGTAAATGAGTAGCTCCTGGTGAGGCTCTGAAGCCCTGCCTGTTGTTTCTGGCTCAGGGGCCTCATTAATCGGCATAAATGCATTGATAACTCTGCCCCAATGAGGCAATGCTTAGAGAATTCCAGTCTGAAGCCTGCAGAATTGTTACTAGAGCTCTGGACTAAAATGCAACCTAGTAGAAAATAAGTAACGCATGCATGCTCTGTTCACAAGGTTGCCCAATTTTGTTTTGTACTTTCTACGGGGGAACTGTAACCGTTTTGACAAGATTTAAGTATAAAAGTTTTTACCGCTGTAGCATATTGCCTATTTCTTTTTTTGCATTATTGTTTAATTTTAATTAGTTTTTTTCTTTAAAGTTCAAACTTGTTTTTTAATGTTCAAAGAACATTACAGCTCAGATCGCTACTCTTTGTAAAAAAAAAATCAAACACCTGGAAGAAGTTGTCGTTTTGCTGCAAAACTAGCATGCAGTTACATCTCGGGCAGATATGCAGATGATTAGAGTTGTGGGGTGATTACGTGAAAGGTCTTGCCACCTGAGGCCTTAAGAGTGGTTTCATTCTTGACCTATGAAAAGGCTCTCGGAGGCTCCTTGTGTGTAGTGAACTTCGTTTTCCGCTTATGTAGAGCTTGTTGACCACTAGACTCCTCTACGACACAATCAAAGAGCTTTTGCCCGGTTAACAGAGTTTGAGAGGGGCGCATTATTGGAATGCAAGAAACTGGATGGCCATATCGACGAATTGCCCGTCACCTGGGCCGTTCTGACCAGACTGTTAGGAGATTTTAGGACCAGGAGATATGAGAGGGCACACATAGAAGGCAACTGGGCTCAGTACACCCTCGACAGATCACCAGGGGAGAGTATTGTCTGATTATCCAACAAGCACTAACAGCTCCCAACTGTTTAGTTGTCCGCCATCAAGAAACAGGTGGCATCATTGTTACAGGCCCATGTGTCTGTTACAACCATTTCCAGGTGCTTGGCTGAAGATGTTTGGCTTCACAGTGCCTAGTAAGTATACTGACTGACACCCACCTACTGTAGTCTCCGTTTGCAGTGCTGTCGTGAATGACAAAACTAGACTGATATGAAGTGGAATAGGGTTGTCTTCAGCCATGAATCCAGGTTTAGTTTGAGCACTGACGATGCCCATGTTCGTGTCTGGAGACCTACAGGTGAGCCTTTGCTGTGGAGCAGCACACTGCCCCCACTGCTGGTGTGATGGTTTGGGGAGTATTGCATACGACAGTCGGTCACCCCTAGTAGTGGTACAAGGGACAATAACCGCTCAGAGATATGTTCAGGAAAACCTGCAGCCACATGTGTTCCTCTCATGGTGGCTTCCAAGAGGCGTCTTCCAGCAGGATAATGCTCGCCCACACACAGCAAAGGGGTCACAAGAATGCCTCCACAACATTGTCACAGTTCCCTGGCCAGATTTAATGCAAACAGAACATGTATTCAACCATCTAGCTCACCAACGTCAACAGCTTATGAGTTTTCACGATCTGGAGGCTCAATTAAAGCAAATATGGACCGATATGCTGCAGGATATAATACAGAACCTGTATACCACCATAGCCACCCATATTACATTTTCCAAAGTAGAAGCAGCCAACAGGATACTAAAACTTGCCTTCAAGGGTTCAGTTTTCCTTATTCAATCATCCTTTTGCTCTGATATTGTAATCATTTACTTATATCAACATTACAATCACACATAGAAAGTTTCATTCGATTCCGACAACTCCTTCTAGGGAAGGGATTTTTTTTTTTACAATAATTGTGTATTGGTAACATTGAAAGAAAGCATAGAGGTAAATATCTCCTGTAATGTCTAAGAGTTATTGAATCCCAAGCCAACACGGAAAATTTGTAAAGTTCTCATCATAAGCCTGCTTTAGATTTAAAAAAAAAACCACACAGGAGGATTGTAGAAAGAATAAAGTGAAAAAGAAAAAATAAAATTTGGGAGGGAGTGGTTCACCAGATAGGGCAAGACGAGAAGCGCCCATTAGATAGTGGATGCTATTCATGAGGTCTAACTGGATGGATGATGTATAGGAGATCCAGCATTACTGTATACGTTGGCCATGACCTTGTCTTTCTAAAAACCTAAAAGTTAATTTCGCCTTTACATGTAGCAGGAAAGGTGTCGCTTAGCTGCTGAGAAAAGCAGATGATTATTTTTCCAACTTTAGGCAAGTGTTTGACTGCTAAGAATTCAAAGGAAATAATGATTTGGGATAGTCTCTGTATACCTGCCATACACTTATTCAGTAAAGCCTCCCAGGGTCGTTAAGCAATGTTATGTTCTGTTAAGGAATATATTGTTGTCTTGAAGTGTGAATACCCACAATCCAAAGAACCCCTCATTCTCCTACTTGGGGGAAAAAGCAATGAGTAAAAATATATTGATTTATCCAAAATACATGTACCTGTTGTAAAATGCACCCAAATACCCTGTTATGTTTGTTTTTACCTGGTTACCACTGGTTATGTCCACTAGAAGTTCTGCTTATCCAGGTTGAGCATGCACACTGAGACCTGTTTTGTGTGTGTATGTTTCATTTAATAGCCTGACGAAGGGGGCGAGATATCCCCGAAAGCTTGCTGTAACATCATGTATTTTTGTTAGCCAATAAAAGGTATCATATCTACAAGATTGCTTGGTTTCTCTTGCTGAGAACAATCACACTGTGTGTGAGTGTGTGAGTGTGTGTGAGTAATATATAATATACACACTGGTGTAACCATAGGGCATGGGGTTGCACCCGGCCCCAGGAGCCTTAGGGGACCCATAAGGCCTCTCCATATAGGGAGCCCAGTACTATGAGTAAAGCATTATAGTTAGGGGCCCTGTAACAGGTTTTGCATTGGGGCCTGGGAGCTTCACGTTACGTGTGTGTGTGTGTGTGTGTGTGTATGTATGTATGTATGTATGTATGTATGTATGTATGTATACTCGATCCTGTGCAATAGCACAGGAGCAGTTACATGCAGGGACAAGTGTCGGGCATCATTTGCCCGACAGTCATCCCCATGTAAATAGGTTTTAATTCAAGCCTGCTTGGATTGCTAAAGCAATCAGGCTTTTTGCCCAATTGTTTTAAGGGTTGCTTAATCACAGGAGATATGCACTCCATCTGTTGCCTGACTGTCATCCCCGTGTAAATGGGGCTTCAGTATACTGTCTCTTTACAGGAGTTGTGCCATGAAATATATTGTTTATAGTTATAGTTATGATGTAGCCCATAATAATAAACATTTTTTGGTTGACTGGTAAGAAAACAAAGGAAATAAAAATTTGGGATAGCTTTTGTTTACTTACGATACAGTTTTTCAGTAGGGCCTCCCACAATTATACACATTTTTTGTATCTGCAGTCTATTCGCAGTCACTACCTGCGATCTGTGTTCCATGTTCACCTCAGAAATTGTTCCACTTTGCTCTGATTTCCTTCTCTCTGCTCCATGGGCTATGTTCAAGGATCTCTGCAGTGATGAGCGGCTGCTTCTGAAGTTGCTGCGTCTTCTCTGATGTCAGAAGAAATGTTGAGCAAGTGATTAGACAGCATTACTGCAGAGGAGCAAGACTGAGTACTGGATTTGTCGCTGTATAAGATGGACTTGATAAAACGCACCTAGGTTTCAGAGGAGGAAAATAGGGGGAAAATGTGATGCTGCTGCTTTTGCAGGTGAAATATATGACCTATATATGGTATGGTGAAATATCTGTATCAGCAAAGTGAGATGTTTTTCAGAGTCTGCTTAATGAACTTAATACAAAGGAGGTGCAAGATGATGGGACCTAGTGGTTTTATACAGAGATTGTCATGTTGCATCATTTCGCTACGTACTTGGGACTGCAACTTAACTGACCATAAAAAGATGACTTACTGATCCTTTGGATGATTGCAGTTCCTGCCGGCGCTCACAAATCGGCTATACGTACGGGCGGCTCTCCTCTTCTTTGGAGCGGACCTAGATGACAGCTGTTTGATTAGATGTGCGATCCCTATCACACAACTGCCTGCCGGGTCCAAATTTCGGCACGTTCGCTCTATAAGATGCACTGACTTTTCCCCCCTACTTTGGAAGAAAAAAAGTGTGTCCTATAGAGTAAAAAATACGGTAGTTGTGACCACTCATTGAACATTTGCTGAGGTGGACGGGACACAAAAAGTCTCTTCTATAGAAGCAGGTGGAGCTATTCTAACAATAGTTCTGGAATATCAGTAGATAGAAACATTTTTTAATAAGTGTAGATACAAAAAAATGTCTATAATGATGGGATGGATTTAACTCAAAATATTATCTTTTTGGGACAAACCCTTTAATGTGAATCACATTCCAGTGTGGAAACGACTATGATCGATACACAGCTTGCTTTCAATGACTACAAATGAGACAATAAAATATAGATATTTATATGAGAATATAAATAAAGGTAACGCTGCAGTCTCGGAAAGATGTATTTTCTAAGTCGAAGGTAGATAATAATGTGGGGAGTGTCCCTGATCAAGTGACAAAGCTCCTGGTTCACTTCAGTGTTATCAGAACGTATTGTTGGCGCAGTGTAATGTTAGGTGTTTTATAGACCGAACTGCGTCATGAATATCCAAATATGTTTCTGTTCTCTTTCCCTTTTATTGAACCTTTGTGATTTAATGTTACCCGTTTATTGAATATCTGGATACATATACTCCAGCGAGAATTAATCCGTTATGAAACATAAATTTTACTGATCTGTAGTTTTCATCAATACTTTAAGCAAGCACCTACTGGGAAAAGGAGTGTGGTGTAATTAACTCTGGACACAATATATTGCGTGACACATTTATGTTCCGTTCTTTAGACACATTTCATAAACCGTTGTCTTATGTTGATATAATTTTGTATTCCTTAAAGTGAAACCCCTGTTTAATACTTATCTAATATGAGGCAGCTTTTTACCTGTGTGGTTAGTTGTCATAACCTGTACAGAAGATCCCGGAGGTCCATTCCAACTCTACAATTCTAAAAAATTTATTAACAATGAGCACGTTTAAAAAAAAAATATTTTGTAAAAAAATTCATATTCAAGGTCAGAGTCAGGAAAAAAGTCTGGCAAGTTGCACCAAATGAATTATTTTGCAGACACCGTTCTGATAAATTTGTTGTAATGGGCACCATTTTTGCCATCATGTAAATGGTACATTTTAGGATACTATTGATAATTCTCTTTTATAAGACTGCATTTGACGGTTTATGAAATGTCGAAGAGAGACAGTATTTAAAAAGAAAACTGACCTTTTTATCCATAGCAACCAAAGTTTTGTTTTAATTTTGATAAATGAGACCCATTTAAGGAGAAACTAATTGACTACTTAAAGGGGTTGTCCCGCGCCGAAACGGGTTTTTTTTTTTTTTTCAACCCCCCCCATTCGGCGCGAGACAACCCCGATGCAGGGACTTAAAAAAAAAAACAGCACAGCGCTTACCTGAATCCCCGCGCTCCGGTGACTTCTATACTTACCGGTGAAGATGGCCGCCGGCATCTTCTCCCTCCGTGGACCGCAGCTCTTCTGTGTGGTCCATTGCCGATTCCAGCCTCTTGATTGGCTGGAATCGGCACGTGACGAGGCGGAGCTACACGGAGCTACACAGAGCCCCATTGAGAACAGAAGAAGACCCGGACTGCGCAAGCGCGGCTAATTTGGCCATTAGACGGCGAAAATTAGTCGGCTCCATGGGAACGAGGACGCTAGCAACGGAGCAGGTAAGTGAAAAACTTCTTATAACGTCTGTATGGCTCATAATTAATGCACAATGTACATTACAAAGTGCATTAATATGGCCATACAGAAGTGTATAGACCCACTTGCTGCCGCGGGACAACCCCTTTAAAGCAACCCTCCAGGCCTGGAGAAACAAAGATGACCGAAGCGGACTACCTGACGTACATTAGTATGCATCAGTAGTCTAAGACCCTACATGCTGATGTGACTGGCCAAAGCCGCTCACCTGGTCAGTCAAAGCAGGTATATAGTGTCTTAGACTAGTGATGCATAGTAACACACAGTGTGTTTCAGGCAGTCAGAGAAGCTGGTGTTGCTAACTTTGTTTCCGGACCCGAGGGTCACTTTAATGATCTGGTTATTTTGACCATTAATGACCCTAGTGGTTTGTTAAGTGAATCATAAGGCCTCCTTCACGCCGGCGACACGGCATCGCCACAAGAAAATCACAGCGATGTCGCATCGCTGCACCGTGCGATATTGCTCGACTTTGTAGCATCACGTGTGAGGATTTTCAGGGGGAGGGGGGGGGGCTTGAAATATAAGCCCTACCCTAAAAATAAGCTGTAACTGAAGAAATAATTTTTAAAAAGTATACATCACCTCTCCCGCGCTTTCTGAAGTGCCGCAGGAGCTTCTCCCTCGGTCCCAGCACTGATCATCTTCTTCATCATCTTCTGGCCAAAGATGAAAAAATCCCCAGCTGCTGGAAGTACTGGCTGTGATTGGCTGACACTTAGCAAATCACAGCCAGTGCTCGATGAATGGCTGTGATTGGTTCAATAACTGCCATTCGCCAAGCACTTGATGTTATTGACTAATTGGCTAAGCTATAGCCAATCACAGCAAGTGCTTCCAGGAGGCGAGGATTTTTCAATTTTTGGCCTGAAGATGAAGAAGAGAAGCAGTGCTGGGACCCGGGGAGAAGCCGCGGCGGCGGCAGAGAGCGCTTCTAAGGTGATGTATGTCCTTTTTTTATTTTTCCCTGCAGTTAGGGCTTAGATTATAGCTTGGACAGTATGATTTCCTACTGTCAAAGTTGCATCGCACGAAAATCGTGTTTTGGTGCAATGAGATGCAACAGGGAGGAAGGCTCTATAAGGAAACATTGGCTACAAAACCTCGTGTGTCGCGGGCATATTGCGGGACCCATGAGGATTTTGTGTCGGGTTGTTGCATGCTACAAAACATCGCATGTGTGAAGAAACCCATAGGAAAGCATGGGCTTCTCATACATGCAATTTTGTAGCATTGCTACAAAGTCGCGCGACTTTGTCACCCATGTGAAGGAGGCGTAAATCTGACAAAATGATCTGAACAAATGTTTTATTTAATTTCTTTATAATTTTTAAGCAACGTGATTTTTTTTGAATTGCTGGTGTATAGTTTTATTTTTAATATACTTTCTTTTCTTTGCATCTTTGGGTTTATCTACAATGTAATTTTTTCTGAGACTATATCCTTTTTATTTTGTTTCTAGCTGCCCTTTTCTCCCTCACGAGCTTTTTAACTGTCTTGCTCAATGGAATGGGTTTCTCATTACATGCCCAGAGAAATATTCAGTAGCCTCAATCTATGCATATGCACATAAATTATATAAGCTTCAAGTACTGTATATACAGCATTTGCTTATCTTGCCGTACACCGCATTCATAATTCTCAACGGCAAGGCATCAATACTTTTCCTGTTATGTTTCATTATATGCCCTTTATTTGGTGCTTTATATGCATATTGTATTAAGTTTCAGTCTACAGGGTGGCCCAAAGGTATGGAAATGCCTAAATAAATTTAAAACGGTGGTTGGGAATGCTATCCCATGTGTGGCATGTTTCTAAAGGGAAGGGGGCAGATCTATGAAGGGCAGTATCCAACACAGCAGACCTTTTGAAAGCTGCTATCCTTGAACCAAGTCAATATTTTCCATTGGGAAGGGGTGCATGTGACATATGTTTCTGAAACTATGATGAGGAATCCAAATGATATTGGAACAATTAAGCTTTCTTTACATAAACCTTGGAAAACCCCTTCAAGTTTTTGAATCTTTCTTTAGGAAGTATGTATGTTTTTATGTCAATCAAAAGTAGGTGACTAATAAAATGTGTAATTGACGTCCATTTTCTAAATGGCTTAACTTTCCATAGAATTGTCTAACTACCCCAAGTCTTACTGCTGATGGTGAAGGATTAGCAATTGGTTATGTCTTATAGTAGTTTACTGTCTGCAGGATGAGCATGTGTCGATGAAGTGCGAGCAGTCATTACAAGGACACAGTACCGTGATTGCGCAGTATTACATTCTGACAGTACACAGCGGGCTTATATGTCAGAAACTTCCCCTCAGCTTCCTCGGGTGTGCACAGATGCTCTTTCATTACCCTGTCACAGGGTGCAGTTCTTATAGTTGTTCACAAATCTATGATACCTATAGAAATATATATTTATAGAAATAAAATCATGCCCTTTTCTAACAGTTTTGTGGTAGTTGCGGCACTAAAGTGCAACATGGATGCTGTGTTCCAATATGTCTTAATAGTTCCAGCTCCATTTTCAATCTTTTCTTCCATAATAAATGATAAAGGTTTCTTGTGGTGTTTTCAAATCTGGGTCTGCAATTAAAGGGGTTTTGTCATTAAAAAAAAAATCTATACTCACCTATTCCTCCCCAGGCAGACTCGTTACCACATCTTCTCCTCACTGATCTTAACCAGTCCCACAGGTCACCCCACCTCCAGCCGTACAGATCCTCTTCTCCTTGTTATGAAGCCAGCATTCCTCACATTCTTCTTCCAGCAGGTCAGTGAAGGTCATGTCCCTGTGATGTAGCCTTCACTGGCTAGGAAGGAATGCTGATCTATTGCAGAGACAATGGGCATGAGAAGTCTCTGCAATAGCTCAGCACTCCCTGCTAGGTTGTGAACTAGTGACGTAGCATACATTGCCGGGAAGGAATTAGACTGCCTGCGAGTGCACCTAATGTCACAAGAAGCAGAAGAATCAGTCAGCTGGAGGTGAGGGGATTCCCAGGGACTGCAGGAGACAGGAGAAGATCGGTGAGGAGAAGAGGAGGTAAGTACACTGCCTGGGAAGGAATAGGTGAGTATTCACCTATACACAGTACTTTGGTTGCCTCCTGTGGAGTGTGTGATTGTATTCGTGATTTGTTGTCTATTACGTGTAATGGAGGAGTCTGGTGATGTTTTGTGTATTGTAAAGAGTTATGGTAAGGTCAACTGCCTAGTTTTATGTCCATCTAACTTGTATGTCTGGTTGTGAGTCACCCTATCCTCATGTGTCTTGATAGTCACCCCCCAAAGGCAGTCCTGGGATTGGTTAGAGGAGTTTACTCATAAATCCCCTGGGGTTAGCCAGAGGGAAGTTTATAAAAGACAGCACAGGGGTGTAAAGAGGAGCGGAACAGGAGATATACCCAAAGGGAAAAGAATAGAGCTTCAAGGAAGAGAGTCTACTTCACCTCTGCTGAAAGAGTTATGCCCAGACAGGACAAGGCCTCTTAGTCATCCTGAAGAGACAGAAAGTAACCGTGAGTAAGCTACCTTTTGAACAACCAGAAACGGTAGTGGCCACGGGAGAAACAACCCCCTCAGGATAGCAAGAGAGACATTGTGTATTATCCTGAGAAGGAATTCATGTTGAACGTTGTCCCTGTAAGAATTTTGTTTGGATATTGTTATGGACTTTATTGAAGAGTTGAGTAAACTTTATACCCTTGGTTTACCAAACTGTCTCTGGCTGGACTGTTTTCTATCATCATAATCAGCATAATTAAGATAAAGGATATTGGCATCACGAGCTATTTGTCTATGTCCATTTGCAACTGGCAAGTGGTTGAGCCAGGCCGCAGCTGACCTATGGAGCGGAGCAGTAGAGCAACCTGTGACAACCATCTACTAAACCCCGCTGTCTCCCTCAACCGGTGAGGTCTTCACTCAGCCACTGCAATAGAATTATTTTTTTTAATGACCGAACCCCTTTAAGGGCTCATGTCCACGACTGTGTTTTCACCACGTATTACACGTGAGTTGCACAGACGCATGATACGCGGTGAATGGAATCAATGAAAGTCAATGGGCTTTCATTTTTCCATGCACATCGGCGTGTAGACACTGTGTATCGATGCACAAGAGAAATAAGTAGCAGCACACTCTATTTCTCTGTGTACGTATGCAGCATGAGCCCTATACATTTGTATAGGCTGTGTATGATACGCTGTCCATATGCAATACAAAAAAAAGGGTCACACTGCGCATGTCTGTCTGTGTGATAGGCGGGCATGCGCAGTCCCATACGCAGCTAGATGTGGTCTCTGTTGGCAGAGCATATGGTCACAAAATGGGTAAAACCCTGCAAGGTGATGCACAGCATTTTACGCATACATTTGTGGGCATGAGCCTTAACCTTTGCACGAGTAGTCTGATGACTGCGTAGGTCGTCTATTGAAAGAATTACCACTTGTTCTAATATTTTTATTAAATGTCTGGCAATACACATTCATACTGTAAATATGTTCTGCTGCAAGGCTCATGCCCACTACTATAATATAGGGTTCTGGGCTGTCCCACATTCTGTTGGATTTCTACCTGAAAGTCCTTAAGTAATTGTTAAAAGTCACAGTAAAGGAGACCTATTTCCTAAGTTTATACCTGCTATATTACACTCAACTTACCCCAGACCTCACACCAAAACAAGTCAGTAAGCAATTCTAATCAAGAAATACATGATAATTTAGAATATTTCAAGTGCAATTATAGTATCTTGTTTAATGCCAATTATTAACATTTTAGATTGCGGCTGATGAGTCTCCTCCAGAAGGTTGCAGCGCATTTGCTTCTATCCACGGGAAACGCACCTGCAAAGCAAGTCAGATTAAACATCTTCTGAAGGAAACGCTGGATGGGTAAAGTTACTGCTTACTTTTCTGTAGGGCCATGTAATGTGTCTGTATATTCAGCAGAGAAACAAAGATCTACTTAACATTAAGATTCAAGTCAAAAGATCTACATTTTCTTTCTTCTAGACCAAGACCTTATTTGTATAAAGGAGATCACATCTTCCCTACTCTTTCCAAGACCGCACCAGTTGTTGTTCTGTATGCAGAAATTGGTACAAAGGCATTTGCTACCTTTCATAAAATTTTGGTGGAAAAAGCAGAAAGGGAGGAGATCATTTACGTTCTACGACATTATATACAGGTGCGCTGGGGCAGCTTTTGTATGTATATTCTGAAACGTATGTCTATTTGAATTTTATTTCACACAAATGAGAGTGAAAACAGGATCTCTGTAACAGAAGAATTGGACTAACTGTGAAATAGTAAAGCAAATGAAGATTTTTATGTTTCAAAGCTTTTTATTGGGGGGACTTGTTATTTGTATAGCGCCAACTTATTCCGCAGCGCTTTCAGGTAATTTTTTATTTATTAGCCTCCAGCAAGCTGGGTACTCATTTTACCCACCTCAGAAGGATGGAAGGCTGAGTCAATCTTGAGCCGACTACCTAAACCACGCGGGGATTGAACCCGCAACCTTCACTCTGTGCCACACGAGGCCTTTTTATTAGTATTAAAGGAGATGTCCCGCGCCGAAACGGGTTTTTTTTTTTTTTAACCCCCCCCCCCCCCCCGTTCGGCGCGAGACAACCCCGATGCAGGGGTTAAAAAAACCACCCGCACAGCGCTTACCTGAATCCCGGCGGTCCGGCGTCTTCATACTTACCCGGTGAAGATGGCCGCCGGGATCTTCTACCTTCGTGGACCGCAGCTCTTCTGTGCGGTCCACTGCCGATTCCAGCCTCCTGATTGGCTGGAATCGGCACGTGACGGGGCGGAGCTACACGGAGCCGCTCTCTGGCACGAGCGGCTCCATAGAAGACTGCTGAAGACCCGGACTGCGCAAGCGCGGCTAATTTGGCCATCGGAGGCCAAAAATTAGTCGGCTCCATGGAGACGAGGACGCTAGCAACGGAGCAGGTAAGTATAAAACTTTTTATAACTTCTGTATGGCTCATAATTAATGCACAATGTACATTACAAAGTGCATTATTATGGCCATACAGAAGTGTATAGACCCACTTGCTGCCTCGGGACATCTCCTTTAACCAAACCAAACAAGGAAAGAATTGAATATCGTAACTTCCCCTCGCAGGGGGCAAATTCAGAAGTAGACTGTAGAGTCAAAGAAATAAGTAACCTGTAGAAATAACAATCTACTTCAAACGTTGGCAAGATAGTCACAAAGAAGGGGGTTAACAGAACTAAAGATCATCAAGAATCCGTATAAAATTCCAAATTTTTGCAGGATGGGAGCAATAAAAGGGATATCAAGTAAAGTTTCTGGGGGTAATAGTTAAGTGGAGAAACCTAATACCAAAGAGAGATTGAAGATTGAACCACTTATAATCATGCCATGCCTCAAACAATGTGGTGGGTGGAATAATTGGTGAGTCAACTGTTTATCCTTGCTTAAAAAATACATTTTCTTTCCAAAGAAAGTTTAACCCCCCCCCCAAAAAAAAAAAATTGTCACGTTAAGTTGGAAAAACCCTCCTGAAAGTCTCACCCTTTTTTTTTTTTTTTTTAAATTAATTAATTTTTTTATTTTGAATTAATGTCTCATGTAAATATGAGCTGCAAAACCTAATTGCCTTAAGTGCATTTTAACCCCATAATTAATTTTAGCTGTAAAAACTAGTAAATAGTGTCACTTTTTGTGTTCCAATGGTCAGAACTTTAAAAATAAAAAATAATCATTTCAATATAGCTGTATGACACTTTGTATTTTGCGGGACACGTTTTACTTTTTATAGGAACCAATTTCAGGCACTTGTAAAGTAGTGAATAACTTTTCCTTTTTTTTTGCTGGGGCAGTGAAAAAAAGCAATTTCACCATTGTTTTTTGCATTATGTATTTATGGCATTCACAGTGTGGTATAACTATAATGTTATCTTCTGTGAGCCATTAAGATTATGACAACACCAAAGTTTTTTTAATGTTTTACTATTTTTGCGCAATATAAATACCTTGAAAATAATTTTTTTCAGTCAACCGAGAAATAAAAGTCCAAATCAGGCCTATTTTTAAGTTGTACCATTTTGAGGTACATTTTTAATTTTTTTTTTCCATTTCTTTTTAAGGGAAGCGAGATTTGGATTTTTTTTCATTGGTAGTTTCTGTGCTTGATAAATAATGTAATATTTTATAGTGTTATGAATGCAGCAATACCAATGATGTGTAGGGTTTTTAAAAAAAATATTTTTTCAATATTTAAAGCCTGGTGTAGGGGGGGGGGAAGGTTTTTAATTTTTTTATGTAAAAATGTTTAGATGCCACGGTCAGTAATGACTGCAGGGTTAAACGGTGTATCAGAGTAACTTGATGAGCAAGTATTCATCATTACACTCCTTTTCCAGGGAAAACCCCCTATATAGCACAGTCGGAGGGCAAATAAGCTGTCTGATTGATTGGGGGTGATGGCATGAACAAAAATGTTATCCCTGCTCTGTGATGGCGAGATATACGGGTGAATCCTAAATCTTCTTCTCTGCTGCAGCTGGTCCTCCTCCCCTTCCTTCTCTCCTCCTCACACTTAGGCTTCATTCATATGAGCGCATATCGGCCGGCCAATATATGCTATGTTGGGGGCAAAAAAACTGGTGAATGGACGCACAGATCAAACGTTTGTGCGCCCGTTCATATGGCCTTGTGAGGCCGGCGCAAATGCGCTGACCTCACCAGGCCATCTCCCATTTCCCGTCCCTCCCCATCGCAGGCTTACCCTTTCCTCCTCCCCGCTCCGTCTGTGCAATGGGAGGGGCGGGACAGGGCGCAGCTAAGCACCGGTCCGCCTCGCCTTCTCCCATTGATGGCTATGGCCAAGGGGCGGGAGAGGGTGGGCACTTAGCTCCGCCCACATCCCACCCCTTGTCCACAGCCATCAATGTGAGGGCCGGGCGGATCATCGCTTAGCCCAGCCCCCTCCCATTGCACAGACCGAGCGGGAGGAGAGGTAAGACTGCACGGGGAAGGGGAGGAGAACAGAGAGAGGTAGTTTAGCAGCCATGCCGCTAAACTCCCTCCCACCTACGGTCGCTGCCATGGGCTCCCATAGGCCCGACATATTCCGGCCCAAACATAGTTCCAGAACTATGTTTTGGGCTTGACGTAAAAACTCCCGGTGCTATATTGGCCGGTTGGGTGTTTTTACGTCTGGCAAATACACCCATGTGATCTGATGCATTGGAATCCAGTGCATCAGATGACAGCGCATATCGGGCGGCCGTGAAAACGGACAGCCGATATGCGCTCGTGGGAAAGAAGCCTCACTAAAAATGAAAGGTGTAAATTGAGACTCCACTTCAAATGGCTGAAGCTGCAAAAAAGCATGTTGGTAGCCTTTATAGAAATGGAGCTGCAACCGTTTAAAGTAGAACGTGCTCTGTTCGTGTAAAACTGTGAAGTCCTTTTCCTACTGAACTAACAGGGCTCATCCTAAACTGCTGAGGGGGTTAAATGACCAGACATTTATGTGATGTCACTCCAAAGTGAAGAAACTTTTTACCTTTCTAACTTTTTCTTAAATTTTAGAAACCAAGTAAGAGGAATATGAATCTGTCTGGCTATGGGGTTGAACTTGCTATTAAGGACACCGAATACAAAGCAGTGGATGATACACAAGTTGAAGGTACTTTGCAGTATATTAATAAACTTTATACCCATTCTGAAGTGGATATTAGCTTTTATTTATTTAGTCATTAGTGGATGTTTAAGGACTAGAGATGAGCGAGCACCAAAATGCTCGGGTGCTTGTTACTCGAGACGAACTTTTCGCGATGCTCGAGGGTTCGTTTCGAGTAACGAACCCCATTGAAGTCAATGGGCGACCCGAGCATTTTTGTATATCGCCGATGCTCGCTAAGGTTTTCATTTGTGAAAATCTGGGCAATTCAAGAAAGTGATGGGAACGACACAGAAACGGATAGGGCAGGCGAGGGGCTACATGTTGGGCTGCATCTCAAGTTCCCAGGTCCCACTATTAAGCCACAATAGCGGCAAGAGTGCCCCCCCCCTCCCAACAATTTTTACTTCTGAAAAACCCTCATTAGCAAGGCATACGTTAGCTAAGCACCACACTACCTCCAACAAAGCACAATCACTGCCTGCATGACACTCCGCTGCCACTTCTCCTGGGTAACATGCTGCCCAACCCCCCCGCATGACCCAGTGTCCACAGCGCACACCAAAGTGTCCCTGCGCAGGCTTCAGCTGCACTCATGCCACACGCTAGCCTCATAGCCACACCACCCTCATGTCTATTTATAAGTGCGTCTGCCATGAGGAGGAACCGCAGGCACACACTGCAGAGGGTTGGCACGGCCAGGAAGCGACCCTCTTTAAAAGGGGCGGGGCGATAGCCCACAATGCTGTACAGAAGCAATGAGAAATCCAATCCTGTGCCACGTCCATCAGGAGCTGCACACGTGGGCATAGCAATGGGGAACCCATGTGCCACACACTATTCATTCTGTCAAGGTGTCTGCATGCCCCAGTCAGACCGGGGTTTTTTTATAAATAGTCACAGGCAGGTACAACTCCGCAATGGGAATTCCGTGTGCAACCACAGCATGGGTGGCTCCCTGGAACCCACCGGTGGTACATAATTATATCCCATTGCATTGCCCATCACAGCTGAGGTAACGTCAGGTTTAATGCAGGTGGGATTCGGCCCACACTGCATGCCCCAGTCAGACTGGGGTTCTTTAGAAGTGGACACATGCAGTTACAACTCCGTGTGGACCGACAGCATGGGTTGGTCCCAGGAACCCACCGGCGGTACATAAATATATCCGATTGCATTGCCCATCACAGCTGATGTAATGTCAGGTTTATTGCAGGTGTGCTTCGGCCCACACTGCATGCCCCAGTCTGACCGGGGTTTTTAATACATAGACACTGGCAGCTACAAATCCCTAATGTGAAGTCCCTGTGAACCCACAGCATGGGTGGCTCCCTGGAACCCACCGGCGGTACATAAATACACTGAAAGGATGACAGGCAAGCAGCATGGGTACCCTCAGCAGTGGGCCAAGCTGTCTCTTCCCCCTCCTCCCCCTCCTATAGACATGATACCACCAGATACCACCACCGAGCTCGGCCTCTGCAGGGTGGCATGGTGTGAGGGGGCGCTTTGGGAAACAGTTGGTGGATTATTCGGTCTGGCCCTGCCTCTACCCCTGGCCACCGTACTACCTCTTCCAACCTGCCCTGCTGCTGCACTTGCCTCCCCCTCTGAAGACCTGTCCTCAGTAGGCTTAGCAAACCAGGTGGGGTCAGTCACCTCATCGTCCAGCTGCTCCTCCTCCGAATCCTCTGTGCGCTCCTCCCTCGGACTTACTGCCCTTACTACTACCTCACTGATAGACAACTGTGTCTCATCGTCTTCATCCTCCTCACCCACTGAAAGCTCTTGAGACAGTTGCCGAAAGTCCCCAGCCTCATCCCCTGGAGCCCAGGAACTTTCCAAAGGTTGGGCATCGGTCACGACAAACTCCACCGGTGGGAAAGGAACCGTTGCTGCCCATTCTGGGCAGGGCCCCGAGAACAGTTCCTGGGAGTCTGCCTGCTCCTCAGAATGTGTTATTGTAATGGAGTGACGAGGCTGGAAGGAAGGAGCAGCAGCAGCCAGAGGATTCAGAGTTGCAGCAGTGGACGGCATAAAAGTCTGTGTGGTCGATAGTTTGCTGGATGCACTTTCTGCCATCCACGACAGGACCTGCTCACACTGCTCATTTTCTAATAAAGGTCTACCGCGTGGACCCATTAATTGTGAGATGAATCTGGGGACCCCTGAAATTTGCCTCTCTCCTAATCTCGCAGCAGTAACTGTATACATAAATGTGTCGGTCTGGGGTGGCCATGCCCACTCCCGATGAGCCACACCCCTTTAAAAAAAAAAAAAAACAATTAACCGTGATGTAGACAGCAAAAAGTTGCAAGTTTTTGTGCAAATCCGCGCTTAAAGGGAAAAAAAACTATTTGACTTTTTTTATGCCATAAACTCATGTAAAAGATTTTATGAATGTCCCCTTATATTCTTAACCCGCAGTATTCATTCAAGAATAAACTGCTTACACAAAGCTGATAAATGCTAAAATGCACATCAAAAACTAATGAATTGTAATCACTACATATTAAAAAGTTCTACAACTTGTATACTGAATGCTTAAATTTCCCTTCAAGATCTCAGTTTGCTGTCAGTAGGCACAAATGTTTTTGAGAGCTGAAAACTCTAGCACTTCTCTCAGTTGAGTCTGCTACAACTGTATGTAGTCTGGACAGTCTTCTATGAGCTAAGCAGCCAGAGCTCCATACTAACACATTTTTAACTAGAGTAATACATTGTAGCAAATAAGTAGGGAAGGAAAAAGGCCCAATGCACATGGGCGGACTTTTGATGCAGAATCCCGAGCGGGCGTCTGCCTCCAGATTCCGCAGCAATAACCCTCCATGGCACACAATGCAAAAAGATTCTTCATGCACATGAGCTGAAACTGATTGCAGTTTCCACTCACGGATGAAAAATTGCAGTATGCTCCGTTTCCCTGCGATTCCCGCATGGACGGCTTCAACTGAACTGAATGGAAGCCGTCCGACCCACGGCCTGTATGCATTGGGAATTGTGGATGGGCCACAGATTCCGTGGGTAAAGCAGGAGCTTAAAAAAAAAATCTGGCCACTGCCGTCACGTGCCGCAGTCACAGACGGATTCCGTGCGGGATTCCCCTCATAGAATCAGTGCATGTCGTGTGCACGAGGCCTAAGGTTTATGCTGCTGCTGTTTGTCCACAGAAAATTGTCTAGACTGGTAACAATTGTAGAAATCCATCAGGACTGAATTTAAATTGCACTTCATTTACATACAACTGGAAAACTTCTTTACAAGGGGTTTCCCATCTTTAGACACAATGGGAATCGCTCAAAGGTGTCTTTTCTCGTTGTGTCTAAATGCAGGGACATCGTGCAGTTTTCGTGCACGAGTCGTTGATCGCTGAATTCCAGAATTGAGTGATCAGCTGTTAGTAGTGGAGCAGGCTGTTATAAGCCAGCTGTGCTGATGAGATTTTCTGTGCCTGTGTCCTGCTGTGAATTCACAGCGGGGACACTGGCAGTCAAAGTGGAGAACACTACAGCTGTTTGCATATGCAAAGCAGCTGTATTGTTCTATTAGTGGCCACAACTGTGTCCAGCTATGCTTTGCATACTTTATAGAAGCTAAGTAGCAAGATTATGCAAGATGATCTCTTAAAAGTGTCACTCGAACTATCGTTTGAGCGACTTTTGAGCTATCATCTATCAGTGTAAATGGGGCTTTACAGCTAGGATATGTCACCACTTTATGATGAGTGTGGGTCTCCACTGGTCCTGAGAATGAAGTGGACACAGCTGGTGTACAGTAGTACTGCGTCCCCTTCTAAGTTATGGATTCACAGCAGTACTTCCGGCTATATGACTGCAGGCAAGCGCATTAATTTGAAGTGGAAAAACTGTGAAAGAGATACACCAGGGGAGTGTCCCCTTCATTCACAAGATCAGGGCTACCACTGATCATAGTAAGATATACAAGCAATATATTTTCTTACTGCATAAAACGAGAGAACCACTTTAACAAATTATTATTATTTTTTTTACATTTGGGGCTTATTCACATGATCGCATTTGCACTGTGTATTATGCGTGCAGAATTTGCATGCACAATGCGCAGTGAATAGAACTCATTGATTTCAATGGGTTTGGTCACATGTGTTTTTGGCGCGTACATTTTGGATGTGTAAAACAAGATGCAGCGTGTCCTATTTTGGTGCATATTACTTACCAATTGGCCCATATTAAACTTATTTGGCCATTGAAATCCAAGGGAGCATGCTTGCGTGTTTTTGGCATTCACATTCCCTGCGTTTTTTCATATGCGAAAGTGAAATAGAATACACACAGATGCATACAAAAATGCAACGCCCATAGCAAATAAATGCACTTAAGCTCCTGTGAAGCCAGTCTTAAAGGGAAATGTATCAAGACAAGGGTTTCCTATACCTGTCTGATAGAAGGTGCCCTCGGAGTGAATGAGCCTAATTTATTAAGAGACACATACCTCTTAATAATGAGCTAGTGTTGATTTGAACTATAATTTAAAGTCCATGGAACTCCCTGCAGAGAAAAAGACACATTTATCATTTTTTTTGCATTGAATTTTCCTTCTCATGCATTTAGAAAGACTCCTAGTTAATTTGCAAACTCTCCTACATTCAAGTTTTTGGTTGGGGGCGTTCTCAGCACTAATCACCTGGTCTCTCATGAACATGCACAAGCTCAGCTTCCCCCCTTTCCTTTTTCAGAGTCTGCGTAGCATAACCATGCCCACTACACAGCTATCTTTCCATCTGTCTCATCTTCACTCTGATTAGCTGCTGGTGCTGTTCCTCCTCACTGTGGCCTGTAATAGTAGCCTTCTCGTCTTTGTGTGCTCATGATCTCCTACATCATCCCCCCAACACTGAAATAGAACCCACTGAAATGCACGTTCACAACAGGGGAGGAACTGTCGATGTACTCTGACAGTCACAATTTTTGCACAAAAATCCGCTTGCACTAAAATTGGGACTTTATGATACCAAAATTCTGGCATAAGCGAGCTTATAAATTTCCCACATCATGGACTTGGTGAATGCTTATTAATAATGCTGATCACAAATCTAGGCATCGGCAAGCAGAGGATGAACAGGTAAGGGTTCCGTGGGCAGGAGCCCCGTGGCGGGATCCCACCCTGCCCACAGCATGAGGACATTACTTACCAGTCCGGATGCGTGCAGGTCGTCCGTTGTCTCCTCCGTGCATGTGGGCTGGCCCGCCGGCCGACATGCCCCCCGCACGTGCGCAAGTGGAGGTTTTTCTTTTTCAAATCTCCTGCTTTGCCGTGGGACCCACAGCACACCTGGAGTGACAGTTCCAGGTGTGCCGCAGATCGGATAGCTTCCATTGACTGCAATGGAAGCTGTCCCTGCGTGATCGGCGGCAAAATTGAGCATGCTGTAATTTGTTTTCCGGACCTGAAGGTTTGGAAAACAAACCTGCCTGCTTTAATTAGGCTACATGCGCCCATGAATAGTTTATGGGTGGCTTGAACTTCGGAGCATCTGCGCGGGTGCCCCACATGGGTCCCGGAATTCCAACCCGCCCGTGGTCATGAGCCCCTTCTGTCTTAACTGTTCATTATATGTAGAGTCTCTATTATGCATTCACTCATAGCTGTTTTCACCAACTGTCATGAACAAAGTTAACATCTAGGTGTTGGCAAAGAATACAGAATAACTGCTATATCTAGTACCTCTAATTTGTGAGATTGTAAGCTCTATTAATATTTTTGGTACATAACCCTCTACTTTCTAGTATAGCTCTTATTTATAACTAATACCTGAATACCTATGTCACTGCATATAGTCAATAAGTAGATGGAAAATTCGACCTCACTTCCATGTTTTCGAAACTCTTGCCCTGCCGATGTATTTTTGTTCTGGGAGTTTCAATGACCTTTTGTGTACAAGCAATTTTCAGTTGCAGTTTTTCTCTAATAATGTGGTGTGTCCAAAAGTCTTATAGACCAAAACCAAAGATTGCAGTAAATCAGATGTAAATTACTTTCTGCCTCGCAAAGCACTAGATCAAATCGAAATGCTCATGTTTTGTCTACTAGAAGACAGCAGTCAGCCCTTTGGAAAGGACACAGAAGGACGCTGGATTCTTGACACATTAGGCTTCACTGTTACTGTAATTATGTTCACTGTGCTTTGTTCTGACAAGTTCCTCGACGCTGTGTACAGACATTTCTTCCCAAATGCTAACCTCCTGCTACATGATCTTTTTCTACATAATCATGTACATTCTCTCATCCTTAGTAGTTATTTTCTGTTTAGTGTCTATATGCCAAGATTCTTAGCAGCGCTGCCCTTTTCAGATTGGTAGGCATTTGTGTGCTCTGCTACCCTCTGGTGAAACTCTGGAAAACTTTTTAGATAGACTAAAAAACATCTTATTAAAAGTGTTGTCTTGTTAAAGATAACTCTATATATAGCTTTTTTTTTGCTTTTCTTTTTGTTATTCGTGTTGTTTTTGTAGAAAATAATGACAATAGTAATTGAATTAAAGGGGTATTCTGAAGACTGGGCGAAATTTTCAAAATTCCTGTAACGGTTCCACTTATTGCCATTATTCTAAATGTCCATCTAAATCATCAAGCTGAACTGCAGTACCTTTTTTTGCAAATCTGCACTACTGCTGCTTTCCAGCCAGTTTTAGATTTCCACATTATTTAAAATGTACACCAGATAGTACACTTTCGCAATGTACCATTGCCAGTTACTGACGAATGCCCATTCACAACTGTACAAATTGTGTTATTACAGAATTTGAAGGCAAGAACACGAAATATTACTGTAACCAGTGTTGTAATTTGAAGTTTCTTAACAGACAAGAAACTGGACTACTTTCAATCATTGCACTGCTTAAAGGGGCATTCTGGGACTTTACAGACTTCTAACCTTTCACCACTGCCAGCCTCATTGAAGCGTTCAACAATGCATTTTATTTACCCCAAATGAGTGCTTGTGCTTCAATCAGGTTGAGTCACATGTTCGCTGCTGTCCTCGTTTTGAGATGTCCTCAGATATACTGACCATGGTCAGAGGTCCCTAGCTTCCTCTCCTGACCATCCTGTCTCAGCCACATGAATATTTATGAGCTGGGCGGGCACTCAGGAGCAGAGGATCACCCAGAGTTCTGAGCAGGCGCAGTTGTAACCTTAGAAGAAGGTAATGCATGCTCACTAACACAGCCCAGCACCGCAGCCTTCTCCCTCTAGCTGTTACTGCTCTGATGGCTGGCATGTGTTGGGTAGTATAATATTATCTATTCATGGACAATATCTATAGCACTGGGTGTATGAACAATAAACGTTACATTTCTTGATGATGTGTATGTTCAGTATACCTCTTCTGCCACAGTATTGGTATTTGCTGGAAAAAAGGATCCAGAAGGTGAAGGTGTGTATTGCACTAAATAAGTGATTTACAGCTGACACCGTGTATATGTATTTGGGTAATATGCGGTAATGTAGTGGCTAAGAATACTATCTTCAACATAGAAGAACTGTGGTTCAAATCCTGTCTGAAACCTACCTTCTTGGTATTGTCTGTGTGTGTGCATATATATAATATGTGACCATGTACAATATGGTCCAAAAATTGTGGATTTTTTTTTTTGTTTTAAAGGACGGAATTCTATATAATATGTTGGGTATACTAAGTGGCGGACCCTGATGATCAGTAATTGATGACCTGTCCTGGGGACAAAAGCGGATACATGAAATAAGTTTTTAGCATGTTATATGAGAGCAATGATTGTAGAGCACACAGGAGTAGCAATGAAATGGAGGATAGCTGCTGTTTTGTTAAGGTGATGAAAGGGGAGATGGTGTTTCAGTTTGTCTCTGAACTGACAGATAAAATTAGTTGGAGAGGAGAAGAAACTGCCAATAAGTCTGCAACTGTTATAAATAAAGTGCAGTGAAGTGCAGACACAGCCTTTCACAGTATGATGATACACTGGTGTAGTTAAGGGCTCATGGGCCTGGGTGCAAAAGTTTATCTTGGGGGGCCCCCCAACTTCTCTTAACCCCTTAATGCAGAGGCGTAACTTGAAGCTCCCTGGCCCCAATGTAAAACCTGTAAAAAGGCCCCCAACTATAATGCTTTATTCAAAGTACTGGGCTCCCTATATGGAGAGGAGAGGCCTTATGGGCCCCCTAAGGCTCCTGGGCCCAGGTGCAACCGCATCCCCTATAGTTATGCCAGTACACTGCACAATAGGCTAGTTGGGTATTATTGTATCTTACCACCACCAGGAAGTCCTGGTGGAGGCAAGATTTACAGGGGGGTGACACCCCCTGTACATACATGATAGGCTGCACACCTGGTTCAGCTGTAGGTCCTGGAAGCCCACTAAGGATTCGCAGCTGGAAGGAGCTTCCCCGGCGGCGGACCACAAGCAGAAAGTGGACAAGCATTGCCAGCTATCAGCGGGGGAGTGGCCATCAGTGAGCACAGATGCGGCGGCCGGCACAGAGCTGACAGCTGCCTACAGCACTAAGGCGGCAGCCGGCTGCCTTTCCCAGCCACGGACCACAAGCGCAGGGTGGGCCAGCATTGCCAGTTGTCTGTGGGGCAGCGGCCATCAGTGAGCACAGAGGCGACAGGCGGCACGGAGCTGACAGCCAGCTGCAGCACTGAGGCAGCAGGTATCCGGTTTTCCTGGTGGCAGACCACAAGCGATGAGTGCGGCCGCTGTTTATACTGCATGATGAGCTATGAGGTTCATCACTGATCTTTTATGCAGCATAAAAGATCAGCGATGAAGCTCATCATGCTGTTTAAACAGCGGCCGTTCAGTAGCGAACGGCCACTGTGTGATCTCAATGGAGAGGGGCGGGGGAACGAGAGGAAAGAAACTTCCTGCACTGCCCCATCCCCCTGCTGGCCGCTCCGTGAACCAGCACGCTCTGCTAGCTCCCGTGCAGGAGCATGGGAGCGAGGAAACACTGGGACGAATGTCGTGCATCATTTGCATGACATTCGTCTCATGTAAAAGGACCTTAAGACTAAAAGTGCTGATTAGAAAACGAAGTGATCTGATTAGTTGGTTGCTCTACTATAGGCACCTTTTCCACTTTTTGTCTGCCCTAGCTTTTATTCAAAATGATCCTTCAAAAAGGAATATGATGACTGAAAAACACTCAGGCACTGCCCGTATTTACTAAAGTAAAAAAAAACAAATGTGGTCAATATATTATATATTGACTTTAGTAAAGCATTTGACAAAGTATCTCATACTATTCTGATTGAAAAAATGATCAAATATGGGATTGACAAGCCAACTGTTAGGTGATTTCACAGCTGTCTGAGAGATCATACTCAAAGAGTGGTCATAAATGGCTGCACATCCAAGTGGAAGAATGTATCAAGTGGGGTACCACAAGGCTCTGTCCTAGGCCCAGTGCTGTTCAACATTTTTATAAATGATCTGGTGGAGGGAATTGATGGGAGACTGATCAAGTTTGCTGATGACACAAAGCTAGGAGGGATAGCTAACACTAGGGAAAAGAGAGAGTATTCAAAAAGATCTAGAAAAGCTTGAACAGTAGGCGGCGACTAACAGAATGGTATTTAACAAGGAGACATGCAAAGTCCTACATCTCGGCAAGAAAAATGAAAAAAGCACATACAGAATGGGAGGAATTGGGCTAAACAGCAGCACATGTGAAAAAGACTTGGGTATACTAATAGATCATAGACTGAACATGAGTCAACATTGTGATGCAGTAACCAAAAAGGCAAACACAATTCTGGGATGTAATAAGAGAAGCATAGAGTCTAATCATGTGAGGTAATTATCCCCCTCTACTCTTCCTTAGTCAGACCTCATCTCAAATACTGTATCCAGTTCTGGGCACCCCACTTTAAATAAGACATAGACAAACTGGAGCAAGTTCAGAGAAGAGTTACCAAGATGGTAAGCGGTAAGCAAATCCTGTCCTGTGAGGAACGGTTAAATGATCTGGGAATGTTTAGCTTGCAAAAGAGAAGGCTGAGAGGAGACTTAATAGCTGTCTACAAATATTTGAAGGACTGTCACAGTGTAGAGGGATCAGCCCTATTCTCATTTGCACAAGGAAAGACTAGAAGCAATGGGATGAAACTGAAAGGGAGGAGACACAGATTAGATTTTAGAAAAACCTCTTTGACAGTGAGGGTGATCAATGGGTGGAACAGGTTACCATAAGAGGTGGTGAGTTCTCCTTCAATGGAAGTGTTCAAACAAAGGCTGGACAGACATCTGTCTGGGATGATTTAGTGAATCCTGCACTGAGCAGGGGGTTGGACCCGATGACCCTGGAGGTCCCTTCCAACTCTACCATTCTATGATATGCAGCACGCCCTATTTTGGTGCTGCAGCGTCCAAAGAGCGGGCCCACAGCCGAGGAGATGGCAGGGTAGATAAGGATAATTATGTTACGGTGGCTCTACCATTTTCTCCCCTGGGGGTAGCTTGGGACCCGTTCAAGTCACTGCTGGGGGAGGTCACAGGGAAAAGTAACAATGAGTTACCTTAAAGTTGTTTGTCACTCGTGACGCCACTGTTTCATTCTCTGCTGTGAATCTTGGTAAATCAAATAGCTTAGTCCACAAACGGAAACTTTTTGGACAAACCAGGAACGGTCGGTAATGCCCGTTTACTGTAACTTCGGCAAATACCAATTTGCAACACTAGTTTGGCACAATTACACTCATAGAAGGCGATGTGACAGGGAGGACTCTCGGCGTAATCCGTACAATTCACAGTCCTAGTAATCTGTGTGATCCCACTCCTGGCGACTCTCTTTCTCTCTCCAACACTGTACTGGTCAACACTCGCACTTCTGGTGCCTTTCTCTCTCAAGTAGCGGTCCTTCTTTCTCCCTCAGTGCTTAGTGGTAGCACCAGCATATCCTAGTTAGAGTAGGCCCAGGCCAAGCAAAAGGGAATCGCTTAGCTTCCTCCATTCTCCACATACAGACCGATCAATGTCTGTGGGGTTCAATCAGCAGACTTGTCAGAAACACTCCATGCACTGACTCGGACTGGAATGCACTCTTAGACTAAGACACTGACAAGACAATGGCATGAGACCGACCTATAACATTATGGAGATGCCCCACTAACTCTGAGCCACTACAGTGCATATTATGCATTGAAATAGGACATAGAAGTGAATGGTCCAGAGCAAATCCACAGTGCATATGCAGGAAACTGGCATATTTGGCCTTCAAAACAACGGACTGTTCTGCTTTTTTTTCTTTTGCACGTGTAAGTACGCTGCATATTTACGTGCAAAAAAAACACAGCAGAAGAATCTAAGTACGCAGACAATAGGGGATTTTCAATCTGTAAATACGCTGCGTGGACCGAAAAACGCTTATACCCATGTGAGTCAGTCAGAGACATGCCATATATTCCAATATCTTCAACAAATCTGCCAAGAATCCAAGACTGTGTGCATGTGGATTTGCTATTGCAAAAGGTGAAATCTGCTTGAGGCTTTTCCGCAACATAATGACCATGCTGTGGATTGGCATATCCCTGGCATGCTTATACTGCCATACAGAACTTGACCTCATCGTGCAAATAGGGTGTTTAAAAAACCCATCCACATCTGTTGTCCTGTAAATTGCTATGGATTTACAGCCTAGAATCACTTGCAACGCTCCGTTTTTCCCGCATCTCCCTATAGATCTTTCATTAAGCATTGATCATATTTAAAACGATAAGAGTCTTCTGCTATAGTAATTCCATAAAGTCTAATAACTGCTAACTGACATGTTTTCTCATTTGTAAACGCAGCCATCAATTCTACCAATAAGTCACATGATGGAACCGCTGAAGATGTTCAAGGATTTTACTTTGACAAACTGATGTAAGTTTAGAAACTGGCAATTATCTGTGTGCGCTGTGAAATATTACTGTATACGGCTGCATGTGTGTGATTGAGCCGTGCAAGCTGTTCTTCTCTCTAGTTGTTAGCAATGGGCATGTTACATTTGACAGACACTTGTCAGGCTCTTCCTGCACTCAGTCCAATCAATGTCTCCGAGCCCAGCTGCTGAAACAATTTGTCATTTTCTTATCTGGCAAGCTGAACAGTTCACTTTGAGCAGATCAGGTACTTTCTTTGAGGCCATTGTCTTGAAGTTTGTAAAGCTTTAAATTCAAGAAACCTTGACTTTCTCATGTTCTATAATGCTCCATTTACACGGGACGACTGTCGGCTAAATGATCTATATGAACGCGTGACGTCACCGCTATTTGTTACCGCTTGTGTAGAACGTTTAGACAGACGGATCACCGCTGAGTATCGTTGACTTCTCACACAGCGCTTCACATCCTATATGAAACACTGAGCGGGGAGCTTTTACACGCAGCGAGAAGTAAGCGAACCAGCGATGGATATCTTCCAACATGGGAGCTATACAGCCTTAAATCATAATGTTTTTAGATGTCAGACAGTGGATTGGAAAGGGTTAAATTCACACATTTTAAGACCTATTCAAGATTATTCCTGAGGTTTTTTCTTTACTTTGATTCTTAACGATTTATCTACCAAATATTTTACAAATTCCCATAGTACAGAAGCATTTATCTTCTACATCGCAACCATATTTGAGCATGTGTGGTGGCAGGTAGGGTTTGTTTGATACCCCATCTGTTCTGTATATACATGGATCATATTCTATATCAACAGGTTGCACAATCATTCCTACTGAAGACAACACTGCTGTCAAGAAAAGAGCTCAAGATCTAGATTACACAATAAGGGTGCATGCACACAGGCGGATTGGAATCGCGGAATCCGGAGTGAGCGTCCACCGCTGGATTCCATAGCATATACCGCCCATAGTATGCTATGGAAAAGGAATTCTTCATGCACATGAGCAGAAAACCAATTGCGATTTCCGCTCGTGGATGATAAATCGCAGCATGCTCCATTTGTGCTTAGATTCCGCGTGGACTGCTTCCATTGAAGTCAACGGAAGCCGTTCGATCGGAGGCCCATGTCTGCAGTACGGAGAAAGGAAAAAGAAAGCAAGTACGCATGGACGCCGCTACTGCCAGGGCCCAATTCCGCATGCGGCCTAAGCAGATTCACACCAGTGCTGTTGATTTCCTTTGCTCTAGCCTAGATGAACAACAGATAAAACTGAAATGCTGAATCTGCATATGCAGGACAGGGACGATGCCACATAAACCCCACTAAATATAATGGGGTCCATCTGGTTTTAGGCATGCCCTCCTTTATTTCACCGGAAAAAATAGTGCAGTATGCTGGAGTTTCAGATAGAGCTTTTGGCACAGAATTGAACATGGCCTGACTGTTAAGAAATCATACTTTTTGTTATTTGAGCCTTTTTAATATTTTAGTACTAATCCCCTTTAGGATACATTCGCATGTACCTGAAATGTTGCAGATTTTCCACAATGGCAAATCCATGTAAAAAAAAAGCAGCACAATCTGTACCGTTGGTGCACATTTTACGTGTTGTTTGATGAGTAGTTTTAATCCTTCTCAAATGAAGGGGTAAACTCTACTGTGGATCCACATCAAACCAATGGTGCGGATTTTCATGCTACGTATTAATATACCCTTCAGTGGAATCTAGGAGCAGTTTCATCCCGCTTAACCTTGGGCAGCGTGAAATACTGGCTCCCTCATTACGAAGAGCTATGTTTTACACCCTTCCCTATATGCAAATAGGGAATGGTATGTCAAGTACAGTTGGGTGAAGTAAAGCTGGAGGGGCGCAGAGTCTCACTGAAAGTAATGAGCTACAGATTTCACATCAGATCCATAACAAAAGACCCGAAGACCTCTACCTTGACAGTGTGCTCGATTTAGGATATCCAGCAGTCTTTTGCATTTTCTATAGTCACCTGTTAACGTTTCTACTTGTTAACTAGTAAATGAAAAAGCATCTTTCTCTGTTGCTTTCCAGTCTTACATAGCAATCTTCTTTCTCATAGCATTTTACCTAGCTGACATAAAGAAGCTGATAATGTCGTCTAGATACTCAATCTGTGGAAATACTTAGTTTCCTTTCTCCAATAAATTTGGATTGTAACTTTAAAGCTACAGTACAATGAGATGCTGTAATGTGTAAAATATGTTAAATTGTGTTTAAAGCCCCTTGTTTCTTTTGTTTTCATTACAAGACAAATGTACCCTGATCTCAAAGACAATCTAGTTGAATTCCGGAAACATCTGATTGAAAGCACTAATGAGATGGTGCCATTGAAAGTCTGGGAATTGCAAGGTGAGTTCTGAGTTAATATATAAGATTGCTGAAAGGGGTTATCTGGACTTTAAAAATTGATGGTTTCACTTCAATGGAAGAAACTGCTGTGGAAGTAGAGTGTTCTGAGTACAAACATGCTTGTACTCTGATGTAAACCTCGAAGAAGCCGCATCACTCACAAGAGAGCAGATAGCCCTTCACACAACCGGTTGGCGGTTGTACTGGGAGTTGGCCTTACACAATCGGATATGGATGACCTATCCTAAAGGTAGGCCATCAATTTCTAAACTAGTATAACCAGGTTAATCTTAATCTACTGTAAATATGGATTTAAAATGGTGCTAGAAATACAAAGTATTCACATTTACATCATTCTTTGTTTTTGTTTTTTTTTTCTTTATGGAATTCAGCGATTTATACAAAGATAGAATTCTCAGTCTTCACTAAATAGGTGTCCTTTACTTGTGGTTTACACTTTTAATTGTGATAAAGAAAGCATCAACACACTACGGTGTATGATGACTTCAATAGTATAGGGTTACTAAACTTAATGTAATGCCCAAAGTTGCTTCTAGGCTTCCAACATTACCATACTGTACCAGGCGGTGTGTTTTTGTTTTGTTTTTTCTTAGTGTATCTATTTGTATAGGAAAGCTCAGCAGTGCTCCCCTATATGGCAAAAAATAGATATTTTAATGCATACTGGCCCATTGTATTACAAAATGACACTCATTTGGCATGCGTTGGGTGCATGAGGCCTTAAGGCCTATTTACATGCTAAAATAATCTTTCAAACGACTGAAAGATTGCATAAATGTAACCCCACCGCTCAGTTTGCATCCATATCCGTAGGTTACCCTGTTGGTTTTGGTGTGGAATTCGCTGCATGTTGCGGTGCACCTTGTGGACTAATTCCGCCTGTGTGAAAGGACCCTTATACAGTTTCTCTAGGCTTCCTGTTTTCTGGCTTAGTATGTCCCAAAACAAGAGCCCGTAGTTCCATTTACTAAAGGAATACAAGTGTTTGTGTGAGTTCAGTTGCCTAGTAATCTGCAGAATGTACTGCAGCTGCAAGAGGATACAGAATCCTCGTTGATGCAAAGATATGTAATACTGATGACAATATGTTCGGTTGCCACAATGGGTTTAAAACGAATCTCAAAGTGCACTAGAAGATTTGTCTTCATTGTTCGTGTAGTTGTCTTTACTGCCAAACTAATATTGTACTTTAGCCATCAGAATAGTGACTAATGTGAATCCACTTCACAAGCGCTCATTGTCTGTAACCATTTACTCCCTTATTGTGTCTCTAAATGTTGTCAATGCTCTGAAAGCACTTAACATAAGCAAAACATTTACTTCGATTTATGGGAAAGGAAAATGCTAAATATTCTGTTCTTATGAAAACCTAATAAATGCCACATACACTTGTTAGCACAATTATTTCAGCATTTAATGTTGGGGGAATTAGCCATTAGAATTTTCTTTTATGTAAGAATGACTAAGGAATCAAGAAGTTACCGCAATGCTTTTTGTGTCTTTACAGATCAGCTGAAAGTAATAATTTATTGTTTTGCCTAGTGCCAAAACTCAAAGTTTATATTTTCTGAAATATCTTTCTGTAGTTAGGCAAACTGCTGGTTGGTAGATTAAAGTTTAACCAGCCATGCTATTTTCCCATCAAATACAATGTAATCTTGATGGAGACTCGTAACAGAGCCTCATTCGGCACAATTGCCTATTCATGCATGGCACAAGACAAGATCGGAGTAGTAGCAGAAGAAAATACATTGCTATTATTAGTGCCCAATAAGACATGCAAAAAGGGTTTATTAGAAGATGCCATTGTCTTCCCTACTTACAGAATCCATAATGCCAAAATGATCTGAGAATTTTCACATATAAAAATGGGTATAAGATAGCTAGAGATATTTAGGATTATCTAATACAGAAACAATTATGCAGAGAAAATTGGAAAAATGCTCTTTATTGGAATCTCTAATAGACGTATTTATTCACCAGTAACACATTGAATAGCATCATCTTTATGTCCAGTAATTGTGGACCATGAAATTCCTTAGTTCGGTCTATTCTTTGAAGTTTAATAAAAAGTTAGAAGCTTCATTTAAGGTTGCAGTGGATTCCTCTAGCTATAGGTATCCACAATGGAAGTAACATGTCTGGCAGATCTGAATTTCTACAGATTACAAGCAAAAGCTTACACTTGTGACATACTGTATTATACGTACCACTTAAAAGCGGTATTCCAGTACTATTAATTACCATGCCGCATTGTTTTTTTGTTTTTTTGCCTTCCTCTGGATCAACGAAGGGGGGTTGTAAACAGGCTGAACTAGATGGACATTGTCTCTCTTCAGCCTAAAATACTATAGTATGTATGGTATATAGTACTAGTATATATACTATACTATATATGTAATAGTTGATTGGCAGGTGTCCGCCGCTTGGAACCTATAGCGATTAGTTAATTTTGACTCCGCACTCATTGCAGCCGAGTTAGATGTTGACAGCTCTGTCCTCATTGCGGTTGGAGTTGAAGGTGTAATGGAAGGCAGAGCTCCTATTGATTCGAATGGAAGCTATGTCTTCGATCACACTTTCTGGATTCCACCACAATGTGGGTGGAACTGTCAACATCCGGCTTGGGCAGAATAAGTGCAGAATCTGAGATTAGCTGATCACCAGTGGTTCTGAGTGGCGGACACCTGCTAATCAACTATTGATGGCTTATCTTGAGGATAGGTCATCAATAATACAAAACCCTTTTAACTATTTAGATTGTAATCAATGTGATATAAAAATTTTTTTGTTAATCTTGCTACTGACATTATACATTTTGTATAGTGATGGAAAAGCAACTTCCAAACTGTAGTCTGTAAATTTTGCAAGTTCAAAAATACTCTTTAAAGGTTTGTCCAAATCTGAAATATTGATGATTGATGACTTATCCACAGGTCATTCCTCTCTCCCCCCTCCCTTACCTCAGCAATCTGCTTTTATCTGACTGCTCCGTACACATTGTAGCGGCCTGGGTTGATAAGTCAGGCACAGCTTCCATTGAATGTTAACATCATGGAATAAAATATATTTATAATAATAATTAAGAGGGATTTCCATGTTCCTGCAGCCATATACCGTGTTTCCCGAAAAATAAGACCCTGTCTTATATTAATTTTTGCCCCAAAAGAGGCACTAGGTCTTATTTTCAGGAGGGGCTGTCTTATTATACCTACCTAGCAGCCTCGGTCCAGGTCCCTTCCGCTGCTCTCCGGAGCTATGACACTCTTTTTGCTGTTCCCGGCCACCCACAGAAGATCACTTTCTGATTGCAGGATTCATAAATCCCACCTTCAGGCAGCGATGACTCTGATTGGATTTGAGCACTGCTCAGCCAATCAATGCAGCACTCGATGAACCAATTTGAGGGCTGTGATTGGTTCATCGAATGCTGCATTGATTGGCTGAGCAGTGGTTGAAGAACCAATCATAGCCATCGTGTTGTGGAGGCAGAATTTATGAATTGGCCAATCAATGCCGCGGCTCAGCCAATTCATAAATTCCGCCTCCACAACGCGATGGCTGAGCATTGGTTAAAGAGCCAATCAATGCAGTGCTTGATGAACCAATCAAAGCCATCGCTTCCTGGAGGTGGGATTTATGAATACCGTAACCAGGAAGTGACCATCTATGGGTGGCTGAGGACTGCAAGAAGCACATTGGAGCTCCAGAGAACAGGAGGGACCTGGACTGAGCCTGCTAGTTAATGAATCCTTTTTTTATGTAATGCAGCTAGGGCTTATTTTTGGGGTACGGTCTATTTTCAGGGGGACCCCGGATAGTATACAGTCAAATAAATGGCTTATTTATGGATGCAGGAACTAGACCCTAATGAAAAGTGATTGGACCCAAATTGGGAGCTGTGCTTGGCTAGTTATTTAGAGCAGTGTTTCTCAACTCCAGTCCTCAGGGACCCCAACAGGTCATATTTTCGGGTTTTCCTCAGTATTACACAGATGATGTAATTATTGTTGGTAACTTATCTATTGCCACAGGTGTTCCTACTATAGGGTATCCTGAAAACATGACCTGTTGGGGTTCCGGAGAATTGGAGCTGAGAAACACCTGATTCAGAGCCTTTTTGTGTCATATGTTTTGATTCTCTATTGGACCAGTCCTATCCTGCTTAAAGGGGCTGTCTGAAAGCCATAAATGGGAATTCCTAAACTATTACTGCTACCACTAACATCTTTCTAATTTGCTTAAGTCCCATTTCACCTATGTGTTGGCTGTTGATGTGCCAGAGTTGTCAAATTTCTGAAATTCCGCTGATGTTATGTACACATCCCAGGAGCCTTTGCAGGCTGTATGAATGGCTGTGAGCTGCACTGCTGATGTACATGTACACACTGAGACGCAAAACTTCCCAGAGTGCGTAGATAACGTCAGCCAAAGTTCAGTAAATTTGACAGGGATGTGACCATCCAGTGGGTTAGTCATTTTTTTGATAGCATATTATAAAAATGTTAGTAGTCACAGTAATGGTTCAATAAATATCATTTAGGGGTCTTGGACAACCTCCTAAAATAACACCCAAAGCATGTGGTCCACAGACTGCGAGATGCCTGGATTCTATCTTCTGGTCTGACTACTTTTACATTTTTACCTCTGCTGAACACCAGAATATTCATCTTTATTACATTGCGCCTTTTGTCAAGAACAAGTAATTTCCCCAGCTAGCCATGCTAATTGAGAGGGTATGTACAAATATATCTAGGTTAAGTCATCAAGGACTAATGATTCTCCCCATTACTGTGCAGTATGTTATTGTTGTCCTAAAAATTGCTTGTCTGATTCATTTAAGGTCTATTTTTCTACGTGTCAGACATTTGTTCCTGAAGTAAGTCATTGAAATATTAAGGGAATTATTCTTTATTAGGCTTTTCTGACAGTGTTGTTTGACATTCCCTGTTGACTTTAATGGCACTTACTACTAGAATTGTCACTTCAATCTATATAAAACAGCCCCCTAAGTGTCTTGGAAGATAAAATGTATGTGTCCCCAAAGTACACTGCAGTCTAATGTTGCTATGGTAACCACATATTCTCGCAATTACAAAACAGTGATTTTTAACGCTAGAGAAAGCAAACATTTTTCCCCTTTTTAAAAAGAGCAGACAATGCACAGGAGGCAAAGTTGTAGCATTATGCGAGTTAAACTCTCATTAGCTTGCAAAGGGATAAATCTGGTTCATGTGTCATCTTACATTTATGTTGATGTCTTACATGTTGGTCCTTCCTTGCTGTAACTTCCTCAGGTAAAATACGGCATCTTTGCTTCTGTGTTAGATGGATCGTAGCCCTTTCACTGGTACGCCTTCTGTGGAACGGCTGCGGCAAGACAGGGTTTTGTTTAGAATAAGCTCGCAAACTTCTTCTACGGATCTGTTGACTCCAACGGCAATACTAAAACCATATGTAACGCCATTTACTGCAATGAGAAGGAGTTTGTGTTGCTATACAAGCTTGTGGGCTGTCATGCAGGCAATCCTCCTAGAACGTAAACTTTTCTCCCCATCCATGTAAGTGCAGAAGTTGCAGTGGGAGTGACCATCCAAATTTATATACCAAAACCGAAGGAATAACCTCATGTCTTTACTGGATGCCACCACTGGAGATACATGCATACAACAGTCCAAAGACACCACTAAACTTCTTCACTTTTAGTTTTCTTGTATATTTGTTTTCAAACATAGAAATGGGTTGTGTTCAAAGCAACGTCCATAAGCCCAAGGTTTTCATGGAAGCTTATGAAATATGGAGAACCATTGTTAGGTATTGGGATATGCCTAAATCAGATCTAAAATCTGTTTAAAGAACAACCAATGTCCGTGTATAAGAAGGGTAAATGTCTTCATAATGATTTCATACATGCTAATATTCTAGCGACTAAGATGTCTAAATAATTGCTCCCTTGGACCCCAAAATGGCATGTTTCCCTGTCTTTTGTGCCAAAATTGTCATAACATCATAAAAGAAGGGATTGTTCACCATCCAATGAAGGGAAATAAAATTAAGGTTCATGGTTATTTCCCATGTAATAGTTTTAACATGATATATTTATTAGATTGTTCGTGTGGGAAAGCATACGTTGGACAGGCTCCACGTATTGTGAAGTTGCGCCATAGTGAACATTAGTCTGCCATTGGATCTTGTGGCCAGAAAATATTGGGACAGAAAAAGGAGGAAGACTCTTTTCAAAAAAAGAACTTTGGTGACACTAGCATAGCCAAACATTTTTGGGGAAAGTGTCACAAGGTATGGGACATGAAATGGATTATCTTTGGAGAGGTTGGTTAGTGGAGCAGATGTAGAAAGAAAAAATTCCTTCAAAAAGGGTTTTTTTGGATTCATAGTTTGGAAACCTTATACATCAATGGGTTAAATGAACTATGCAACTTTAGGCTGGTTTCACACGGACTGCAAAATCGCACAATTTTGTAGCGATGCGACATCGCTACAAAATGCGTGTATGTGAAGCCGAAAGTTTCCATTGGGTTCTTTCACATGAGCTATGTTTTGTAGCCTGCTACATTTTTTGTATTACTAGCATGGGGGCCTAATAGCAGAATTGTTTTTATAACGTTCTTTAAACAAAAAAAGTAATTAGCAGTTGGGCTTTAGGCCTCGTTCACACGGGCGACACGGCATCGCCACGAGAAATTCATGGCGATATTGCATTGCTGGTCCGTGCAATATCGCTGTGGTTTCTCGCGGTAATACCAAGATTTTGTAGCGCTACAAAATCGCATGACTTTGTAGCACCACATGCAAGGATTTTTGGGGTGTGGGAGGAAGTGGGCTTGAAATATGAGCCCTACCCCCAAAAATAAGCCCTAGCCGCAGAAAAAAATAAAAGTATACATCACCTTAGAACCGTTGCCCCGGGCCCTGCTGCAGCTTCTTTCCAGTCCCTGGCACTGTTCTTTATCTCCTGGGAGCGCTGGCTATGATTGGCTGACGCTTAGCCAATCAGAGCCAGCGCTCGATGAATGTCTGTGATCAGTTCATTGAGCACTGGCTGTAATTGGCTAAGCGTCAGCCAATCAGAGGAAGCACTTCCAGGAGGTGGGGATTTTTCAATCCCCAGTCAGAAGAGATGAAGGAAAATAGTGACTGGGAGAAGGCTCGCCGGAGATGACAGTACTTTTAAGGTGATGCATCCTTTTTTTCATATTTTCCTACAGCTGGGGCTTAGGTTATGGCTCAAAGTTGCATCGCACCGCACGAAAATCGCATTTTCATGTGATGCAACAGAGAGGAAGACTCCATAGGGAAGCATGGGCTACAAAACATTACAAGACGCGTGCATATAATGTGACTCACGAGGTTTTTGTGTCGGGATGTCGTGCACTCAAAAACATTTGCACGTGTGAATTAACCTTTTGGAAAGCATGGACTGACCGAACACGCGATTGTGTTGCAACGTGATTTGTCGCATTGCTGCAACACGACAAAATCGTGCGACTTTGTCGCCAGTTTGAACGAAGTCTCAAAAATAGGAATTATTCTCTGTGTGGTTATTTACGTTTTAAAGAGATATTATCATTATCCAATTGCATAATGCATTTATTGACGGTGGGTGCATGTTGCACATGAGCCTGAAGAAAGGGGAGGAGCCCTGAAACGTTGCTGCCATTAGTGTGAGGGATTTGTTCCCATGCTGACTCTACAACTTCAATGAAAAGCTTGGGCTTATGGACATTGCTTTGAACACAGTGGGAGTGACCTAAGTAAGATAGACATGTAGGGGGAGAGATGGAAGGAAGACTAAGGAAGGGAATGTTTTCTTCATAACTCTAGTTGGGTGACTTGTTGACTTAAGACCACTTTTCTTACATTAAATGTTTGGGCTCCAAGTAACAATTGTTACCTTTCCAAATACTTTTCTTTTTCGTGGAAGATTGTGTTTTATTGTGGAATACATGTATGTAAAGGACTACAGCTGGATAAGAGAATTTTTTTATATTGACAAATATATATTAATTTTTTGACCCTCCAAGCCTACTTTATTACGAAATAAAGAGCTCCAGGGGGGTAAGCTATTGAAGGGTTTTTCCCCATTTTATTTTATTTTTTGTGTGACCCCTGCCCCAATCATTAATTAATTTACTTGGTTGGCACTTCATCATTCAATTTACAATATCGTGTCGTCTTCTGGCCCCAGTGAAGTACTGTATATAGTTCACATGGGCTTCTACTAAATCAACTCAGGCCTCTATCCAGGACGTTATTGATGACATTATGGGGAAGCTGTCTGTCTGTAGTAACTGTGTATAAACAAACACATCACTGCCACAGCCAGTGTAAAGTCTGGACAGCAGCTGTTATGGGGAAGTAACAGGCAGTGTTAGGTGAGTATTCGGGTGGGGGGTATTATTCTGCTACCAAGGTTTTACTAATAAGGCTTTAAAACTGGCGTTTCAGACACAGGTATATGGTATAATTTATGCCGGCTTTTGGCATAAATTATAGTTAAATCTGTCTTGGCTAGGAGGTGTGCCAAAAGTTGTGACTTTTTTATACTGCTTTTATGATAAGTCACCCCATGTGTTTTTGTGTGGAACTACTATCTCAATTGAGCTGAGTTATGGTTGTCCATTTCATAATTTCTACTTTTACAATTTTCTTTGTTCTTGACTTCAGCATAGTTGAGGCATACCTAACGTTTCTCAACCTATGCTCATCTAGTAGCGTGTGCGTGTGTGTGTGTGATCAATATTGTAATATCCTTTCATTAAAATTTTATTTTGTTTTACTATTGTAAATCAGGGCTGAAATACTGCCTATCTGAAATCCACTGCCTGTTGTCAGATCCCTAGAAATCTCTATATATGCTCTATACACAATACCTAGTTAAGCAGCTAATAAAGATCAATCCAATAAGAATTATGCTGCTTTGCCCACCGCAAACTGGAGACAAGTATAGTGTCTACAACATAAACATAAGTGCACATAGCAGGCTAGCTAAATAAAACCTCAAGAGAGATCTGACTGCAGATCTGAGAGAAGTTATTGCAGGAAAGCTAAGCCTGTGGAGTGAGCCCCTTCCTCACAGCAAAGAAGTGTCCTAACGTCCTAGTTATTAGAGAAGTTATGTGCCTGACAACAAGCAGTGGATTGCATAGGGGCTACACATCAGCCTTCATTTTTAGTGGTAAAGCAATTTTTTTTTAATGAACGCATTTTACAAAATTGATAAGACACTTACAGATGTTAAATGAGCGTAATATATCTAAAAAGTTAGTTATTAGAGATGAGCGAGCATACTCGCTAAGGACATTTGCTTGATCAAGCATTGTCCTTAGTGAGTATCTCCCCGCTCGGGAGAAAAGGTTCGGCTGCTGGCGCGGGTGACAGGTGAGTTGCGTCAGTTTGCAGGGGGGAGAGGGAGAGAGAGATCTCCCCTCCGTTCCTCCCCGCTCTCCCCCGCAGCTCCCTGCCCACCGCCGGCAGCCGAATCTTTGCTCCCGAGCGGGCAGGTACTTGCTAAGGGCAATGCTCGATCGAGTAATTGCCCTTAGCGAGTATACTCGCTAATCTCTATTAGTTATGCTTTAAGATCAAACACACTAGATCCTAAACAAACATATTGCATCGTGTTTTAGAAGCTCCAGTATAACTTCCACAAATGTGCTAGTTTTTCCATACAGAAATGCTTATACTGTGCCTATTATCTGTTTTTTAACATTATGCTTATCAGATATGGCAGATTTGGGGCATTTTCACACCATTTAATCTTCATTTTGTTCAGTAGAACATTTGGATCTGAAAATGTGGGAAGAGTGTGTTGGTTATACAGCTATAGGGACAAACTGCGCTACAACTCATTAACTTAAGTACATCATGCAAATTGGCGATTTTTCTGAAATGAACAAAAGAAGCCAGTTTGTGATGAGCATGGCAAATACTGTGATCACTGCTAAGAATGAATACTTTAATGAGAGAAAAATTAAAGGAGATCAAGACTAAATTCATTAGTGTACAATAGGTAGAAGATCAAATCCTATTTATTTGCCTTTTTTGTGGTGTATTGAAATTAATGAGCTGTGGTGGAGACCACTGTTAACCCCTGGGATCATTGGCTTGGAGTCTGACACTTCAGTCATGTCTATAGTCCTTAGCGATTTCCCTTGAACAACTCTACAAAGTCTTATTCAGAGTCCACACCGACGTCCATAATGCGCAGATTGTATCTAGTGAAAGGCGGCAAGTTAAATATCAGTGTAGTGGAATATTTTTCAGACTATGATGATTACCAAAATCCACACATATATCATAAGATAGCAAACCTATTTTCAGAACATTTTCCAACTGCCAAACAAATGACTCCAGATGACCCTTCCAGCCTCCTACCTGCTTTATTACAGAGGATTGTCTCGAGCTGCTTCTTACATTAAAATGTTTTCTTACTACTCGGCATACAATAACTGATAGTTACAGTTGGCCATTTTCTTTTTATAACAGACCTTGCCATACTCCGACTCTATTCAGAATTCATTGCTTTCATTTTGCTTGTGTTTTGTGGAGCACTGCCAACTTCAGCATATAATCACAATACACTATAGTATTTTCTAGCTGCAAGGTTTATAGAAAGAAAATAAAATATTGACAGCCTTATTAAAAGCTGATGAGTAGAGCCAAGAATGGATGCCTTGTTTATTAGTTTTCTATATTGTGGATTTTTTACCCTTTTAAGTCCTCCTCCAGTGAATCAATAATAAGGCCATATGAGCTCAGTAAGACAGTGTTTTATCATTTGCATGCTTTATTTTGTTATGTTTTATTATTACTTATTTTGTATAGTTTACATAACTGGTCATTAGAATTGTTCTTAGTCTTGGACACATGGATACCTGTTCTCCAGCTTCGGGACGTATCCCTGTTACGTACCCTGGATTTTTCAGCATTAGAGACGGTACCATTATCCATCCTACGTTACATCCTATGGAAGATATGCACGCAATTTGGACATGGATGATGATATGAAAATCTGAAGGAGTGTGCAAGTAGACTGTGTACTTCATAAGCAAATGTATTACTTGGTTACTTAGGTACATATCATCAGAGATCGAGGAGTACCTGTTTTCTAATTTAACCTTCCTATTGTACTTTGGCCCTTGTATAGTTATGGGGAAATGCATTGGAGGTAAGGAGATGTTATTTAAAGAGGTTGTACGGAAATTTACTATTGATGACCTCTCCTGAAGGTCATGAATAGTTGATCTGCAGGGGGTCTGCCATGTGGTATACCCGCTAATCAGCTGATCCTCCAGTCTACTATCAAGTACAGCTGGGTTGGACGTCCACATTAGGGTTGGAGCGAGAAGTGTAATGAAAGATATCTATGTAGTCTTGACGTATCTCATAACAGTGGATATGATCGTTCCCAGCAGGAGAAACCAAGTAATCTTGTAGATATGATACCCTTTAATGGCTAACAAAAATACATGATGTTAATGCGAGCTTTCAAACCTACTTACGGTTCTGCTTCAGGCTTACATATTATATCAAACCGATCTCCTGCATATCATTCCCATGCTACAATATTAGTGTGTTCGTGTATAGGATCATCCTTTTCAGAATGGAGTCCTTCTGGTTAGGCAGTGCCATGAAACGAGGGTAATAATAGGGTATAGATTCTATCCATCTTGTATTCCTTGTTTGTGGAAGCATTACATCTATACCATCTTGATTTAGTGACTATATATTGATAGTTTGTTGTGTTTGAGGCTTATGAAAGTTTTAAATAGATTTCTTCAATGTTACGTTTTCATAGTGGCCTCTCTGTGACTTGCTCTGGAAAGAACTTCTTTTAGTTCTGTAGATAGTGCCTCCTGAGATAAAACATAGATGAAATACTTATATAGCGTAATGCACTAAACACCCCTAGAGGATCCAAAATTGTGGAGAACTGTGCAAACACATTATTTGATGTGGTTTAAAACAACTGAAGCTGAATAGGGAATATTGAAGCTCATGAGTTGTGGTCACCTTGGATATTCTAGATGTAGAGGAGTCGTCTTGATTTAATTCTGATTGAAGTTATTCTTTCTACTTTAGACACGATTTGGGTGTTGATCATTTTGTCCCTTTTTGTTTAGTTAGCCACTAGAGTTGAGCGAACGTACTCTGTCGAGCTTGATGCTCGTTAGAGTATTAGCAGATCACAGAGACGGGAATGTCTATAAGTACTCGTAGCGGAAGCCCTTCACAAATATAGACTTTAAAAAAAGGTAATCTTTATTTGGTATGCTTTAAAATAACGTATACGGGCTGACAGACTCAACATAAAACTTGGGGTACAAAAACACCTAATGGAAAATCCGGAAAGATTACGGGATCACATATATTGTCCAAATACGTGTGATAAGTCAGTTTATATAGATATACAGCTCTGAGTGTCTAACCATGCGGTTGACAGTGTATATAGATGAAAACTTAGCAGAATCATAAGCTCAGAAAAAGATCAGCAAGAGTATAGCTCAACGCGTTTCCCTCTCGATGAAGAGCGGTTCATCAGGAGCTAGAAGGAGCTGACTCAATTGGGTAAACTCAGATGTATTATGTTGTTTTTATAAAATTTGAGAAAAACAGCTACCCCTATATCTTGTTACAACCAGATATAAAACAGGTGATGGCTAGTTCTTTAGTATAGATGTAAAGACAGAGACTGAGCTCCTTCTAGCTCCTGATGAACCGCTCTTCATCGAGAGGGAAACGCATTGAGCTATACCCTTGCTGATCTTTTTTTGAGCTTATGATTCTTTCTACGTTTTTATCTATATACACTGTTAACCGCATGGTTAGACACTCAGAGCTGTCATTCAGCTGAGAGCTGCCCCTGATTGGTCCCTGTGCTGAGCCAATCAGAGGCAGCACTAACTCACCCATTCATGAATTCATGTTAAGGAAGAACATTTTTTTTATTTAGGCATTGAGGTACTATTTTAGATGGTAGCGATTGTTTGTGCCTTATAAAAATAACCGTGCACTTTAATAGCGATTGTTAGTGTCTTTAAAAATATTATATACCATGTACTTATTATTGTATTTATAGATTCTATTTATGAGAGTGTATATATTATTGATCCATGGGGACATTATAACAAATTTATTTATTTATTTATATATATATATATATATATATATATTTATTTATTCATTTTTACAAATGAGCTTTGAGTAGGTTATAAGTGCTACAATATACATCTCCGGGTAATCTGTATACAGTATTTATATAAATACTGTTTTAATTTTATCTAACATTGTACTGCGATCCATTTACGGGGTTATAACCCTGCGTATTTAAGTCTGCCCAGCTACACTTAGGAATGGGGTAGACCTGGTGCAGTAGCGCGACGTTGTCATGGAAACCACGCCCCCCACGTGATAGTGATCACGTGGGACGCAGCGTGATACCCACGGTGGAACGCACGTACACTATAGTATCTGCCAGATGACGGAAGCAGGGTAGCGGGGAACCCCGCCTCCTGTAGACATGCGTGAGACTGGCGTTCAGCATGGTGCAGGGGAGGAAATCAGATGTACGCTATCGGGACTGGTGATTAAGGTATGCTGTCTATTTATTTATATGTGTGATAGAAGAGGATTACTATAAGCTTGATAAAGGCGTCAGCTAGACGCAGAAACGCGTTGCTTTTAACGTTATATTTGTATTTGATTGCTTTTTGGGGAATAAAAAAATTTGCTTGCTATTTAACTGCGGTTTTCTAGAAGCTTATTCCCCTGTCTACTCAAGGGTTAACGTTGTAGCGCAGCTGTAAAGAAAGTTTTTTCTGTTTTTTTATATGAATGGGTGAGTGAGAGCTGTCTCTGATTGGTGAGGGCTGTGACCAATCAGAGGCAGTTCATTCAGCAGGCGGGGATTTTAAATCCCCGGCTGCTGAATACTACTCATAGCAGTTTAGGAGAACTGCCGGCCGGCCGCGGCTGAACTCCGTCTGCCGGGACAAGGTGAGTATTTTTTTTTTTTTTTTTACTTTTTACACATTTCTGGATGAATTTCAGGGAAGGGCTTATATTTTTAAGCCCTTCCCGAAAATTCATGGTGCGATCGCCGGCAGCCCATTGCTTTCAATGGACAAACATCATTCTTCTCTGCCACAGCTGTTATAGCTGTGGCAGAGAAGAATGATTTGTCTTCTATATGTTCTCAATGGGGTCGGCGCTGCTGCCGCTGGCCCCATTGAGCGCATATAGAGAAGAGAACAGGAATTGCAGATCGCAGATAGGTGCGATTTGCGATTTCTGTTCTATAATTTATCGGACGAGCGCATAAAAAGCGCTCATGTGTCCGATACCATTGCAAAGCAATGGTTCTATAAAATCGCACATCGCATGCGCATGCGCAGATCGCACGGAAAATCGCCCGTGTGACCGAGGCCTTAAAGTGTATCTGAAATTATAAATAACTTTCAATAAATCAGTGGTGTACGTGAAGATTTTTGTAATTCATCTTCATTTATTACAGAAAAGTGCCTTTCTCAACTTCAGACTTATCTCCCCCTCCTCTGCCTCCTTCACTTACTCTCAGTTTACACATAGTCCAACAGATTTTCAGGTTCATTGAGAGATCAGTCTACGTCTGCTGCCCATAGAAGTCTATGGGAAGAAGAGAGGTAGGAGGGAGCAGCTGCATAGAGGGAGTGACACAAAGACAAACCCAGGACACTGCTATTGTTCCATTGTCTCACCCTGGTGTTGGATTTGCATAAGCACTATTTTTTTTACTGCAGTATAATGTCCTTCAGGCTGCACCTTTTGCGTATTTGGGTGTGTTCCCTCCACCAGCACTCCTCTCCATAGACTTCTATGGGCAACAGCTTCAACCTAACCCCTCAGTGAAGCTGATAATTCGTATCACCTCTTCGCTTCTGAACACAATTTTAGCAGTGAATTCAGAGTTAGTGATCAATACAGGGGAGAAGAGGATAGGAGTCTGATAAGTAGAGAAAAGGGCATATTTTCTGTGATAAGATGTATTACTGGTGTTTCTTATCCTTGCTTGTAGTATTGATTTATAGAGAGTTGTTTATAGCTGGAGGTACTGTACAATTTTTACGTTAGGGACTCTGAACTGCTAACCTCAGAAGAAGAATTCGATCCTGAAAGCAGTTTGGAATGATGAAGCCTATTCCTTGGTTTTTATTGTTTATTTCAATGGGTAATCCTCTATAAAATGTTGGTGACTCGTTAGACTCTGTTCACATTTGCGTTAAAGTTCTGCCGTCCCTAATCCTCTAAACCTGAACATGCAACAGTAGCGGCATAATGACACCCTGTCCCTACCATATAATTTGTTACTCATCGTGCAGGTTTAAACTATAGTATAATTGGTAATGCATAGACTGGAGTTATTCGACAATGATCAACTTTTATCTTTGTAATCAAAATGCCGAATTTTACTAAACGTGTTCCAGAGCTTATTCTTTAAATATGGCATTTTAATCTTCTGATTTTGGAAACTTGGCAAATAGTAAACTTAATCCTTTGGTACTTGCGTCGCCTTGTGGTAATTATATGGGTTCAGGACCTGCACCAACATTTGTAAGTGCTAGTTGTATCATACAGCTGACACCTTGCTTTAGCAGCCGTTTAACCCCTAGATGTCATCTGATTGGTTTTATAGAAAAAGAGGGGAGGCCTCCTTCTGAATAATATTGTTGTTTCTCCTACGTAATGAGATCATGGGGGAACTGATGGGTTATTATGGCAGCTGGGAGCCTAATAATGGTCTCCAGGCCTGCAACGTACCAAAGTCTACAGGGCTGTCTGTGAGTTTTACACTGACAGACGTTATGTAGAAGGACTACAATGTATTGTACGATTGTTCTGACAATTACATGTTCAAGTCCTTTACTGGGATGTAATAAAAAAAAGTTGAAAGAAAAAATTTCAACATAAAAACAATCGGCCTCCTTTTTTCATGTAAAAAGTGTTTTACTTTAAAAAAAAATAAATAAATAAAACCTGTACAATAAAATTATGTGAATATTAAAATTAGTACATTTATTTTGCACAGTGAACACCATAAAAAATGCCAAAATCGCCACATTTATCCTTTATTAATAATCCCAATTTTTAATACAATCGCCCTAACAACATTTTCTTTCATTGGTGGACTCGAGGGATTGACTCGATAGACAAACTATTACATAAGAAAGAAAAACGCATTTTGTAATTTGAAAAAATGAAACATAAGTTCTCATAACTGTTAATTCCATTATTTTCATAACTACAGGCTAGACACTACATGCAGAAACTCTTGCTGCAGTTTCAGCAGTTTGATTGGGCACAGACAGGCAGCACATAGATTTCTAGGTTGGTGGGAGTGAGGGAAATGGTATCTAGACTACATTGAGCAATACTTAATATGCGGGAGCAGGATGATATTGACCCAGTGGTTAGAAAGTGGTCTGTGGATGACCCAAACCTTACTCCCACATTGATCGTAGAATCGATGTCATTGGCCTACTGGTATCTACCCTCTGATGAGGCTACAGGTCGCCCACAGGTCTTACCTAACCCCTGTGAGAGGACACCATATGGGAATCTACTCCACCTCAAAATGTTTTAAATGCAGAACACCAAATGCCAATTTATTCCATAGTTTATGAGCCCGTCCTCATATTTAGGCTTTCTGGTCTTGAATTTGTGAATACACTATTACACATCTGATGAATTTGTGTCCACAAGAGCCCCTGCGAGCAGTTTTTGGATATTTAGATCCAAACAAGTACCGTTGCTCAAGGGGAGCCCGTAGGCCCTTGCACTTCATGGCGGCAGCTGGGCTAAAGGCTATGTTGCCAGATGTGGATACAGCTGACAGCCCCTCCCTTTAAGTTATTTTTGGACAAACTAGCCTTCTAGTTCCAAATGGACTGGGCTGAAACATCGCTTTTTAGGGAGAAAATGGTGCAGTCCTTTTTTTAGGACCTAGGGTTGCTTTGTTCAGCTGTTGCTGTGAAGAATAAGAGAAAGACTAAGGAACTGTTTCTATCACACTTGATAGTTTCAGGAATAGATAGCTTCAGGGGATTCCCCCCTTCAGGTGTTATATTTGTGTGCCGATGTCGTAGGGGGGCCTCTGAGTTTTCTGCTAAGTCTCCGATATGTAGTCAGAGGTCTGTTCCATACACGTAAATACGTTGATAATAAACTTTATTCATTAGTTTGGTGGTCATTGCAGGTCTAGATTTTTTTTTTCTCTTTTTCATTAATTTTCTTTTATGTTTCTTTTCACTTGTTTTTTCTTCGTTTACAAAATGAGAAAATTTTATATTGGGATGTATCCATATATCTGTTGATAGACAGTCAAAGACTGCTTTATGCTATACTATTATATGTCTTAGTCTAGTTATAGGACCTTAGAACTGCTAAAGATGTCTGAAACATTGGTATAGTATTGGATATCTGTCCCGTTTGTTTAATAAAAATTGAAATAAAAAAAAATATATATATATATATATATATATATATATATATATATATATATATATATTTATATTTATATTTATTTATTTTCTTTTAATTTTTTTATTTTCTTTTTTTTTTTTTTCAATCAAGAGAATTTACCACTGGTGGACACCAAAAGTGTACACAAATTCAAAACACTTCCCACAGCTCCCATATTTATCCATCACCTGCCAGTATCATTAACAACCTATGGTTGTTAAGAGGTAAAGAATTTTTTTTTCTCAAACCACAAAGAATACCTTCCTGAAATTTTGTGGTAAGAAACTTCAATGTACATTTTTTCAGCTTCCTCTCTGTCGTGGCTCAGTTCCAAAAAAAATGTTGAAATGTTTGTTCTAGTTTTACTTTAACTTGCATTGGAATTACAGTGTTAGAAAAATATGTTAAAAATGTGCATATTATGAAGAGAATGACACTTTGCTTGTCTTCCTTTGTCCAACAGTTTCTGAGATATGAATTATTAAAAATTATAGTTCTTAGTGGCCTTCGGAAAATTGACCTTCCTTTCCCGTATTCCTTGATTCCATGACCCAATGGGTCTGAAGATCGAGACCTTTATATACATTCTAGTAATGAACAAATGTGCATTGTTTTGTAACAATCAGAGAGGATCGGCTGTTACCCCTTTTGTGGGTCATTCCAAGCCAAATTATCCAGAGTATCTATTGCACAAAAAACAACAGAGTATAGATGGCCATTTTCGCATTAACCATATACAGTACATCAAACATAGCTTATAATAGACTTAAAGTATAGAAAGTGTTTATTGTATTCATTTATATGCAGACTGTGTTCCCCTCCAAAGATATAGTTTCATCGCTTATAGTGAGGATTGTGATGCAGTGTTATGATGCCCAGTATTCAAACACATGGACCTAAATGCAGTTCAATAATGCACACTGATATGTGACTGAAGACTCTTATGAGACCATACTAATTACAAAAAGGAAGTTTTTGGAAGTGGTTGAAATATATAAATTCCATAAGAGGTTTGGTATATGACCTGAATGTCCATTTTTGTCTACAAGTACCTCAACTCTGCTTGTTTGTAACACTGTATTAATTTGTGTGAGCTCAAGTAAAGCCTCCATTGTCAGAGTGAAGTACACTTAAACTTGTCATAGTAGAATATTAAGTCCTTGAAATAATCCTTTACCCTCCAGACATTAGTACTTCCATATAGAGGTGTAAAGGACTTGTGAATCCTGACCTTTCCAGAAAAACTTTTAGCACAACATTCTTGACGGTCTGTGATCATGTAATCCTAATGCGCCATCCATCACACAGGATTAAGTTGTAATTGTTAGACTTTATTCACGTTTAGTTCTGCATTTGACCTTTGTTTTGTGGAGATATATTGCAATGTGCTGGTATCAAAGAACAAATCATTCCACGTTTTTAAGAATTTGACCCAGCAAACTTAACCCTTTGCAATCCAATTTTGGATTCAGGGTTTTCCTAGGGGGTTTTCTCTTTCTGCCATTATACAATGGCGCCACCTGCTGGCTAATGCCAGAACTGCGGTATTGGACATGCTGGAGAGGCACCCAGCAACAGTGCGGCAAGTAATATACAGTAAGAATACCCTGCCGGACGTCTTCCGACATCGGAAGCTGTACAGCCTTCAATCAGAATGTCTTTAGACGTCAGACAGAGGATTGGAAAGTGTTAAAGCTAAAAACTTACTAATCTATTGTGTGTTCCAGAACTGATGCTCTCTTTCACTCTGAGGCTGCTTCAGAAGATAGAGACAAACAGTGTTGCAGTCTAGTATCCAAGAGAGACGTTCTTATTGATGGAGAAAATGAACTGTACATTACTTCATCTCATAGGTCTATTCATTTGCTAGATTAAACCTAGCTGACTCAAGACTAGGTAGTACTGCATTTCCACAAAAATAAGACACAGTCTTATATTAATTTTTGCCCCAAAAGAGGCATTAGATCTTATGCTTATCTAGCAGGCTCAGTTCAGGTCCCTTCCACTGCTCTACAGACCTCCGTCGCAGTTCCTGCAGTCCCAGACGCTCATACAACATCACTTCCTGGTTACAGGATTCATAAATCCCGCCACCAGGAATCGATGGCTGTGATTGGTTCTTCAACCACTACTCAGCCAATCAATGCAGTGCTCGATGAATCGATGCAATGGCTGTGATTGGTTCATCGAGCACTGCATTGATTGGCTCCGCAGTGGTCGAAGAACCAGTCAAAACCATCGCTTCCTGGATTTATGAATCCCGTAACCAGGAAGTGATGTATGAACGGCCGATGTTTTGGGAACTGCATTGGAGCTCTGGAGAGCAAGACGAAGGAACTGAACTGAGGCTGCTAGGTAACATATTCCTTTTTTATGTAGTGTAACTAGGGCTTAGTTTGGGGGTAGGACCTAAATTTCAAACCTTCCTGAAAATCCAGAAAAATAAGGCCAGGCCTTATTTTCGGGATGCGTCTTATTTTGGGAGGAAACGTGGCATGTAAGAAAAAAAATTTCAACAACTTGACAGAAGAGGGCAATGAAGGTCAAAGACGTGTATTTACTGGTCATTTTTGAATTGCCAGAAACATTAGATATTTAGATGTGCTCAAAAATGTATCACTGGTTTATGGGCATTTTCTTTATAGCTCGTGTAATTTTCACAGGCTGCCAGGAATGTGGAGGTAAAGCGCACATGGCATCAAATAAGCTTTATGTTCTTCGCTCTAGAAATCAAAGCGATCTTTTTAAGAAAAAGAAGATACTTCTAAGCTGGACAGTATGCTGCAATTTGGAAGCAAAGTTGGGCTTATAGGAGTTTAATATGTGATACATTGTTCATCTCCTGTTAATTGGAAGAATGTGTCAGAAATGTTGTGAAATGTGCTCTACAGTAGCTGCTATGAGCAATCTGTTAATTCATGCAGAGGACTTTACAATTTTGCTAATTTTCAACGCATTTATTCATCTGCACATTTTTGTGTTTGTGTTTTTGTTTTGTTTTTTCTTAGATATGAGCTTTCAAGCTGCCTCAAAAATTTTTAGCACTCCCGCTTATGAAGCATTGAAGGTTTTGCGAGACATAAGTCAGAATTTCCCAATAAAAGCAAGGTAAGCCAAAAGAAGCATATGTGCAGTAATTAGAATGGAAGCAATTTTTTGAAATTTAATTAAAAAGGGTTGGCCACTTTATGTTAAAATTGGTACTCTGCAAAAAACCTGTTATATTTCATGAGAAGAGACTCTATGGAATCTCAGTACTTTATTATACTGTTCATCTCAAGGCTCCCTGCTGCCAATAAAACACTAATTGCGAAGTTCTCCCATTCATACGAATGAGGTGGCTGCAATCATGTGACTTAACTACATGACTCTTTCCACAGCTATACCTTCCTTTCCCCTATGGCTCAGCCCACTTCTATGCAGAGCATGGGCAGGTACAGACAATAAAAGGACTTGTACCTGTGTCTATGTAGAGGTGGACAGAGCCAGGACAACCACTTGAAGAATCCTACAAATATATGTTGGCCATAAAAGTAACAGCGCAGATGTGCAATGTCCCTGTGTGACTGTGCAGCTTTGTCTAGGATGGCATAGGTGTCTAGTAAGCTATTTAACATGGCATTGCTATTCTTCCCTTCTGATTCTCTTGTCAGAATTCGATGGTCTCAGATTATGGGGTATGTCATTTCATTATACTGGGTGACACATTTGTTGAAGTCTTTTAGCACAAACAAATTGAAAGCTGCTTCTCTGCCTGCAGTGTCCTGTTCTGAAATTCCAATTAGCATAAGGCTGGAATATTTTAATATCTGAAATGAAGAAATAAAGGTGTCCATCCCAATGATCATGCCTCTTGATAGTACATGCGGATATGAAAGGCTGCTTCCTCTAATGATGGCTTGTTTGTTCTTGAATGAGCACGAAAATCTATGCCTAAAAGATTTATTTCCAGTGGCTGAAACTTACATCGCCCCTTACTGTAGCTCCTGATTTATGCTCTTTTTAACCATCCAACAAGACTCTTTTTTAAGTTTCAGAATACAGAAGTTGTACTGTTAAATGCTGCTGCGTACTTTAGATGTACTCTCAATGCATCTCGTTAATTCTCTGTATCATTAGAAGCTAATTTGATGGTGTTCTCATTCTTTCTTTCCTTTGTTGTCTTATTATTTAGTAAAATGTTTTTAATGCAGTGTATAAGGCTCTATTCACATCAACTTTACATATCAGCTTAACCCTTTCCAATCCACTATCTGACGTCTAAAGACATTATGATTTAAGGCTGTACAGCTCCGATGTTGGAAGACGTCTGTCGGGGTTCTCTTACTGTATATTGCCAGCCTCTCTGCTCTCAGAGCCTATCCAATGTGTCACCTCATGCAGTACTGGCTTTAGCCAGCATATAGCGCCATTGTATAACAGCAGAAAAATAGTAAGTCCCCTAGAAAAACCAGGATACTAATTGGATTGAAAAGGGTTAAAGGATCAATTATAAAATTAAAGCAAACTGATGAGAAATGGACACTTTTAACTGAAAAGTTTGACAGATCCATTAAAAAAGCAGACACTTTGATCTCTGTATTTTTTTAGTTGTGCTTCCATCAGTTTGTGATGGATCTGTTGACAAAAAACAATCAGTTACATGGCATAAATAACTTATAGAAATGGAAACTATTCCGTTTGCCTTCGTTTCCCATTGACTTCATTGTAAAAGAAAACAGAATTGACCATCCTATAATGGTATCACTTTTTTGAGCTGGAAAAATAGGCTGCACTATTTTCGCAATCCAAAAAAAGCAGAATAATGTTAAGACATATGCAAACCGAAGTTAACAAAATTAATTCCCACCCCCACCACCACTGAAATAAATTGGACTTTTAAGGAATCCATTTATTTTGTTTTTTTGTGGTCTGAGAATGGAACCATAGAACAGGAAACATAATGCTGATGTGAATTAAGCCTTAAATGGAACAGTTGCATGCAAAAAAAAAAAGATGTTAACATGGCAAAAAAGAAGATATGCCTCATTGTGCTTGACCATGTGAAACAAAATCAAAACTTTCTAGTAAATGGATTAACACATTGAAAATGTGTGTGTGTGTGGTTTTTTTTTTTAGAGGGGTTCTCCTGCTTGAGACCTTCCTCTCGGAAGCACAGTGAAGAGCAGTTAATAAGAGCAATTAAGAGTAACTCCCTCTCTGGCCATGTACTACATGTTCATGCATTCATTTCATGTAAAACTATATTTATGTGCAGCCAGACAAGATTGTCCCTGGAGAAATAAGATAATCCAAGCTAATTATTTCTCTTTAATGGGATGGTCTCTAGAAAAATATTGTTTGTTGTTAAGTTTATCCATAATTGTAAGATTTTTGTATTTACAGTGATGAAAAAAAAAATTTTGATCCCAAGATATTCTAGAACTAATGTTAAAACAGTGCCACCTGCCCACTTTTGCATTCCTCTCTGAGCAAACCCTCTTGTGGGGAGCGGCTGCTTCTGAAGTTGGTGTGTTTTCTCTGATTCTGGGCATTACTGCACTTACTCTGCATCTCTTATGACAAGTAGCGAAGATAGTACATTTTAACAAGCAGCAGACTCTCTCCACCAGGAATCCCTTCTCAAAGCTCATTTCTGAAATCTCTCAAGATAGAAATATTTTTTGAAGAAGTATAAATACAACCAATGGTTAATATTTTGTGCTGAATTTAGCTATCAACACTACTCTTTGTGGGACAGCCCCTTTACAATGTTATATGTAATGCATGCAACAACTCCATCAAATATAAAAGGTATTCTATAACCTAGTTCAAGCACTTTGCTGTCTCCAGCAATCCCATTAAAATGAATGGACTGGTAGCTGAGCATCTGCACTAAGGTTAGGGCTGTAACTAAGCCTATAAGGGAGGCCAGACATGACATGGTTAACAGGAAGTGGGAAGTAAGTAAATTAATGAAAAAACGAGTCGGGGTTAAAATAATAAGAGGAGGAACAGTGAAAGTGTTGGAAGAGCAGTTTAGTGACATCACAGGAAGCAGAGGAGAAGAATCAGGAGAAGAAGGAAGGCCCATTCTACTACCCTTTTTTGTTCAGATCAGTAGGGGGGTGTTTTTCAAGAAAGAAGATGGGGGAGGTTATTAAGGGAGGGATTACTGTCATGGCAGCTGTGGGTTGGGGGCTTTTTGGAGTTGGGAGTTGGTCATAAATTATTGGTTGGGTGGGAAGGCAGGGAGTGGATAGCCACCTTCCCCCTCAGTTTATCGTTGGTTATTTTTAGGTCTGTCGCTCTGGGTATAGCAGGGGGGTAGTCCCTGCAGAGATGGTGGTATGGTCTAGCCTGGAAAAAAGCCAGTGGATCTCCGAGCCGGTTTGAATGCGACTGAAGGCAATTTAGGTGTATATATATACACTTGTAATGGGAAGGCGACAGATATCGGGGCTCTAAGGACCTCCCTTTGTATTGAAGGGGAAATTAATTAAGGGTTATGGTTGTTATTATTGAGTTAATAAATGTTTTTGGTTGAAGTACACACCGGTGGAGTAAGTGGTAAGCTACAGCAGGTAATTGAACGAGTCTGTTATTCCCGGGTCATGCGCTATTCATTGCAAGTCACTCACGGGACCTCTGTTCTAGTGATGGGGTAGATCCCAGTGGTTGGACCTCCAGGATCAGGTAGTTAACTTGATATTACTGGATTACCCCCTTTAAATTGAAACTCTCATTACACTCTGCTAATGAAATGTTTCCATTGTCCTTTATTCTAGGCAGTCTAAATCTACTATGGATAATTAAATTGTGCAGCTTTTTTTTGTAATATTAGCAGTTGGTACATTTGGATTGATTAGGTCACATGTTGTAGACCTATATTATTCCAACTTGTAAGGTACATTAGGTGTAATATATATAGAGATAGAGATCGTGTTGTTTGTTCACTCTTTTTAGAAGCCCTGGGCTTGTTTGCGAACAATGCTTTATAGAGTCAGTAGAATGACCCTGGCATTTCATTCAGTCAAAATTGAGAATTTTATGACCTGTGTCCTTGCTGCTTTTGCAAACAATAATTCTGTGTATAATCTGTCTCCTCCTTTCTTTACAGCTCCATATTCCTCATGGTTAAATATTTTTGTAGGCCAATAAATGTAAATGTACTCAGTAAACCCATTTGCGATGACATTTTGGTTCTTTCAATTTACTGCATTTGACCTTAATTGTCTTTTCTGCTGTCTCTTGTTCAGTGGAGATTTAAGATGAGTGTTCTACAGCATTTAGCATGTCGTCTCTGTCACTATGTATAGATGTATGCATCGGAATGCCCAGCAAATTCCCGGTTCATTGGCATCTCTGCACTGGCAGCTAAAGAACCATTTAAACCTTTATCGGAGCAAGAACATAATACTGTAGATGGATAGATTATTGTTAGTGTACTTATTACACTCACTTTATAGTCCTGCTTTAGGAAATGCTCGAAATTGTTTTCCATCTCATTTTAGAAGAGCAATAGAAAAGCATAGGGTGATAATACTTATACTAGCTGTAAATGAGATTCTGTCACATTTCTGCAAATAATTGAATTGATAATAGAAGTTTGGAAGTTTACATTGTAAATACTGCAAGACAAGTCCTTGGTTTTATTATATTATATGATAATGTGTGTACACTATTCGTCCAGGTTTAACATGAAGAACCAATAAATGAAATTTTAGCTCGCACCTCATCAAGCGGTAAACCGTGCAGCAGCAAGAATTAAATGGGCATTGTGCTAAGAAGCTATTCCAGCAGCCCCCATAGATTGCAGCTACAGATATATGATCAGCTCAGATAATATCAAGTTTTGTTTTAAGTTTATGCACTGCAGTGTTCCTTTTTCTTGATGGGGACCTTTAGCTCCGCTTACAGTGATCCTTCTGATGATGACTGCTAGGCCCGTTTTTGAATATTAATAATGGACCTCGAATGCCAGATAATTTAATATAACTTCTCAAATGTACAAGTGCTTGTATTCCCCTATGTAATAATCAGCAGGAAGTCTTCTGCTTCCACGCAGTTAGTGCCCAACCTTTACTTGACTTTCCACCTTCAAGGTACTTTCACAGTTGTGGATTGGGAGGCCATTTGCACTCGACCACTTCTGGGCTGCAGAGATTAGCAGCAAAGTCTTCCATTGTCTCTTGTACTAAAGAGCAGAAAGTACATGATATGATCTGACAATACTGCTAACAGTGTGAGTCCTGGAGGAAATGGGCACTGTGTGAATCCTAAATAGAGCGAAGTATGAGTTATTCATGCAGTGTGCAGGTTGTTACAGAATAAATATAATCAACTACCCAGACAGCATCTCATTCCCTTTAGCATGAGAAAAAAAAATACTTTTTCTTTCCCTTGCATGATTGTTCTAATGATAGTGAGATGTTGTCTGTTCCTTGATAATGAATAGTAAAATATGAGCTGCAGTTATATCGCTGGACACCCCACTGTGCGCTAGCTAGCACAATAACCTTGTGGGGTCCTGCGGTCAGATTTTTTTTCATGCTGCATATGTCAGAATAGAAAATGTAACAGAGTCGCCTACTTGCTTTCATTGACTGCTATAAAAGTAGCTCTGATCTTGGAGCCGCTGGCACAGATGCAGCTGAGGAATGGATTCAGCCTCCTCTTTAACTCTGGTATCCACGTTACACAGAATTCTGACACAGTGGGGCAAATTTATCATAAAAAGTGGAATACTTGACCATGATAGAGACCCATTTGAAAATGAAAGAAGCAATCTTAATGGTTGCTGTGGGTACATGTTATACTTTTCCTTTTCATCAGTTTTAATAAATCTTTCTTAAAGTGTTCATTAAAGAGTCATAAAAAATTCTATTCTAATTCTATTCTATACTTAGCTATTCCTCCTCCATCAGTCTACTTACCAGATCTTTACCTCACCTATCTTCTCATGTCTCCTGCAGTCCCGGGGGAATGGTCACCTCACCTCCAGCTGGCTGATTCTTCTGCTTCCGGTGAGGTTACGTACATTGCCGGCAGTCTCCTTACTGCCCGGCAATTAATGCTACGCCACAGTTCAGAGCCTCGCACAAGGAGTGCTGAGACTATGCATGTCCGCTGTCTGCAATAGATGAGCATTCCTTCCTAGCCTGTGAACGCTACGTCACAGGGACGTGACCTTCACTGACCTGCAGGAAGAAGGATTCAAGGAATGCCAGCTTCATAACAGGCCGGCCGGCTGGAGGTGAGGTGACCTGGGCACTGCAGAAGCCCAGGGAGGAGAAGATGCCTTAAGCAGACTGCCTGTTGAGTAATAGGTGAGTATAGAATTTTATTTATTTTTTTCTTTTAAATGACAAAACCCCTTTAATGTGTATTAAAGTGACCATCTGGTATGCAAATACAAAAATGTATGCAAATCAAAAGATGAAACAAAACCTATACAGCACCACCTATTAGAGGGTAGAATTCCTGTACTATATGTCAATGTCAGACCTTTTAACAGGCCTTGTAACAATGACTGGGAATATAAGCCAAAGCCAGAGTCTTTTCCAGGAGGAAAAGATAACCATGAACAGACAGTGCTTTTGGTTTTTGCCCCTCATCAGTGTGCAGTAGGTTGCTGGCTTCTTATATGTAGCACTATAGAGGCATTGTTCCATATTTCCATTTGCATACATTTCCCGGAGGAGCATGCATGGTCTTAAAAGTCTTCTCCCACCTACTAGGTACTGTCCCTAAAGAGAAACTGTACCCCTTCTCACCCACTTAGTAGGCCTCACAGCCAAACCAGCCACTGACTGCACACTGATGAGGGGCAAAAACACTGAAACAACTTTCTCTGTGCATGGTTATCCTTTCCTTCTAGGAAAGACTCTGGTTTTGGCTTATATTCTCAGTCAGTGTTACAAGGCCGAAGTCAACAATCTTTCACCCACTTGTTACTTGCAAACCGAATGATATAACTGATACGCAACATCTACAGCACCCACAACTATGTGCTCTATATGCCCGGCTGGCATCAGACACACAGCAACATAGATCAACTGTAACAGTGCTTTGTCTCCTTGTATTGGACTGATCCGTCTATGTAACTTTTTATTTGCTATGTATCAGACGCCCTGCGTGGCCTACCTAAATTACCTTTCAACTGCATAATTCTCCATGTTTGCATTATATTGTACTGCTGATCTTCTTAGTCGTAAAATAAATAAAAGAGATTGTTTAAAAAAAATGTTACAAGGCCGGATAAAAACTTTGACATTGACTTGCAGGAATGCTGCCTTCTAATAGGTGGCGCTGTATAGGCATTGTTTCATCTTACCATTTTTGAAACACAATGGAAATCACAAAAATGATCATCATAGTGTGTTCTATTATATCATTTTATTGGTGGGACAACCCCTTTTAAAGGAGCCATTAAGACAAATGTAAGTTTTCAGTCATTAGAAAATATAAAAAAATGTATTTTGTTTTTTTTTCTATATTAACTGAATATTTTGTATCTGTCCAGGAGACCTCTACATATTGCAGCATCTAATTGTCATTCACACATTTTGATATATATTATTTGTTTTCTAATAGATCTTTAACAAGAATTGCACTAAACCAAGAGATGAGGAAAGAAATCGAGGAAAATCAGAAGGTTTGTTTCTTTCAATCAATCATTCTGGGTGTCTGTTAATGGTAAATGTGCTAATAGAGCATAGAACAAAGAATAGAGATGAGTGAACATGCTCGTCCGAGCTTGATGCTCGTTCGAGTATTAGCATAATCAATGGTGCTAGTTACTCGAGCGAGTACCATGCCGTGTTCGACCCCTCCCCGCATTACCACTTCCTGCTGTGACGTGCCAGCGTGCGCACGTCCATAGCAGTATGTGGCAGTATGAGAGAGAGAGAGAAACTCGGCACCCGGCGGGTCCATTGCAAAAATGCTCGGGTCTCCCATTGACTTCAATGGCGTTGGTTATTTGAATAGAGCTCTCGAATATTACGAATATTGCTCATCTCTACGCAGAAATGAACTTTGTCCATATAAATAAATGCAGTAATAGTATAGCTGATGTGACATCTGTTATCATTTGTTTAGCTGTTTATGATATTCTTGTGTTTATTTCCAAGCAAAGCTGTGATGTTCATAACCCCAGTTGATTGACATACGTATATTACATTTCCCTGTGGCACAGTAGCTGCGTATCACATACACTATGTATTCTGGAAGTCTTCAAATGCGCAAATAACTGTAATAAGATAATTAAAAGGATTCAAGCTGGACAGATGCCCTTATGAGGATCGTTTTTACATTCAGCTTCCTCAAGTGTATAGCACTAAATTTTTCTAAACTTTAGTGTTTGCAGGCTTTAAATTGGCATTGGCGACATAGTGCCTATAGTCCATCCATCTAGCAGCAGGGGATGGCGGCTCTAGCTGTGCAGAACGAAATCATTCCCATTTGTGATAATGAAAGCAGAGTACCAAAATGCAGCGAAGGGAGAGGGATGACAAAGGTGTTAAAAGTAGAAAATATTATGATGATTGGGCTTACGCAAAATAGTATTCAGACTGCATACTAGCCTGTGAAATTTGGGCCTAGCTTCGAAAAGGTTAGAGAAAAAAGAAAATGGTTTGAATTTGCATTACCACTTATGTTTCACAATAGATGGTAGTCAAATGTCTGTTGCAATGCCGGAGCTGTACCAAGTGTTAATGGACTTTCTTCTACATAATTAGCTTATTTTTCTTAGTATGTTTCCTCTTGGGATAATAGTTGTCATATTATTATGAAGAATCTTTATTGTGTAAAACTGTAGTTTTTCTGTGGTTGCTCATATCTGTTCTGCGTGTGTGTCCCTCATCAAAACGTTGGCGTGTTCATACTTTTAACTGTGGTAAGCATACTACCCTCAGGATTGCTCAAGGCAATATTTTTTTTATTTTTCGAGACTTTCAGTTAAAGGAGCTGTCAAGACAAAAGTTTCATTCATTAGCAAATTATCTCACTAACAGACAACTAGTGGGTCACATGAGTCTGAAGTTGGTCCTTTAATATTAGATAATGCCTAGGTGATGTCCATTGTTCTTCAAAAATCATTACAGTTAAAGGGGTTAACCAGAACTAAAATATTGATGACCTATTCTCAGGATAGGTCATCAATATCGGTGGTAGTCCCACTCCTGACAGTCCTACTGATCAGCTGTTTTAAGGGTACTGTGGCGCTCACAACCATTAATCACTTGGTCTCTATGAGTTGCAGTACTAGGCACCGCCACTACGAAATGTACATCAATGTGCCTGGTATTCAACATGGAGTCCACAGGACTCATGAAAACACAGTAACCCCTTCAAACAGCTAATTAGCGGTGATGCCAGGAGTCCGACCCCCACCGACCTAATATTGAGGACCTATTCTTAGGATAGGCCATCAATGTTTTAGGCTGTGATAACTCTTTTCTGGTTTACATAAATGTTATTAATTTTAGAAACATTACAATAAAGGATAATCGGCAAATAGGCTAAAGATAGCGAAAGAGCATCATGTAGCGCCAGGATCTCCCCAAAAGGGAAAACAAATGGAACAAGTTGCAAGTTAAATGGGGGGAGTGGAAGAAGCACTAACAGGCTGACTATTGTAGAGTGGGAAGATCTGGGCTTGAACTAAAGGGTTCCATAGCTGTATAGTAGGGCGTACTGGTACCAGGATGCCCAAGTTCTTTCAAAAAGCTTCTTGCAATCTGTAAGTATAGCAGCCAACTTCTTGTTGACTATCCGGGACAATTTGTTTTTAACAAGGGCAATACTGACTGCCGTTTTCCTCCAAGGGTGGACAAAAGCTATGCAAGCAGACAGGAAACACAATGAAATCCATCCATATATATGCTTGGGTCCTGATAACCCTTTTTCGATCTGTTACGGCCCATACATTTGACACAGACAACTGGTTTACTATGGGGTATTTTTTTTATGCAGCGCTGTTTTGGTGCAGTTTTTAAGCTTCTTTTCCAGTCAAAACCAGGAAATGATCCTAAAGGTCAGAAGAGAATAAAGGAAATACTTGCTGCTCTCCCTTTTTTGTGATGCAGACCTAGTTTTAGCTGGTAAAAACAGATTAAGAACTGTATCAAAACTACACTGTGTGAATATAGCCCTAGGTTAGGGCTCCTTGTGCCATTGAGTTGCATCTGGTTCGCAGTAAAATGTTATCATTATGCCAACTCATAGACGATTTTTAACATTTTTTTCTTGTAGAAAAAATAATTCTGTCAACCTTAAAAATAAAAGAAATTCACTCCCAAAGTTCCTGTCTAAGAGTGTAACAGTATTGAATTGTATAATAACGGTTTACTGAAAAACAGATGGATCATTTCCATTTACAACAGTGAGCCATGACTTTAAAACCACCGACCCAATATTGTGTAAGGCCCCCTCGTGCCACCATAACAGTTCTGTAAAAATTATAAATGGGACCCATGGGTAAGCATGGGCAGTATCCTCAATCCCCCCAAAATGCCTGTAGGCAAACAAAGGCATTCATAAGCTTCCCTAACCAATTTTGTTAGAACAATAGAACTGACCTTAGTTCTGTTATTCTAATAAACTCGGTTAGGGAAGCTTATATAGGGCTTTGTTACCATATTAGCATTTGTTTGGGATTGATCATAGCAGCTGACCAATGAGGCATTGGAGTCCCAAAAGACGATTTGAAGGTGTCTTGTGGTATCTGGACCAAGACAACAGCAGCAAATCCTTAAGGCCTGTAAGTTGGAAGGTGAGATCTCCATGGGTCCATGGGCGTCCATGACGCTGTCGCCAGTTCACCAGCTATCCTTCCTTGTACCACTTTTGGTAGGTAGTAACCACTGCAAACCAGTAACCCCTCCAAAACCTGACATTTTTGTTGTGCTCTGACCTAGTGGCCAAGCCATCACAATTTGGCCCTTGAAAGTTGCTGAAATCCTTACGCTTACTCATTTTTCCTGCTTTTAAAACACCAAGTTCAAGAACAGACTGTTCACTTACTGTCTTATATATCCCACCACTTGTCAGGTGCCGTTTTAATGAGAAAATGAAATGTTATTTACTACACCTGTCAGTAGTTCTATTTTATGGCTGATTGGGTATATGTATGATATGCTTGAGTTTACAATTTAGATGGCGTGAGACTTGCTAACTAGATCTTATGCAAATGCTAAGCCTTAGAGACTTTGTATAGGTTACAGACTTAACATATGTTTCTTCCTTTTTATGAATAGCATTTATCTGACATACATGGAATCCAGCCAGGAGATGCAAGCCTATATATTAATGGTCTTCAGATTGATCTTGATGCTCAGAATTCCTTCAGGTAAGACTTTATATATAGGGTGATCGTAAATAGAGGTGTTCAGAGGTCTTTAGCGGAAAAAAACTATGGGCATCACCCAATAAAAATTGGTGTGTATACTCAATGGGGTTTAGGGTTTAGATGTCTCAAAAGAAAAAAAGTACCAAATGTTGCCACCAGGAGAATATTTGGTGTGGAACGGGAATGGTATGGTGTATACACTGCAGTTGGTCAAAGGGTTTGGTCAATCTCATAGTCAGATCTGTACAGTATGACTACAGTCCTATGACTCTCACATTGCCTGATCATTAGAGATGAGCGAGCACGCTCATTTAAGGCAGATAATAGAGCGAGCATCGCTCTTCTCGAGTAACTGCTTACTCGTCCGAGCAAATGCGGGGGAGAGCGGGAGGGGGGAGGAGAGATCTCTACTGATTATGTCTTGCTGGTTAAACTTTATCAGTGAGGTGGCATCAAATTCAGCGATACTGATGGAGCGCACACTGAACCATATCTGTAGGTCTTTCTAACATGACCAATTACGGAGCCATCGTACAGTAAATTTAATCCTGTCCCAAACCACAATGGATGGTGCTTGGCCATTAATCGTGACGCACTCTTATATTGTACACTTCAACAGCAGCAGATATAAAATTGTATCTTGATCTCTTAGGAAACTATAAGTCTCAGCATGCCCTGTAGTTTCCCAGCATCTGAGAAGAGAACTATTGCCGCCTAGTTCTGTAAACTAGATTGACTCGATGTTTGCTATGGGAACATAAAATGTTTGGAGAAATGGTTGTAAATGTTTTAAGAACTGTCGAGCCGAGGCTTCAGCTTAAACTGCTCGCCGTCCACGGCTTGGTTTGCCACGTTTTGGGGACATGGCAACAGGCAGACTAGTAAGCACTTAATATGAATGTCACTTAGCAATGCTTGACTCTCCCTAGTGGCGCTGGTGGCTGAAGCACAACCGCACCGCTAGACTTAACATAGGAACTTTGACCTGGCCTGACAGATCACTCAATGTAGCAAACTCAAATGTTATGATTATGTGGCGCTCGTGAGTATGTAACAAATCTAATGACACCAGCATCATCCACCAAAAGTGTGGGGCAAGAAAAAGCCTGTGTTATATTACACTAACTGATTACCTGGCATTTCCCGTGTGTTTTATTTTTAGACACAAAAAGAGTGTGTGTGTGTGTGTGTGTGTGTGTATGTATGTATGTATATATATATATATATATATATATATATATGTGTGAATATATATATATATGTGTGTATATATAAGTATGTGTGTGTGTGTGTGTGTGTGTGTATATATATATATATATGTATGTGTATATATATATATATGTGTGTGTGTGTGTGTGTGTGATGATTTAATATATTAGTATATGAGGAGGAAGAGGTCATCTGTGTAATATATTGGTATATGAGGAGGAGGTCGTCTTGTAATATATTGGTATATGAGGAGGAGGTCGTCTGTGTAATATCTTACTGCATGAGGAGGAGGTCGTCTGTGTAATATATTGGTATATGAGGAGGAGGTCATATGTGTAATATCTTACTGCATGAGAAAGAGGTCATCTGTGTAATATATTAGTATTTGAGGATGGGGTAGTGGGGCTGTGTTACCCCCACCAAATTTGTCCCCATGGGATGAGTTATCTATGTACCATGTTTGGTTGAAATGGCTCCAGGCGTTGAAGAGTTATGGTGGCACACACACACACACACACACACACACACACACACACACATATATATATATATATATATATATATATATATATATTAATATAATATAATATAATATAAATATCGAGAGGCTGGTTAATGTAGATACACAAAAGCCGTCTCTCACTTAACAGGGGTCTATAAGATGTCCAAAAAATTGAAACTTAGTAGGGGTGTGATCAGGGGCACCATATGCCAGTTAAAAATATTTTCAACTCGTACATAATTAACACTTGAATGTTCTCTGTGCTTTCAGCAAGATTTGCATGAACCAAAAGTACAGGTAAATAAAAGAAACTGTAATCTATTATTAAGCAAAAGATAGGCTCAAATGCTAAAACACTCTACTATATAGCTATAAAGGCCCATTTAGACACAACGATTTTTGCCCAAAATTTGCTTAAAAGCCATCTTTTGAGCAATAATCATTGTGTCTAAACGAGCAGCCAAGCTGAAAGACAGCGATGAGCCTTATCATCGCCACGTGCTGAGATCTCAGTGGGATACCACTGATACTATTGTTTCAGCTGGTATCTTGCTTAGAGAACACAGCCAGAGTATGAAGAAGACAGCGCTCCAGCTGTGTTCTGCATACCCCGCTCGGAGCGCTCAGCTGGATACCATTTATATAGAATAGGTAATACGTTACATTCTGTCCTGTGTGGCGCCATCTTGGAGGCGGAGCTGATAATGCCGACGTACCGAGTCATCATTCGTACCGCCCACATGATGACGCGGTACTCGGCATCATCAGCTCCGCCTCCAAGATGGCACCACACAGGATAGAATTTAACGTATTACCTATCTATATATATAAAATTGAATGTATGTCTGTCTGCGTGCGTGCGTGCGTGTTTGTCCTTTATGCGCTACTACACCATTCATCCGATCGCCATGAAACTTTGGGAAGTTGTTAAGTACACTCCTGGGAAGATTATAGGCATAGTACAAATATCCTACGATAAATGGCGCGCGAGCGTCGTCGAAAGTTACGCCCCCCCCCACGTAGATCGAATAAGTAAGCCACCTGCTATTGTGATGTCATCACTGATGTCATCAACATCGGACGCCCTTGAACATGCCCCAACATGTTCTATAAAGCTGCATTGTGATGTCATTAAGGCTCTATTATGACACGTACAGCTTGGAACCACTAGAGCACGCCAGCCAATTACCATTGGAGTTGGAAGTGGGTAAACAAGTACTAGGATATCTTCCTAAGAAGCCACAGCAGCCGGATAAATTGTATGTTCCACCCAACGGCTATTTTATTCAGCCCGCAAGGGGGAAGCAGCGGCCTACAAAATCTCATTCAGGTAGGTAGGTTCAGTTCTTGGAGGTTGGGGAATGCTTATGGGCAAGGCCTTATGTCTCATCCCAACTCGATTATTCAATTCTAAGCGCAAAAGAATTAGCGTCCAAATTTTATGTACAAAATTTAATTCTCTCACTTCCCAATGTCATAGAAACTTGAAATTTGGCATGAGCATTGATTATGTCATAAATGGGAAAAGCTAATGGGTCCCAACTTGATTATTCAATTCAAAGCGCCAAAGAATTAGCGTTCAAATTTTACGTACGGAATCTAATTCTCTCATTTCCTGGTGTCATAGATAGATAGTTAGATAGATAGACTGTATGCAATAACCCTGATAGATAGATAGATAGATAGATAGATAGATAGATAGATAGATAGATAGACTGTATGCAATGACACGTACAGCTTGAAACCATAAATACTAGAGCACGCCAGCCATTTACAGTCAGTCTCCATTGGAGTTGGAAGTGGGCAAACATGTACTAGGCTATCTTCCCAAGAAGCCACAGCAGCCGGATAAATTGGATGTTCCACACAACGGCTATTTTATTCAGCCTGCACGGGGGAAGCAGCGGCCTACAAAACCTCAGTGGTCGCTGCTGCCGTCATCTAGATATATAAAAACGAATGTATGTATGTCTGTCTTCGCAGCAACGCGCGACGGGTACGCTAGAATTAGCGTCCAAATTTTATGTACTGAATTTAATTCTCTCACTTCCCAATGTCATAGAAACTTGAAATTTGGCATGAGCATTGATTATGTCATAAATGGGAAAAGCTAATGGGTCCCAACTTGATTATTCAATTCAAAGCGCCAAAGAATTAGCGTTCAAATTTTACGTACGGAATCTAATTCTCTCATTTCCTGATGTCATAGATAGATAGATAGACTGTATGCAATAACCTAGATAGATAGATAGATAGATAGATAGATAGATAGATAGATAGATAGATAGACTGTATGCAATGACACGTACATCTTGGAACCATAAATACTAGAGCACGCCAGCCATTTACAGTCAGTCTCCATTGGAGTTGGAAGTGGGCAAACATGTACTAGGCTATCTTCCCAAGAAGCCACAGCAGCCAGATAAATTGGATGTTCCACACAACGGCTATTTTATTCAGCCTGCAAGGGGGAAGCAGCGGCCTACAAAACCTCAGTGGTCGCTGCTGCCGTCATCTAGATATATAAAAACAAATGTATGTATGTATGTCTGTCTTCGCAGCAACGCGCGACGGGTACGCTAGTTCTATATAAATTTAAATGTGTGTATGTGTTTTTTATATGATTGCCTTAAAAAAGGTGCTATTGTATAAGCACCGAAACGCGTTGTCTTCTACATTAAAGTATCGGAATATATCTCTGTGGACCTGAGTGCATCTTCCTTTGATGTCGGAGTCGACACTTCAAGGAGGGGGCTTCTGAGCATCACACCCCCCTCCTGACCAGTAAGTGTTGTTTCTCTGCCGTTCTTTTCACCTTCTGGATAGATCTATTCTCTCACCACAGTACCGTGTAGCGCAGGGACGTTTTTTCTAACAACATATTGTTTATATTTCTCTTTCTTGGAGGGGCTCTCTGTTTAAGAGAAACCCTCTATATGTCCTGCAGCTCTCCCTAAATCCAAGGGATTGGATATATGTGGCAAAGAATCCGAAGACAAACTTTGTGGTGCATTCCTATTGTTTTTTCCTGATAGAGGGCCTAGACCGTAAAATATCAATATTTGCAGATGATACAAAATTATATAAGACAATTTAATACAACGGAGGACAATGTATGGCTATAAAAGGACCTAGATAAGCTGGGGGCTTGGGCAGAAAAATGGCAAATGAAGTTCGATGTTGACAAATGTAAGGTTATGCACATGGGTAGGAGAAACGAATATCACCAATATACACTAAATGGGGTACTGCTGGGGAAAAGTGATATGGAAAAGGACCTGAGGGTACTAGTGGACTGTAGATTTAGCTGGAGCAATCAATGCCAGACAGCTGCTGCAAAAACAAATGAAGTTTTGGGGTGCATTAAAAGAGGTATAGGGGCGAGGGACGAGAACATTATCCTCCCACTATATAAGGCACTTGTCAGGCCCCACATGCAATACTGCGCACAGTTCTGGGCACCGCTGCTCAGGAAAGATGTTGCAGTGCTGGAGGGGGTTCAAAGAAGGGCAACTAAATTAATAAATGGAATAGGAGGACTGGAATACCCAGAGAGAGAGACAGAGTGAGAGATCGATAGAGACAGAGAGAGCGATAGAAAGACAGTGAGAATTAGAGTGAGAGAGCGATAGAGAGACAGTGAGAGAGCGATAGAGAGACAATGAGAGCAAGAGCGATAGAAACAGAGAGAAAGTGATAGAGAAACAGAGAGATAGATAGTGAGACAGACAAAGAGAGCAATAGAGAGACCGATAGAGAGAGCAATAGAGAGACCGATAGAGAGAGCAATAGAGAGACCGATAGAGAGAGCAATAGAGAAACAGACAGAGGGAGAGTGATAGAGAAACAGAGAGAACGATGGAGAGACAGAAATAGTGAGAGAGAAACAGAGAGTGATAGACAGAGAAACACAGAGAGAGTGCGTAGAGAGACAGAGCGATAGACAGCTAGAAATAGCCATAGACAGAGAGAGAGCGATAGACAAACAGCAAAAGACAGAGAGAGCGATAGAGAGACAGAGAGAGCAATAGACAGAAAGAGAGAGAGACAGAGCGATACCGAGACAGAAAAAGAGAGACAGACAGAAGCAGACAACAAAAGAGAAAGGCAGACAGACAATGAGACAGACAAAGAGAGAGAGAGAAAGACAGACAGAGAGAAATCTGTAGGCTTTTTTATATTAGCTATCTGCTCCAAATACAAAGTAACACTCTAAATAATCATCTAACCAAGCAGATTTAGAAGTTCACAACCACCACCCTTAAAACGTTTTATGTTCGCGTAGCGAACATCAGGTCAATCTAGAGAGTTAAATTGACTTGTTGGGGTTTTTTTTGCCTTCCTCTGGACCAACAAGGGAGGGGTTGAAACAGGCTGATCTAGATGGACATTGTCTTCATTCAGCCTAACATACTATGTTACAATCACATTGCTTTACGCAAGTTCCTCAAACTTCAAAAACATCAAGTATGTATAATTTTTTTTATAGACAGCATATAAAAGTGTCCTATTCAGATTTTTTGGAATGCACGGAGAGTTAGCAAACCGATAAATGTATCTGCATACAGTGGTCACTCACAGGCTTCCATGCAAAAAACAAACCTTCTTCTGGATAGAATAGCTCAGTCTAATATACTATTCTATACTCAAAAATTAAAAAAAGGTATACCAAAATATTACCCAGAGGGATGCCAATAAGATACCCTCTTGGCTTCTGGACGGTGAAAAAGACACATACAGCAAACATAGGGTTCCAACACAGCGTGAATGTTGTTTTTTAGGTTTTCTTTAAACCACAATGCTTCCATTGACAGAAAGCAGAAATGGTGAGAAATATAAACAGTGTTAATTATAAGGTTAATAATCACTATACAATGATTAAACTTTATTTATCTAAGGCTGAACAAAATATTACAAATGTGTTCAGTATTTTGCATCAGTATTTATAAGGCAAGACCAGGAATTGCTCCTAGCCATGGGGGGGATATACAGTGATCCCTCGCTATATCGCGGTTCAATGATTGCGGCTTCGGTGCATCGCAGATTTTAGATAGACCATATGTAATTCTGTTTTCGCAGAGTTTTGTGCTATATCTTGGAATTTGGCAGTACATACAGGAAATACAGTACGCCACAAGCGCTTGCCAACGTGAGATTGTACACGGCACCTTATTGGGTGATGGAATGTGTTCTGTACCGGGTTCGGGTTGGCTCACTGATGGTAGCATCAGTGTGTTTGTTCACGTTTGCGATTGTTTGGCAGTTCACCCGACAGATTGATATGTGTAAATATAACACCGCTACTTCGCTGATTTTCACGTAGCGCAGGGGTCTCTGGAAGCTAACCCCTGCGATAGACGAAGGATCACTGTATAATGGAAAGATTTATACTTCTCTTCACCGTATCCACTTAAATTTTTTTACTTCAAAAATACTGATCAAATTTACAATATATGCATGAGACCTTAAAGGGGCTTTCCCATATCAGACTTCTTTGACATATCCACAGGGTATGGTGGCATTTGGTGGTTTGAGTATGAGAACCGCTACAGTTCCTGAGTTTTCGAGACAGCTTAGCTCAGCTCATTCAAGTGTTTCTATACTCTCGCCACTCTGGCCATGATTAGCCAAGCAGGCAATATCCCTTGCAAGATTCCAAGCCCTCTCTTTAAATCAGGGGCTCTGAGAAGGCTCATTCGGAATCTTCTTGTGTATGGTAGACTTGTACATTTCTAAATGTCATCCCAGTAAATTATAGTCTTGAGGACTAAGAAGATGCAAGTCTTGGCACTTCATATGCTAATTTGAAATGGGTTATCCAAATGATAAAAAATGTAACCGCTACAAATGGTATAAAAAATACTACTCAGCTGTACATATATGTTGTACCTTCCTCTCAACAGTATCTTCGATATTCTGAGAAATGAAGCAAAAGCACTACATGGGCTCTCTGTTTTGGGAATTAAAAATGAAGACATCATCAAATATTTGCAGCTGCAAGTTCATCCAGGAGAGGAAAACTATGCTTTAGATATCCGGAATTCTGCCATCAATGTGAGTGATCTCATATCTATCTATTCTATCTTTCTGTTCTATCTAATCTATCGACCTAAACTATCTATCCCAGTTAAAAAGGTTGTCTTGGCTCCAAGAAACCTGGCAGGTTCTTCTCGAAACATCACCACGCCTGTCCATTCTTTGCCGGTATTGCAGCTTGGTGCTTTTTTTTAAGTAAATGGGGCTCAGCTACAATACCACAAACAGCTTGTGTGTCACTGTTTTTGGAAGATACCAGCCATGTTTTTCTTGCTCCACTCCTTTAACAAATTAATAGTATTCAAATACGGTACAGATTATACTTAAAAATGCTTACAGTTACTGTTCATTTGCTGGAGGACAGAATGCGTGTTCAGAATATTGAAGGTACAAGAATGAAAATTTCCAAAACAAGCCAGTGGTCAATTTGGCTACTTTTATTCACATGTTTAAAATGGTGGACAATGCTGGCACTAGTCTATAATAGCCAGTCCTTTAAAGTTGTATTCTTTCACTACAAAGGATAGCCCTTATACCATGTATTTAACCCTTGCCAATCCAATTTGTATCCTAGTTTTCCTAAGGGGCTTACTCTTTTTCTGCTGTTATACAACAGCGCTATCTGCTGGCTAAAGCCAGTACTGCATGTGGTGATACGTTGGATAGGCTCCAACAGCAGAGAGGCTGGCAATATACAGTAAGAGAACCCCAACAAACGCCTTCCAAATCAGAGCTGTACAGCCTTAAATCATAATGTCTTCAGAGGTCAGACAGTGGATTGGAAAGGGTTAAAGGCATAAGGCTGCCTGTAGTAATGCAGGTTTCAATCATGTTTTGTGATGCAGTTCCTGGAGTTGACTCAAAGTAGAGGGGAAATATCCATCCTTTATATTCCACACCTGAATGTGGCATCAAAGCCCTGAACAAAACCTGCACCAAGTACTGGCATGCTTTATTTTATAATTGGATTTTGAGCTATAACCATTATTCTTTTTTAGAGATTTTGTTTACTCGACCCTGATTTTTATGACCGAGGCAAATGTGTCAAAAAACTCCCTTAACCTCTTCCTCTCATAGCCGATTTTGGCCTTTTTGATCAAGCCCCATTTTTCAAATCTGACATGTCCCTTTATGTGGTAATAACCTCAGAATCCTTTCAGTCATTTAGGTTATTCTGAGATTGTTTTTCATGACACATTGTATTTATGTTAGTGGTGAATTTCTGTATCAAATTTCAGTAGTTTATTAAAAAAATCCAAAATTTAGAGAAATTTCTAAAAAATTTGCATTTTTCAGAAATTGAAATTAAGACAGATTGTTGCACCACATTAAATGGTCAATAACTAACATTTACCGTACACTATGGGGGAAATGTAGTAAGACCGACATTTCCAACAAGGGTATTAGAACACTTTTCCCCAGAGCACGGTGCACTTAATACATGAAGAGGTGCAGGCCTCTTGATGTATTATGTGCATCAGCGACATTTTCGTGTGCCTACTCAGACATGTACTCCAGGTCTCACATGGTGGACATTGCTGGTATAATTTAAACTAGTTTATGGCGTAGATTATACATTAATCTGTTGCCTACTCCCAACAATCCCCATCCTCTTTTCTTAAAATAAAGGATCGGTGTGGCACAAAATGAAGAAAAGTCACAAAGTTTTTAGAAATGTTTGTAAAATCTACTTTTATAGATCAATTCTGTTTTGAAGTGCCTTTGAGGGGCCTATTTATTAGAGACCCCCATATATTGCCCTATTTTAAAAACCAGACCGCTCAAAGTATAACAAAATTAAAGGGGTTGTCTCGTGAAATCAAGTGGGGTTCAGCGCTTCTGTATGGCCATATTAATGCACTTTGTAATATACATCGTGCATTAATTATGAGCCATACAGAAGTTATTCACTTACCTGCTCCGTTGCTAGCGTCCCCGTCGCCATGGATCCGTCTAAATTCGCTGTCTTCTGGCGTTTTTAGATGCGCTTGCGCAGTCCGGTCTTCTCCCTGGTGAATGGGGCCGCTCGTGCCGGAGAGCTGGTCCTCGTAGCTCCGCCCCGTCACGTGTGCCGATTCCAGCCAATCAGGAGGCTGGAATCGGCAATGGACCGCACAGAGCCCACGGTGCACCATGGGAGAAGACCCGCGGTGCATCGTGGGTGAAGATCCCGGCGGCCATCTTGGTAAAGGAAGAAAGAAGTCGCCGCAGCGCGGGGATTCGGGTAAGTAATAAACTTTTTTTTTTTTTTTAACCCATCCCTTGGGTTTGTCTCGCGCCGAACGGAGGGCCTATTGAATAAAAAAAAAAAATGTTTCGGCGTGAGACAACCCCTTTAAGTTTAGGGCGCATTTACATGTCCCTGATTTGATGCAGATTTCACACCCTCAATTTGAATTCAACTGAAAGGGTGAAATCTGCTGCAGATCTGCACCAAAATCTGTAACAAATTCTGCATTGAACCAGCGACATGTCAACGCACTCTAAGGAAGTTTTATTAATGCCTTCCTCACACAGATGGTTTTTTCTGCATTTAGCTCTGTGCTGTCAGCGGCTCCCATTTTTTTCAATAGAGCCTCTTACACAACCTCAGAGAGCCGCTCAATCGTGGTGCTGATTTTCGAGCAGAGTCTGTTCTATTTTGGGGCGTTTAGCGCTTCTCATCAATGATAAGGAATGCTAGAAGCCGACATTGGCCACAGCAGCTAAAATAAACAACGGCAATGCGCTGCGATTTAAATTACCGCGCTTTGCCGCGTTGATGTGTGAGGGAGGCCTAATGATTATAGAGATGAAATTTAAATTTTGCCTTTTTTTTCTTTTCTTTTTGCATATTTTTAAGTAATTTTTAAACTCCACATTTATCAACCTGATACTACAGTTTTTAGAAACGTCCTACATGTGGCCCATGTGTGCAATATGACTCAGCCTTTTTTTTAATGGCATGTCCTGTGCGGAATAAATCATATAGCAGCTTTATAGTAAGCGTTGTTACAAATGCAACAAGCTCAATTTTGTAAGCTTTTTTTTCTTGGAAAAATGTGACTTGTTTTTATTTTCTTTTTCCATGAATTTTTATTGTTTATTATTACATTTACTTGTCTGACAGAGGGACTTGAACATGCAGTTGGTTAGATAATACACTATGCCACTTATGTAATGCAGCATGTTATCTATGCTTGTCATTTTCCTCAATGACAGGTTGCCTAATACTGAGTCTGGCAGGGCTTAATACGCCCTCACAAATTTCAGGCCCAAATGGCATTATTTGGCCTTTGTTTTCCAGGGCAATAGTGTACATTATATGGGGGGTAAGATGGAGTGAGGGAGAGAGCCCCAAATGGTTTGAATGACATGGTTGACCTCTAAGGAGTGGCTAGGGTTATTGTTTAAGGGTATTCCAGTAAGATTAGGTTATTCCCTCTTAACTTTAACTCTTGTAAGGTTATAAAATCTAACTATAGTAAAGTATTTGCTTTAGTAGCGGTCATTAGCTTTTTATATAATTGTTCTTCAATTCTTCCTCAAATCAGAATGTACCCATATTTATAAAGGACACTTTGTTCTTAAATGTAGATTATCACATAAACTGAATTTTAAAAGCTTAAAAAGTCTGTCTGAGTTCTAGCTTATGAGAAAAACACCTTCTGCATGCAGTAAGATAACAAATAGACATAAACTCGCCTCTCCTCGCTCCCGCAGCACTGCTCCTCAGACATCACTGTTATAGGCTTCCCCAGCCTGTTCATGGGATGTCACAGATGTTGAAGCCAATATTTAAGGAGATAATGGATGTTGATGAATATGATGCTGTTCATCTCTCCACCGATAACTCACCCTCGGACACTGCCCATATGTCCGCCCACAACCTTTGTGGCGCCCGTCAATTGGCTAACTGATAGCTAATCGTCCCATGTAAGGGGAGTGAACCTGGGGCTATTTAAAAAGAGACCTCTAATTTACTCTGTGGCTCTCCTTCTGTCAACCGCTCACCATCAGAGCTGGTGTTTCTATTTGTTGTTTTCTTTTTTTCTAATATCTGGTCAGCATCAGGACTGATGTCTGTACCTACTTATTTGGCATTCATGGCCTAATAACCTTGGCTAATGCATCTCAGGTATATTTACCTGCCTTCTCCTTTATATACAGGGTGATTTGTGCCTCAGGTGTATATTAGCAACTCCAGGGTGTCAATGGAGATTATTTAGTCTCAGCCCTGTGTCTTTTTAAAGACCTGTTAGGAAGCCTTCTTTTTACCTTATTGAGATACCCAATTGTGGGTTAACACACCTGAGGCTTAGCTCCACCTGAAAGCAAACATCACATTACTCCTAGAGCATCCGTCCTTGATATTGTACTGAGGGCCCTAGTTGGACATCATTAAGGGTACTACGTGGTTGCGAAACACATCAACAGCCTCTTGAGTGTTTATCGTCTTGGTTGTGGATCTTAGGCCATGGTCCTCAACCCCCGTTCTGAGGGCTGCGGTCAGACACCACAACGGGGTACTAGCTAGCCTGGTGATATTGATGAGTGGGGGTCTTTCCAGCTAATAATCCCCCTTTTATCTGGGCCCTACCATCCATCAGGGCCGTATTATCCCATTTTTTACATCTTAGAGGTCTGTTCACCTTTGTACTATAGTTTCTCTTTTGCTATAGAATCTAGGTGTTTTCCCTTCTAACCCCATTGTTTTAATTAGCAATAAAACAGTTGTTTTAGGTTTTCCTTTTGTAGGGTTTTTTTCTGTAAATTATAATTTAATAATTTTTAAAGCCTCTTTGCCTCTGTGAAACCTAAAAAGTTTAAGGGATTTAAAATATCCTGGAAACACTTTGCAGGGCTCTCACACAGTGGAGATCAAATAACTAGATTTTGTAAGGACTAACTTACCCTAAAATCTCATCATGTTCATTGGGGGACACAGCTTTGACCTTGGGTATATAGCACCTGCTGATTGGAGGTGGACACTAAGCAGACAAACGAAATGGCTCCTCCCGCTTGCTATATATCCTCTGCAGGTACTCCGCTTATCAGTTTTGTATGCAAGCAGTAGGAGCGCCCCAGTGGGCCTTGTTACGAAATGGTAGTGCTTAAAATAACTTAGGAGAGCACCAGTGCAACCATAAAAAAGAACCACTATCGGGTGTGTGCTATGTCCCCCAATGAACATGACGAGAAAGAGATTTTACTGAATTACAGAATCTAGTTTTCTCGTCTGTATCATTGGGGGACACAGCTTTGACCTTGGGATGTTCCAGAGCAGTACTCAAGGGGTGGGAAAATATAAAAAACCGCATGTTTATAGAAGCGTAATCAGCTCTTTAACCGCAACTAGCCTTAATGGGTGCCTAGGCATCCAGTATGCTCAGAGACGGAGCTAGACAGGTTGCCATAACGACAGCACCACTGTTAAAGGGTTAGTTGGAAGCACCTCAGGTGAAGACATGGGAGTTACCACTACCAGAGGGAGTTGGAGATGGAGACACGTGGCTCCAAAATACCATTAGTATCAGCCTTCTGAGACTGTGACAATGGCCACAGCCTCCACCTTCTGCATGAAGCCCTTGGACCCTAAGGGAAGTCTAGGCCTAGGAAAAAAGGTGTCTGAGTTGTGAAGCCAGGGTGTAAATGGCTGACTGAGCTAGCAGCACAGTCCTCCTAGAAAGAAACAGATGTTAGTTTGGTTCCAAGTCCGCCTGGAGAGGTACCAGACCCATAGTGGTTCAGTATGTCAGAGCTGATTGGAGGGGAGCTAGTAGACGGATCTACAGCCCCCAGGCACCCTGCCAGAGGGCAAACCCCCCGACCTACCACGATGCTTAGATAAAACAAGACGAGATATTCTTTGACTGACTGGATGTCAAACCCATATAGCAGCGCGAGCGCACACAGTATGCGGCTGTGGGCACCCTCAGCCCGCATCTTATCCTGTAAACGAAGAAAGCGCTAAAGCTGCCCTCAAATACACTGCAGTCGGGCCACCATAGGGAAGCTAGCCATCAGGTAAGGCTTCCCTGTTCCAGAGTGGAGGAACAATGTGTTTGTGGACTTTCTATGCACAGTACTCCTTCCATATGGAAGGTACCACAGATGTCGGCAAGCCCAGAGTACTGCTGATAACCAGTTCGAACATGGCTGGATGCAATCTCGCACTGCATCGAGAGTGCACATGGCACGTGTCTCTTGCCTGTCATCCTGGAAATGGATACTGCACCAAGGCTGCCTGCAGAGAACCGCAGGCGGCACCCCTCAGTGAGCTAGCTATTAGGCAAGGTTCAACCCAGTCTGTAACAGACTTGAGGGGCGATGAGTCCGGAGACTCCCTGCGCGAGTACTCCTTCCACATGGAGGGTACCACAGGTCTCAGAAAGGGTCGGAGCCATGCTGGCAATTAGTTTGAACACTGTCATTCGTAAAGACGAGATATTCTCTGGCTGGATGTAATCTCGTATTGTAGCAAGAGCGCACATAATATGTGGCTCTGGTCGGCCCCTGTCCGCATGTCATCCTGGACTCGGACACTGCACCAAGGCTGCCTGCAGGGAACTCCAGGAGGGGCAAAAGGGGAGCTACCGATAGGCAGGGCTCAATCCGGTCCAGAGCAAACATGAGGAGTGATGAGCCCAGAGACTCGCTGTGTGAGTACTCTTTTTAAATGGAGGGTACCACAGGTCTCAGCAATGCTGGTGACATGCTGGCAATCAGTTTGAACACAGTTGTTCGTAAAACGAGATAACCTCTAGCTTGGTGTAAATCTCGTACCGCAAATAGTAAAAGATAATCCTTGTGCAAGTACTCTTCCCAGTGTGGGAGGTACCACAGGTCTCAGTAGGCCCAAAATCACACTGAGATTGCCCGGGCAGCAATGTCTGTCCATTTGCTCTCCTGCATAGGGGTAGATTGGAAAGTAATACTGCTCCATTGACCGGCAGGAGAAAGTAGAGCCATTGTGCCTTGGAATGGGGTACATAGCCATTGAGGGGGAGCCTGAGCTGTGCACGAAGGAGACAGCAGGTCTCCCATCTTCCAGCTACAGCCCCTGCCATACAGGACCCTCTGTGCGCAAAAACATCTGCCGCCTTGGCACAGTGGTCGGGCAGGTCAAGTGGTCCGGCCAGCGGCCAACGGCAAATAAACACAATGCAATATACAGTGGCCAATACATACATAGCCATGGCGGCATAAACCAAGCCGTGTTACCCCATGCAGACACACAGCAGCTATACACGGTTAATGCCGTATAGCGGATATACCTTAAAGCCGTAGACTAACTATACATAGTTAATGCCGCATAGTGGATATGCCTTAAAGCCGCACAGCGGCTATACACAGTTAATTCCGCATAGCAGATATGCCCCTAAAGCTGCACAGCAGCTATACAGTTAATGCCACATAGCGGCTATAACTTCAAGCCGCATAGCGGCTTTACCTTAAAGCCACACTGCGGTTCTACCTTGAAGCCGCACAGCGGCTCCACATTAAAACTGCATAGCAGCTCGCAGGCATGCCGCACGGTGGTGGTAATCTGTTTCTCCTGGATACATCAGACATGCAGGAGAATGACACTGCTCACACCTGGACATACCAGAACAGTGATATAAAAGTGTGACACAGTTCACACAGAACAGAACCTGCGCAGAAAAGCAGGAAAATGACACTGTTCACACTTGGACATACTAGAACAGAGATACAGAAGTATGATACAGTTCACACAGAACAGAAACTGCGCAGAAAAGCAGGAGAATGACACTGTTTACACCAGGCCATACCAGAACAGATATACAGAAGTATACACAGTTCACACCAAACAGAGCTTGCACAGAACAGAACCACCCGACATGCAGGAACACAGGACTGCTCAAGAGGAAAACCAGCAAACACTGACAAGGAGCTGGTGTATATATACATGAACACGGACTTTGGGAATTGGCTGACTGAAGCACCACACCAGGTCAGCACAATCAACCACACATGTGAAGCTGAACCGCTAAGAAACCACAGATCCCAGCAGCAAGCTCTAACATGGCCCCAAGGCAGCCAGTGTAGGCATAATGCAAACCGCATGGTGGCAAATACCCCATGCAACAAATACACAGCCTGTCAGGCAGCGTGACACAGGTGGGAACTCCTGTACAGGGGCAGGGCAGCAAGTGAAGCTATTTTGTTACCTGCTCCTTTTTACTCACCTATCTTATTTCTTCCTTCCTTTCCTCCAGCAGGGTCCCTTGACCAGCTCCCCATACCCCGCAGGGAGGGGAGATGCGGCTTCCCTGGGGGACCTATGGCTGGCAGTCAATGAACTGGACCCCGGCCGTGCCACCTTTTCTTCTCCAGGTAGGGCAGACAATGGACATCAATGTTTGGCCATTTGCCCTCCTGCGAAGGGGTAGATCGGAGAGTAATACTGCTCCGTCGACCTTCAATCACTTCTTGGAGAAGGACAGACACTTGCCGTCTGCCCTTCTCATGGGGAACAGGTAGCGTGCTGCCTGGCCTGTCCCCACATCCCTGTCCTGAAGACCTTGATTGAAGAGGTCTGCCTCCTACAGACACTAAGCTAAAAACTGATTAGCTGAGTACCTGCAGATGGTATATAACAAGGGGGAGGAGCCAACTTGTTTCTCTGCTTAGTGCCCGCCTCTAATCAGCAGGTACTATAAACCAAAGGTCCAATGATACAGACGAGAAATTAAATATTTTAAAGACTTGTTTTTTGCTGGACGAGTTGTATTTTCCATTGTTACGATTTAATGCATCATATAATGTACTGGAAATCGGAAAGATTTCGAAGTAGCGTGAGATTGGGGGGTGGGGGGACTACATTTTTAAAAATTACGTTTAATGTTATTCTGTGGGATGCTATAAATATGGCAAATTCCAAATGTATATAAATTCTTTGCTGCATTACTTTAAAAAAAAAGAGGAAGGGTTACTTACGCTGATTTTTAGGTCTACAGTAGTGCTCCGTTAAACAGTGACAGCCAAAATACCCTCATAAAAGTGACTGTCACAAATACTACAAAAAAAAAAGAAATGTTCCGTTCGGGGAGCTTTCCTGCTCCCCGAACGGAGCAGGAAAGCGGAATCCCTGCTGCAGACGGGAACACACTCTTGCACAAGTATAATCTCTGCAAAAACTGTCACAGTCACAAGGAGAGAGTTCTTTCCCTGACAATGTAATCAGAGGCGTAACTTGAAGCTCCTGAGCCCCCATGCAAAATCTGTTACACGGCCCCAAACTATAATGATTTATTCATAGTACTGGGCTCCCTATATGGAGTAGAGAGGGCTTACTCAGGATAGGCGTGATAACATGATCAGGCTACAGAGGGTTTGTTGTCTTACTATGGAGACACATAGATTTACATAGGAGATATAGAAAGAAAATTATTCATAATGTTTTATCCAAATTACTTGCATTTTTGTTTAAGCGACTGGCCTAAACAAACAAGTATGGCCACACCAACTTCTCTTACATACCTGATGCACACTGTACATTAGTATGCATTATTAGTCTAAAGGCCCATTTAGACACAACAATTATTGCTCAAAATTCGCTCAAAAGCCATCTTCTGAGCGATAATAGTTGTGTCTAAACGCGCTGCCATCATGCACTGTTCGTTAATCGTTGATTTCTAGCAAACTAGATATCACCAATGACTGTTATCAGTGCCGCATGGTGATTTGCTCAGTGGGCGGTGCTGATAGCATTCTTTTAGCTGGTATCCTGCTGGGACTTCTCAGCGGGATATCAGTTGGAAGCTCCGAAAACAAAAGGAGCTGTCAGCGCTCCTGCTGTTTCTCGGAGCTATTAGCTCAGCGGGACACCGCTAATAATTGTGAGAACAAAGCAGCTGTTTGCATATACACAACAGCTGCTGTTCTCAGAGTTATCAGTGGTGTCCCGCTCCGCCTGCATTTAACTCTTTAAATAGCTAATTAGCTACTTAAGAGTTATGCAAAGATAATCGCTTAAACTGTCACTCAAACTGCAGTTTGAGCAATCGTCTTTCAGTCTAAATGCACCCTAAGCCGATGCGACCGTGTGACTGAGCCGTTACTGCAGAAAGAAGACGGCCGTACCTGAAGACGGACGTCTCTCTGCAGCGCTGATGAAAGAACACATGACCGACAATGAAGCCGGTCACATGTTCTTTCCTCCAGCGCTGCAGAAAGACGTCCATCTTCAGGTACGGCCGTCTGCTACCTGCAGTAACACGGGCGCCGATGCGCCCAGGTGACTGAGCCCTAAGACACTAAACCTGCAATGATTAATTAGTGCTGCCACATGAGCAGTGCTGACCAATCAGAGCAGCATGTTGTGTCTTAGACTACTGAAGTATATTAATACACAGTGTGCATCAGGTAGTCAGGAAAACAGTGCGGCCATCTTGGTTTCTGCAGACCCGGAGGGTTGCTTTAACTTTAGATGTATTGGGTCAATAAAAAAAAGATTTGGTTGCAGAGGTGGACATAGCATTAAAATTCATTTCCCACAAGACGAGCATCCTAGATATTGGTGGCTTTACTTGCTGGAAGAAATGTAGATACAAATTTCACCTAAACAGAGATATGACACTAATCATGCTTGGATATGGGCCATGTATTCCTCTTCCATAGCATACTCAATAATTACCAGAGACTAGTATACGATTAAAAATTGGTGGAAATACGTTGACTTCAGAATGGTAAACATTAGCTAACAATTATTCTTGGCTGAAAAGCAAAATATTTTTCCTTTTATTTCTGTGCCCTCTCACGTGTTTTTGTGAAAAGTAATTAACTAAGAGTCTACAATGATAAATGGCACATGTCCTTTTAATGGAGTAGCAATTTAAAACAAAATACACAGAAGAAATGAGTAAATTGAAATTCGGGGCTGTCGAATTACCATGTTATCACTATGCATGAAATTTTGATGATGTGTATATAAACATGGTTGCTTGTCAGGTAGTTGATTGATGACATTTTCTACTCTTATTTTTGTTTAAAAAAAAAAAAAAACTCCTTTGCATAAAGGTGCAATGTATTATAACCCACATCCGATATCAGGATTCATATATAGTACATTAAATGTATTTATGGTTTTATTTCATGTGCATATCACTTCCTTATGAAGCTCTTGTGAAAACAAAAAAATAGACATACAGTAGAAGAGATCTGTTAAAGGCGCCCATAGTGAACAATAACCCCCCCCTCCCTTCACCTCCCAACAGGCCACAGGTTTTGGAACCCCAAAAGATAGTTAATCCTGCCAGACACAGTCAGCAAGATATTTCCCCTGCAGAAGGTGATATAGGGGAAATGTACTATTACTGGACAACCATTCTAATAAATGGCCATCCTGTAACACAAGGACAGCTTATAGTCCTGCCTCGGAGTCATTCCATTTTATAGAGGGGGATACCAAGCAGGGGGTCTATCAACACAAAATACATAAGACACATCAACAGGGTTTGGGATCTTGACATGACCTCTTTAAAATAAACTGACTTGTCTGCTCGATTTTTCAGTTATGATTAGTACATATGCCTGATAATTATATGCAAAATAATTAGTGCAACTTTTTTGGCTTGTATTTCTATGGTTAGAGAGAGAATGGGAAAACATGTCTTTTATTGATTTGAACATCTGCTCTCACTAGGTCTACTAGTCAAATAGGCATTCTTACTAAGTTATTGACTAGCTTTTCTATGTGAATGTGCTTAAAGAAGTAGCTTCCAGTCATTGAGTAGGACCACCCACTGGACTCTTAGGCCCAGAAGGAGCAAGGATTTAGATCAATAACTTCCTAGTTATACGGAATCTTTCCCCTCAAAACCATACATATTGATCAACACAACTCCTCTTGCTGTAATAATCGTGCCCACCGGTAGGATCCGAATGACTGGTTTGCTTTCTCTTTGACGTTTTCACATCTTTCCTGTGAATAAATGGGGTGGTTATTTATAACGTAAAATGTTGTATATTTCACTAATATAGCTCTTTTCAGGAAAGGTTCAAATCATATAAAGTGAGCAGTAAGTCACATTTGGTCTCATAGCAGCGGGATTTCCTACAGTCCTTCATTTACTATAGATGTTTGGACTAAATTAAGTCTCCCAGAGCTGGTAGAGTTGACTACTGCTCTTTAATGCATGTGTGTTTCTAGTTTTTAGACACATGTATTCATAGATCTCACTATGACAGCAGATTTCACCTTTTTGATTAGATTGGTATTAAATAGGGATGAGTGAGTATACTCGCTAAGGCACTACTCGCTCGAGTAATGTGCCTTAGCCGAGTATCTCCCTGCTCCTCCCTGAAGATTCGGGGGCCGCCGCAGCTTACAGGTGAGTTGCGGCGGGGAGCAGGGGAGAGTGGGTGGGAGAGAGGGAGAGAGATCTCCCCTCCGTTCCTCCCTGCTCTCCCCTGCAGCTCCCCGCCCCGTGGCGGCCCCCGAATCTTTCGGGACGAGCGGGGAGATACTCGGCTAAGGCACATTACTCGAGCGAGTAGTGCCTTAGCGAGTATACTCGCTCATCCCTAGTATTAAACCCCCGACATAGGCACCCTGCAGCATGCACTACATGTGGATGAGGTTTTGAGGCGTATATTGTAATGGATTTTCTTCCAGATTTTCAATGTGGAATTTTCTATGAAAATCTGCAACGAATCTGCCATGATTTTTTATTATATAAATCTACAGCTTTAGGGTATTTTTCCAGGCACAGTTATTGAAATGGGAAATACCTTATGTAAAAAGAGATTAAATTTGTATTGATGCTTGTGTTTCTCCAGTGGGTTAATGATATTGAGACTGATCACAAATATTCAAAATGGCCTTCAAGTCTCCAAGAGCTGTTAAGACCAGTGTTTCCTGGTGCCATACGTCCCATCAGACGCAACTTTTTCAATTTGGTGAGTATCTTCCCTTCTGTATTCCATTGTGAGCACAATAAGTGTTTAAGAAATGCTTATAAAATCCTCATTTTCTGTTTAAAAACCTTGCAACATCGCTGTTAGATAAGACGTTTGAAGTAATAAAATGATTTACTTCATGTCCTTATGTGAATTTCTTAGTGCTCTGGAGGTGGAGTGAGTATATGTATGTATGTATATATATATATATATATATATATATATATATATATATATATATATATATATATATATATATATATATATACACAAAATAATTGCCCTCTTTCGGGTTTGTTGGGTGGACAGGTGCTGTCATTGGTACTATGCAATCAATAATTACAAAATCACGAAGGGATGCCCCATATAAGCGTCAGGGCTAGGATAACTGCCTACAATACCTTCTTTCTAAAAGCTAGGATTAAAATTGGAATAGACCGATGCTAATAAGGAAGGTATGAGAAGAGTTTCCATAAAACGAAAATAAAAAGTGTTTGCATAACTCTTCTCATTGTTTTGGTTCCCATTTTGGCAAGTGTAGAAGAATACGGCGTTCACTATCATTTTTTGTATCTGTTATTCTCAGGATGTACAAATTATAAGCACGTGTATTGGAAGCAGGAACTATGACTTGATACTGTGACAGTTTACAAATTGATCCTCAGTATTTGGAAATCCCACTTGCAGATGCTCTGATTGTAAATGGACATCTGTATGTCTGAGGGATGTATTAGAAGGTTCGTTAAGAGGATAAAAACGGAGACGATTTAAGAAATAGGTGCAACAAATTTTGTCTCGCACATGACTCGGATTTCTTTTTTTGTGGACCATTTGTTCTTTTTTTATACACTAAATTTTAAATAGAAAACTGAGGCATCTGTTGTGAAGAAAACCATTGAATTGCTAATGAGATAAGCAGAAAATAAATACAATTAGTTGCTTCTGTTAGGAAGAAAATATGACAAAGATTAATGGTGTACAATAGGCTGGCAGAAAGAATATCCTTGCCATCTGCTTTAATCATACTACAAGTTTTGCAACACGCACAGGAATGGTTTGTTCAGTGGTGTCATGTACTGAAAGAGAGGAAAGTCATGCCGACCTTCTAGTAGGTTAATGAATATCTATATTGCTAGGAATAAATTAAGAACAATGGTAACCGTGCCTTTTTAATATACAGACAATCTCCATCAAAATGACAAGAATGCTCGGTTTCTACTAGACAGTTGTGTGCCTTATCTATGTGTTTTATTCTATAATTCCTTTAAAATGTAGTTTAATACCGTGTTGATTCTTCCATAGCGATGGATTCTGTTTGCCAAGTTTACAGAAGTGTTGAGAAAATATATCCCAAAAGTTCGTTCTAATCCTGCTGGGGGCTTGTACCGTTGAAGAAGTCCTTGGGGGCAATATGTTCCTAATGAGAAAGTAACTAAGCCTTTGGGGGATAAGAGAAAATAGCTGCGGATTAGGGAATAACTGTAGCTTGAAGTAGTAAACAATGCTTAGTCGCCTAAGAACGTGTTGGCACAGAAGTTAAAAAGCCGTTGCTGAAATAAATGATGCGTCCTAAAAGTAGAGAGGTTGGCATATACAGTATGCTTCAATGCTGGGAGATCTCTCAACCACAGTGGTACATAATCCAGCAATTCATTGAAGCATGGACACAAGGGAGGCGTGAAGATGGAAAGGTGATTGCGATAAGCAGTGCTTAAAGTGATTTCACATCTGCCTGTCTTCCTTTTCTACTTAATACTATTAATTTTTGTGGAAATATGTACATTTATATAGAAATTAGTGAAGTCTTTTGTGCATCTCTAGGCATAATCCTGGGATTTACTAGTCACCCATTGCTTTAGCTGTGTTTTAATGTCTGCACTATGTGTTTAAATTAAATAAAAAAGAAAGCATTCCAAACTTTTCAAGAATAAATACATTTCTGTTAATTAGTAAATTGTAAGTTAAGTACCAAAAAGGAAATAAAATGCTAAGTAAATAATATCTTTCACTGCAACACATGGCTTATGGCCTCTTCGCAGTTCTAAAGCTCACCATACACATTCAACAACTCTCCCCCGGCCATCCCATGCATATGAATGTTCAGTTTATGTCTAGGGAGGTAAACCATAGCCAGACACCTCTGGGACGTATTTACCTCCTGGGTAACAAAAGGATCAGGCATTGGAATGCAACATTCCCGATTCTTCTTTACCCCAACGTCATTTGTCAGGAGAAAAGTGGAGCCATCCCCATACAAAATCAGCAAGGGATCAAATACTTATTTCCTTCACTGTATGTAAGTTTGCCCACTGTCAAGGACATGAACAGTCTATAATTTTTAGGGTGGGTTAATTTTAACAATGAGAGATAGAATATCCCCCCAAAAAGTCCAGAAAATCACACTGTCTAAATTATATATATTTATTTGCATTTTGCACAGAGAAATAAGTATTTGATCCCCTACCAACCATTAAGAGTTCAGGCTCCTCCAGACCAGTTAGACACTCCTAATCAACTCGTTACCTGCATTAAAGACTCCTGTTCACAGACTCAATCAGTCAGACTCTAACCACTACAACATGGGCAAGACCAAAGAGCTTTCTAAGGATGTCAGGGACAAGATCATAGACCTGCACAAGGCTGGAATGGGCTACAAAACCACAAGTAAGACTCTGGATGAGAAGGAGACAACTGTTGGTGCAATAGTAAGAAAATGGAAAACATACAAAATGACTGTCAATCGGCATCAATCTGGGGCTCCATGCAAAATCTCACCTCGTGGGGTATCCCTGATCATGAGGAAGGTGAGAGATCAGCCTAAAAGTAAACGGGGGGAACTTGTTAATGATCTCAAGTCAGCTGGCACCACAGTTACCAAGAAAACCATTGGTAACACATTACGCCGTAATGGATTAAAATCCTGCAGTGCCCGCAAGGTCCCCCTGCTCAAGAAGGCACATGTGCAGGCCCGTCTGAAGTTTGGATGATTCTGAGAGTGAGTGGGAGAAGGTGCTGTGGGCAGAGGAGACAAAAATTGAGCTCTTTGGCATTAACTCAACTCGCCGAGTTTGGAGGAAGAGAAATGCTGCCTATGACTCAAAGAACACCATCCCCACTGTCAAGCATGGAGGTGGAAACATTATGTTTTGGGAGTGTTTCTCTGCTAAGGGCATAGGACTACTTCACTGCATCAATGGAAGAATGGATGGAGCCATGTACCATAAAATCCTGAGTGACAACCTTCTTCCCTCCACCAGGACATTAAAAATGGGTCGTAGCTGGGTCTTCCAGCACAGCAATGACCCAAAACATACAGCTAAGGCAACAAAGGATGGGCTCAAAAAGAATCACATTAAGGTCATGGAGTGGCCTAGCCAGTCTTCAGACCTTAATCCCATAGAAAATTTATGGAGGTACCTGAAGATCAGAGTTGCCAAGCGACAGCCTGGAAATCTTAATGATTTAGAGATGATCTGCTAAGAGGAGTGGACCAAAATTCCTTCTGACATGTGTGCAAACCTCATCATCAACTACAAAAACCGTCTGACTGCTGTGCTTGGCAACAAGGGTTTTGCCACCAAGTATTAAGTCTTGTTTGCCAGAAGGATCAAATACTTATTTTTCTGTGCAAAATGCAAATAAATATATATAATTTAGACAATGTGATTTCCTGGATTTTTTTTTTATATTCTATTTCTCACTGTTAAAATTAACCTACCCTAAAAATTATAGACTGTTCATGTCTTTGACAGTGGGCAAATTTACAGAATCCGCAAGGGATCAAATACTTATTTCCTTCACTGTATCAGATAAACATCAGACCCTACTGCGAAAATCATCTTTTAACAGATGGTGGCAAATCATTGCAAATAATAAAGTGGTGGAAAGTACAACAATGCTCAACATGGTCACTGAAAAAAGTATTCCCTTAAAAATGACCACTTTATTTAATAACTATTAAAAGTACATATCGATAGACCAATATGATTGCACAAATATTAAAAAGAAAGTATGTGACAATAATACATAGCACATCACATGTATAATATATTAGTAAATATGGCTATAATAAAGAGGATACAGCTAATTACTCTGATGAAATAAATAACCGTAGTAGATATCGTCTGTGCTATGTCCAATATGCCACGAAGCAGTTCCAAAACTTTACAGATACTCCATTCTCAGACCGGTGTTGTTCTCTCCAGAATCATTAGCAAGAGTTCTGTGGGCAAGAACTAACCCTACACTCTCCTCTACAAACACACTGCTTAACTGTGGGGCAATCATCCTGAGAAGAACACCCCCGTCCCCATGGCTGTCACGTACAATGTACCTACCCCGTTTCCCTGAAAATAAGACATACCCTAAAAATAAGACATAGCATGACTTTCCTGAATTTTTGAGGATGCAAAATGATTTTTCAGGCTTTTTGAGGATGCTTGAAATATAAGCCCTACTCCAAAATTAAGCCCTGCTAACAGTTAATTAAACAAGTTAATTTAAATAGTGTCCAGGCAGCTATACATGTAAAAAAAGTTAAACCTTTTTGAACAAAAATTAATATAAGACACTGCCTTATTTTCAGGGAAACACGGTACTACACCCTATCAGTGTCACATACATATACAAGTTCGTCACATACTATATATTCCCAATGCCTTTCTTGCTGTTACGTCTTCACTGAGATCATCAGGGCACTAAATACAATAGAGGCAATAATAAGAGAGCTTGCCCATAGAAGGACATCCAGATAATGATGCCAACTTATCACCTTGGAAACAAAAGGATTCAGTTGTGAATTTCGGCGTCCCCGATTCTTTTTTGCCATAACATCATCTGTCAGGGAAAAATGGAGTTGTCCCCATACATATTTGATATCCCTCAGACCCCACCGCGAACTTCCTCTAGCAACATACGACTTGCCACAGTTTTTGATTTGTGCTTTAACTCTAACCCTGGTCATTTGCAGTATAGGATATGACTAGCGCGCTTCCTGTTCAGGATTGTCCAGTTTTTATAAGCATTTTATTAGCTCAAGGTTTAATGGGGGAGAATATATCTGTGTATTTTCCCACTTTCCTCCTAGCTATTTTCATGAGGTCTGTACATATACAAATCTATGTGTCAGATAATTATTTTAGCTGGGTTTAGTCATTTGTATTTATATTAAAGGTTTTTTTAATGGTAGTCAGTTCTGTGATGAATATGAATTAGTAGTGGTCCTCCAACAATCGCCTAGTTTGCTCCGTGATTACAAGAATTGATGATGGGACAGGTTTAGTAATCCTGTCTAGTATTTAGACAGTATAAACTTAGACTAGTCTGAAAGTGAACCAAAGTTCTCACAGTGGCTCACACTGTATGATAGAATTGGTGTATCTGGTTAGACATGTTAGACTCTTCTAACTTTACACCGCCTATTGGTTGGCTTACTTTACGCAATGTTTTGAATCAAAAGTTTGGCCTATTTTGCCACAAGTTGGTTTCATTTCCGTTCCTTCCCACTAAACTCTGCCTTATTTTCCGCTAATCCACATCCCTTGTCTAGTGAGGTATTAAAGGTGTCTAAAGCACAATGTAATAGATGACATGTAGTTTGACACAAATTGAGACATAATTTAGTTTTTTTTGGGGGGGGGGGGGGGTTGTTAAGACCCCAAAAGCTGCCAGTGCATAACTAAACTGCCCTCACTAAACACATGGAAACTCTGAGGGTGTTAATTCACATTGTTAAATGATGCTACTGACTACTTTCCAGACACTTGAATGCATTGTGTATCTATCATTAAACAAGTAGCTCTATGCTGTTCATTGTTCATGAATATTAAGTGACTTTCACAATTTTCATAGGTTCTTTTCCTCGATCCCGCTCAAGATTATGTTGCTGATTACGTGAAGCTGGCTGAATTATTCTACCAACACAATGTGCCTCTCAGGTATTGTATGGTAACTGGCAAAAGAGGAACTATCCATTATAAAAATGAAATGGTAATATTGTAATTCTGCTGCAGTAGATATAAAATATGCATAAGGGAAAACTGACGGTAATAACAAATAAACTGTTCCATATTTTCCCATGACTGTGCATGCATACTAACGGGAGCCTTCGGAAAGTACCCTGAGATACATTCATCTAATTTTAAAATTATAGAGACTCTAAGTACATTCACATTTATCCAGAGTTCTAAGGGTTGCGATGTAGGAAAATAAGCTTAAGATCGGATCCACGTGGCCATATTGCACCCGAGAATCTGACACAACTTGTATCCAGCAGCACACAGACACTTGTCCAATGTGTATAGACAGAGCACATCCCAAGTCTTATTCTCATCTGTCTGTCATACAAAGAAAATAGCAACTTCACTTTTTTTTTTCCTTTACATATATAGTTTTTTTACAGCAATCGCTGTGCAGGATAACATAACTTTATTCATTACGTTGATACAATTACAGCAATTCCAAATAAGTACATACATAATGTTTATTTTTTGTGTTTGTGTTTATATACTTTTCTATTGCCACATACCAAGACCCGTGAGATTTTATTTTTCTTTTGTCTAGCTATATAAGGCCTTCTTTCTTTGTGGGACAATCTGTAGTCTTCATTTATATGATTTTGGAATACATGCAGCTGTTCTTCCTTATTTTTCCACTTGGCTCAACATATCCTGGGATGTGTCGCACAAGATGACTTAACACCCATTTACACGCAAAGATAATCTTTCAAATGATTGAAAGTTTTAGCATTTTTTTTGCATAAAGTCTTAATGGACACTAATCATCATTTGCATGTAAATGGGCCTCCAGGAGCTGTTTGCAGAGCCCAGCTTGTGACTAATTACGTGCCCTGCATTGTTCTCATCAGGACTTCCAGCAGAATACAATGTAATCCCACCTGTAAAGTTTACCTTAAAATCCTTGTTCAGATGAAAAGTGCAGGATGACAGCGTTTACACGTAACCCTTATCACTCATTTTTGGTCATTTGAACAAATTTTTGCGATAATCGTTACATGTAAATGGGCCTGAACTCTAAAATAGAAAAAAAAACTGAATTTGCCTAAGGCTGTCTGGAGCTGTAAATGCTGTTTGTCTGTGTGGCCACCCAGTTATTGTGATACGATTTTTTAAGTTTTATTCTGTGTTTTTGGATGCTAATGAGCAAAACACAGCAATTCTGGCTTTTTTTTTTTGACCGGCATTCACCATATAGGATAAATAATGTGATATATTCATTTGTTCCACAAGGAGAGCATGTAATGTCTTATGACTGTCAGTGTGAAAGTCTTATGACTGTCATACTGACAGGCATCATATTAGAGCTGACATCTGACTTACAGCAGGAGTCTCCGCTCTCTAAAAACCACTTACCGTAGATGTCATGCCAAATAATGACCACAGCATCTAAGTGGTTAAGTGGATGGGATCAGAGATCTCTCTGATACTGGCTGTTAGAGCTGAGCTTGATTGTCATTAAACTACAGCCCACCAGCTCCACCCAGCATGGGACAGTAGACTAGGTCGACATAAAAATGTGGCGGCCTAACATAGGGCCCCTTAGTGACTGCTGTAAAGAGGAGTTTTAATCACTAAGGGGTTAAGTAACTCTAGTGTGACACTCGTAGTAGGGGCCATTAGAAAGGTCGCAGGTACTTTTCATAGAACTATTTTTGCCTATGGAATATTTTCACTATAATTTCCATTTGTATTTCTTTCTTTATAGGATTGGTTTTGTGTTTGTGGTCAGCTCTAATGAAAACATTGAAACCATTGAAGATGCTGGAGCAGCATTGTGTCGTGCCTTTAATTACATGGCCGATGAATCTGACGCTTCTCATGCTTTCTCATCCTTAATCAGAGTATGTATTGATCATATATTTTGCTTAGTATATGGTCTGTCTTAAAGTTCTGAACATCTACTTGAAAAAAAAAAAAACTCATTCAAATGTTTTCCATGTTGTATGTTTGCAAGGAGCATTCATTGAAAAGGATCCTGTCATCTTTGTTAGGCTGTCCTAATTGAAGACAGCATAAAGTAGTGACGGACATGCTGAGTTTTGTGATCTGTCACTCATATGTTAGTGTTAAGTGGTTTTGGAGACCTTACTCTTTTATCCTGTAGTACGCTGCCGGAGAGGAGTCTCTGCACTCACTCTCGGTGATTGATAGTTCTCCCTGTTAGGGCTCACTTACATGGGTGTATGCATCCTGTGTATTTGCTGCATATGTTAAATCACCATTGCTTATATTTGTGCATATTAAGTATCCAAGTAGGACAAGCTGCTTTTTTTTCGTGCGCATGAAAAAAAAATGCAGGGGTGAATAGCCTAACAGAAATTAATGGGTTTTTAGCGCTGTGTATTATGAGCATGAAAAATGCTTATGCAATACACGGGCAACACACATTCATGTAAGAGTGGGCATAGCGAGTAAGCTGTCAATCACAATAGGTGGGTGGGAAAGCTACAGCTCATAACTAGTCCTGTCTCCTCATTGGCTCCTGCAGATTTCCCTTGGGTTTGATATACAGTACAGAAGTGAGGCCAATATCTTTTTCACAATTCTGATAAAAAATAGAATGATGAAACAGGAAAGCTGTGGGTATTGATCACATACCATCTGAACTGCTCAAACCAGTGCCAGTCAAGATCCTAACTGACCTTTGTCAAAAGATCTGGAGCTCCAAATCGTGGCCCAAGACTGGACAAGATCTGTTTTCGTCACACTTCCAAAAAAAAGGTGATGCTCAAGAATATTCCAATTACCGCACCATCGTATTCTTCCTCACGCAAGCAAAATTCTTTTAAAGATCATGCAAAAATACATTGTGACAATTGTTGAACGGGAACTGCTGGACATTCAAGCTGGCTTCGGCAAAGGACGTGGCACCGGAGACCAAATCACGAACCTGTGCTGGATCATGGAGAAGACATGCGAGTATCAAAAAGACATGTGAATGTGTTTCATCGACTACAGCAAAGCTTTTGACTGTGTCGAACATGACAAACTTTGGAAGTGTCTGAAGCAAATGGGCGTCCCAGAACATATTGAACAGCTTATAGGGTCGCTTTAAAGCAACCAAGAAGCAACGGTCAGGACAGGTTATGGAAACACGGATTGGTTCGGAATCGATAAAGACGTACGGCGAGGCTGCCTTCTATCACCAGTTCTTTTCAATCTGTATGCAGAAATGATCATGAGGCGATGCAAATTGGACAAATTAGAAATTGGAGTCAAAATTTGGACAAATTAGAAATTGGTGGCAGAAATGTCAACAACCTCCGATATGCATATGACTCCACCCTACTTGCGCAAAGTGAAAGGAACCCGCAATACCTTATCCAGTGAGTGCAAAAAAGAAAGCAAACGCATGGGACTGTACCTCAACAGCAAGAAAACGAAACTAATCACCACAGTAGGCAATGGTACAGTGAACATAAAAATTAACCACAAAGAAGTTGAGTCGGTCCAAGATTTCATCTTCCTTTTGATCCAAAATTGATTGCAACGGGCAATCTGGACCTTGAGATGAAGAGACGGATTACACTTGGTAGGAATGCAATGTAAGGAATGGAAAAGATCTGGAAAAGCAAGATATTAGCATTGCAACAAAAACCAGACTGGTAAATTCAATCGTCTTTTCCATAACGATGTATGGTTGCGAAAGTTTGACGTTCAGGAAAATACACAAAAGGAAAATTTCTTCATTTGAACTATGGTGCTGGGGGAGAATGCTACGGATACCTTGAACCGCCATGACTACGAACAAGGTAGTGTTAGATCACGTCACAGCGAAAATATCACTAGAGGGCAAAATCATCAAACAGCGGCTCTTTTTTTGGACATGTGATGTGCGCTAAGGCTCCCTGTCCACGGCCGTGACAGAATATCGCAGGGGAGCAGGCAGGAGAGCTGTCAAGTCTCAGAGCTGAGCCTATCTGACAGATAGGCCCACCGTGGAGAATCGCGGCATGTTGCGATTGGAATCCCGCAAGCTGAGAATCGCTATGATTCTCCGTTCATGGACAGTGGGGCTGCACTTTCCCTAGCATTGCTATGGAAAGCATTCACTATGTTACCCGCGGCCGGATAATCAACGCGGATAACGCAATGTAATATCGGCCATGGACAGGTGCTCTAACGCACTGGAAACAGTACTGATGCTTGGCAAGGTCAGTGCAGAGAGAAGATCAGGACGACAAAGAACAAGATGGCTAGATACAATCAAGGCCACCACCAACATGTCAATCACAGAACTGAAAGAAACCATGACAGACAGGAATACGTGGAGAACATTGATCCATGGAGTGACCGAGGGTCAGATGCGACTAAACAGATAATCATCATCAATCACTCTGCCCTGGTTTCAGCTCTTCTTCAGACATGTCTATTTTAGTAAATACTTGTATTTTTTTTTTTTTTATAAAATAACAAATCTACAACTGCTTCTTAGAACCGTTTCCTATGTTGTTCCAAAGTTATATCTTCTAGAAATGTATGATTAAGCAAACAACTGAGAGTAACCAGTTTGGAGTTGGTGGTGTCCATACTCTGATATTATCCAACTAGTGATGACAGTGCCAAATTGTGTAAAGGCCCATTTATACAGAACGATGATCGCTCAAAAAAAATCGATAAAAAGCAATCGTTTGAGTGATCATCGTTGCATCTAAACGCAGGGCCATCGTGCACTTTTCGGGAACTGCTAGCTGATTGTTAAATTCAGTCCAACCTAAAAATCGTTGTTCAGCCTTATCAGCAGTTCTTATCAGGGAGTGCCGAGAGCATTGTTTCCCACTGGAGAACAAAAGAACTGAAAGCGGATAAGAGCCTTTGGGCTACAAACTTCTTTCAGCTAAGGCTTCATTTGCTCACTTAATTGCTACGAAGTAGCTGAGTAGCTACTTAAAAGTTTATGCAAAATGATCGCTCAAAGCTGTCATTCAAACTGTCGTTTGAGCAATCATCGCGCCGTGTAAATGGGCCTTTACACAAGGGTGCATGACCTGTGGACCTGGGGCCACATGCAGTCTGTGATGCCATTTTGTGTGATCCCCAGCCATGTGGAAACAGACATGCTTGTGTATATATGGTGCCTGCTAGTTTTCATTTAACAGAGGGAAGGCACAATGCAGAGTTCTAAGAGAAGATGCTCCGGAATTGTTATTTCATGGGGAATGAAAGTTTTTCTTTTGTTGTTTTGTTTTTTTTTGGATCCGCACTAGATAATTGATTAATGCTATGCAGATTGGGGGACTACTGCACTACTATACAGGGTGGGGTCCGCCACATTTAATCCCCACCAACCACAAGTTTCGTTACATCAGCTAGTTGGTGGGGACTACATGTGTCGGAACCCACCAACTGCTAGCCTATCCTGAGGATAGGTCATAAATGGCTTTGGAATGGGAAAACCTCTTTAACTATCAACATCCCAATAGTGATCTAGATATTGGAATGCTGAACAGATCAGAGGCAAATTGAAACATGCAGTATTTAGCCTGCTTTTTATTAGTTGTTAGTTACAGCTGTAGTTATCTTTTCCAGATGTACAATAAAGTAGATCATGGAGGAGTGCTGACTGCGAATATTGTGAAGTCTGTACTGAAATACCAATATCCTCAGGCTGATGTAGACGACATCCTGGGTACCAATTCTGAATACAATGGGAAGTTAAAGGTTAGTGCACCTACATAATTAAGGAACTCTTAATTGCTCACTGTTTTACTGAGGAGCATTCATTCTGAAACCAAAGGCAAATGTAGATGATCAGCAACATAAAGTAAGAATAATGGGGCAGATTTATGAAACTGTCTAAAAGAAGAATGGTCTTAGTTGCCCCTAGCAGCCATCCGAGCTGAGCTGCTATGGGCACCTAATACAGTTTTTCTTTTAGACAGTTTCATAAATCTCCTCAATGAGCTTAAAATAAAACGTTATCTATGTTTTATAATAAAAGGGCGATTGCACCTTTGTGTTTTCTTCCTAGTAGTCATGCATTTGTTATAGACAGCGGCTTTATTTTTTCATTTGTCATGAATGACCGGTAAATTTTGAAATAATGTATCATAAAAAAATTTGCACTTTTAAAGAATTTGTGTCTTTATATCTGGAGATTTTCAATTGGCTCTATGTTATTGACTAATTCCTACATTTCATGCTTGTTTAAGAAGCTTCCCTTTCAGAGTTCAGTGCTGGGGATTTTTGAAGAGAGTTATCCAAGGCGAGGAAAGCCCACCAAATCCTGCCCACTATTCTTAGTGCCCCCACACGGTAATAGTGCCTGTCAAAATCTGATAACATAAATGCAGCCCAGAATCAATCTTAGTATACACATGCAGTGCCAGAACCATGCCCATAACATAAATATGGCACCAGAACCCAGCTTGGTGCAAAAATACAGCCCTTGAACCAAGCTCATAACATAAATACGGCGACAGAACCAAGTTCAGTACTTAAATACTGCCCCAGAACCAAGCTTTTTAGCTAAAGACAGTACCAGAACTGAGATAAAGACATGGATAAATTACAAAATTATGTTTTTCCTGGCTATATTTTTGTATTGTGAAATAACACATCCCAGTGTGACCTGATCAATGGTAAAAAAAAAATGTTGGGAGGGATTGCACAAACAAGAATGTTATCACTAGAGATGAGTGAGCGTACTTGGAAAAGCACTACTTGCTCGAGTAATGTGCTTTATCCGAGTATCGCTGTGCTCGGGTCTGAAGATTCTGGTGCCGCTGCAGCTGACAGGTGAGTCGCAGCGGGGAGCAGGGGAGAGCGGGCGGGAGAGAGGGAGAGAAAGATCTCCCCTCCGTTCCTCCCCGCTCTCCCCTGCAGCTCCCCGCTCCGTGCCGGCACCCGAATCTTCAGACCCGAGCACAGCGATACTCGGATAAAGCAAATTACTCGAGCGAGTAGTGCTTTTCCGAGTACGCTCGCTCATCTCTAGTTATCACCTATTAACACACTGAGCACCATACAGCGACTACAGAGCTGAATCCGAATAAATCACAAATAGTTAAGGCCACAATCCAAACACCTCAATGATGAAGCAGTGATGCAAAGTCACACAAGACCAGAATCCATGGATCCAGTATGTAGACTATAAGGCAAATGTGACAGGATCCAGGGTGCAGTAAAACACGATCTTTATTCTTCCATAAGTGGCAATGTTTTGACCAGCAGGTCGTTATCAAGCATACAAACATACTCCTGTATCACATATATTGACCACGGTATCTAAACAGTTAAGTGCCTACAATCAGAACTAAGAGAGGAGTGATCAATGCATCTCATGAATACATCAGATTTCTATTACAAGTATAATGTGGCTCTACAGATTCATGAACCCAAGGTTTTGAAACAGGGAAGACTAACCTCCTAAAATGTTTACAACCCTACACTCGGCAACCCAAAAGCTATTACATGGTGTTCTCAGTTTGAACCCCATTTTTTTGCAGACAGGTTGCATTTAATGTTGCTTCTCCAGCTCTGTGTGAGTGTGACGCATTGGGCTGGCTGAAAGCCATTCATTTCCAGTTCTTGTCATAATGTATCCATTATGCTGTATCATTTTTATGTAATACAGTTAAGCCTCTTAGATGCAATCACTCCATATTTGTGTTGTAAAATTGTCTTCTGGAGGGTTAGTCCTCTCAAAGAAAAAAATCCATCTAGATAAAGGGCTGGGCTTTTGGAAATGCTTCATGTAATATATAATGGTTGTATAGGAATCAGAATATACTTAGTGACAGATATGCATATCATCATAACCACAACATATGCCTCTCCTGCGCACAGTGCTGTGCAATAAGCTGGAAGCAAAAGGTTTTTTGTTTTTTTTTAATACGAACGGTTAATTTTTCTACCAAAGCTGGCAGGAAAAAAATGAATTCTTTCACAATTTTAAAGTATTAGATGCAGCAAGAGACTGAACTTTTAAACTCTAAAGAGTCCAGAGATTTGCAGGAGCAGTTCTTTATGCATTTACTCACTTTCAGTATAGAGAGAAATGGATTTTAGTCATTTGCTTCTGAGATTAGAAATATAATTCCCAGGGAATTTGTGAGAACGTGTAAACATGCACTAGTGTTAAACTTTGCCTTCCTACCCATGGAGGATTAAGTAAGAACACTGAAAGTTCTAATAAGTACAGACTTTTTTTAGATTTTCATTTCAGTTTCAGGAATCTTTACTGCAGTCAAAAGATGAGATCATGTATAGTCTATCTAATGTTGACCTTTTTAGCCATGTCTGATATTAAAGGAAACCTGCAGTATGAGAAGGATAAGGAGTTTGCATCCAGTACACTTCCAGGGATCTAGGCAAGGTAAGTATAAAATTCTTAAAGGCCCATTTACACGGAACGATGATCGCTCAAAATTCGCTTAAATGACAGTTTAAGTGACAGTTTTCAGCGATCATCATTGCATAACTCTAAGCAGATAATTAGCTACTTAAGAGTTAATGCAGGCAGAGCGGGATACCACCGCGATAGCTCCGAAAACAAAGCAGCTGTTTTGTATATGCAAACATCTGCATTGTCCTCGGAGCTTTCAGCTGGTGTCCCGCTGAGAACTGCCAGTGGGATACCAGCTGAAAGAGCACTATTAGCGCGTGCCCACTGAGAAAATCAGCGGGTGGTGCTGACAAGAGTCATCGGTAATTTCTAGCTTGCTGGAAATCAACGATTAACGAATAGTGCACGATGGGCATGCGTTTAGATGCGACGATTATCGCTCAAAAGACTGCTGTTGAGCTAATTTTAAGCGATAATCATTTTGTCTAAATGGGCCTTTATTCTGTACAAGAAACACATTTTACCACTAACAACTGATAGCTTTGTCAGGGCCCTAGTCTCTGAAGCAAATGACACTGTTTATATAGGTAAACCACATTTCCTCCTACTTGGGGAGATCAGCAGTCACAGCTAAACAAGTTAGTTCTCCCATAAAATACTAACTGCAAGCATACTGTGTAATAAAAATAAAGCAAAAATACTTTTTGAAACATAATAAAAAGGGGAAAAACTGCTCCATTTTGTAAAAGAACTCAGTTCATTTGCATAACCACACCCCTCTGTATTTGAATGAAAAATACAAATGAATTGATATAATAAATATAAATTCATCGTTAAAATATCAACTAGACATAGCCGTCAAGAGGTATTAAAAAACAATTCTAAAAGTACATATAAAAAAATGAAACCTGTCATGTCCTACTAGCACCATAAACAAAGTTTATGGGTTCATAGGGCAAGTCCCAGGAGCTCAGGGATGTACTTCTTTTATACTCTCCCTGCTTCCCAGTCCTTTGCTGTCAGCCTGGGAAATCACCATGTCTTAACTTAGCGGAATTCTCTCTGCTTTCAGTGCCTTTACAGTCGTACACACAGTTCCCTATTGGTGTGCTTATGCACTTGAAAGCAAAGAAGAGTCTGCTCAATGCACCGAGTGGCAGCTTCCCTGGCTGACAGTGAAGGAATGAGTCACCTGTTCTTTAGGCCTCTTTCACAGGGCCGACAACGATTTTGCCGTGAGAAAATCGCAGCGATATTGCAGCTGTGCTCTGTGCGATTTTACTGCGTTTTCTCAAGGTGATATCACAATTTTGTGTCTCAGCAATTCGATGGCTGTGATTGGCTCATTGAGGGCTGCAGTGATTGGCTGAGCTGCGGCGCTCGAGAACCAATCAGAACCATCGCTTCCGGGAGGCAAGGTTTTTGAAACTCCAAACCAGGAAGCGCTGGCTGAAAACTACAAGCAAATGTGGCGGATCTGCAGAGGAGAAGTGCGGCGGAGTGAAAAGCGCCTGTTGGGTGATGCATTGTATTGTATTTTGCTTTCTTTTTTCATGCAGATAGGGGTTATTTTAGAGCTGAAACAGTAGGACTTGTAAAAGTTGCATCGCACCGCACGAAAACTGCGTTTTCATTCGATGCAACACAAAGGAAGGCTCCATAGGGAAACGTGGACTACAAAACATCGCAAACCGCAGCTGTATAGAGCATGCTGTGATTTTGTATTCTAGCAGTGCAGCAGCCTACAAAGCTAATGTGAAAGAACTCATTGGAAAGCATGGGCTTCACATGCATGCGATTTGTAGCGCTGTCACATCGCGAGAAAATTGTGCGTTTTTTTTTTTCTGCCCGTGTAAAATCCGCTTTAAGCCCATATACTTAGTTTATGGTGCTCATAGGACATGATAGCTTCCCCTTAAGAGGATTGGCTAGTGGTTTATTGGGGCCCATCATCTATATATTCATACAAAATGAAGTAATTGCCAGTTCAACATTTGGAATATCCTATTTATAATATCAGTTTTATTAATTGTCATGGTTTGAAAGCATTTTAGAATTTATCATTTTTAAAAGGTTTAATTTGTAATTTTCAATTAACATAATAAAATAGCATTTCATAGGAATAAAAGACAAAGTCATGGCAGATACGCAGTACTGTTATAATGCGACTGCCAGCTGTCTAATTGACACTGAAGGGAGATCCACAGTGTAAAACAAACCGTGCAAATCCTCTTAGTATACATTTATCAGGAGGAAATTACCTCCAAGCGACATTTACAATTCTGCCTTGCTAGTCAAAGAAAACACACATACACCCGATCACACAGTCGCATCCCCTCCCACCACCGCATGAAAGAATGACTTCCATGTGGCCATTATCGCCAGCAAACCCTCACAGCGTAGCACTGTGACATAAATAAGTGGTCGTACCCTCATGCTCCGTCCACCGCAGCCAAATATTCTTACATTCAGTTTATATTCTAAATATATTCTAGATTATATTCACTAATTTAATGGGTACATATTCTACCCAGCACACTATTGTCAGAGAATCTATAAATTTACATGACCTACTACTTGTGCGAGTGCAAAAGAATAGAAATCAAAGAAATTGAAAAAACTATCCAGCATAGCGCACCAGCATATAATATACTGGTGTCCTATATTGAAATAACAATAGTGTACTTCAATAGGAAGGCATGGATGCACTACATAATGATATGGCACACCAGGCTCTGTGGATCTCGGAACATGGATTTCAATTTTGTGTTGTGGCCCCTATAAGAGAGAAAGCAAAACTGCTGCCGGCCCCATTGAAAGCAGTAGTTTTGTGGCAACCCCCACAGCATGATTTTCGGGGATAAATAGCTGTGATGAATAGCTAAGAGCTGCCTGTAATTGGCTGAGTGCTCAGCCAATCAGCACAGCCATTTCAGGAGGCATGGATTTTTAAATCCCCGCCTGCTGAAAGTGCTGGGCAGCAGTGCAGGGGAGCCAGCTGGAGGATGCGCCTCAGTGGCGGAGAGGTGAGTAAAGTCTTTTTTTTTTTTTTTTAACCAGCTAGGGATGATTTTCAGGGAAGGGCTTATATTTCAAGCCCTTCCCCAAAAATCATGCTGCGGGGGTTGCCACAAAACCACTGCTTTCAATGGAGCCGACAGCAGCGCCGACCCCATTGAAAGCAATGGGATAGCATCCTGGACTTCTGCCATAGCTGTCACAGCTGTGGCACAAGTCCCTGATATACTCCATGTTTTCAATGGGGCTAGCGCTGCTGCTGGCCTCATTGAAAACACTGGCGATATCGCTGCTATGACTGAAGAAAAGCGTACTTAAGGTCGCCTCCTTCTGCTACGATACATGCGTAGAGCCATTCGCTGACACTATCATTGCAAGACTGTATTGGTGAACGGCGAAGCACCTATTCAGTGCTGATGCAATGCAAATTATTAGTAAGAGTACAGCCCAATCAGAAGACAATTCACATTTCAGCATGCCTACCTGGGTTGGAATTTGGCATGATCGTCTTGTTGGACTGGTGTTCATTCCTGGGGCTTGATACCTGAATCCCCTGCAGATGATGATAATTGACTTTCTGGATGATCTGCTCCTGACCCAGCATTAAGGTATAGCGCTGGATTAGTCTTTTTGACTACACCTATTTAAAGTAAATCTGTCACCACATTTTTGCAGCTCTTATTAAGAGCAGCGTGCAGTAGTGCCTGTCACACTGATTACAGTGATATGTCTGCTGTATAGATCTGTGTAGAACTCCTTTAAGTAGCCCACTATGCATGTGCTGCCACTGATAAAATGCAAGTTTCTCCAAAACTAATGCACAGATGCACACAGCAGACATATCACTGCAATCAGTGTGACTCTCATTACCTTGTACTAAGCTCAGAGAGGGGTGCAAAAAAAAACTGACAGTCTCTTTAAAGGGAACCTGTCATGTTGTCTATGTAGCCCTATCTGTGAGCAGCTCGTAATAGAGCAGGAGGAACTGAGCAGAGTGCTATATTATTTTGTGGGTTAAGATTCAGTGTAACTTGTAATTTCTGAATTGCAACCCCTGCTTTTTCTATTTTTATGCCCAGTGGGGGGCTCTACCTAGTGATCGACAGCCTTCCCTGTATGAGTGTGCATATAAAGACTGCTTTCAATCACTAATAGAACCGCCCACTGGACTCCTAAGCATAGACAGAGAAAGGATGTCAATTTACGAAATAAAAATCATGTTGAATCTTATCCCATAAGCTTATATATCTGTCTGCTCCGCTCCTTCTGTTCTATGCTGCCCAGAAGATGGCATGAACAACATCAGACCAAAAGGATATAGGTTTGAGACAGGACCATACTGAGTGTAAAAATGACCCCAATGTAGCTGGACATGCAAAACATACATGTAGAGCTCCCAATTCATTTCAGCTTGATAGGTGTTAAAGGGACTCTGTCACAATCTTTTTGCACCCCTCTCTGAGGGCAGCATGACATTGTGGCAAGCACGCTGATTGCAGTAATGTGTCGGCTGTATGTACCTGTGTAGTAGATTGGGAGAAACTTGTATTCTATTAGTGACAGCACATACATAGGAGGTGGTCCTCAATATTTATAAACTGCAGCTAATTCCACTCACCCCGCCCTCCAGCCAATGATTGACATTTGTCTGCCTGTTACTTTGTTTGTGTATCTGGCTGCTACTAATAAAATGCACGTTTCTCCCAAACTACTGCACAGATGCCTACAGTAGGCTTCTCACTAGTACATCACATAGTAGGCCATAGGACCTTAGTATCCTAGATTAGCCACATGAAAAGCTGTTAAATTATTATGGGGTGCTATATTACAAAGCTAAAACCTTACAAATACTTATACAATTCAATTCATAAAAGTGACTGAATAGTATTTCTAAAAACTGGTTTCTAATGAATTCTGAATAAGAAAATCCCTCATGTAGGCCCAAAAAGCTCTTACACCTAAAGTGGAAGATCCTACGTGCCTCCTCGTATACCTTTTTTTTGTACAGATCTCCCTTAGGCTGCCTGCAGATAGCCTGATGCGGACCCCCTGCAGAGGCCTGCGGCTCACCCGCTCCTGGCATCTTCTGTCTCTGCTATGTGCCGGCAGCCAGCGCATGCGTAGAGCGGAGCCGGCCCGTCACTACTGACGTTTCTGTGCGGGCCTCTGCGAGACCTGCACAGAATAGAACATATTGCGATTTGTTTTCCGCATGTGTTTTCACGCAGACAATTTGCTGCTGTGTGCATAGGATTGCGTTTTGCAATGCAATCCTATGCAGGCGGGCACGGGCGGAAATTCTGCGGGAAATCCCGCTGCAGAATTTCCGCCCATGTGCAGGGGGCCTTACAGTGATCTATTTCTATCTGACAAATGCCCCAGAATATTAATTGAGTACATCACTTCCGTGGCATTCATTAACATGCCTTTCAATGGTAGTGTTCATTTTCGTGTGTATGTAGCTTAAAGGGGTTGTCCCGCGATAGCAAGTGGGGTTAAGCACTTCTGTATGACCATATTAATGCACTTTGTAATATACATCGCGCATTAAATATTGGCCATACAGAAGTTATACACTTACCCCCTCCGGTGCTGGCGTCCCCGTCTCCATGGCGCTGACCAAAGCCGCCTTCTGCCTGGATTAGACGCGCTTGCGCAGTCTGCCCTCTTTTGTCCGGCTCCGGCGTGCTCGCGCCGCAGAGGTCTTCTGCGCATGTGCAAAAGACCTGTGCGGCGTGAGCACGCCGGAGCGGCCCTTTAAGCGCAAGCGGGAGGGACCTGGAACAAGCCTGCTAGGTAATGTATTCCCTTTTTTTTCTTTATGTAGTGTGACTAGGGCTTATTTTCAGGGTAGGGCTTATATTTCAAGCCACTCTGGAAATCCCCCAAAATCAGTGTGGGGCTTATTTTCAGGGAAACACAAGTAGCTATTTAGGAGAGCTTTATAAAGCACAGTATACAGCATATTACACCAACACTGAATGATATAGGTGGCATAATGCGCACAGGTTTTCTAGGCAGTTGTTTGTATTTTTAGATCCTATGCCTTTTAATATTTTAATTTAGTTCAATAAAAGTTAGATTGTAGAGAGGGCATTCAATCAGGGTGTTTCTTGCCATCTGGGTAATTGTGGTGTTAACTCCCTGACGATATGTCTCTGTATGTCTTGTTAAAGTTAGAGACCAGGATCTGCAGTTCTCTGTGTATAGTCCTATAGTACACAGCACAGCTGCCGGGCTCCTCTCACCAGTCCTGAGAGAATTTAGAATCCGATCCTGCAGAAGTGGAAAAGGAGGGAAAAATACAGGATACAAGTCATATAATGACCTGAAATAGTGTTATTCCTCATGTACACACATCTCAACTTATATTAAAGAAAGCATGTTTTGTGGCTTCATACCTGTCTATCAACATGGCAAAATATAGGAATCCAATACTCTTGAGTAGTATATGAGTTAGAAATGTAACTCCCAGCGTGCTGCACATGGAAGATTACAAGTGTGATAAATGGGAATTTGACCCTGAAAAGGTCCTGGGGAATGTTATTGCATAATTTGACAATCAGTGAATTTTGTTAACCCATTGAAGTGTAGATGCCTAAAGAAGACCTATCCACAGAATGTTAACCACCTTTTAAAATGAGTAAAGCAATGTGCTTCATGTAGCCTGCACTTTCTAAAAAGTTTTTCCTGCCAAGCAAGCTGCATATTGTTCCTGTTGTCTGAAAGTAAATCTGACGACTGATGGTGAAGTTATAGACATCAACATTACGAAATTCTAATAATAAATAAGATAAATGGCTCATTCTAGAGATTAGTCTTTCATTCCTCTGCCTTTGGCATTTGGAGAGGGGTCTGGAGTGGGAGGTGGTGTCTAATTTATGATTTTGTACTACAAGCAAACTGTTGGTTAGGGAAACATTAGTTAGGCATATTAAACCACGTTTTAGATGCGTTTGATGAAGTTTCATTATTGTTTCCCAGCTGTTAATTGCCTCATCAGGATGCAAGGCAGTTCATCAGAGAAATGCTTATAAAATGTGCACATTAATATTAAGTTAGAATTGTGTTTTTACTTATTTTGTGTATTTTATCGATTGGGTGGTATTGTGTTGTTGAACTAGTTTGTTACTTTTCGGCTATGTTCACACAGGATGGATACACAGCGGAATGTCCGCTGCAGAATTTTTTGCAGGGCAGTTGATATACTGTCCTGATATCCACAAGACATAAAGTTGCTATTTGTTGCAAATTTCATGGTGTTTTTAATTGGCTAATGCTGTGGGGGTTTTTTCAGTGTGGATTTTAGCATTATTTTGACTTCTGTTCGTTTATGCTAATTTTCCTCTGTTACTCTAGATTAACTCTATATTAACTCTAGCTTACCTCTAAATTACATTCTGTTGTGGAAACATGCAGAAAATGCCGCTTATATGCTTTTCTGCAACATTAAATAATTTCATGTTTGGCAATGGTGCCCCTAGTCTTACTGTTGCCTAAGGCAATAAGTATAATGGTGCCCCACTAAAGAGAAAAAATATATATACATTGCAATATGTATACTAACATTAAAGATTATTGCAGAGATGCAAAGCCATGAATTCCTTAAGGAGGTTTCTGTGTTTTTTTTGTTTTTTTTAATGGGCTGCCCATTTTTAAAAAGAAATAAATTAAAGTTCCTACACTAACACCCCTACAGCGCTGCATCTCCGTTCACAGACGGGACATCACAGACTGCTGCGGCCAATCACAGACCTCGTTGGTTGATTGCTAAGTTCTGTGATTGGATACAGAAGCCTGTGATGTTCTGTAAACGGGCCGACTGTAGTCAGTAGTAGAACACTGGCGGGAGTATGGAGATATGGTGTTAGGGGTGTGAGGACCCGGGATGGGTGAGTATAGGATCTTTTATTGGTTTTATAACATGGGCAGCCTTTTTTACATATGGAACAATTGGAAAACCCCTTTAGAAGCTCCAGATATCTTTTACATTTTTGGAGTTCATTGTATGGATGTAGTCCCAATAAAACCAGTTGCAAAAATGCTTTCTATCATGTAATGCATAAAATGCACTAAAAAGCATGCAATGGCGTCTATAGTATTCAAGGCCATCTTCACAAGTAGTGCCTTTGCTCTGTGGCATCATCAACTAAAGAACAGTCCTGTATTGTGTACTGAAATACACACAGTTGTGTGTACGAGGCCTAAGGCTAACTTCATGCGGGCTATGGTTCCCACCCCCATATCGCGCTCCCCACCATATAAATTACCTGAGGAATTTTAGGAGGTCAGGACAGGATCCTTATGCAGCTTACATCTCCCTGTCCCACCATACTGTTCAATTGTATCTGTGTCCTGAAAGTTGCATTTGCTCGGAAATACAGCGCATGGCCAAAAATCTGAGGCTTGCACCCTGAATGTTAATATAGAAGGGTTGCACCTAGCTATGGGAAGATGTGATGCTTGTGAAGGCTGCTGGTCCCAAGTTCAAGTATGGAATATAATCACAGCACACTCAGATGACATTCACTTTGCTGGATGTGACTTTATTGATTTGCACAGAGACAAATGTAATTAGTGATTCGCAAGAAACTTATTGATAGACAACCATGGATGATGTGACGTTAATGACATTTCGATCACAATGGAGTCTGCTGCAAACAAAAGAAACAAGAATATAATAGAACTGTGTACAGAGAACATAAAGATATATTCAGGCCCCCACTAAACTCATCCAACACAACTGTGGATCTTTGCTGTGGGTTTTAAAGGTGGAATCTATGCATAAGTCTGTGCTAGACTCCACTGTGTGAACGGACCCTAAGAACTCACTGCCTTTTGGTGTTTAGTTTGACATTTTTCTCTTTAAAAGGAACCTGTCATGTCCCCACAGCACCATAAACTAAGTTTATGGGACGTGACAGCTGATGTATTTTAATGCTCACCCGCTCCCACGATCCAGCACTGTCTGGGAGTCTGAAAAGGATAAGATTTTCTAGCACCACGCAATCTCTGGAGGGCGACAGCGCTGTATCTCAAGATGGAGGGAGTATAAAAAAATACATCACCCAGCTCCCTGTCATCGTAGTTTATGGTGCTGTGGGAATGTGACGGGTTCCTTTTAAGGATGAATCTATGTAAACAGCAGCAAATAGGAACTCACTTCGTTCCTTGGTGTTCCGTATACCTTCCTCAATGCAGGGAGGAAAAATGCATAGCCCGGTTATGGTCTGGATCAAGACCAAAAGACATTCGAATAAAGTAAAGGGTCCAGGCAGCAGTTTTTGCTTATGGAGGAATAAAGGATTGAAACTTTCTTCATCTCATGCTGCCTGGACCCTTTACTTTATTCGGGTTCCTTTTAAGTGACATGGGGAATTCCACATAACATTTGTTACAATCTCCATCTTTATCATTAAAGAATTTCACTTTCTCGCTGGTATTGATCATTCTATTGTTTTCATGTCCTTCATGAGTTTTTTCCCCCTGAGCCCGATCTCTTTACCCAGCAGCACCCTCATCCACTTGTGTGCTATCACAAAGTATCAACTGACCTATTTGTCAAGGCTTGAGCCGAATTCATAGGCATCAAGTGATAATGTCCATAATATGTTTTGCCAGTATGATGACATCACAGGAAGGATGTGCAAATGGACCACGCCCAGATATCTGTATTATTAAATCAAAAATAACTCAAATTTATGAGTTCTTTTTAAAAGAACCAAATTATATTCTAAATTATGAACAGTAGAAGAATATGTCATTAGATCAATCCTGGAAATTAGATTGTGACATTACAAAAAGTGCATACTGCTTGCAGTTCAGATAAAGTTGAGATGAGACTCAACATCCAGGCATTTTGCAATTGTTAATATTTCTGTTCTGTTTTATGTTCAATTCAATAAACTAATTTGTGACATGAAAGAGACTAAGGGCCCACTTAGACACAACGATATCACTCAAAATTCATTCAAAAGACATCTTTTGAGCGATCATCGTTGTGTGCATTTACAGGGCAAGGTGATCGTACAAAATTCACTCAAACGGCAGCTTGATTGACAGTTTCGAGCGTTCATTTTGCATAAGTGTGTAAATGAAGGCTCACGTTGTATGTAGAAGACGAGCGGGACCACTATTTTCTGCATACAGCTGTTGTCTTCTCGGAGCGCTCCTCTGGTATAGAACTGAGCACTCCGAGCGAAGTATGCAGAACACAGCTAGAGTGCTGTCTTCTGCATACTCCTGCTGTGTTCTCAGAGTTCTCAACTGGTATACAGAAGATAGCTGCAGTGCTGTCTTCTGCATACTCCTGCTGTGTTCACGGAGCACTCAGCTGGTATACAGCTGAGCTTCTGAGCGGGGTATACAGAAGACAGCTGGAGCTCTGTGTTCTGCATACTCCTGCTGTGTTCTTTGAACGCAATACCAGCTGAAACAACAGTATCAGTGATATCCCGCTGAGAACTCAGCACACGGTCCTGATAAGACTCATTGTTGTCTTTCAGCTTGCGGAAAGACAGCGAGGAGCGAATCGTTAACAAAAACTGCACGATGGCCACACGTTTAGACCCAACAATTCTCGCTCAAAAGACAGCTTTGAGTGAATTTTGAGTGAGAAGCGTTGGTTATAAACAGGCCTTAAGGCCGCCTGCTCTGCTGCGAATGTGCCAGCTGGAACTCCGGCGCACATGCACAGTACAGAGGACCCTGTGCCGCTGCTATGGCGATGACTCGTCTTCCGCAACCATTCTGCAACGATGATTGCAGAATGGCCGTGGGACGGACTGCTTCCTTTTTACTTCAATGACAGCTGGCCGTGTGTAGCCCGCACAAAATCGCAGCATGCTGCAATTTCTCCCCACGAGTCCAAAATCGCAATCGATTTCCGCTTGTGGGCAGAAAATCATGTATTCTCATAGCATGCTATGGGCTGGATTTGCTGCAGAATCCAGAGGCAGAATCCCGCTCCGAATTTCGCAATGCAAATCCACCAGTGTGCAGAAGGCCTAAGTATGTTAAAATCCATTTTTGAGGCTCTGGTAATACATCAAAGCTCCTGGTTTTGACTTATCCAATTTTAATGGATCAAGACTGTAGAAAAATCCTAGTAGATTCCATTGATTAAAATGCACAATTCTGTCTGTAAAAAGCAAAGGTAGGGGTTCTCAGAGATTGGAAACACTTTAACAGGGGTTTTCCCATAGACGAAAGGATGGGAACCACTGCCGCACTACAGCTATATAATCCGGTTTAGGGGGTGTTATCAGAATCCTCCCTCTTATAAGAATCCCTACTAGGAATATACTTTGTAATTGTGTAGGTCTTTGCATTTCATATGGTTAGTTGAGCCTTCTGAGCAAACATACTTTTGATAGACCAGAAAGCTAACTTGGTCTATAATCTAGCTGTGCATGCTGCATCCCTTGGAGTGCCCATCCAGCTAATGGTCATGTCTCATGCTATTAGCATCCTCCATGTTACAGTCAGAATAATTCTGTGTAAGACTGTTTTACTTCTGATTTAAACAGGCAGGAGCAACCTTTTATAAGAAGAGTGGCCTGGGTCCATTGCCTCAAGTTCTGTTTAATGGTGTGCCCTTTAACAGTGAGGAGATGGATGTTGAAGAGATGGAGACAGTTATTCTACAGAAGATCATGGATGCCACAGGGTTCTTCCAGAGAGCAGTGTTCATGGTGAGCATATCATTCACAAAGCATATGACACAGATAGAAGTTGTGCTTACATGATGTACAGGCTGTCATTTCTTGCAGCGTTACTGCATACAAGTGATTGCTCTTTATATACCTTGTACTGCCTGTGTCTGTGAGCGGACGGCAAGAAAAAGATGCGTATTGATCATAACTGGGGCATAGAAAGAAGTGCAAACAATAGTAATCTGTAAAGCATTATTTTCACCTTTAGACATAATAGTCTCTAAAAGTAAATGAACCATTTTTTTCACTAAAAATGATGCCGCACGCTGGATCCGGAGTGACTGAGTGAGGAAGACATCTCACCTCCTTGAGATTCTACCTACGCAGGTCCCCATCCACTTTGGGCCACATTCATAACAATTATTGGGTTGTGGATTGGGCACCCCTAAATTAAGATATATATATAAAATAGTTTAGTATAGTATAATTTCTATACCAAACTTGTGTTATTAACCTTTTCCAATCCACTGTCTGACATCTAAAGACATTCTGATTAAAGGCTGTACAGCTTCCGATGTCGAAAGACGTCCGGCAGGGTATTCTTACTGTAGATTACTGGCCGCTCTGTTGTGGAGGGCCTCTCCAGCATGTCCCATACCGCAGTACTGACTCTAGCAAGCAGATGGCGCCATTGTATAATGGCAGAAAGAGAAAACCCCCTAGTAAACCCTGAATCTAAAATAGGATTGCAAAGGGTTAAGCAATGCAACTCTTTCCAAAAAAAATAGGCCAGCCACAGTGACAGAAAATAAAGTTATGTCTCTTGCCATGGATCAATGAAAAAGACAAAAGCTAAATATTTTGCTCCTTAGGGCAATTAATAGGCCAGTCCTGAAGGGATCAATAAAGTACGTGACTCCAAATCGGTATAAGATATAGCATACACCAAGGCCTTCCTAAAGCAGAAAGTATTTGCAATGCTCGCTTCTACCACATATCTCACTACAAGGAAATAAATCTCATTCTGGGTTAGTGAGCCGAGACATGCAAACTGTTTCTTTCTCCCTTTAGTGGCCAACTGTATATCATAGGTACAACTTAAAATTTGCAGAGCAATTGAATCCAATTTGCATAAAGATGTTGTGGATTTATTGGCTTTCATCAGTGCAAGAAATGGAAGCTATAGATCTGTGGAGGTATGGCTTGGGGAGCACTAATGCAAGTTAGCTCAAAACGGCTGTTCCATACAATGGAATATCTCCAGCTTTGGTAGAAACTAATGTTAAGTCAACCCTTTTCTTTTTGCACTATGTGTCCATGGTACACAGCTCGTTATTCATTGCCTTTCATTGTATTTTTCTATAGGGTCTACTAAATGATCACATGGATGTTGTAGATTTCTTCATGGAGCAGCCAAACACAGTCAACAGGATCAACCCCACAATTCTTACAAGTGAAAAGGCCCATATTAATTTTATTTCAAGCTCAGGTAATGCAAAGTTTTGTGATCTCCATCTTTTAACTGGGAATATAGTAAGAATGAAATGGTGTAGTTCAGATGGTCTCAACAAAATTAAAGGAGTTGTCCAAGATTAGGAAAGCATGACTGCTTTTCTCTGAAAAAAACAGTGCCACACCTGTCCACAGGTTGTGTGTTGCATTGCTGCTCAGCGCCATTGACGTGAATACAACTGAGCTGCAATACTAGATACAACCTGTGGACAGGTGTGGTGCTGTTCTAGAAGAAAAAAGCCATGTTTTTCTGATACAGTATATCTTTTTAACCCATTTTATTAAAGCCTCATTTTCATTTGTGGGAGGCATCCAGTAGGATTTCTGTTGTTTGGTTCCATTTGGTTTCTGCAATGCCGTCCGAAATATTCCCGGCTAACAAAAGCGCAACGGACTGCACTATTTCGTCAAGGATTTTATGCAGGATTTCTATGCCTTCAGCACTGATAGGAATGAAACTTAAAGGTACTTTTACACGAGAGGACTGTTGGGACACCATAGGAGCAATAGTCTGTCAGAGATTGGTGGTGGAGCAGGCTGGATGTCTCTTCCTGCCCCCTGCCTCCATTGCCTGCAAACAGGCATTCATTGACAGGTGACCGACTTCTCTTTACACTGAGCAAGAAGTCGCTCAGCACTCAGTCTCTTGTTGCTGGCGTCCTCGTCTCCATGGATCAGTCTAAAATCGCCTCTTCTGGCGATTTTAGAAGCGCTTGCGCTGTGCGGTCTTCTGCCTTCTGAATGGGGCCGCTCGTGCCGGAGAGCTGCTCCTTGTAGCTCCGCCCCGTCACGTGTGCCGATTCCAGCCAATCAGGAGGCTGGAATCGGCAATGGACCTCACAGTGAAGATCCCGGCGGCCATCTTACTAAGGTAAGTAAGAAGAAGGAAGAAGTCGCCGCAGTGCGGGGATTCGGGTAAGTACTACCCGTTTTTGTTTTTTTTAACACATGCATCGGGTTTGTCTCGTGCCGAACGGGGGGCCTATTGAATTAAAAAAAAACCCGTTTCGGCGTGAGACAACCCCTTTAACCCCTTAACGACCAATGACGTACCTGGTACGTCATGGAGCGTCGGGGTATGTATGAAGAGAGGTTGCGTGGCAACCTCTCTTCATACAGTGCGGGCATCAGCTGTTTATAACAGCTGACACCCGCGGGCAATAGCCGCGAGCGGCCGCGCGGCCGATCGCGGCTATTAACCATTTAAACGCCGCTGTCAATTCTGACAGCGGCATTTAAATCCCCCGAACGATGTTCGGGGGTCCCGCGCGGCCCCCCCGCGGTGAGATCGGGGGAGCCTTGCACGTATCATGGCAGCCGGGGGCCTAATGAAAGGCCCCAGGGCTGCCTTAGCAGACTGCCTATCAAGCCGTCCCCGTGGGGTGGCTTCATAGGCTGCCTGTCAAAAAGCAGTATGACGTAATGCTATAGCATTACGTCATACTGCAGGAGCGATCAAAGCATCGCATGCTAAAGTCCCCCAGGGGGACTTCAAAGTAAAGTAAAAAAAAGAATCAATAAAGTTTTTTTTTAATTGAAAAAAAAAAAAAGTTGTAAAAGTTTAAATCACCCCCCTTTTGCCATATCTATTATTAAAAAATCTAAATAATAAATTAAAAATATGTATTTGATATCGCCGCGTCCGTAAAAGTCCGATCTATCAAAGTAGCACATAATTTTTCCCGCACGGTGAACGTCGTCCGAAACAAAAAATGAAGAACGCCAGAAATGCACTTTTTTAGTTACCCTGTCTCCAAGAAAAAACGCAATAAAAAGCGATCAAAAAGTCATATGTATTCCAAAATGGTACTATCAGAAACTACAGGACATCCTGCAAAAAATGAGACCTTGCTCAACTACGTCGACGGAAAAATAAAAAAGTTATCGCGCGCACAAAATGACGACAGAAAATAATTGAAAAAAATTTTATGTCTTTAAAAAAAAAAAGGAGGAGTATAGTAAAAAAAAAACCTAAACAAGTTTGGCATCGTAGTAATCGTACCGACCCATAGAATAAAGTTATCATGTCGTTTTTGTTGCCATTTGTGCGCCGTAGAAGCAAGACATACTAAAAGTTGGCAAAATGTCGTTTTTTTTCCATTTTACTCCACTTAGAATTTTTTAAAAGTTTTTCAGTACACTATATGGTACTTTAAATAGCACCATTGAAAAATACAACTCATCCCGCAAAAAACAAGCCCTCATACAGTGACGTGGATGGATAAATAAAGGAGTTATGATTTTTTTAAAGGGGGGAGGAAAAAACGAAAATGGAAAACGAAAAATGGCCGCGTCATTAAGGGGTTAAAGAGAACCTGTCCTCTGCCAACTGAAGCTGGCTTGCATACCTTTACAGCCCGCACTTCACTGATTACAATGCGGTTTATGTTTTTCTGCCACTGCACTCACACTCAGTTTGCAATCACCTCTGTTCATTTCGGACCTGAATACTACACAATTGTCGGCAAGCGGTCTCCTCAGCAAAGTGTCAGTCAAGCATCACCTCAGTGATTGACGCTGCTGGGTTCATACAGGGGACTTGGAATCTCCATTTTAGTGATCAATGGGGCCCCAGTAGTTGGACCCCTGGCGATCATACATTTATAACCTGGTAATGGGCGTAGTAGGTGGGACAACCCCTTTAACTTCATTTACTCAGTTGAGTGAAAAATATTTGCATAACTTTCAAATCTATGACCTTAGCCTAACGACCTAAGACATGTTTAATTTGATACAGCTTTGCATGGGTTATTAAAAAGGGAACCTGTCACCAGGTTCATGCTACCCGCACCACAGGAAGTATGAACCTGGGACAGATATGTAATTATGAAATGCTGTGGCATTTCAGAATCAGCATATTTTGAATATTCTTTTTAAGCAAAGCTCCAAATTAAAAGAATGGCACTGCGCTCGTCTTTTCCCCATTTACATCATCTAGCGTGAAGGCTCTCCCTATATGCAACTGAATGAGCTGTCACTCTAGATTATGTAAATGGGGAAAGACCAGCGCCGCTCCCAGTATAGCGCAGTCCCTGTAACTGAAAGTTTGAAATGAATGTTCAAAGTATGTCTATTCCGAAATGCTGCAGCATTTCTTAATAAGATGTGCGTGAGCGCAATGTACATACCTGTTCCTGGTGCAAGCTGCCCTTGATTCAAATAACATGAACCTGATGAATTAGGCTAGGGACTGCATGACTACTTTGGCCACAGCACAGGGTCTGCAGCCAAAGATTTTGTAGTGCAGCCCTGCAGCATTGCAAAGTCAGTCATTGCATTGTGTGTTGCAAGTTTAGAGACAAGACTATCATGAGAAATCTAAACTCACTAGATTTCTTGCTGTCATCAGGGTTCATTGCAGCAACTTATGACCTGCAACACAACTGCATCGACTTACATTACTTTGCAATGTTGCAAGACAATACTGCAGTCTTTAGTTGTGCGACTTGTGTCATGGCCAAAATCACCATGTAGCCAAAGGCTAAAGCTTTCAATCCATATCTAATTCCAAGCTCCTTCTTGCAATAAATAAAAAACTACAACAAATGTGTTAAGTGCGAGTTAAGCCTGATTTACACGCAACGATTATCGCTCACAATTCGTCCAAACAACGGCTTTTGAGCAATAGCCGTTGCATGTAAATGTGTGCCCATCGTGCACTTACCGTGCACTCTTCGTCCATCTCTGAATTCAGCTCAGTATAAAATCTGTCGGCTCTGATAAGAGGGACGGCATGCTGTGTTCTCCGCAGGCAGCGCTGATAGCATTGTATGCAGCCAGCAGCCCACAGCAGAACAAAAGTGATGTATTTAGAGAACAGACCACCCACTGTTCTCTAAATACATGCAAATTAGACTAGTTAGCTACTAATGGGCTGATTAGCCCATTAGTACCTAATGCAAAATGATCGCTCAAAACTGTCAATTTCTGACAAATTTTGAGCGATCATCTTTGCGTGTAAATGGACCTTTAGACTAGGGTCTTTGTCCAGGGACGTTTTGGTTCCATGCAGGAGTCATATATTTAGTGGCAAGGGTGAGATCATTTGCTTTGTTTGGAAAAAAAAAACTTTCCTGATCTCACAGGATTGGGTCTGCTCCTGTCTTTTGCATTGATTCGCAAGGCTACCTTAACATGAATTGTACCCATATGTTGTGGAACCTTCTACAGACATCTACAATAAAGTATAGTAGAAGGCATGCGAATACATTTGACAAAACTCCACTTGCAAATCCACAGCATGCTTTATCTATTGTATTATTTAGCTGCAAATTTGGCCTCTGCTTTTATCTTTTTGCCTGCTGAATCTGTAGGTCTGCATGTATGTGAATTTAGCCTAATATATCCATGAGCATAAAGCCTAAAAACTAGTGGTTCAAGTATTGGGATTTAACTCTAGGGTTATACAGTTACCTTTTAGCTGTGCGTGATTTGCTATAAATTTGCAATTACAATTTTGGCTACGGGAATAAGATTGCAAGTAATTTTGCAACTATTACAGAATGCCGTTCATGATTGTAACCATTTTCCCCATAGAGAATAATTGAAGTCACATGGCGATCACAATTTGTAATTAAACCAAACGCATTACTATGCATAGTGTTCACAATTAGTCAGGGGCTACACGTCAACTTTTTCTTTTGTACACAATTTGTTAGTAAATTAGTAATGAGTTTTATTTGTTGTTTTTACCTATAGCTACATACAACTTGCAGGATTTTGAAACATTTTCTTATCTGGATGTTCAAGACAAGAGCGCTGTTGTTTCTGAAAATATGAAATACGCTGTAAAAGAAGGTGTGTAGTCTTCTGCAGTTTATTATGTGTATGTAATATGTATATATAAATGGCACTAGAATAAAATACTGTAGTACGTCGAATGTAAAGGCCCATTTAGACTGGACAACTGTTGGGCAAATGATGCCCGACACTCGACCTGCACATACTAGCTCCCATGCTCCTGCACAGCAGCTAGTATTGCTGGCTTACAGCGGGGAGGCTGGAGGGGATTTCTCTCTCTGCGCTTCCCGCCTCTCTCTATTGACATAACATAGTGGCCGTTCAGTACTGAACGGCTGCTATTTACACTAAGCGATCAGCTCATTGCCCATCATTTATGCTGCATAAACGATGGACGATGAGCAGATGGTTGATTGCTCAGGGTAAATAGCAGCCGTTCAGTACTGAACGGCTGCTATGTAAAGTCAATTGAGAGGGGTGGGGAGCGCGAGGAGAGTAATCTCCTGCAGTTACCCCGCCCCCCCCCTGCTGGCTGCTCTGTGAGCGAGAGCACACAGGGACGACTGTCAGGTATCATTTGCCCGACATTGGTCCCGTCTAAATGGATCTTACTTTTAATATTTTAAATAGTGTTCCAAGGGGTTGTACAAAGATTACAAGTTGTCCCCCTATCCACAGGTCCCCGTAGCCTCTGCCGCCTGTCACTGTTTGAGTCGCTTCTCCCCCTGTAGTGATGTCAGAATGAATGAAGCGCTGTTATTTCAATGGGACTGAAAGAAATACCTGAGTGGTCTCTACTTTGATATCTCAGTAGTTCCATTAAAGGTGAATTGAGCGGTAGTGCATTGTGTGACCAGTGCTCTGTTCAGCCTCCTCCTATCTGCAGGGGGTTTGGTAAGGCATGGGACCCCTGTTCTAAAGATCGACAGGGGTATCAGTAGTGAGGGCCTCGCGAATCAGCAAGTTATCCCCTATCCTATGGGTAGAAGATAAGTTGTTATCTTGGTACAACCCTTTTAAAGAGTGCATAATGCTATGACATGTGATTTATACCAATGCCTATAACACGTTTTTACATATCTCATAAAGTAAACGGTACCAAACTTTTTTCCTTTCATCATAAAGTACTGAAATGAACGATGTAATGGTAAGACTGGGCTTGGAGCTTAAAACTATTATGCAACTGAGTACTGAAGACAAATTGTAACCTCAGGATCTGCAGATGGTGGAAATGATTCAGATGCTCAAGAAACAAGTATGGCAGAGCAAGCCTCAAGCAGGCACATCATAGCTGTTCACCAACTAATTACTCACAGCAGATCAGGCAATGTGTCAGTCAGTAGTGTATCCTCATGTTGTGCTGTGTGAGTTACAGAAGACTCAAAGTAGGGGCAGTTGTAGTACCTTGGTGAGCTTCGCATGTTCTTTACTAGAGTCGGCACCCCATCAAGCAATATTTTAGAAGTCAACATTTTGGTGAGAACACACAGTTTAGGTGATGTTGACTATAGTCCTTTACATTCTCTAGATCAGTCATTGCCACCTCTTTTCTATGAAGCCTTCTCTGTCAGCGATGGTTTTCCCCAGTTTCTTTTTAAGATGTCATTATGATCTCTCTTTGGAGAGGTTCCTCAAGAACGATATTCCTTAAGTAGAAACATACAGTATATATGGGTAAGAAGACTAGGACTATACTATATGTTTAGTAAGTTGTAAAAGAAATAGTAATCGGGGGCAAGCATAGGGAAGCCCTCACTGAAGAATATTACTCTCCACTACCCTGACACATCAGCCTCAGATCCAAGGTTGACCCTCGGGTTTCTGCTGCCAATGATCTGCTGTGTGTTGCAAATATGCACAGGTATTAGCTCCATTGTGATTCAGCTGGGCTAATCCTCAACATTTCCATATTTAGTAGCATGCTACTAATATTTGTGAAGGATTTTTTCCACCGATCAGAGAAAAATTCTTACAAAAATTTTCTGCTCCATGTGAAGTTGATTGCGGAAAGCCCATTCACGTGCATAGGACACAGATTTTGGCACAGAATCCGCCCTGAAATCCTTATCGAATCTGACACACATGAATGAGGACGTCAGACGTTGAGCTGCTCGATCTGTAGGGTGTCTCACACTATTTTATGTCTCTGCTCTATGACTGGTTTTACGATTAGTACAGGCCCAAGTTGAACTAATGCTCCTTTTACATGAAATGATAGTCGTCTAAACAACACGAGCGCCAGCAACCTTAGCGCTGACGTCAGGCTTGTGCAGAGCATTTAAACAGAAAGACTTATTGCTGGATCGATGGTTTCTCGCTCAACTCTTCACCTTCTTGTGAAGTGCTGAGCAGGGAGCATTTAGACGCCCGTGATCCAGCGATAGTTTGTTTTTTTTGCTGACTGAAAGTTAGCGATTATGCCAATTTTAAGCGATAATCGTCTCATGTAAATGTGGCCATTACTTCACACCCTATAAGGGCATTAAATGTTAAGGCTGGTTTAGACACAACGATTCTCACTCAACGATTCTTACAAGCATCCCCAATTGTCTTCCGCATACCCCGCTCGGAGTGCTCAGCTGTATAATAGCTGTGCGCTCCGTGAACACAGTAGGAGTGCTGTCTTTTGTATACCCCGCTCAGAGCGCAAAGTGATCACTCAAAACTGTCAATCAAACTGCTGTTTGAGCGATCACCTTGCCCTGTAAATGCACACAACGCCTTTTGAGTGAGAATCGTTGCCTAAACCAGGCGTTAGACAGTCTGAACCATCAGTAGGACTTGTATATGTGAAGATAAGAAAGCACTGTTATATCATTAATAGAGATGAGCGAACGTACTCGGTAAGGCCGATTTCGCAATCGAGCACCGCGATTTTCGAGTACTTCACTACTCGGGTGAAAAGTACTCGGGGGCGCTGTGTGGCGTGGTGGAGCGGGGGGTAGCAGCGCGGAACAGGTGGGAGCTCTCTCTCTCCCCCCCCCCCCCCCCCCACTCCCCTCTGCAACCCCCCGCTCAACCACAGCGCCCCGAGTACTTTTCACCCGAGTAGTGAAGTACTCGAAAATCGCGGTGCTCGATTGCGAAATCGTCCTTACCAAGTACGTTCGCTCATCTCTAATCATTATCTTTCACTCCCTAGGATTAGCTTCATTGTCGTATGTTTGGAAAGCTCAGAATGATGTTCTATGTAAACTTCAGTAATATGTAATGTTGCTGTAGATGCAATGTCTTTCTCTTTGGGGTGTATTTGCTATGGAGTGATGATTTAAAACCTTGTAAATGTTTTGGTTTGATTATTGCTATTACATTTCTCAGTTAATTGATGCAGAATATTTTTTGCTTGTAATTGTATTTTTATTTTGAGCATGTTAAATAATAATCTCTTATTTGTGTAGTGTTAATGATGCCAGCACTGAAATGCTTAGACTGTGGAATTTGTTATTTTCAGATGAGGATGTAATTTATGCAGTCACCATCTGGATTATTGCTGACTTTGACAAGCCAGCCGGGAGACAACTGCTTGCTAAAGCTGTGAAACACATGGTACAGTGCTACTAATTTCCGTTGCTTAATGTTATACAGTACAGCGTGTATGGGGGGCCCTGACACCAACTATGTAGTAAGCTTCCTGAAATGTGTCCTTTGATTGTAGGTGAATTTATTGCTTTCATTTTTTAATGTCTTATTTAATGTAGCTCGATATGCAATGAAGCTCCTTTACCTGGTTTCCTATAACACAAGAAGTCTGATGGTTCAACACCTGTTTACAGCATGGAATTGCATTTTAATGAGGAAGTAGATTTCAGCACATTTTAAACAGGACTGAGCATGCAGTACCATTCTGGGCCACTGCACAATGTATGGAGATGTGCAGCACTAGCACAGTGGCTCCACCAAACAACGTATTGATGCGGATACCTTGCCGATCCTCCTACTGATGAATCCTAAGGATAGGACATTAAGCCAAGAAAACACCTGTGAAAGGAACCTATCATCAGAATTTTGGACCTTAAACTGGCAACATAGTGCTTTTAAATCACATTTAATACACCCCAGGCACATGTTTGCATGAAATAGAAGACGACTTATTGTTAGGCACCTGTATCCCCTCTTTAAGACTTCTTTCACACGACCGCATATCGGCAGGCCGTTTTCAATGCATCATATCACATGGGCGTATTTGCGAGACGTAAAAACGCCCGGCCGGCCAATATAGCGCCGGGTGTTTTTATGTCGGGCCCAAAACACAGTTCTGGAACTATGTTTGGGCCGGAATACGTCCAGCCACTGCACGGGCTCCTATGGGAACCCGTGGCAGCGGCCGTAGGTGGGAGGGAGTTTAGCAGCCTGGCTGCTAAACTCCCTCACTTTGTTCTCGCCCCCACCCGTGCAGGCTCACCTGTCTTCCTACCCTCTCGTTCTGTGCAATGGGAGGGGGTGGAGCTAAGTGCCGATCCGCCTCCTCCCATTGATGACTATAGACAAGGGGTGGGACATAGATGGAGCTAAGCGCCTGCCCTCTCCCCACCCCTTGTCCATAGCCATCAATGGAAGGAGGCAGGGCAGACCGGTGCTTAGCTCCACCCCTGCCCCGCCCTCTCCCATTGCACAGACCGAGCTAAGAGGAAGACAGGTAAGTCTGCGATAGGGAGGGGAAATGGAAGATTGCCTGGTGAGGTTGGCGCATTTGCACCAGCCTCATCAGGCCATATGAACGGGCATACAAATGTTTGATTTGTGCGCCCGTTCACCAGGTTTTTCGCCCCCAACGTAGCGTATATCGGCCGGCTGTGAAAATGGCCGGCCGATATGTGCTCGTGTGAAAGAAGCCCAAGGGAGAGGTACTGTTAGGGTTTTGCTGGCTGGGATCTATTGTACCACAGTCTTTCTAGCAGCACAGCTCCACAGGTGGTGTTGATTGAGCTGGCTGGGCATGTGTGTTTTTCCAGTCAGCCAATCAGTCCAGGTCAGTACACATAAGAGCTATCTTCCCAGGTGTGGGTGTGTCTCCAGTCAGCCAATCACTCTAGGTCAGTACGCATAAAAGCTGTCTTCCCAGGTGTGGGTGTGGTTAGCTTTCTCTGTTCTCATTTCTCTCTCTGTGTGGTATGAGCAGGTTCTATGTGTGGTTGCTGCAAGAAAGGTTTGTGTCTTGTGGTTTTGTTTGGTTATGTCTCTGGACTCCTGGTTAGTGTAGAGACTAGCGGTATAGCCAGGAGCCATGATGTGGCCTGCTAGCTTCCATATTTTGATCAAAATGTCAACGAATACCTGACATTTAGAGCATTTACATCTGGTACTAGTGTTTGTGTATTGGCTGCTGTATGGTGTGATTCTGTCTCTCTTTGTCAACTTATCCTGTCCAGTTGTCCCTGCCGGTGGTGGCATGTGTATGTGTCCTATCCAGGATGCTCCGGTGGACTGCCCCTGTGACTTTGAAACTGTTATTTTGTATACCAAATTCCAAATTATAAATGTAAGTTTTTAGGCTAGCAAGCATTCCTTCTATTTTATAGAAATATACACTACCGTTCAAAAGTTTGGGGTCACCCAAACAATTTTGTGTTTTCCATGAAAAGTCACACTTATTCACCACCATGCGTTGTGAAATGAATAGAAAATAGAGTCAAGACATTGACAAGGTTAGAAATAATGATTTGTATTTGAAATAACATTGTTTTTACATCAAACTTTGCTTTCGTCAAAGAATCCTCCTTTTGCAGCAATTACAGCATTGCACACCTTTGACATTCTAGCTGTTAATTTGTTGAGGTAAGCTTGTGAAATTGCACCCCACGCTTCTAGAAGCATCTCCCACAAGTTGGATTGGTTGGATGGGCACTTCTGGCGTACCATACGGTCAAGCTGCTCCCACAACAGCTCAATGGGGTTCAGATCTGGTGACTGCGCTGGCCACTACATTACCGATAGAATACCAGCTGCCTGCTTCTGCTGTAAATAGTTCTTGCACAATTTGGAGGTGTGTTTAGGGTCATTGTCCTGTTGTAGGATGAAATTGGTTCAAATCAAGCGCTGTCCACTGGGTATGGCATGGCGTTGCAAAATGGAGTGATAGCCTTCCTTATTCAGAATCCCTTTTACCCTGTACAAATCTCCCACCTTACCAGCACCAAAGCAACCCCAGACCATCACATTACCTCCACCATGCTTAACAGATGGCGTCAGGCATTCTTCCAGCATCTTTTCATTTGTTCTGCGTCTCACAAACATTCTTCTTTGTGATCCAAACACCTCAAACTTGGATTCATCCGTCCACAACACTTTTTTCCAGTCTTCCTCTGTCCAATGTCTGTGTTCTTTTGCCCATCTTAATCTTTTTCTTTTATTGGCCAGTCTCAGATATGGCTTTTTCTTTGCCACTCTGCCCTGAAGCCCAAAATCCCGCAGCCGCCTCTTCACTGTAGATGTTGACACTGGTGTTTTGCGGGTACTATTTAATGAAGATGCCAGTTGGGTACCTGTGAGGCGTCTGTTTCTCAAACTAGAGACTCTAATGTGCTTATCTTCTTGCTTAGTTGTGCAACGCGGCCTCTCACTTCTTTTTCTACTCTGGTTAGAGCCTGTTTGTGCTGTCCTCTGAAGGGAGTAGTACACACCGTTGTAGGAAATCTTCAATTTCTTAGCAATTTCTCGCATGGAATAGCCTTCATTTCTAAGAACAAGAATAGACTGTCGAGTTTCAGATGAAAGTTCTCTTTTTCTGGCCATTTTGAGCGTTTAATTGACCCCACAAATGTGATGCTCCAGAAACTCAATCTGCTCACAGGAAGGTCAGTTTTGTAGCTTCTGTAACGAGCTAGACTGTTTTCAGATGTGTGAACATGATTGCACAAGGGTTTTCTAATCATCAATTAGCCTTCTGAGCCAATGAGCAAACACATTGTACCATTAGAACACTGGAGTGATAGTTGCTGGAAATGGGCCTCTATTCACCTTTGTAGATTTTGCACAAAAACCAGGCATTTGCAGCTAGAATAGTCATTTACCACATTAGCAATGTATAGAGTGCATTTGTTTAAAGTTAGGACTAGTTTAAAGTTATCTTCATTGAAAAGTACAGTGCTTTTCCTTCAAAAATAAGGACATTTCAATGTGACCCCAAACTTTTGAACGGTAGTGTATGTCTGGGGCTTATCAGATTGTGATTGTAAGCGCTATGGTGCCAGTTTAAAGAGAACATGTCATCAGTTCTCTGGCTATAAAACCACCTACACCAATAAAATAAAAACAAAGTTCATATTTCCAAAGTTATTTTGTTAAACATCCTGGTGAAATCATACCTTTTAAAAAGAAGGTATTCGCATTTTCTGCACTGCATACAAATCCCTGGAGAACAGTATGGCGGGCAACCCAGACCGTCTCTTCGGCCTGTGTATCTTCCCTCACGCTGCCCCTCGCTGCTACTGTGACGTAAGTCATCCTCCACGTTCTCAATGCAGTTATCAAGCTCTCATGAATGTGCTGGATACGATGGGACCATCGCATGCACAGTTGACTTTGTTAAACCTAAACACAAAAGAGACACATGAGCAAGTCCTGAAGCGTCCTGATGTATGCGTGAGAGTTTGATGACATGGAGCACCTCTACTATCACAGTTAAAGAGAAGGTCGATGTTATAAGAGGTATGCAGACCAGCAGCATTGGTTTAGCCCACCCACCAGACCGCTCACTATTTTCATGTAGCACTGGAAATGGGAATATCTTCTTTTTAAAGGTATGATTTCACCAGGATGTCTTAACAAAGTAATTTTGTAAGTGTACATTATGGTGGTTTCACATCTGTGGCGGCGATTACGCTTTCCTGCTCCGGACAGCGCCGGACGAACCCTCTTGCACAGCATCAGTGCTTTATCTGTAAAATGTAGCACAGGTCTTCCAGAGCAAGAGGCTCTCTTTGCAACCATTCTCCGCTCTGACTAAAAGATAAGGATCCTAAATGGGGTCCACCCATTAACACTTTATATGTCATGGTCAGTTATGACCTTGGCATTTAAATAGCTTGACAGAAGGAGGGAGTGCTGTTCAATTGCTATGGCAAGGTTGGGCCTTGTGAAGACTTCCAGGCCTGCCATGGATTTCAGGCTATTAAGCCCTGTTTCTCAATGGCTGCAAGTATCTAATAAGTATATTGTACAAGTGAGCAAGTGATCAAAAGTTCAAGTCCCCTAATAGGCTCAAAATAAAGTAAAAATAGGTTATGTCTAAAAAAGATTATATCAATATAATAAAATTAATAGCACTATATATTTTTTAGGAATGCATTTAAGACTTTTATTAATTTCACAGGAATATCTTGAATTCCACCATGTTTATAGTACAATGTTTCCGGACAAAGTGGTCCTTTGTCAAGTGTGAGCGAGTGGCCAAATGTTGTCAGGTTCCTGGGCTGTGTTTATAAAAAAAAAGTGAAGGTTTAAAAAGATGCATTTCCCAGTATATACATAAAAAATGAAACACAAAAGACTAACATAATTAGTATTGACGTGCTTAAAAGTCTCATCTATTATATTACATTTTTTTATCCCACTTGGTGAATGTCCTCAGAAGAAAACACAATGCCAAAAAATTGAAAACCACAAAAAAATTGATCAAACAGCAACTAAAAATAGTTATGTACTCCAAAATTGTATCCGTAGAAAACACAGCTAGCCTCGCAAGAAACAAACCCACACACCGCCCCATCGATGGCAAAGTAAAAAAGTTATGGCGACATATAAATGCTGTAAATACAAAACCTTCCCAAAATGGTGTAATTGCTTTTTTTTCTATTTTATCCCACTTAGAAATGTTTAACATTTTTTCAATACATTATATGATGCAGTAGATGGTACCTTCAAAAAATACAATTTGTTCTACAAAAAAGCAAGCCCTCCTACAGCTGCACCAACCAAAAAGAAGAATATCTGGTGATGTAAAGATTAAATCATGTGTTCTCTAAATAGGACAGAGTGATCTTCCACTAATGTCTTTGACTTTATGAGGAGCCTTCATTGTTTTCTCTCCCAAACTCATATTTGAATCATTTGTGACCTTCACACAGGGAACTGTCCTTCAGATAGTCGCTCAGAGAAGTTGCTGGAGGTGTATGAGTGTCAGCCGTTTGTTTGCCTTTACACAGAGCGCTGATTATTCATTAGCTGCTTGTTGATGTATCTTCATGCAAATTCGTTCACAAGTCGTTCAAATACGAATGACTGTAACTTTATACCAGACGACGTTTGATCAACCAGCGACACTTTTTTTTGGTATGCTGAAACAAAACTACTTGCAACTTACCACTCGTCACCCTGTCTGTGGCCATGTTTTGACTGAGCAAATATTGTTTGAATTTGCTTTCGAGCGATTATTCGGCTGACAGTCATCCCTTCTACACAAGCCGATTCTCGTTTGAGCGAGTGATGTCACCGCTAGCTTGTTTGTTCTTGTGCAGCTTGTTTAGAAGGGTAGGCTCACCCTTGGCTCAATCAAAGGAGCATTGTCCAGTGTTGTTCAGTCTTTCACATTCGCTGTATGAGTGCATATGGAAGACTGAGCGAGAGCTGTTTAAACTGAACGATAAGTGAACGAGCCAACGATGGTTTATATGCCTGCAGGAAATTACAGAAAGGGAAACAGAAAAAAACTAAAATAAATCATAGAAAATGCCCATATACTTACTGATAGACTTATACAAGAGGACAAGTATAAACACCATGTAGCCCCCAACATGCAGACAGCCAGAATGCTAAACGGAGGAGAGCAAACAACACATGTGAGGACACTGATGAACACTCACTCCCAAATCCTCCTAATATAGAGGGGGGCAGCTGCTTAGTTCTGATTCCTGCACGAAAGAGTAGATACAGGGTGTCAGGCCACATGGTACATGTAGTGCACCATGCAGGCTTACAGCCTATTAATGACGCCACACTTCAGTCCAGCGGGCTGCCCTGCACCTCATAGGCGAACCACACTAGCACCCTGGGCTCCCCCAGAGTTCAAAACCACACTGTTACTGATAAATACTGATAAACACAAGGTGTTGGTTAATATTTTGGCCAAAATATATGAGCTGACAACCCACGTCACAGGTCTTTGTTTCTTGTTAGTCCTTACATTAACATAAATTAAAATTACAGAAAGGGAAATATTAGCAGGGAAAAAAACCCAGAAAGCAACCATATACTTACTGATATACTGATACAGGAGGGGTATAAACACCACATCCCTCAACATACAGACAGCCAGACTGCTAAACAGAGAAGCAAATAACACATGTAAGGACACTGATGAGCAGTCACTCACAAACCCTCCTTATATAGAGGGGTCGGCTGCTTAGTTCTGATTCCTGCACAAAAAAGTATACACAGGGTATCAGGCCACATGGTACGTGTAGTGCACCATGCAGGCTTACAGCCTATTAATGACGCCACACTTCAGTCCAGCGGGCTGCCCTGCACCTCATAGGCGAACCACACTGGCACCCTGGGCTCCCCCAGCGTTCAAAGCCGCTCTGCATGTTACTGATAAATATGAGGTATTGGTTAGTATTTTGGCCAAAATACATGAGCTGACAACCCACGTCACAGGTCTTTGTTTCTTGTGAGTACATAAAATGAACGACAGGCGAAAAGCGAACGATTCTCCTTTGTCGTCCGGTCATTGGCCCACGTTTATACTAAACAATTATTCACTTTCACTCATTTGAACGATTTTTTTAAACTATAATCATTCCATCTAAAAACAGCCTAAAGGTACCTTCAGCTACTGGCAATGGTTTGAACAGGGAAGTGATGTTATTTGCTTGACAGATGCGGTCATGATGACATCGTTCGTTGTGCAAATGACCCCCAATCACCTTGCATGGCATGTTGTATCTGGTACAGGAGTCACATGTTCCTTTTGTTACTGAACTTTAATTATACATTTAAAATCATTAAACAATACGGCTGTAATTGATGGGAATTCTGCTAGATGCCAAATGTTTAGCCTTCCGATGATAACGAATGACAGAACCTGCTCTTGCTCATTATACATTTTCTCTATGCATTACCATGTTTTTCTTACAGTATAGTTAACATTCACAGTTGTGATGATTTTGAATTAAGGAGAAGATTGGTAGCATTAATAGTGTGTGGGCTTGATGCAATGGAAGCGTTTCTAGTTGGAAGCCTTCATGCGCTTATGGATCACTTCCTTTATTGCACCTGAAATTGTTTTCGGAAAGCAGCAGCTTAATATATTCCGAATAGATTGTCATTTCTTTCTGCCATCACACTCCATAACCTGCTAGATTAAGTAAAAGGCAAGTTTTAAGCCTAGCAGTTGTCCCAAATAAGCTGTGTGAGGTCAGGATTTCAACACGTCACACCTAACTCAGAAAGATGGCTTTCGCTAAGACAAAGGCAAAATTAGACTTTGCAGCATAACCTTTCTGCCATTTTGGCAGCTATTTTGTAAGATATACTAAGTTCACTGTAACATATATTCTTTGTTATGACCCCGATAGCAACAGTCTGTCACACTAAATTACAAGCGTTGGAGACCAGTGATTCTAAACTTCAGTGTTATTATCTAGACTTGACCACAGGGCTAAAACTTTGTGGCATCATTTGTTCTAGACATTGTCAGCTTTGATTAACTGCAAGGGAAAGCTTTCTCCTTTTAGTACTGTATATATTAAGCAGAACATGACTTGTTAAAGGCGATTTGTTTGAGCTCTGGAGAGAACTGCATCCATCTTTCTTGCTTTACAAACACACCAAGCACGTTACTTTGTAATTAGTCATGTCCTTGATTGGTTGCAAAGTGTCATTTTCTCCTTAAACCGCCCCCCACCAATTTATCCGTTTGTTTCAGTCCTCTATCGACATGACAATTATACAACAATTAGAGCAGTGAATGCAGTAGAATTACTGAAATCTTTATGTCGTAAGTCAATAGCCAGGTAGGAATAAGGCAACTTTTGATCATTCTTTATCTTTCCTTAAAGTGACACTGACATTAACCCTTTGCAATCCAATTTGTATTCTGGTTTTCCTAGGGGGCTTACTCTTTTTCTGATGTTATACAATGGCGCTATATACTGGCTAAAGCCAGTACTGCATGAGGTGACACGTTGGATAGGCTCTAACAGCAGAGAGGCTGGCAATATACAGTAAAAGAACCCCGATGGACGTCTTCCAACATCGGAGCTGTATAGCCTTAAATCATAATGTCTTCAGTGGTCAGACAGTGGATTGGAAAGGGTTAAGTGTAGGTTGTCTTCATACTGCACTTGAGGTATGAGGTCAGTGCCCAAATTTAAAAAGTGCTGCCAAAAGTGAGTCTAGATAAATGTAACCATTTGCCTATACGCTTACATGCATCTGCCATTGACTTCTGCTGTAAAGAAACACATGCTACATATAACACCCCTCTTGGTATATGTTGTTTGGGGGATCTTGTTACTTTCATAATACTAGGTAACAAACATTATTTTTGTCCTGGGAATTTAACGCTAATTTTATGTTATCTAGATCATGTGGTTGGTAATGTGCTTTTATTGAGTCATAACTTTGGTTTTATACTAATTGAGCTTGCAGTTTATCTAGCCTTATATACTATGCAGAATATTACTGCATGCAGCACACCCAATCGTGGGAGATTGCAATCAAATGTGTCTTTTCCTTTGGTGTATGCATCTGTTTGTTTTTGCTAGTCTGGAGCCGCCTGGAAATCTGAACTACAGATGCACCAATGTTTAACATAACTTTTTATTGCATTGTGATAACTTTCTGTGCTACAGTTTGTTTACCCATTCAATGACTTTACAATGGGTATGGTTGTGTTCAGGTAAGAGAGCAACAATGGCTTAAAGGGCATCTGTTATCACCTTTGAACCCCATACATTAAATGATGGGGTTTAAAGGTGAGGTGTCTTCTATTTACTTTTCTAGCAATATCTTAATTTCTTAATTAATAAAATCACTCCAGAGACCCTGTGTCCAATCTGTAACTTTTTCTTTACTAGTTATTTTTTTGAATAGACTTAAAGGGGTTGTCCCGCGGCAGCAAGTGGGTCTATACACTTCTGTATGCCATATTAATGCACTTTGTAATATACATTGTGCATTAATTATGAGCCATACAGAAGTTATAAAAAGTTTTTTACTTACCTGCTCCGTTGCTAGCGTCCTCGTCTCCATGGTGCCGACTAATTTTCGCCCTCCGATGGCCAAATTAGCCGCGCTTGCGCAGTCCGGGTCTTCTGCTTTCTTCTATGGAGCCTTTCGTGCAGGATGCCGGCTCCGTGTAGCTCCGCCCCGTCACGTGCCGATTCCAGCCAATCAGGAGGCTGGAATCGGCAATGGACCGCACAGAAGAGCTGCGGTCCACGGAAGAAGAGGATTCCGGCGGCCATCTTCACAGGTAAGTATAGAAGTCACCGGAGCGCGGGGATTAAGGTAAGCGCTCCGGTAAGCTTTCTGTACGTCCCTGCATCGGGGTTGTCTCGCGCCGAACGGGGGGGGGGGGGTTGAAAAAAAAAAAAACCTGTTTCGGCGCGGGACAACCCCTTTAACTTTTTTGAAGATTTCATAAGTACTTTCTCTAAAATAAATTAGCATCTTATGTCAATAAAGCCCATAGTGCAGTTGACCAAGTGGAGGTAATTAAGTTAATAACAAAGGCAGTTTATTTACAAAATGTGCTTCCAAATTTTCTATTTTTTCTGAAGTAATTGGAGTTAGTATGCCACTTTTTAGCTGGTGAGTTTTCAGTAACTGCTTATTAAGTTGACTGGTTATAAGTGGCATAGCAGACTTTACTGATATACAGTACATGAAATGTAACGCATAAGAGACAAAGTGTAAAACAGTAACTGTAAATACATCGTAAACTTTGTTACATAATTTATTTTATGGATTCCTCTGTCTAACCGACTGGTAAAAATGACAGATTAAGAAGGTAGTGGTGATCACTGTGCATGTTAAGATCCCTTCACTTTGAACATTATTCTCTTTGATTTATAACTAAACTTTTATTTCTTCTACTTTCCAGAAGAAAAGCAGCATTACACGACTTGGAATCCTAAATAATCCCACCTCCAAAATGACTGAAGAGAACACATTGATATCCCGTGCCATTTGGGCTGCACTTCTTACACAGAAAAGCCATAACATGCTTGCATTCTTCACAAAGCTTTCAAAAGAAGAAACAATGGATGCGCTTACAAAGGGTCGAAAAATCAAAGAGTTCTTGGTTTCGGTAAGCATACATTTCTTGCTCTGTGAATTCTATCAAGGTGAGTATTCATTAGCTGCACACATACTTGCAATTCAATTAAGCCCAGCACTCTTATTCTTCTCTGCCGCAGGAAATAAGTAGAAAGCATTTTAATTTCAAATCTTATACTTTAAACGTTTACTAAATCTACATTACTAACTCAAGTACTTTCTATGCTAAATAGCTATTGGTAAAAAGAAAGTGGTACATCTCATGTGGTCCTGCATGTCATTGTCATATTTCCCAGTGGTTGAAATGGGTATATAATGAATAGAGATGAGCGAACATGCTTGATGCTCGTTCGAGTAGTAGGATACACGATGGTGCTCGTTACTCGGGTGAGCACCACGCTGTGTTCGAGAAAATTTTATGGCCCCTCCCCGCTTTACCACTTTCTGCTGTGACGAGACAGAAAGAGAGAGCTCGGCGGGTCTATTGAAAAATGCTTGAGTCTCCCATTGACTTCAATAGGGTTCATTACTCGAACAGAGCTCTCGAACATTACAAAAAGCTCGGGTCGAATAACGAGCACCCGAGCATTTTGGTGCTCGCTCATCTCTAATAATGAACAAATGTACACGCTCAGCTTTATTAACCCCTTAAGGGCACTGCCTAGTTTTGTCCTTACTGATTCAGCAAAGAGGGACGGCATGCTGTGTTCTCCGCGAGCAGCGCTAATAGCATTGTATGCATCCTGCTGCCCGTGGGAGAACAAACGCAATGTATTTAGAGAGCAGACCACCTGCTGTTCTCTAAATCCATGCAAACAAAGCTAGTTAGCTACTAATGGGCTGATTAGCCCATTAGTAGCTAATGCAAAACGATCACTCAAAACTGTCAGTTTCTGACGGATTTTGAGCGATCATCTTTGTGTGTAAATGGACCTGATGATAAGGATTTGCTACAACTTTTGCCCATTTATAACTCTGCAAGAATTCTGCAGCATATCAGTGTCAAAATCTGCATGTAAAATGTGCAGACTTTGTCTATGGTGGATTTTTCCGCTATGTGTGAAAGCACCCTAGGGCTGCTTAAAACTTCACTACTAAGGTCAAGCTGAGCAATAAAATACCCAAATTGCTTGTGTGTTGCCAATAGTCTTAAAGGGGAAATTGAAATGTATTCATGTCAATCCCTTTACCCTTGGCATCTTTATGACAGATTCTTTCTGGTCCTTTCTCTTAAATTACTTTAGGGTATGTTCACACGGGTTGGAAATAGGGTGAATTTTCCACAGTGGAAATCATTGTGGATTGGATTTTAATAGATCCTACATGCTGTAAAGAAAATCCACATTGTGGATCCAAAACCGCATCATGTCAACTTATGGTGCGATTTTCAAAGTGGATTTCACTCCTTCAAGTGAGGGGGTTAAAAGGGGTTGTCTCGCGGCAGCAAGTGGGGTTATACACTTCTGTATGGCCATATTAATGCACTTTGTAATGTACATCGTGCATTAAATATGAGCCATACAGAAGTTATTCACTTACCTGCTCCGTTGCTGGCGTCCCCCTCGCCATGGATCCGTCTAATTCTGATGTCTTCTGGCGTTTTTAGACGCGCTTGCGCTGTGCTGTCTTCTGCTTGATGAATGGGGCCGCTCGTGCCGGAGAGCTGGTCACCGTGTTGTCATCGTAGCTCCGCCCTGTCACGTGTGCCGATTCCAGCCAATCAGGAGGCTGGAATCGGCAATGGAACGCACAGAGCCCATGGTGCACCATGGGAGAAGACCCGCGGTGCACCATGGGAGAAAACCGCAGTGCATCCCTGGGAAAGGACCGGCGGCCATCTTAGGGAGAAGATTTTTATAACTCATTTCGTTGGATCGGTGAGTAGCAAGCGGTTTAAAAACCGCTTTAATTTGCTATTTTATGCCAGGGGGGTGACAGGGGGAATGGGCTAATGTAAAATTTTGAAGCTTGCCACGAGACAACCCCTTTAATTCTGCAGTGAATCCACTTTAGGGTGAATGCCCATGAACAGATTTCTACCGCGTTTCCCGCGTGTGAATTCTGCAGCTGTTAGGTTTTATTGAACCTAATAGCTTTCAGCCTGCCAATGCTCACATGCAGAATTCTACCACGGATTTCGGCAGCTGGGAAATAAATTGCGGCATGTTCCAATTGCTGTGGATTTACACAGCGGGAGGTGCATTAATGGAGATAGCGGAAATCCGTGCGAAATTGCCCAATCACCAGCAGGCACTTTGTTTTCGATCGCGGTACTCCCATGGCGTAAATCTGCGGGCGTATCCTGCAACGCTTGTGGGCATGAGCCCTTACTGTGGATTCACTGTGGGCTTTCTGCTATGGAATTTCGTCTGCGAAATGCGTGCTGTAAAATCTGCAACAATGTACAGGACAATGTAAGCGAATGGGGTTAGCAAGCGTTATTCACGACCAGTGGAAAATAGATATGCTGCAGCTTTTAAAATCTATCATGTAAAAGTGACGGCTTTTCACCATGGATTTCATTCACTACAATGGGGGAAATCTGCAACAAAGTGACATGCGGATTTATGCTGTGATGGGTGATCATACCTTATTGTTCTGCGCTTTTATTAACCTCCTCATTAATTCTAATGGAATTTTGGAAACTCTGGCTTTCATTTGCTAAACGATACAGACTGTCTCTCTGTGTTTCCATGTATGACTGCAACAATCAAAATCATAGCGGAGATGATAAATATATGTCTTTGTGCTACTTAAAATCTGTCCAGTAAATTAATTAAATGTTACAACGTGCCACAATAGGAGAAGGTAGGTTGAGAATGAACTTTCTACCGTGTTTTAGTTTGTGCATATATTAGTTTTTGTTGAATGCAATATGTTAACGCATGAAATGCCCATAGCTAATATAGGTTTATTGCTTCTAAAATATGTAAAATTCAAACTGTACGGTCTAAGTATGGAATTGATTTCACAAATGAGTAGCTAGATTACTTCATGAATGGGTAAACAAAAATTGTGTATTCTGCATTGCTTCTAGTCCCTGACCCTTCTCAATACAAATGCTAATCAAGGTTCTGAAGGACTTCTTCTTGCCAATCAAAACTTGGATATAAAGTCATTTCTAGAATTTACATATAGATTAAAACTGGAACATATTATTTTGGAATTTAATTCAATGATACATCTCCTTTCAGTCGTTACAATGATGTTAAAGCATCGTTTACATAAAACTATATAGTGTTAAAGTTACAGTTTTTGAAGTGTAGCATTAAATGTAGGCCAAAAAATAAGTGCAGTTGAAGTAATGGTCAGTCCCAGTTAAGGGCTTGGTCAGAGCATTGTTTTTGGGTGCACAAAAAGAGCGCTTCTAAAAGAACCAATTGTTTCCTACAGAAGCGCTCACATGAGAGAATGTAGTAACGCGAAATGACGCGCACCTAAAAAAGACAGAACATTGGCTATCTGTGGTGCGCGATGTGCAGGAGTTTCCATTGACTCCTATGGGAGCAGGAGTTAATGGAAACTCCTGCGCTCTGAATAGATTCGCTGCAGCTTACAGCAGGTCATTTAACCCTTTCCAATACCAATTTGTATCCTGGTTTTCCTAGGGGGCTTACTCTTTTTCTGCCATTTTCTAGTCTCCAGGGCAGATGATCCACTGCATTACTAACCAATGCAGCATATGCATGTCCGCTCACACGAGCAGACAGTGACTGCGATTTTCCGCTGGCAGAGAAAAGAATCGCAGCATGCTCTATTTTCATGCAGGCTCTGCATGGATGGCTTCCGTTGAAGTCAATGAAAGCCGTCCAACTAGTGACCTTGTCGCCTAGCAACGGCACAGGAAAATCTATACTGCGCATGTTCAACAGCGAGCCATCCGAACCGTCCGCAGTACAGAAAAAGAAGATCACTGACAGGTATGCAGGGTCACCGGCCATTCATGTGCATGTGGTATAAAATAGAGATGTAGCATACAGGAAGTGGAGTATTTCTATCTTTAATGCCTTGGCTGTTTTTAGTGTTTTGACCCATTCAGAACACATCACCAGTATGCTTCATCATGAGTGGCAGGCAGTAGCCAAATGACAAGTATGCTAGCCATGCTGATTGGTGGACACTGCCATCATGCCTGCACAATTGGGAATAGGCTGAGGCTGGATTCACATAAGCGTATATTGACCGGTGTTTTCACGGCCGGCCGATATACGCTACCGTCTGATGCATTGAATTCTAGGGCATATTCTTGCGGCGTAAAAAGCGCCCGGCTGGCCAGGATAGCTCATTTCGTCTGGGTGCTTTTACGCTGACCAGGAAACATAGTTCAGGAACTATCTTTCCTGGTCGAAATATAACCGCTGCCATGGGCTCCTACGGGAGCTAATGACAGCTGCCGGAAAAGGGAGGTGGGAGGGAGTTTAGCAGCATGACTGATAAACTCCCTCCCTCTTCTCTCCTCTCCGCCTCTTGCCCGCTGTTTGCAATGGGAGGTACTGGATGCGGCGGAGGTAGTTGATAAGCTCCCACCCCCTCCCATTGCTGGCTGCCGACAAGGGATAGCGAAGATACTGGAGCTTATCACACTAGCTCCCGCCCCCTTCCCTTGCAGAGAGCAAGTGAAGGAGCAGGAGGGAAGACAAGTTAGCTCTGCTAACCTGTTTTCCCCCACCCGACGGCATCCCAAGCTCGGCATATATGCACCAGACCGGGGCCGTCTGAATGGGCGCACAAACGTTAGATTTGTGCGCCCGTTCATGCGTTTTTACGACGGAGAGGGGCGAAGGTAGAAACGTCAACGTCCGTGTGAAAGAGCCCCAAGAGCTATAATGCATAGCCCCAGTATAATGGTAGGGATCAGAGAAACTAAATAGGTTAAAAGGAGTTTACCTATTCATCAACACAGTTAATGGAATGGGAGTTGCATTATGTAAGAGCCCTTTTACACAGAACAATCATTCAAAAAATCGTTGGATCTTGTGAATTTAATAGATAATTGTTCAGTGTAAACACAGCCAACGATTGAATGATGAACAATAATTCGTTCGCATATCGTCCATTTTATGCAGGCACAAAAATGATCATTTTATCTAAACGGTGGTCATTCACATTCATTAGTACAGTGAAAGTGAATGGCCAAACGATCTGGCAAATGACATTTCAGCAATGTGTCCGCCTGCATAAAGTGTCTGTACTAGCAAGCTCTGTCATGGTTTACTAGTGCAAAATATTTCTCGCTCCAAAAGATGTTTTTTGTTTTTTTTAAGGCGATAGCAGAGGAAAGCAGAAGAAAAATGAATTGCATATTTTTAATGCATGAAAAATTTTAAAAAATTGTATTTTGTGTGTTTTGTTTCCCTTCTCTATGGGGAAAAACAGTCAATCATAGGATGCTGCAAAGTGCACGTGGAGTTCACCAAGTTTTGAAAAAAAACAAACTATTGTCTTAAGATTATGTTCTTATCTAACAACAACAAGATGCTGAGAAAAATGATGTCGGTAACGCTGGTAGCTCATTACCTTGCAAAGCCTGCAACATTTAGGAGTGTTTTTTCTGATTTTCAAAGTTCAAATCTTATCAAATATATACATTTCTACTGTGGCAATTTGATTCTTAGCCAATTAAGATGTTAGGCAAGTTGAAATTACGAAGTAATTTATTGTCTTGTTTCTCCAGGAAATGGATGATGATGCTTTTGAAAAGAAGTATAATACCATGGGAGTAGACTTACTTCGCGCTCAGGAATTGTACTGTCGTGAAGTTCTCAAACTATTACCTGGGCAGATGGCTGTGATCAGTAATGGAAGGGTAAGATTAATTAGCTACGGAGAAAATCTAGAAAGATAACATTATGGAAGCTCTGAATTATGTGGTGATCTTTGATGTACTGCAGTTCTTCATAAATGTATTGGCTATTTTCCTCTCTTCTACTTAATGGAAATCTGTCACCATCTTTTTGCAGTACTCTCTGAGAGCAGAATAAGATAGCGACAAGCTCATCTAATTACAGTGTTATGTCTGCTGTGTGTATCTCTGCAGTAGTTTGGCAGAAACTTGGATTTAATTCTAGCAGGCACACACAGTGAACACTAGTTCTCAATATTCACGAGTTACTAGCTAGCCAGAGGCACCCCTGCTCTCATTATGTGGTTCACCCTCCTCCTGTCAGTGTCCGCTCGGGCAGCCTGTTTATATAGGCAGATACATCATTGGCTCGTTCAGGCAAGAAATCCTTCAGTCATTCACATTCCCTTTATAATTGAATAAGAACGACTGAACAAGTGCTGGTTAAAGTGAATGAAAAAGTGAACCAGAGAACAATGATTTTTATATCTGCATAAAAAGAACGACTAACGAAAAGCGAACGATTATCGTTCGGTTGTTGGTTGCGCTTAGACGGAACGATTATTCATTTTCGCTTGTTCTGATGACTTTTTGAATGATAATTGTTCCGTCCAAAAGGGCCCTTAGATGCTTTCCACACTCTGCTCTTCACTGTACAAACTCTTTCCTGCTGCTATCTCTAAGGCCTCTTTCACACGAGTGATGCATGAATTCCCACAATCAAGCCCCGAGCTTCAGACGCATTTTCTCGTCCATTCGCACAGGCAGCTGTAATCCTTTCCCAGCGTTGGATGCAGCTAAACATAGAAGTCTATGGGAGCTTCCAGCATTTATCAGCTAAAAGATAGGGCAAGGCATATCTTTTACAGCCACATATAAAATCGGGTCACCGTTGACCTGTTATTCCTGGCGCGACGTTCTTATGTGGCTAAAAATCGCTCATCTGACTGAACACATTGGAAACCATAAGCACGATTTACTATATTAGCTACGTAAAAACACTCGTGTGAATAAGACCTAACGCTGAGAGACGGAGGATGAAAGGAGAGAGCCAGGAGCGGTGCTCTGTCGGATGTAAGACAGACTCGGCAGAACAGCCAGATAGGTGAAAAAGTTACAAGGGCTCAACAGCAGCAAAGTGGTAGAGAATTTCTAATGAAAACTATTTAAAAAGTTGCTTAATTCTGTTTTTAGGAAGCAAATGAGCAATGAAAAAATCCAATCCAAGGTTGTCCATACCCTTTAACAGTGAGAATTGCTTTTAATGAACTAACGACCTAATAAATTCTTTCTCACGGAACCCCGATATCATGGCTGCTCTGGTCGTCCTCTTTTTAGCCTGTGGGACTTCCCAGCATCCCTTTATTTCTCATCTCCTCAGGATTCTCTAACGCTTGGCACATGTTCTCGGATGAGAGAACTGAGACCAAGAAGAGGGCTGGCTTACCTCCTTTTGGTCACTTACTTGGTGACTGCTGGTTACAGATGGTGAGGGCAGGCAGCGCTCAGTCACGTGGGGCTCTGTCAACATGTCATCAGGTAGGATAACTGAGGTTTAGAGATGGAAATTATATGCAGAATTAATAATACAGCCTTGTTAATAATTGCTTTCCAATTCTTTTAATGAATGATCGCATAGTCATTTTTGGCCTCGGGGATCATCACCTTCAACTTGTCATACTCTTCAGGATTTGTTAACAGAGGCACCGAATTTTACATCACAAGTAAAGATAAGCTGACCGTGGTCATTCATGTGTTTGGGAACTCCATTATTCTATACCTATTAGATTGGCCACCTACAATAATTATTGATCCTGTCACATTTAATGCTCTAATGTCTTCTGCCACTCCTGGAAGTGCACACAGCAACGGAGATTTCCAGTGCAGTGTGCTTCCCTCTAGTTGCATTTAATCCTCGGATGGAGTGGAAGTGTTGATTCTTTGTAATCTTGGAAGAAATATGGCCTAATCATAAGTGTGTGCAGTTAAAGAGAGTTAAGTGCTGTGGTTTATGGGCGATCTTCTGCTGCTGTGCATGCAATTTACCCATAAATAAAAGCTTACAGGCAATTATTACACCGTGCTTTGAAGATAATTATATAAGTCTTTAATGGATAGTTTAACGCTTCGAGTACATTTTAATGCATTTTATTTTCACATTATCACAGAGATATTGAAATTCGCAGTTTTATTTTTTTCTAACTTTTTTTTTCTATCTTGTTTTAAATTCTTTTGGCAATTATTCCTGTAGTGAGCTAAAACAGTTTGTTTTTATTTATTGTGCTATCTAGGAAATGATTTCTGACCACCGGTTTATGCAGTCTGTAACGGAGCAGACATGAAATGAGCTAGCAAAGGTCCACACTTGAGCAATTACACATTGTATATTTTATCTGCAGAATACTCCAGGCAGCTGCATGATACTTGTATCGTCCTGGAAGTAATTGTTTGTGATGGACTCAATATATGAATCCTGAAACGAGAACCATTTTGACCATGTAACTGTTACGTGGGATAATCGTATATACATGTAGCCTACATAATGGCAGAGAATGCTGCAGGGAAGTTTTCCATCTCCCTGTCTCGAACCGAAGGGTTTTGTGCAAACTACTATTCTGCTTTTAGATATCCACATACTTTATACCAATATGTTTCAAGGGGGGAAATGAATACATTTTTCTGGTTTTGCAAGTCTTTAGCTACAACTTTTTTTCTGGACACTTTTCAAAACTATGGAGGAAGGTGCAAAAAGTGTTTTTAAACATTTAATAAGTCACATATTCACCAGAAATCTGGCACATGTTGCTTACTGAATCTGAGGCCAGAACCTACCATCAAGGCCCCAGGCTCTGTCTCTATTTTTTGTTTTTTCCTCTCTGTATGGACTAGGCACAGCAACTAGACTTATAGTAATAATTGTTATCCTATAGGTTGACTACTACCACTAGGCTCCTAGACTAGTGTATGCCATTGAGCATGGATAACGGCGTGGTGACAACTTGATTGGGTAGCAACAGGATTATCTATCTCCCGTATACCAAATAGACCGGCATTTTACCGGAGGGAGATCACTTAACCAAATATCGGATAGGTTGCTTTCTACTGAGAAATATATACCTTTTACTAGGCTAAAACAAAATTAGACATCACACTTTATGATGGTGCTCATTGAATCTTTGGACAAATGGGTCCAAGGTATCTGGATAATGCTCCAACTTGTATAGGGGAGATTTTTCCTACGTATATGTGTTACTGTGGGGCTCTTCACATTTCCTGATGATCCGCAAATATCAGGTGGTGAAACGCGTTGAGCTAGAGATAAACATCTAAGAGCTTTAAGAAGAAACATCAGAGCTTCAATAAGAACCACACAATATAATAACAATAAATTGCCTAATGGTTGACGTACTAACACAAGTGCCTCATCCGAATGCAAGTTGAATGATTTATCAACTTGGTTGCAGCTTTGAACCCAGATATCCAACCAATTTTTGATATTAGCACTTGGTGACACAATATACCGCTAAGGCGTGTGTTTTGTAATGAATCCTACAGAAGCTGGCAATAAATTACCCAACGATACTGAATTAATTAGTGATCATTGTGCCAGCTAGGGCTCTAATTCTGTCACTTGGGATCACAATTGATGTAACCCTTGTCAGTTGCCCAATCGTCTGAGAATTAACTGTATGTTTTGTGTGTGTGTGTCCTTGTACAGCCCCAGTGCGAGAGTCAGCATATTTGTTTTTCTATTTCCTGGGACATTGTGCCATTAGGCCTCCTTCCCACGAACGGATTTACGCCGCGTAAATTTGCGGCAAAAATCCGCTGCGTTGCCCCCTGCTATTAGGTTCTATTGAACCTAATAGCTCAATGCTCACGATGCGGAATTCCACCGCGGAATTTCGCACCGTGAAATCTCCCGTCCTCACCCGCAGCATGCTCTATTTGCTGCGGGTGTACGCGCTGACGGCTTCCATTGCAGTCAATGGAAGCCGTCCGTTCACGCTATCTCCTGCTGTAACCAGCGGAAGATAGCGTAAAAAAACGCTTTCCCGCCTACCGCCACCGCATCACCGTGTCACATGACGCGACGGCGGTGGGCGGGGAAGCGTCTTCACGCTATCTTCCGCTGGTAAGTATGGGGTCTCTGGGGGGCGCCGTGACGGGCTTCACTGCGGAATATTACGCGGCGGAGCCCGTCACGCTCGTGTGAAGCCGGCCTTAGTGTATATGGTTTTATCAATTTATTACTAATAAAATCGAATTAAAATTTTTAGTCTATTCTGTGAAGGGCAATTTATAAAATGATAGACTTTTCCTGCTCCTGTGAATAGTTCTAAATCTTAGGTGCCATTCAAACAGCAAATAATCGTTGGATCGAGTTTTTGTTAGTTACTCAAGAATTGTTAGGTGATTATTATTTCTCATTGGATCTTTCATGCGGACCTAAAAATCATTGTGCGTTTGCTGTAAATCCACTTACGAACGAATGATTCTCCGAGTTCAGGTCCCAGAGATCCGCTGTCAGGCCAGGGCACACTTCTGAATGTATGTGAAATGCATGGTGCAGAAGACAGTGTGGTTGGGCCCTAAATGGGCATCATAATGCTTTTCTGAATAGAAAGCAGCGGCACAAGGGTTGACTAGAGGTGTTAGGTTTAAATGAATGATCAAAACTATCTAATTGTTGTTAAGTGTAAATGCACTCCAAGCGAACGATATGTAATCACTACGTCACCACTGGTAGCATGCTCCTTCCAGTTTATCTTGCCTTGAGAAGGGCCCAAAATTTTTGCCTGCTCTCAAAGTAAGATGTTTAACAATTGTTGGTCATCTCCATGAGCGCTTAGATGGACCCATTATGAAACGAATCCTGATGACTCTCTTTTAATTACTAATAAGTCTGTCACTGGATCATGTTGTGGTTTTTTTGTTTGTTACTGTTAAAAAGCAACAGAAACTATAATGAAGACTAGTGGCAGTGTGAAAAGTGCCCAATAATAATAATCTTTATAAAGTGCCAACATGTTCCGCAGCACTTTACAAATCAGGTTGACCATGTACAGGCAAAATCCGACATTAGATACAGTATAAAACTAAAAAACAAGCTGAATAATAGGAGGGAGCACCCTGCTTGTAAGAGCTAACAATCTATGATGAAATAAGGGTAAAGGCCCATTTAGATGGGCTGAATGTTGGGCAAATGATGCCCGATATTCGTCCCTGCATACACTCACTCACATGCTGCTACACGGGAGCTAGTATCGCCGGCTCACTCACAAAGAGGCCAGCAGGGGGCGGGGAGGCTGCAGGAGTTTTTTCTCCTCTTGCTTCCCCGCCCCTCTCTATTGACTTAACATAGCGGCCTTTCTATACTGAACGGCTGCTATTTACACTGAACGATCAGCGTTCAGCTCATCGTCCATTGTTTATGCAGCTGAACGATGATCGTTCAGTGTAAATAGCAGCCGTGCAGTACTGAACAGCAGCTATGTTAAGTGAAGGGAGAGGGTTGGGGTAGAACAAGGAGAGAAATCTCCTTCAGCTGTCCCACAGCGAGCCAATGACGCTGGCTCCTGTGCAACAGCACGAGAGCGAATATGTGCAGGGACGAGTGTCGGGCATCGCTTGCCCGACAGTCGTCCTGTGTAAATGGGGCTTTAGTCTAAGGTCATTAGCAGAATGGAGAGCATAAATAGAGCAGTAAACAAGGATAAGAAAGGAGATATAGGGTGGTGCAGCACTGTGGAGAGCTTTATGGATGACAATAATGAGTTCTGTTGGAGTAATCCCTTAATTTAGGTAATACTCAGGGGGTATTGAAGCTTCATCAAACAGGTATTCCCAATTATCTGTACTGTGCACTGGAGAAAAACACAACATGCAGCAACCAAGTGTTGCTCAAAGAAAGTTAGTTCGCCATTGTTCTAATTCTTGTAATATTACAAAGGAGTCTGTAATAGAGCTATCATAAGTGGACACCGTGTTACACCTCTGTAGTGTTAAAAGAATGCATTGTTGTAAAAACGTTGATGATATGTAATATGAAGCTTACATACATTATTATTTGATAAGAAGTACAAAAACTTGGATATAATGACTATATATACTTCAGGAAAAACTCGCTTCACATGAAGATGTATTAAACCATTAAATAACAAGTATAACACAGGTCCTCTAAATACTTCCACAGGTTGAATTGTATTCTGTAGTGGATTGGCAACCACTGCAATGACTAGCATGGGGTCGAGGCATCAGTGAAATGGTTGGACAAAAAGATGAGCCTTGCTGTTGTGTTCAGGATAGATTGCAGAGGGGAGAGTTTAGTGATGGGAAGACCAATCAATAGAAAGTAGTCAAAATGAGAATGGTTCAGGGCAGCAATAAGAGTATATGCTGTTTTTGTAGTAAGAAAAGGGTGGAATCTGAATATGTATTTGAGGTGCAGGTGATTCAATATAGGGAGTGAAGGAAAGAACAGAGTGAAATATGAGATTGGATGAGGTGAGAGGGAATTGGGTCAGTAATACAGGCAGTAGTGTGAGAAGAGAGGAGCCTGGAGACTACTTCTTTAGTTATTGGGTCAAATGCTGAGTGTGAACTAGAGGAGGTACAGGAGGGAAGGTGATCAAAGCTACACGAGATTTGGGGATTACTTCCTGCCAATTATTGTCAGACTTCTCTTTTGAAATAAGTGTCTTAATCCTTAGATCTGTCATATGTGACTGTACTTTAGGACTAAAGAGGCAGTGAAAAGTATCAGAATCATTTTGGGTTGTTAGATAGGCAGGAGATGAGAGTGGTGAAATAGTCTTTTTTTGGCATGGTGAAGGGCAGAATTATACGTTCTGAGCATGAATTTGTAATGGAGGAAATCTGTTGACGTCTGTAATTTTCTCCACAGGTGTTGAGCACACCTTGAGCACTGCTGAAGGAAACCTGTTTGAGGTGTGTGCCAAGGTTGCCATATTCTGCATTGGGAGGGTTGGAGTGTTGGGGGAGCCTCTTTTGAGGATTGCATTATAACATTTGCAGCCTGATCGGAACAGGAAAAGGAAGAGATTGGGGACCAAGATGACTGTAGAGAGTCTATAGATTGCTAAGTGCTAACAGCCTGTAAATTTCTGTTTGTGTGATTGGCAGGCTTGTTTTGTCAGAGGCAAGAATACTTGGTAGTAAAGGAAAGAAGGTTGTAGTCAGAAAGCGAGAAAAAGGAGTTTAAAAAGTTTAAGATAGAATAGAGCTGAGAAAGAATCGAATCAAATCAAGTGTATTGCTGTGTTTGTGTGTGAGAAGCACTGAATTATAAATGGTATAAACCAGAGGATAGTGATAAACACTGAGAGACAGATGAAGAATTTTGATGGTCAGTAGGGGTGTTAAAATCGCCCATAATGATAGCTGGTATATAACAAGAAAAACAATAGGAAAGCTACAAGGCAAAGTGATCTAGGAACTGTCGGTGAAGGCCTAGAGGGGGTGGTAAACAATCACCACTCACAGGTAGAATGAATGGAAGAGTCTGGTTGCATACCTTAGAAGGGGAGAATGTAAGTGCGGAGATGGTAGTAAACTGGAAAATGCATTTTGGAGAAAGAAGAATGCCTTCACTACCACCACGCCTATTCTCAGGTTAGCGTGAATGGGAAACATATAGCCCAGTGTTAGGATGTATTCAACAGGCAATGTTCCCATGTGAGTTCCCTCCGATTCTGAGATGAACAGAACTTACATGGATGTATGGCCGCTTTCTGTGTCTTTTTTTGTCAGTTTATATTTTTCTTTTCTGTTTAATTTATTGATTTTAGTGTAGAGACTCACAAGGAAATGAGGACCCTTGATGCAGACTTGTGAGCTTGTGTACTTTGGCCAGTGCCTCGAATTTATCAGAAAAATGTAGTGTGTTTTTGAACGTTTGGGGAGCCCAGGGTGCCATTGGGGTTCACCTATGAGGTGAACCACTTCTACTCACAAGAAACAGGAACCCATGACGTGGGTTATAAGCTCATATATTTTGGCCAACATATTAACCAATGCCTCATATTTATCAGTAACATGCAGTGCGGCTTTGAACATTGGGGGAGCCCAGGGTGCCATTGTGGTTCACCTATGAGGTGCAAGGCAACCCGCTGGATTAAAATATGGCGTCATTAATAGGTTGTAAGTCGCATGGTGCACTACACGTACCATGTGGCCTGACACCCTGTATCTATTCTTTTGTGCAGGAATAAACACTAAGCAGCCGCCCCCCTCAATACAAGGAAGGTGTGAGAGTGGCTGCTCCTCGGTACCTTGCACTTCTGTGTTGGCTCCGCCATTTAGCAGTTTGGCTGTCTGCATGTTGAGGGATTTGTGGCGTTTATACCTGCCCTTTTGTATCAGTATATCACTAAGTCTATGGCTGCTTGCTGTGATTTTTTTTGGGGGGGGGGGTCTGTTCATATTTCCCTTTTCTGTGATGTAGATAAAATTAGATTTGCTTGGGTTAGCCCATATAATTAATATACCTGTCTCCTGCCATGTTAAACTGATGGAAGGAGGTTGTAGATGGTGCATTTGAGTATTCTGTTCACTTCTGGTACAATTGTGATGAGCACTTAGAGGATGTACTTCGGATAATGCACAGGCTACACTGTAAAAACTAATTTCCCCTTGTTTAATAAGCCTAGTCTCTGAGATCCTCCAATATAAGATAAAATGGTTACTATGTACCAATCCAGGGATGACAATACAGTCTCATTTTAATGATATTTGTGTGTAGTACTAATGTATTCCGCTTTCTGGTTGCCCCTCATTGTATCAAGTACCATAACAATGGGCAGAGAAAATGACAAGCATTTTTTATAATAAGGTTTTATAGTACTTTATTCTCTTATCAGTATAAAAAAAATCCTACTGGAAAATGCTGAACATCCGTTCTTTTTATGTCTGCTACCTGATCCTGCACGTTCATTTCAGGTAACGGTCTACATTAAACATCCTGCCATGAATAGTGCGAGGACAGCAGGCGTTTATGTGATAGTCCTTCACTTCTTAAAATAAGTTCCAGACTTGTGTCTCCAAACTATAAGTATCAAAGTGTCAGAATGTTGGAATGGCGTTCTAGGGACATCTAAGTGTTTTGTTAACAGTTCTTGGTCAGTTATGCTGTTTTGTTTCTTCTTTTTCTCTTTTAGATATTAAGCAATGTTAATTCAAATGATTTCCACGAAGATGACTTTCATTTATTGGAAAAGATTACATATTCTACCTCGGGAGAGAAGATAAAAAACCTTGTGAAAAAAATTGCAGTGCCATCAAAACGGTAATTGTAAATTCTAGTTTGAGAACCACGATAAAAAATACTTAATACAGTGCATGCAGTGATAAACCTTCTAACCTCAACTCCGTGTTTGCTGGGGTTGGTTATAAATAGTTAATTCACACCAGTTAATGCTAATAATAGGGAATATATTATGCAGTGGAAAACCTTATAACCCTACCTTTGCATTTGCTTCGGCTGGTTATTTTGGCAAATAATTGATAACCCTAAAATACCTGCACTTATGTTAATTGCTGTGTTAATAAAGAAAGGGGCTTCCTTAAGCCGGGCTCACATGGCCGTATGTGGAATCCGCTTACGGAGACCCACAGCGAACTCCAGCTATGAGCCCAGCTGTGACCCAGCGTATGGCCACGTAGTGTACTGCCTATCACAGCGTACTCCAGCAGGCGGTCATGCACAGTACACCTTTTATTTTCCATGAGCGGATTACGCAATCCCGACCCGCTAATGTGAGAGGAACTGCATAATCCATTACATTTGATTGATCCGCATATTACTGTAAATCAATCGCTCAAGTAATTCGCAATTACTATCCGCTCGAGTGAGACTGGCTTCAGTGACGTCCTTCTGAAGCCGGCCCATCTCTGTTATATACTGGAGCGAAGGCCAACAGAGTTATCCAGTGATGATCCCTAGGGCATAGCCTAAGCGTTTTAATTGCTTAATTCTATTTTATTTTATGTACAGCAACTCTGAAGGTCTCTTTGACCTACCATTAGCAGGAGAGGTGTTGGATGGAAGGGATAAATCAAAAAAGCCATGTTCTACGACATTTTATCTACAGAAATCTAAATGTTTATATTTTTTCAGCTCTCACATTTTAGACTAAGGTCCGAGTACATAACTCTATATCCAAAGCTTATCCACAGAGTCAGATTTATGAGTGAATGTATAAATGAAACATTCACTGTTCATAGAAAAGTTTTGGCTTGGGACCCGAATGTGTTCATGTCGTATTTTGTAAAGCTGCTTCAGTATTATTTTTCAGGTAACGGTCTACAATAACCATCCTGCCATGAATAGTGCGAGGACAGCAGCCGTTTATGTGTTAGTGGTAACCACTCTAAAGTGTTACAATGAGTAACTACAACGGTGCACTGCAACATTTCTACAACTATGTCTACACTTAATTTATCATCTGAATCCAGGGACCAGACATCCCTTGATTGCTGAGCTTTGTCCATAGGCTGCAGCAGCCTGTGACATGCCAAACACAGGCTGCTGCAGCCTGTAAGTAATATGTCACAGGGGAGACCAGGAGCTGTGGCTGTGGACACAGTGAGGAGCCAGAAGACATGAGTATTAGCTTGTTTATTGTTTTTGCACTTATAGAGCATATTTAGATAAAACTCAAATAAGTCTGAAACCCCTTTGACATGGAGGGTTAAAAAAAGATAGACACTAGCAGTGACATTCCTTTTAAATATATTAACACACCTAATCCAGGACAGATGCTTTTAGTGTACTTGCTGTGATCTACTACTGTTTTCTCAAGTATGAATGGCATATTCCACATAGCAATGTCCATACTGTACTCTAGGTAGAATACTGTTGCCAGCAAAGTAGTGCCACCAGTACAGAATAACCCACGCCACGCAGAATTATCCATAAAATTGTGCCTCCTTATAGAAGTAACCATAAAATAATCACATAAAAGTAACCACAGAGTCATTACTACTACAGGAATGCTATCACAGATCTCCCAGATGTTGTACCTCTATGCAGTATTATACACTTCTCTGCTTTATGGCCCTGCATTGGTCTTTTCTAGCAGAAACTTAGTTTGAGCCCAAGAGCATGCCCTTGAATGTAGCAATCTCCTCCTGTGCCAGTCTGTTCAGTCAGAGACCGGAGAAGTCTGCTCATGATTGATATCTTTTAGTAGGCTAGAGGTATGGTATTCCAACACCGTGCCAGAAATCCTTGACTGAGCAACTGAACTCAATACTCCTACTTGTCGAGGGGTTGGAGAGTCGGCCATAAAGGATGTGTAGATTTTTGTTGTGTTCCACTAAAACAATAATAGTGGTGGTTTTGTCAAAGAAAAGCGGCAATAAAACAGAATGCAAGTTTGGCATTTTTGTGCCTAAGTAATATTGCAGATCTTTAAAGCGACCCTCTAGTTTTAGGATAAAATTTTGTCTTTCGTCCAGAGAAAACATTTATATTACCTACAGTTGGTCTTCTGTCCTGATGCCCTTCTGATCTGTTGGTCCAGGTCCCATGTTCAGCTGTCCAAGATGGCTGACACAGTCTTCATGCTATCTAATCCCCACAGTGTATTACTAGTGTTAGACTACCAGTGTGCTATACCTGCTCTTTCAATGGCCAGCTCTGCTCACATGACCATTGCAGGGAAATCAGAGAGCAGTATTCTGCATGCACTAGGTAGCTAGAAAAGTGCAGTAGCCATCTGACAGCTGAAAATAGGATCCAGAACCAGTGGATCGGAGGAACAACCACAAAGTAGAATGACAGCAGGTAATATACTCTTTCCATCTTTTTCCTGGGACAGAATTGTGTCCAAAACCTGCTTTAAGATGATATAGTTTCCTGTGTAATTTCACCCTTAATGGTTCGCTGTCCTTTACTCTTGTTCTTGCTTTACTAACATTTAAAAGCTTACTTTTTTATATTTTCAAGTACTTCAAGTGATTTGGTTATGAAAGTGGATTCTCTTCTCTCATCTATGCCCAAGGGAGAGACCAGACAAGATCTGAAATTTCTAAAGCAGAAACACAGGTACATACCTGATTCTATCTACCTTAATCTGTATACATAGTATAAAAAGATCCCAATTTTAGAATTGAAAGATAACGCGTAGACCAAGTTTTATGCTTTTTGTGCTCATCTGTTATACCAGATTGCCATAAGGATATGACATGATGATAGTCCCTCTCTTGTTTGTGTATCGCAGCTCCTATTCTTTTTCTATTGCTGCAATAGATTTACTTAGCTAAAAGCATAAGGCTGGGTTCACACAGGGCGGATTTGCCGCGGTTTTGCCGCAGCAGATCCGCCCGCGGTAAAACCGCCTGTGGCCGCTAATCCTGGGATTAGCCAGCCATGTGGATGAGATTTCTCAGAAATCTCGTCCACACGGGACGGCTAATCCGCTGCGGTAAATCCGGTTTCCAAAGATTGAGCATGACTGTTTACTTTCGTTTTTTTGTTTATTTACGTCGCGGCCGCGCTCTCCTCTATGAGAGCGCCGGCCGCAACGGAAAAGCATGCGGCCGGGCCACTTCTCCCGGCGGAAATCTTGCGGTTTTTGCTGCGGCCAAACCGCGAGATTTCTGACGGGAATACGCCCCGTGTGAACCCAGCCTTAGAATTCTTTCTCAATTTGTGCCAAAAACTGGCATCCATGCCTTGTATGATATTTATGTATTTTAGACCCTTTTTAAGCCTCACTCATCAAAGGCTGTGACTTATTGGAAAGGGGTTTGGTTTCACGTGAAAAGGGGCATGGCCAAAAGTGCCAAAACTTTGGAACACACTAATAGAGGATGTAAATGTGGGGCAAGACATGCACTGAATTGGTCGACATGAGCCACTGTGATAAATTCGATGCATTTATTAGACTGTCTAATCTACATGTACACTGTCTATTAGACAGGATTAGTAAATGTTCCCAATTATGCTTAATGTTTTCTTCTCCTCATAAAGGGAAAATATTATTGATTGAAAAAAAGTAAATACCTGTGAATATATCACATTTTTCATATGATGAATAACTTTATAGATGACCTGCCTGCTCTTCTTTAATGTCTGTTTTAACTCCTTAAAGACCAGGCTATTTTGGTCCTAGAGGACCAGAGACTTTTTAGAGTTTATACCCATATGGTGGTTTTACTGCCCTATTTTTAATTCTTCATCTAGCAAAATAATTTTTGCTGAGTATTTTTTTCCCGTAACATATAGGGCAATTTTTATATATCTTTTTTTTTCACTGACTTTTGGTTTCTGTTTTTTTATTTTCCTGGGTGTAAAAAGCTAAAAAACAATGATTGTTTTTTTTTTTAATTTGTAGTTGTATTTTTTTAATTATTATATACATATATGCTAAAATAAAGAACGGGAATTCGTTCCTCATTTTGTTTCAGACGTATATAGTTTTGTATTACAGGGTGCATACGTGTCGGCAGTTAGTCATTATCTTTTTTTTCATGTATATATTTTTATTTTATTCTGTAATTTTTGTAACTATTTTTTTACTATCTATGACTGCCATGATGTCATATAAAACCTCTGGGGGGGGGGGGGGGTCATCCATATTGTGTTTTTTTTTTTTCTTTTTATTATTTCACACTTTTCTACTGTAGCTGGGAAATCCATAGGAGGCCCAGTTACAGGGGAACCACCCCCTGTAGTGACAGTAGTCACTGGCAGAGCTGATCAGGGTTTGCTGTAATAATGGAGCTCTGCTGTCACAGAAGAGCACCCCGCGGTCACGTGATCACCGGGTCGCATAGTGAAAGTCGGGCTTTCACTTTCACTTTTTAGTACATAGCGCTTCTCCTCCAGGTCCTCTGCTGTGTCTGACAGCTGAGGACCCGACTTGCTATTGCTTAATTGCAGAGACTTTAATCCCGCACCTTACTTCTGCTATCAGCAGATATTAAACCCATGGACTAAGCTCTGTATATTTACCGCGCTTGGTCTTTAAGGGGTTAATTAAAGAGGGCTGTCCAGCTTTGAACTATTGATGAGCTATTTTCTCTTGTGACCCTAGCTGATCAGCTGTTTGCCAGACCACCGTCAGTGGGAAGGGAGCCGGATGCACACTGCTCTGTACACTGCACATTGGCCTGGATTGTATTGCAGCTACTGTACCCATTGATTTCAGTCATCTGCAATAAAAACCCATTCCAGCATTATTTCATAGGGAGTTCAATATTTAATATAACAGACATGTTAGGGGAGCTAGCACATCCTCTTTATTGCACCGTAAGAAACTTCTTTAGTAGATGTATTATTTAGAGGACAATCACGGTACAGTTGTTCAAGTGCTTCCTCTGTTATTTATCACTTTTCATAATTAAGATTTTTATTGGGTTTTGAAAAAGAAACCTCATACAAAACCAGCAGTTGTAGTACACTTAAGAAAAAGAGAGTCTTAGGGAGACAGAGGGAAAAAAACACATAAAAGCGATAACCAAAAGGAAAATAATATAGGGGTTGCAGAAGCAGAGAATACAGTGTATGTGGTAAACATGAGCTTTTCCCATGCGAAAATCTACAGAGATTTGCAGCACTTAGGGTGGTTTCACATTTGCAGCAGGGATTCCAATTTCCTGCTTCGTTCAGGGAGCGTTAATGGAGAATCCCTGCAGCCGACCCTCGGCAGATGGACTCCATCTCAGCTGTTCAGCTACTTCCTTTCATCCAAGTCAAAAATTTAGTCATTAGAAATAATTATCCGGAATTATAACTACCAAAACAGTAACAAAAAAGAAGGGGAGAAGGAAAAGAAAAAAAAGAGGGAGAGGGTTATTGAGGACAAGACACGAGGTTTATATGTGGGGAGGGGGAATGGTTAGAGGTTGGGCACCTTCATATCTGCCTGGTCTATAGAGTTCTTCCAATCTCATGGTTTCACTTGAGCCGCTTCCCATTAAACAGTGGGTGTAGAGGAGGCACTAATAGGCTGACTCAGATCGCAGGGGGTAATCTGGGCAAGGGCCGTTCTTCCGGTACTTTAAACCGGCTCTGCGATGGAACCTCCACCCAGAGGTTCTGATGCAGATGTGAAACTGGCCTTACTTGCCTTGGGGAAAAAGGAGTCCAACCTTACCAAAAAAGTTTTATACAGCAGTATTAACAACTGGAGAGGTGGGTGATAGCTGCCAGGTGAGATCAGTCAGTCTGACAGGTGCTATATAAGTCTGGGTCTTGGAAGAGTAGGAAGAGTCTGCTGCTTCCCTTGTCAGGGCAGAACATTTTGGGCTGCCTGGATTAATTTGACAACCTGGAACCAGAATCGCCTTATCAAGGGACAACCCCACTACATTTGGGACTTGTGACTCCTCTCCTGCCAGCAGTATCAACAGCTATCAGGAAGTCTTGGGAACCAATATGAAAGGTATTCTTTATTTAAAATAGTATCTCATTTATAAAGTGTCTTGCGCTTTTGTGGCTATGAGCGATTTATGTGTGAAAGCAAAGCACTTTGTCCAGTTAGAGGGAACAAGGAATTTAAATTGTAAAATGCAAAAACTTGAACTTTCCTTGTATTATCTGGTTAATTGTATATTTTAATTTTTTTTAAACTTTTCTAGCCTGATCAAAGTGCAACCTCAAGAAGAGGGTCCTTTTCTAGATGTAATTGCTGTGGTTGATCCTCTCTCGCGAGAAGCTCAAAAGATGTCACACTTATTAATTGTAAGTGCAAAAAAACGTCTGTCACATTCAGAATGGGTATTGAAAACAATGTGATATTAGTTCTTTTAGTATTTTTAATGTTAGAAACCTTTCCAGCTGTTGCTCTACAGATCTGTCTAGGAACCCATCCAATAGGTTGTTTTAATACAACCAGTGCCTTACAGACAATTGTATGGGGAAGTCTCAGCAAACGTGTGACTGTAATCTGCACAATACAAGAGAAGTGTTACAAATAATACATTTCTGCAATGTAAATTTAGATTTTTCTAATATTAGATTTTACGATTTAGTTAGATTTGTTACATACACAGATTTCCCAACTTTTTGTTTGCTTTATAGAATGTATTATCTGAATGAAAAAACAGAAAATGAGCTATTGATTAAGTTTTTATGATATTTGTCATCACAGGCAGGAACACTTTGAAAGACAAGGGCTAACACTTCAGTTGGGTGAGAACCTGAACTTCAGGTGGTTTGCTGCGGCCGACTCAGAAGTTCATAAAAATCCAGAAAAGTAGTGTTGAATGCTAAGAGCAGTCTGGTGGTAGTGGGGGCTCAGTGGTTAGCACTGTTGCCTTGCAGAGTTCTATCTTCAAATCTGACCAAGGACAACATCTGCATTGTCATGGTAAAACTCCATGCTTCCTTGGTCAGATTTGAACCTATGATTCCAGCGCTGCAAAATAAAAGTGTTGACTAGTAAACCACCATGTTGCTTCTTCCTCCTTCTTTCTCTGGAGGAGGAGAACAATGAGAGTAGACACAGGGAGAACATACAAGCTCCATACAGGTGTAGTCTTTAGTTTTATATGAGCCTAGGACCCCAACACTTTCAAGGGCAACAGTGCTAATTGCTGAGCCACCATGCCTTAGTCAGATTTTAACCTAAGTCTCCAGTGCTACAAGGAAACAGTAAGAATTACACTGAAATCAGTTGGGTTGCCTAGAAGTAAGCGGAAGTTGCTCATACATGATTTACATGGTCCAATAGTCGCTTGTTTTTTAGTTCTGCTGAAAACCAAGCAACATTGACAAGTGAGCAATTTCCGGCTCAGTGCCCTGTGAGCTTCCATGTGTACATTAAGGGATTAAGGCCTCATGTCCACGGGCAAAATAATAATTAAAATCCGCAGCGGATCACTCGCACGCGGATCCGATTGTTGCTTTTACCAGCAAGCTTTCAGGTGATAATCGCCCCAAGTAAAGTACCCTTAACACAGTTAGGTCCTATAGAGCATGAGAAGTGTTTGCAATCACATTGTACACTTGCCAAGAGATGAGGCTTCTGAACAGAGGACCTTTCCCTCTATTATCTCAGAATTCCCTAATAGGTTGTATGAAAATGGGTTTTGGAAAAAGGTCCACCTTTTTAAATACAATAAGTTGCTTTTATAGCTTATAGTTCTCCATTCCATCTCAGCAGTGTGTATTCAGCACTAAATTATTTTTGAAGCTGCTGCTCCTACTTGGATCCATTTAAACAATGTTGTATTGCAAATGTACCTACACCTGTATAGTTGTTATTCTGGGACTGGATAATCTTAATGTGTCTTAATATGCTTTAATTCGTTTTCAGGTTCTTGGCCGTCTAATGAATATGAAATTGACAATGTTCATGAATTGCAAAGCAAAATTATCAGAAATGCCTTTGAAAAGGTAGTTTTAGAATTCTTAAATATCATTCGTTATACTGATAATGGGGCTGTCCAGCTTTAAACTATTGTTGCTCTTTCCTGAGAATAGGCCATCAATAGTAGATTGGGAGGGTTCTGACCCGGGACCTCCATCGATAAACTGTTAATCGGGCTGGTACTCTCATGCAGGAAGTAGACAGCTCCATTCCCACTCTAGTTGTCTGGCATGGTATTACAGGCAAAGTTCCCATTCACTTCAATGCATCGGGAATGGAGCTGTCTGCTTGCTGCACACATTGTTGCTGTGCACAGGCTCATAAGTCTGGCTAACAGCTGGGCACCCGCCAATCTACTATTGATAGCCTATATATAATATATTATAGGTCACTAGAGCAGAAAGACATATTTGCTTGTTCTTTATCATTGTTGATCAACTTATATTGCTTGGTATATTATGTATCCACTTCACAAAATGCCTTGAGATCTGTTCCACATATCATAAATTAACAGACAATCTACTAAAAATGACTTATACAAAGAAGTCTAGGCTCCTTTGTTTTGGAACTCAGTATGGCACCTATCCTGATGTAATTTTCTAAAACCTCTCCGACAAGTCACGACGATTGTTTTAGATGGATTTCCCTCTTAAAACTGAAGCAGTTACATGCAATTTCTTTATCTATTATTGAAGATATAACATAAAAATGACTGAAATTGTAAGGAAATTGGGAGTAAACAGCAAGCGGTAAAACACATGCAATAATTTACAGTGCAGCAATGCCTACAATACTGTGAAAAATAAATCTAGCGTTTAGAGTACTCATTGGGATGACTAGGAAGTTTACCTAAAAACAAGTCATTTCTAGTATATTTAAAAAAGCAAAAAATGTTTTCCAATATCTTGGTTCATCCTATGCTGAAGACATACTGTGCAGATTAGTTAAAGCCCAGAGCCTGATGATGAACTGCAAGGAGAATCTAATGGCAACATGCCCCTTCTGATTCTTCTCAGATGCAGTGTTGTTGTTGAGTTCTCGCTTAGGTTTAAATAACAGACCGCTCTCTGTCACACACATCTCCCAAAATTACCGCAATTTAACCCAGGCTAGTTGTAGATATTGCATGCCATTACCTGAATCTGTACAGGGCACACAGGATCTCCAAGGCAGGAGGAATATGTGTTATCAGAAGCGGAAAATAGTGGAGGTTTTGGGTTTGGGCCGAGGTTAGGTCAGCTGATCATATTTCCTTATTTTTAATATACACTAACGAGTTTATTTTTCTATTAGATCTTATGTTAAAGGGTTTTTACAACATTCACATTACATTACATAGCTTACCTATCACTGCCTCCAGATAGGAATTCTTAGTTTTGTTTGGGATCATCCACTCCTTGGTGGATCCTGCTAAGTCTTGGTTCACCTCAGTCTGTTAGGAGTTTACAGACTTTCTCAACATGACGCCATTTTTTCATTTAGATTGAATTCTAAATGCTTAAGAATTAAGCTGCATTTAGACACAAAGATGATTGCTCAAAAGATGGCTTTTGAGCAATCATTTTGCATAATCTACTAATTGGTACTAATACCTATTAGTACCAATTAGTAGTATGGGAGTAGACAGGAGCTGAATTTATTCAGAGGACAACCTGCTGCTCTCTGAATAAATTTTCTTTGTTCTGCCGGCGGGGCTGACAGCTAAGACAATGTAATCCGCTATTATCCGAGGTCCCTGGGCAGAGCACAGCATGCGGTCCGTCTTATCAGTTGTTCTGCTGAAGGACGAATTTCAAGCCGAACTGATATCCATCATTCGGCAGAAAACTGAAGGATGGGCACATTTACACGCAACGATTCGCTCAAAAAAAGTCTTTTACTCGAATTTTGAGCGATAACCGTTGTGTCTAAATGGGCCTTTAGTCTCAATACACAAAGTATTTTCTGATGGACATTGACTTGGGTATCTAGTAAGTTCTCCCAGGGATAAGCCCAGGAGTTGCATAAGTGCAAAGACGTCAAACGCACAGTTGCAGTCAGCAGCTGCAAAATGTAATGGTCTCCATTAGGGTGCATTTACATGGCAATTTTCCTGTGTGAGTTTTGTGTGTTTTGCGAGACCCACAAAACTTGTACGGGAAGAGAACCCATTATTTTCAAAAGGTCTACTTACATGAGCAAATTTTCTCCACACCGATTCTGCGGGAAAGAACAGTTACAGCATGTCCTATCTTTGGATGATATCACCAATTATTTTCAATGCACCTGCAAAAACCTGATATGCATGTGAATGGGATGCGATTTTTCTGTTTTTCACTAATGCGTGAAAAACGCGTAGAAAAATCATAGTTGGCAGCAGCGCGATATGATGTGTTTCTCTTTCAAAACCCATTGCAATCGCAGGGGAATCACAGGTTCATGAGCACAATATAGCTTTGGGTTTCTCAGAGCAATATCGCACACTCAGACTTGTGCAAAGTAGCATACCTGGGTGTTGATCCCCAGCTAAACGATAGTTTGTACTTCAGTGACCACTTTTAGAACTTAAATGCATAGGTGCACAGTGAAAAAGTATGAAATCAGACTTGAGAATAAGTGGAAGATACTAGTCTGAGCTAGAGCTGTGCGCCAGTCCAGGAACGGCATAAAAAGAAGCGAACAGAATGTTCCCTGTAGGCACAAGCTCCACTAATGTGGAGTCCAAGATATCTTTTTGTTCTTCACCCTTTATCCCCCTCGAAGGAGGTTTGTGCTTTATTGTTGAATACCCAGGCCACAGTCTGCAGGTTGGTCCGCAGCAGATGGTAGTGGACTTGGTCAGAGACATTGTGAAACTGCAGCCGGGTCAGTGACAGGCAGGCATGTCAAGAAATTGGTAGCAGAACAGAGTCAGAAGGTGAGGGGAAAAGTTGATAAACTTAGCAGGCAAACCACATCAAAACACAGTGAATCCACAGGAATATTCAAGAAAATGCCAGGAAATGCAACACTGGGGCGTGTAGCCAAAGATGGAAAGTCTGGAATAGGTTTTCTTTACAGGCATCTGGATGATGACTTCAGATGCTGCAGCCAGGTCTGTCTTGTGCCGGGAGCTGTGCTTGGCACAGTGTAGGTAATGGGCTTCGGCTCGGCAACATGTCATGTTGGTTCTGACACCAAAGTGGTTGCAGCCACTGGCAAGCCTAGCTATCACAGGAGGAACATAGTAGACAGAGGGAGTACAATATATAGGAATGGTAGATTTAAAAAAAAAAATGTTGCAAATGTGTTTATTTAGCCTTAACCCCTTGAGTGGCACGCCCGGAAATTTTCCGGGACGAGCTCCACTGCCCATAGCGATAAAGCCCGGAAGATTTCCGGGCTATGTATCACTATGGGAGCTGCAGAGCACAATGCCACAAGCTGTGACAGTGTGCTCTGCCTGCACAGACCCACAGAGAACAAAGCAAGGGCTTTGAAAAACCAGCAAAAGATATTGCCGGCATATCGGCAATGTCCTGCTTTGTTTACAGGTTGCCATAGAGACCATCGGCTTGTCAGAAGCAAGCTGATGGTCTCTGTGGCAGGGAGAGCTTGGTGCTTGGCTATCAGAGGACAGCTAGGTACCAGCTCTTACAGCAGAGATCAGAGAAAACCTCCGATCTCTGCTGTGTTAACCCTTTACATGCTGCAGTCTATGTGACTGCAGCATGTAAAGGGCTGTCACTGCAGCATGTAAAGGGCTGTCACCATCAGACCCCCGGAATGTAATCAGGGGGTCCTGATGGGCCCCTGTGGAAGTCCCCTAAAGGGACAAAAAAAAAAAAAAAAGTTTAAAAAAAAAAAAAAGTTTAAAAATTTATTTTAAAAAACATTATAAAAACACTTAGTCTCCCTTTACTTTGTAAAAAATCAATAATACAATCACACATGTGGTATCCATGCGTTGTAATGACCCAGAGAAGGAAGTTAATACATTATTTAACCCCTTCATGACATGGCCCCTTTTTTTCTTTTTTCCCCATTTCTTTTTTTCCTCCCTCCTGTTTAAAAAATCACAACATGTCCCGCAAAAAACAAGCCCTTATATGGCCATGTCAATGGAAAAATGAAAAAGTTATGGCTCTTGAGACGCAACTGCAAAATTAGTTGAAATTCAATGATTAGACCATTTTAAAAAACCTGCCCTGGTGGGCACGACAGGGTGGTAGGAAACCCGCCACTCAAGGGGTTAAATAAGTAAATTAGATCCAATCCTGATGACTGAAATGTTACACCTTTATACACAGGATAATTAATTCAAACAGTGAAAGCTGAATCGGCCAAGACCATTCACCCCGGAGGCAGTAAACACATAACAGCAGTGTTTAGGGATGTTATTGATGGCCCATAATTGCTAGAGAAGAGGTTACTCGGTAAAGGTTACAATTCATGTAGACCTGCAGGGAAACCTGATGTCTCTAGTAGTGCTTCCTGATCATCATTCTATTTATTTCTGCTACTAGCACATCTTTGAAAGTTGCAAACTGTCTTTTTAATATATTTTTCCTCTATTTGCAAGATTTCAACACATTGTATTTATATTGTCTTTCTAGTTTTTACCGTCTTGTGCTTGAACCAGAATTGACATTTTTAAGTAACAACAGCCTCTCTTCGGGTCCATCGGCTAAGTTCCTGGATATGCCAGAATCCCCTCTGCTAACTCTGAACATGAACACCCCAGAGAGTTGGCTTGTAGAAGTAGTGCACAGCTCATGCGATCTGGATAACATCCATCTACAAGACGTGAGTCACCCCAGTACACATTAGTGTCAGGCCTGGACATTGCAAATTACTACCCACTAGTGGAACTATTGTTGCTTGTAGGTTTTATTATTTGAAAATATACCTGCATGAGATCTTTCATGTGCCTTTAGTGGTAAATGTATGAAGAACATATGACCCATCAGTGAGTGTGTGGGATTTATAGTTTAATAGGGTTTGTATTGATGGTAAAAAAAAACTTCAGCAGAGAATCCTCAGATCTTTAACCCTTTCCAATTCACTGTCTGGTGCCTACAGACATTATGATTTAAGGCTGTACAGCTCTGATGTTGGAGGACATCCGTTGGAGTTCTCTTACTGTATATTGCCAGCCTCTCTGCTGTCTGAGACTATCCAACGTGTCACCTCATGCAGTACTGACTTTAGCCAGCAGATAGCGTCATTTTATAACAGCACAAAAAGAGTAAGCCCCCTAGGAAAATCAGGATACAAATTGGATTGGAAAGGGTTAATCTAATGTGTTACACTGTTCTGCAATGGACCCATGAAACCAGTGTCAGCATTAAGATCCATTGAATTAAGTAAAGATTAATACTGATTTGTAATACCTGCTTTGGATACTAAAATCCATTATGCCAGTGTGAACAGAGCCTTCCTTGCTTGTCTTTGGCTTCAGATCATATGGGTTGAAGCTATCTTGTTCCCTTGCTGATACTGGAATGAACATGGCCTGCCTGCACTTAGTGTGGAGATCTGAGTGCGCCACCAATACACTGCTATAGTCATTGCTCTAAAATACTCAAGCTGCTGTTTAGCAGATGTGACCCTTTGGTTCCAGGATAAAATTTTGTCCCAGGACTAGAAGTCGAGGAGGTATATTACCTGTAGTTCTTCTCAGCTGGCCCTCCAATCCACCGATTCGGAGTCCTGTTTTCAGTCACCCAAGAGCTCCGATGCAAACTTCAGACTGCCTACAGTACATTGGTACTGCTAGACTACCAATACACAACACCTGCTCTCTGATTGGCCAGCACTGATCACATGAGCAGTGCTCAGTGTGCATTCGATAGAATTGTGGCAGCCATCTTTGACGGTTAAAAACGCAACCCAGAATCTGTGGATCGGCAGTACGGCAGAGATTAACAACTACTGGTAATATAACCTGTCCCCTTTAGTCTTAGAACAGAATTTTGTCTGGAAACCAGAGGTCACTTTAATGCCTGTACAGTACTATGCTGTTCAAAAGTCTATAAAGAAGGTAAAAACATAAATGCATCATTTGAGGTTCAGCGTTTATTTCAATAAAAATAACACCTGGCAGGTCATTTAATAAACTTCATACATTCTTGTTCATTTTTATGCATATACCAGCTTTTTCAATTCAACAACAGGTTTGCGGCTGTGTATTCTTCGCTTTCCAGCTTTCATATAATGCCTATTGTAAATCCCCATGATTGTCGTAATTTTATTGTTCTTTTTTAATTTCTGCATAATGTTAATTACATTTTTACATTTTTTTTTACTTTAAAAAAAAAAAAAGAATCATTTTTTTTGCTCTCCCTTTAGCACCTTACAAAGGATTAGTCATAAAAAGGCACCTTGCGCTGGCTTATTAATGACCCTATTTATTTTAATCACATTGGTAGTTTTAATTTCCTCTTTATGCATTTTTTTGCAGGAGTCTAGTACATTTTATTCCTCCAGATGTCCGCCTGTCATTTGCTGTCTATGAACGGTAGTTTGCTGCTGACAAAGCCTATTGAAACAGAAATCTCAAATGTGACATCTGCAGGTTATCTACATTCAAAGCATATTTGCTATATCCGCCACACTGTTGCTTTACAGGAAGATCCTGAACTAGAGTTATTTTCTGCATAAAATGGTACAAAGAGACATTCAATAAATCTGGTGCAGACAAAAAGTTGAGTTGTTGTCATTAGCAACCAATCAGATTCTAGCACTCAGCTTCTTCTCTTTCTAGCCCGGGAACATATCTGACTGATTACTGTGTGCAGAACCTCATTCATTTTCAGAAATGAACCTTGGTGTATGTTTTGTAACTGGTTGGTAGGACAATTGACAGACTCCTTGTGTTTTCCAGGTAGAAGGGATTGTTACTGCAAACTATGAGTTGGAGTACATGTTACTGGAGGGACACTGTTTTGATGTGACAACAGGCCAACCACCTAGAGGTCTTCAGTTTACCCTGGGCATGAAGAATGATCCAATCATGGTAGACACTATAGTCATGGCTAACCTGGTGAGTGTTTGCCTGGTGGGACTTTCTGCAACATGATTGGTTTTAACTTATCAGTCTTATCAGACAATATTCTCATCTGGAAGCTTCGCTTCTAGTATTGTGGCACAAAGCGATGCATTAGAATACTAGACAGACACTATGCTACAATACTGGTTGCACATGAGCCAAGTATTAGGGCTTTCTTTTATTGTGAAGCTCCAATGCCCTGGTCTGCCCTTCGCATATTATGATAAATAGATTTACTTGCTGGTACCTTCTCTGCTTCTACTTCTCCTCATCCAACGTAAACTCGTGTCTGTTTAGAGATATAGAAATAGTTAGAATTGCTTACAGACCTTAAAATGTTTTGACTCATCTTTTGCAATTTACCCTAAACAAATCAGCAATAAATATGAAATAAATGTGAAAGCCCTCACTCACTGAATGACTCGCCACTAATTCTCTAACTTCCCGATGTCGTACAAATATGAAATTTGGCAGGAACATTCTTTAGTTCCCAAATAGGAAAAGTAAATGGGTCACAACTCTAAAATTCAATGCTAAGTGCAAAAGTATTGGTGCCCTTGTGCAGTTTAGCAAATCTATTTCTCGAACTTCCCGATGTCATGCAAACATGAAATTGGCACAACCATTCTTTAGGTCCTAAATAGGAAAAGTAAACATGTCACAATTCGAAAATTCATTGCTAAGTGCAAAAGTATTGGCGACCCTGTGCATTGTAACAAATCTATTTCTCTAACTACCCGATGTCATACAAGCATGAAATTGGCACGACTATTCTTAAGGTCCTAAATAGGAAAAGTAAAGGGGTCACAATTCGAAAATTCAATGCTAAGTGCAAAAGTATTGGTGCCCCTGCGTAATGTAGAAAATCTAATTCTCTAACTTCTCGATGTCATACAAACATGAAATTTGGCAGGAGCATTCTTTAGGTTTTAAATAGGAAAAGTAAAGGGGTCACAATTCAAAAATTCAATGCTAAGTGCAAAAGTATTGACGCCCCTGTGTAATGTAGCAAATCTAATTCTCTAACTTCCCAATATTGTACAAACCTGAAAGTGGCAGGAGGATTCTTTAGTCTTAAATAGGAAAAATAAAGGGGTCACAACTCGATTATTCAATGCTAATTGCAAAAGTGTTGGTACCCCTATGTAATGTAACTTTCTGGTGTCATACAAACATGAAATTTGGCAGGAGCATTCTTAAGGTCCCAAATAGGAAAAGTAAAGGGGTCACAACTCGAAAATTCAATGCTAAGTGCAAAAGTATTGGTACCCCTATGTAATATACCTAATCTAATTCTCTAACTTCCTGGTGTCATACAAACATGAAATTTTGCATGCCCATTCTTTAGGCCCTAAATAGGAAAAGCAAAGGGGTCACAACTCGATTATTCAATGCTAGTTGCAAAAGTAAGTGCACCCCTATGTAATGTAACTTCTCGGTGTCGTACAAGCGTGAAATTTGGTGTGAGCATTCTTTACATTCTAAATGAGGAGAGTGAAAGGGGTGGCACATTCTGCAGTGGGACATCAGTACATGCAATCTGAGGAGAGTCTAACGCTCCTCTATGTGTATACATATTTTATTCCTCAGTTACTGTAAAGGAACCTTGACTTAATAAAATGTTCCGTGCAAACAACACGTAAACACCTGTATCAAATTAACTCGGACAAGGATGGGTATATGAGCTTGTGTGTGTTTGTGTCTTTGTGTGTGTGTGTGTGTGTGTGTATATATATATATGTGTGTGTGTGTGTATATATATATGTGTGTGTGTGTGTGTGTGTGTGTGTGTGTATATATATATGTGTGTGTGTGTGTGTGTGTGTGTGTGTGTGTGTGTGTGTGTATATATGTGTGTGTGTGTGTGTGTGTGTATATATATATGTGTGTGTGTGTGTGTGTGTGTGTATATATATATGTGTGTGTGTGTGTGTGTGTGTGTGTGTGTGTGTGTGTGTGTGTGTGTGTGTGTGTGTGTATATATGTGTGTGTGTGTGTGTGTGTGTATATATATATGTGTGTGTGTGTGTGTGTGTATATATATGTGTGTGTGTGTGTATATATATATGTGTGTGTGTGTGTATATATATATGTGTGTGTGTGTGTGTGTATATATATATGTGTGTGTGTGTGTGTGTATATATATGTGTGTGTGTGTGTGTGTATATATATGTGTGTGTGTGTGTGTGTATATATATGTGTGTGTGTGTGTGTGTGTGTATATATATGTGTGTGTGTGTGTGTGTGTGTATATATATGTGTGTGTGTGTGTGTGTGTATATATATATGTGTGTGTGTGTGTGTATATATATATGTGTGTATGTGTGTGTGTGTGTGTATATATATATATGTGTGTATACATGTGTGTGTGTGTGTATATATATATATGTGTGTATATATGTGTGTATACATGTGTGTGTGTGTATATATATATATGTGTGTATATATGTGTGTGTGTGTGTGTGTGTGTGTATATATATATATGTGTGTATATATGTGTGTGTGTGTGTGTGTATATATATATATGTGTGTGTGTGTGTGTGTGTGTATATGTGTGTATGTATGTATGTATATATATAGGGAGAGAGAGAGATCTTCAACCATAATCTAAGATTCTCATCAATGTTCTTGAAACAAAAAAAAAGTGAGGTTTTGATTGATTTACTTGTAATTATGCAATAATATATACTTACTGTGTATACGTATATTACAGCAGTCGGAAGTTTAAGTAGGATTAAGTTTTACAGAAGTGGGACTATAACACTCTTTTTTTATAGTAACCATGAGCATAAATATTAGGTAGCCATAACTAAAGCTGCAATCTCTACTCAGAGGCATAGTAGACTGTAATTTTTATTAACTATAAATGGTGTTTTGAGTTTGAAGGGTCCCTAATGTAATACTTGATCTGCACTTTTTGCAATGAAAAAGGGGGGGGCGGGGGTTGGGCTACGTTCCAGGACTTAGCTCCGTCCTGTCCAGCCCCCTCCGATTGCAAATAGTCCGAGGGGCAAAGAGGATACGGGAGCTCAGTGCACGGCTCCAAGCTCCTCCAGCCTCCTCCCCGTGCAGAGAGGGACGCCGTATATTGGCTGGCGTGAATACCCGGCAAATATACGGTTGTCTGAATAAGCCCTCCCACTGTAGCTGGGGCATGCATAGGAGCCCCAGTTGCAGGGGAAAACATCCCTTTTAGTGACAGTAGTCACTGGCAGTGCTGATCAGGATCCCGGGGCTGAGCAGGGGCCTAGTGACCGCTGGCTCGCCTAGTGAAAGAAATGTTTCCACTTTCACCTGTTAGTACATAGCACAGATTGAGTTAAGAACTAGAGATGAGCGAGCGTACTCGGTTCGGGTGTTTTTGCACTCGAGCACCGCTTTTTCCGAGTAACTGACTACTCAGACGAAAAGATTCGGGGGGCGGCGTGGTGGAGCGGGGGGTAGCAGTGGGGAGCTCTTTCCCCCCCCCCCCCTCCCCAACCCCCCGCTCACCCCCGGAGCCCCTCGAATCTTTTTGTCCGAATAGTCAGTTACTCGGAAAAAGCGGTGCTCCAGTGCAAAAACACCCGAACCGGGTACGGTCGCTCATCTCTATTAAGAACCCCTCCTACCTTCTCCTTTGGGTTCTCAGCTGTGACTAACAGCTGACAACCCGACATGCTTCTGATTGATTGCAGAAGCAGGGGCTTTAATCCCCCGTTGTATTTTTCTATCGGCTGGGATTAAAGCCCAGGAACAAGCACCGTAAATTTACTGTGCTTGGTCCTTGATAGGTTAAAGGTGAAGCCTGCAGAGGGGGCAACTGGTAAAAAACTCCATATATGTCAGGTAATGAACAGAAATCATGCTGCTACTTGCATACACACAGCAGTTTATTCTGAAAAGTCACCTGAAATGACAGCGATGCTTTAAACTTTTTAATAGAAAGGTTTGCTTTTGGCAGACTGGATAAAATGCCAAATATGGATCTTATATAATGGGACATGGAGTCATCTATCTTCATGGTGCTCCAGCTTTGCCCTAGTTTTACACCAGATTTGCTGTACTCACATTCCTGGAAAACACATTTGTAACCGCTTGCTCAGCAGAGCAGCAATAATAGCAAACCTGACCTCATGGCTATAATGTTGCTTTGTTTTCACTATATGATAAATTGCAGCTGCACAGACATGATGGGTTTTGGATCTCTTCCTATTCCCATACATTAGCTAAGTATATACTTTGTTTTTATTTGTGTGGATGGTTTGCAGTATTGCACTTTAGTCAAATGTAAAATAAACATTAAAGGAAAACGCCGTACTTTAGAGATGCAGAGCAAACATCTCAGTAGTCGAGGCTTACGAATCTGTTACAATGATCTTGGCTGCTTCAGAGTAGTATAATATCGAAGAGTGCAATAAGCAATTTGCTGCTAGGATTCCAGGGGGAGATAATCTGGTACTGTATTACACATAAAAACAGAGAATAGAGTTCAAACTGCTCTCTAAAGGTCTGTTCAAATTACCCATTTTGTACATTCTGTTGAAGGTACTAGAACTGTTTAAAAATACTTTCATAGCAGTAAAAAGTTTAGCAAGAGTTTGTTACTTGGAGATAAAGGTTAAATGGGCGCCACAGATGGCATTAAAATCACTTCATTAACCCATCCTGCTATCTGTTTGAAGGTTGATCTGTCATCTGCTCTCCGTATGAGGACAAGTCTGGTTTCCTATTAGCCAAATGGCTAAAAAAATATTGTGCCATTTAGCTAATAGGAACCTGGTGTGTTCATGTGGAGAGCTCCCATGATTCCTCCTGCCTTCTTCAAGATTGATCAGTGGCTGTGTATGCAGGTAGAGAACATTCTGCTGTCAATCACTGATGAAAGCAGCAGAGACAAGTGGGTGCTTTCTTCATGAATACACTGGACCATTAAACTGTGTCCGGTGTATTCGCTGATCTTCAGCTAGATCTTTATAGTAGTTCAAAAAGTATCTTTTCAGATACAGAGATCCAAATTCCCTGTATAAAAATAGTTAAATGATACAATTCTGGCTCCCTGCAGCTATCACCAGAGGGAGCTTGCTAGATATTTACTCCATGCAGTGAACTCAAAACAGTATGCAACAGGCTTTTAAAGGGAGCCTGTCAGGTCTTCACAGCACCATAAACTAAGTTATGGTGCTGTTAGGGGAGGTAACAGGGATCCCGGTCATGTGTTTTTTTTTATACTCCCCCATTCCCACCATTCAGTGCTGTCACCAGGCGAAGATCGCGCAACGCACTAAAATCTGAATTTTTTTCAGGAATCTAAAAAATTGAGATTTTCAGGCGCCACTCGATTTTCATTGTAAAATGAAAAAAGTTTGGTACTGTGTTAGCCAGTAGAGCAAAATGTGATTGTTCTCAGCAAGAGAAAACAAGTAATCTTGTAGATATGATATCTTTTAATGGCTAACAAAAATACATGATGTTATAGCGAGCTTTCCAACCTACTCAAGGTTCTTCCTCATGCTTATGGAATAGATCTGAATAAACATGCATTTATATATACATGCATTAAAAGGTATCATATCTACAAGATTTTCATTGTGTAACAGTGCTTCCTTCCATTCCCCTTAACAGAACTACAACTTAGTTTATGGTTGGCATGGGGATGTGACAGGTTCCTTTAAGCTACCCCTAGTGGTAGCTGTAGGCAGCCAGATAGTTTATCAGACAAAGGGGTTACCGAGGGAGAAATATATTTTCAAACCAGTGAGCCTATGATGACTTCACCTACGATGCAGTGGTCACAGGTTCTTCTGTCCACACGTCATCACTGCTGTAGCTAGGAGTGGAGACCAGCAGGGGTCTGGGTACCCGTAGAACAGGTGAGGCAGATGATCGGTGAGATGAGTATTGCTCTTTTGTTGTTCCAACACTCTAAACTTATTTGATAAACTATTCTTTCTACATAACTGATTTAGCTGTATGTCTATGCATGTATTTGGAGCTCTGTATTAGAAAAACAAAATCTGTCCGTTCTAACAATGCACTAAAATATTACAGGGTTTTATAGACGTATGCTATTGATGACTTATCTGAAGCTTGAACACTCTGTAGCAATTTGAAATGGTACTTCAAGCAATGGGAGAGAACTTGCAGTACTACTTTAGGCTGCTGCACAGTATACAAAGCTGTGTTGTTCCAAGCTTTCAGCAGTTCCAGCACCTAACTAATTGGCAGGTGTTCTGGGTGTCGAGCCCCTACTGATCTGATATTAGCTATGTAATTTGTAGGTAAGTTATCAATAGTATACTCTACAGAAGAAAAAAAAACCTGTAATCTGCACAGTGTGTTTGTCCTATTTAGCTCTCACAGGGCATTCACACAGTGGTTTTGTTCTAGCTTTAGTGTGTACATCAGAAAAGCTCCTGACATACATGCTAAATATCTGCATACGCTTCCATTAATAGACAAAGACCAAAAGAGTGTTCTCTTGAACCCTCTAAGACTACTATACATTAGAGATGAGCGAACACCAAAATGTTCGGGTGTTCGTTATTCGTAACGAACTTCCCGTGATGCTCGAGGGTTCGTTTCGAACAACGAACCCCATTGAAGTCAATGGGCGACCAGAACATTTTTGTATTTCGCCGATGCTCGCTAAGGTTTTCATGTGTGAAAATCTGGGCAATTCAGGAAAGTGATGGGAATGACACAGTGACGGATAGGGCAGGCGAGGGGCTACATGTTGGGCTGCATCTCAAGTTCACAGGTCCCACTATTAAGCCACAATACCGGCAAGAGTGGGCCCCCCCCCCCCCTCCCAACAACTTTTACTTCTGAAAAGCCCTCATTAGCATGGCATACCTTTGCTAAGCACCACACTACCTCCAACAAAGCACAATCACTGCCTGCATGACACTCCACTGACACTTCTCCTGGGTTACATGCTGCCCAACCGCCCCCCCTCCCCCCCACAGCGCACACCAAAGTGTCCCTGCGCAGCCTTCAGCTGCCCTCATGCCACACCACGCTCATGTCTATTTAGAATTGCGTCTGCCATGACGAGGGACCGCAGGCACACACTGCAGAGGTTGGCACGGCTAGGCAGCGACCCTCTTTAAAAGTGGCGGAGCGATAGCCCACAATGCTGTACAGAAGCAATGAGAAATCCCCTCCTGTGCCACCTCCATCAGGAGCTGCACACGTGGGCATAGCAATGGGGAACCTATGTGATACACACTATTCATTCTGTCAAGGTGTCTGCATGCCCCAGTCAGACCGGGCTTTTTAATTCATAGACACAGGCAGGTACAACTCCCTATTGTGAAGTCCCTGTCGACCCACAGCATGGGTGGCTCCCTGGAACCCACCGGCGGTACACAGAAATATCCCATTGCATTGCCCAACACAGCTGAGGTAGTAATGTCGTGCTTAATGCAGGTGGGCTTCGGCCCACACTGCATGCCCCAGTCTGACTGGGGTTCTTTATAAGTGTACAGATGTAGTAAAAACTCCGTGTGCACCTACAGCATGGGTGGGTGCCAGGAAGCCACCGGCGGTACATAGAAATATCCCATTGCATTGCCCAACACAGCTGAGGTAGTAATGTTGTGCTTAACCCTTTCCAATCCAATTTGTATATGGTTTTCCTAGGGGGCTTACTCTTTTTCTGCTGTTATACAACGGCGCTATATGCTGGCTAAAGCCAGTACTGCATGAGCTGACACGTAGGATAGGCTCCGACAGCAGAGAGGCTGGCAATATACAGTAAGAGAACCCCGACGGACGTCTACCAACAACGGAGCTGTACAGCCTTAAACCCTAATGTCTTCACAGGTCACACAGTGGACTGGAAAGGGTTAATGCAGGTGGGTTTCGGCCCACGCTGCATGCCCCAGTCAGACTTGGGTTCTTTACAAGTGGACACATGTAGGTTTAACTCCCTGTGGACCCACTGCCTGGGTGGGTGCCAGGAAGCCACCGGCGGTACATAGAAATATCCCATTGCATTGCCCAACACAGCTGAGGTAGTAATGTCGTGCTTAATGCAGGTGGGCTTCGGCCCACACTGCATGCCCCAGTCAGACTGGGGTTCTTTACAAGTGGACACATGTAGGTTTAACTCCCTGTGGACCCACTGCCTGGGTGGGTGCCAGGAAGCCACCCGCGGTACATAGAAATATCCCATTGCATTGCCCAACACAGCTGAGGTAGTAATGTCGTGCGTAATACAGGTGGGCTTCGGCCCACACTGCATGCCCCAGTCAGACGGGTTCTTTAGAAGTGTACAGATGTATTAAAAACTCAGTGTGCACCTACAGCATGGGTGGCTCCCTGGAACCCACCGGCGGTACACAAAAATATCCCATTGCATTGCCCAACACAGCTGAGGTAGTAATGTCGTGCTTAATGCAGGTGGGCTTCGGCCCACACTGCATGCCCCAGTCAGACTGGGGTTCTTTACAAGTGGACACATGTAGGTTTAACTCCCTGTGGACCCACTGCCTGGGTGGGTGCCAGGAAGCCACCGGCGGTACATAGAAATATCCCATTGCATTGCCCAACACAGCTGAGGTAGTAATGTCGTGCGTAATACAGGTGGGCTTCGGCCCACACTGCATGCCCCAGTCAGACGGGTTCTTTAGAAGTGTACAGATGTATTAAAAACTCAGTGTGCACCTACAGCATGGGTGGCTCCCTGGAACCCACCGGCGGTACACAAAAATATCCCATTGCATTGCCCAACACAGCTGAGGTAGTAATGTCGTGCTTAATGCAGGTGGGCTTCGGCCCACACTGCATGCCCCAGTCAGACTGGGGTTCTTTACAAGTGGACACATGTAGGTTTAACTCCCTGTGGACCCACTGCCTGGGTGGGTGCCAGGAAGCCACCGGCGGTACATAGAAATATCCCATTGCATTGCCCAACACAGCTGAGGTAGTAATGTCGTGCGTAATACAGGTGGGCTTCGGCCCACACTGCATGCCCCAGTCAGACGGGTTCTTTAGAAGTGTACAGATGTATTAAAAACTCAGTGTGCACCTACAGCATGGGTGGCTCCCTGGAACCCACCGGCGGTACACAAAAATATCCCATTGCATTGCCCAACACAGCTGAGGTAGTAATGTCGTGCTTAATGCAGGTGGGCTTCGGCCCACACTGCATGCCCCAGTCAGACTGGGGTTCTTTACAAGTGGACACATGTAGGTTTAACTCCCTGTGGACCCACTGCCTGGGTGGGTGCCAGGAAGCCACCGGCGGTACATAGAAATATCCCATTGCATTGCCCAACACAGCTGAGGTAACGTCAGCTGTAATGCAGGTGGGCTAAAAATTAATTTGATTACACTGTAGGCGAGGGCCCACAAAAATTGCTGTATCAACAGTACTAATGTACATCCCAAAAATTGGCCATGGCCAGCCAAGAGGGCAGGTGAAACCCATTAATCGCTTTGGTTAATGTGGCTTAAGTGGTAACTAGGCCTGGAGGCCGCCCAGTGTAACGAAAAATTGGTTCAAGTTAAAGTTCCAATGCTTTTAAGCGCATTGAAACTTATAAAAATTGTTCTGAAAAATTATTTGAGTGAGCCTTGTGGCCCTAAGAAAAATTGCCCGTTCAGCGTGATTACGTGAGGTTTCAGGAGGAGGAGCAGGAGGAGGAGGAGGAGGAATATTAGACACAGATTGATGAAGCAGAAATGTCCCCGTTTTGGATGGTGAGAGAGAACGTAGCTTCCATCCGCGGGTGCAGCCTACGTATTGCTTACGTATCGCTGCTGTCCGCTGGTGGAGAACAGAAGTCTGGGGAAATCCAGCCTTTGTTCATCTTGATGAGTGTTAGCCTGTCGGCACTGTCGGTTGACAAGCGGCTACGCTTATCTGTGATGATTCCCCCAGCCGCACTAAACACCCTCTCCGACAACACGCTAGCCGCAGGACAAGCAAGCACCTCAAGGGCATACAGGGCTAGTTCAGGCCACGTGTCCAGCTTCGACACCCAGTAGTTGTAGGGGGCAGAGGCGTCACCAAGGATGGTCGTGCGATCCGCTACGTACTCCCTCACCATCCTTTTGCAGTGCTCCCGCCGACTCAGCCGTGACTGGGGAGCGGTGACACAGTCTTGGTGGGGAGCCATAAAGCTGGCTAGGCCCTTAAAGACTGTTGCACTGCCTGGGATGTACATGCTGCTCGATCTACGCACATCCCCTGCAACATGGCCCTCGGAACTGCGCCTTCTGCCACTAGCGCTGTCGGCTGGGAATTTTACCATCAGCTTGTCCGCAAGGGTCCTGTGGTATAGCAACACTCTCGAACCCCTTTCCTCTTCGGGAATCAGAGTGGGCAGGTTCTCCTTATACCGTGGATCGAGCAGTGTGTACACCCAGTAATCCGTAGTGGCCAGAATGCGTGCAACGCGAGGGTCACGAGAAAGGCATCCTAACATGAAGTCAGCCATGTGTGCCAGGGTACCTGTACGCAACACATGGCTGTCTTCACTAGGAAGATCACTTTCAGGATCCTCCTCCTCCTCCTCCTCCTCCTCAGGCCATACACGCTGAAAGGATGACAGGCAATCAGCCGGTGTACCGTCAGCAGCGGCCCAAGCTGTCTCTTCCCCCTCCTCCTCATCCTCCTCATGCTCCTCCTCCTCCTCCTGTACGCGCTGAGAAATAGACAGGAGGGTGCCCTGACTATCCAGCGGCATACTGTCTTCCCCCGCCCCCGTTTCCGAGCGCAAAGCAGCTGCCTTTATGGTTTGCAGGGAATTTCTCAAGATGCATAGCAGAGGAATGGTGACGCTAATGATTGTAGCATCGCCGCTCACCACCTGGGTAGACTCCTCAAAATTACCAAGGACATGGCAGATGTCTGCCAACCAGGCCCACTCTTCTGAAAGGAATTGAGGAGGCTGACTCCCACTGCGCCGCCCATGTTGGAGTTGGTATTCGACTATAGCTCTACGCTGTTCATAGAGCCTGGCCAACATGTGGAGCGTAGAGTTCCACCGTGTGGGCACGTCGCACAGCAGTCGGTGCACTGGCAGCTTAAAGTGATGTTGCAGGGTGCGCAGGGTGGCAGCGTCCGTGTGGGACTTGCGGAAATGTGCGCAGAGTCGGCGCGCCTTTACGAGCAGGTCTGACAAGCGTGGGTAGCTTTTCAGAAAGCGCTGAACCACCAAATTAAAGACGTGGGGCAGGCATGGCACGTGCGTGAGGCTGCCGAGCTGCAGAGCCGCCACCAGGTTACGGCCGTTGTCACACACGACCATGCCCGGTTGGAGGCTCAGCGGCGCAAGCCAGCGGTCGGTCTGCTGTGTCAGACCCTGCAGCAGTTCGTGGGCCGTGTGCCTCTTATCGCCTAAGCTGAGTAGTTTCAGCACGGCCTGCTGACGCTTGCCCACCGCTGTGCTGCCACACCGCGCGACACCGACTGCTAGCGACATGCTGCTGCTAACACATCTTGATTGTGAGACAGAGGAGGAGGAGGAGGAGGAGGGTGCTTTAGTGGAGGAAGCATACACCTCCGCAGATACCAGCACCGAGCTGGGGCCCGCAATTCTGGGGGTGGGTAGGACGTGAGCGGTCCCAGGCTCTGACTCTGTCCCAGCCTCCACTAAATTCACCCAATGTGCCGTCAGGGAGATGTAGTGGCCCTGCCCGCCTGTGCTTGTCCACGTGTCCGTAGTTAAGTGGACCGTGGCAGTAACCGCGTTGGTGAGGGCGCGCACAATGTTGCGGGAGACGTGGTCGTGCAGGGCTGGGACGGCACATCGGGAAAAGTAGTGGCGACTGGGAACTGAGTAGCGCGGGGCCGCCGCCTCCATGATACTTTTGAAGGACTCAGTTTCCACAACCCTATACGGCAGCATCTCAAGGCTGATGAATTTTGCGATGCGGACGGTTAACGTTTGAGCGTGCGGGTGCGTGGCGGCGTACTTGCGCTTGCGCTCGAACACTTGCGCAAGCGACGGCTGAACGGTGCGCTGAACTACACTGCTGGATGGGGCCGAGGACAGCGGAGATGAGGGTGTGGGTGCAGGCCATGAGGCGGTAGTGCCTGTGTCCTGAGAGGGGGGTTGCATCTCAGTGGCAGGTTGGGGCACAGGGGGAGAGGCAGGGGTGCAAACCGGAGGCGGTGAACTAGCCTTTGTCCCACCTTGCGGGGTGCTTGGCCATCATATGTCTGCGCATGGTGGTGGTGGTGAGGCTGTTGGTGTTGGCTCCCCGGCTGAGCTTTGCGCGACAAAGGTTGCACACCACTGTTCGTCGGTCGTCAGGCGTCTCTGTGAAAAACTGCCAGACCTTAGAGCACCTCGGCCTCCGCAGGGTGGCATGGCGCGAGGGGGCGCTTTGGGAAACACTTGGTGGATTATTCGGTCTGGCCCTGCCTCTACCCCTGGCCCTGGCCACCGCACTGCCTCTTGCAACCTGCCCTGCTGATGCCCTTGACTCCCCCTCTGAAGACCTGTCCTCCTGAGTAAGCGTTGCACACCAGGTGGGGTCAGTCACCTCATCGTCCTGCTGCTCTTCCTCCGAATCCTCTGTGCGCTGCTCCCTGGGACTTACTGCCCTTACTACTACCTCACTGCAAGACAACTGTGTCTGATCGTCATCGTCCTCCTGACCCACAGAAAGTTGTTGAGACAGTTGGCGGAAGTCCCCAGCCTCTTCCCCCGGACCCCGGGAACTTTCGAATGGTTGGGCATCAGTGACGATAAACTCCTCTGGTGGGAGAGGAACCGCTGCTGCCCAATCTAAGCAGGGGCCCGAGAACAGTTCCTGGGAGTGCTCCCGCTCCTGAGCAGGTGTTATTGTAGTGGAGTGAGGAGGCTGGGAGGAAGGAGGAGCAGCAGACAGAGGATTCGGATTGGCAGCAGTGGACGGCGCAGAACTGCGGGTAGACGATAGGTTGCTCGAAGCACTTTCTGCCATCCAGGACAGGACCTGCTCACACTGCTCATTTTCTAATAACCGTCTCCCGCGTGGACCCATTAATTGGGCGATGAATGTGGGGACGCCAGAAACGTGCCTCTCTCCTAATCGCGCAGCAGTCAGCTGCGACACACCTGGATCAGGAGCTTGGCCTGTGCCCACACCCTGACTTGGCCCTCCGCGTCCTCGGCCGCGTCCACGTCCTCTAGGCCTACCCCTACCCCTCAGCATGCTGTATTACCAGTGATTTGATTTCACAGGCAGGAAATAAATTGGCGCAAGACTGCAGGCCAAATATAATTTTTGCCCTTTTTGGAAAACGAAAGGCCCCACTGCCTCTAGTGAATGAATTATCTAAGTTTAATAACTGTGCTGTGTCCCTGCTTATGTGTCACAGAACGTGAGGGTAGCAGAGTTATTATAACTCTGGCAGAGCAGGTATTTTTTTTCCCAATTAAGGAAAGCAAATGGCGAAGCCAGCAGTAAAGCGTAGCTGGGTGCGTATGATTTAGCACTGTTCTTCACGCAGCTCACACGTCTCCACCGCCCGTAAGGACGGACAGAGGCTGGACAAATAGATTTGTTTTCAGTTTTTTCCCACCAACAGGCAGCACTGCGTATATTCAATGAACATGAGAAGTTTAATAACTGTGCTGTGTCCCTGCTTATGTGTCACAGAACGTGAGGGTAGCAGAGTTATTATAACTCTGGCAGAGCAGGTATTTTTTTTCCCAATTAAGGAAAGCAAATGGCGAAGCCAGCAGTAAAGCGTAGCTGGGTGCGTATGATTTAGCACTGTTCTTCACGCAGCTCACACGTCTCCACCGCCCGTAAGGACGGACAGAGGCTGGACAAATAGATTTGTTTTCAGTTTTTTCCCACCAACAGGCAGCACTGCGTATATTCAATGAACATGAGAAGTTTAATAACTGTGCTGTGTCCCTGCTTATGTGTCACAGAACGTGAGGGTAGCAGAGTTATTATAACTCTGGCAGAGCAGGTATTTTTTTTCCCAATTAAGGAAAGCAAATGGCGAAGCCAGCAGTAAAGCGTAGCTGGGTGCGTATGATTTAGCAATGTTTTTCACGCAGCTCACACGTCTCCACAGGCGTAAGGACGGACAGAGGCTGGACAAATAGATTTGTTTTCAGTTTTTTCCCACCAACAGGCAGCACTGCGTATATTCAATGAACATGAGAAGTTTAATAACTGTGCTGTGTCCCTGCTTATGTGTCACAGAACGTGAGGGTAGCAGAGTTATTATAACTCTGGCAGAGCAGGTATTTTTTTTCCCAATTAAGGAAAGCAAATGGCGAAGCCAGCAGTAAAGCGTAGCTGGGTGCGTATGATTTAGCACTGTTCTTCACGCAGCTCACACGTCTCCACCGCCCTTAGGACGGACAGAGGCTGGACAAATAGATTTGTTTTCAGTTTTTTCCCACCAACAGGCAGCACTGCGTATATTCAATGAACATGAGAAGTTTAATAACTGTGCTGTGTCCCTGCTTATGTGTCACAGAACGTGAGGGTAGCAGAGTTATTATAACTCTGGCAGAGCAGGTATTTTTTTTCCCAATTAAGGAAAGCAAATGGCGAAGCCAGCAGTAAAGCGTAGCTGGGTGCGTATGATTTAGCACTGTTCTTCACGCAGCTCACACGTCTCCACCGCCCGTAAGGACGGACAGAGGCTGGACAAATAGATTTGTTTTCAGTTTTTTCCCACCAACAGGCAGCACTGCGTATATTCTATGAATAATAACTGTGTTGTGGCCCTGCCTATACAATTCTTTCCCTGCAGTATCAATGGAGGGTGGAATGCTCTGCAGAGGCGATTTTGAGAAGCCCAAAAAAAATGCAGCACAGCTAACAGCAGCCTGGACAGTACTGCACACGGATAAATATGGCCCTAGAAAGGACCGTTGAGGTTCTTGAAGGCTACACTCACTCCTAACACTCTCCCTGCCTATGCAGCACTTCTGTCCCTAATGCCAGGTGCAACGCTCTGCAGAGCCGATTTTGAGAGAAAAAAAAATCCCACTGCTAACAGCAGCCAACACACAGCTATCAGTGGCCCTAATAAGGACCTTTGGGGGGTCTTGAAGCCTACACTAACTACCAATTCTTTCCCTACAGCAGCTCCGGTATAAACAGCACTGTCCCTCATCTAACTCACACCGCATCTGAGGCGAGCCGCGGGAGGGGCCGACTTTTATATTAGGCGAACACCTGATCTCGCCAGCCACTCACAGCAGGGGGGTGGTATAGGGCTTAAACGTTGCAGGGGGAAGTTGTAATGCCTTCCCTGTCTTTCAATTGGCCAGAAAAGCGCGCTAACTTCTCAGGGAAGGAAGTGAAAGTAACCAGAACACCACATGGTGTTCGTTACGAATAACGAACATCCCGAACACCCTAATATTCGCACGAATATCAAGCTCGGACGAACGCGTTCGCTCATCTCTACTATACATCAGTATATTGCAAAAAAAAATGATGAAATAGCATAGTAGGCAAATCTATTGTTTCCTGTGAAGTCCAGGTAAAAAAACGTGTACATTATATGTATACTTTTTTCTACACTTTTTCTTTTACAATGGGAGCCTATGGGTAACAGATACCACTATATGGCTTCTGCCAAAAGCCTCCATGAGACATACACCATTGGGTTTTCAAAAGTATGTATATCTGTTCAGAGCTGACTTCTTCCTTCACCTGGTTTGTACTACCCGGCAAGCTGTCCCCCTCCCTTTACATGAACATCACACAAGCTTACAATGAAGACAGAAAAATGTTGTGTAAGGATGCCTGTTCTCCTGCTCACTGCACTAAGTACTTTGTAGGATGTAAGAGTTGACAGTTGAGTCCACGTTCTTGGGAGGGGGCTGTAGGGTCAACATATCTCACTATATGTCTGTATGATGTAATATGTTGCAGACTTCTTTCAGAGATATATATCAGAGTCCTCAAGACGTATACATCTGACGGAATGCACCCATATAAAATGATATTCAGTAGTGGATAATCACTTTAGGCTGGGGCTACATAGAAACTTCTTGTAGCATGACTTCCACTATCAAGCTAGAGGTGCAGTCATGGGGAATCCTGTGAGTTGCATGCTCTCCTGTGTACTGCAGCTGCCACAGAATAGTTAAGGCTAGAGCTCCATGAAAACTTTTTGTAGCTCGACTTTCCAATTTTAACTTCTATCATATGGCAGCACCTTGCAACAGTAAGGGCATCCAACGTGTATTCTCTAGATTTCATTAGCGCCTAAGATTATACAATTTCTATACTACTGCAGTTCATATGTTTTTGTTTCTGTATGTTCTTCTAAGAAACACAGAATATGGATGGCAGAAAAAGACCACACAGCCCATCCAGTCTACCCTTATATAATTGCCTCCTAATGTTTTATCTATTTAAGATAGATATTTAATTATTCTCATGGGAATCTGTCAGTGCAAACATGCTGTCCAAAGTGCAGGCAGCATTGTATAGAGCAGAAGGAGCTAAGCAGATTGACACATAGTTTTATGGGAAAAGATTCAGTATAACTTGACTTGTATTCATTTATATCTCTGCACTTTCTGAGCTGAACAGTCCAATGGGTGGTCCTATCAGTGATTGACTGCTACCCCTCTATGTACGTCATACACATGAAGCTGTCAATCACTAATAGGGCCGCCCATTGGACTATTCAGCAGAGCTATAAATGAGTAAAATACAAGTTATACTGAATCTTTCCCCATAAAACTAGGTATCAATCAGCTCAGCTCCTCCATCTCTATAACATGATGCCTGCAGTTTGAACAGCATGTTCGAGCTGACACGCTGTCTTTAAATTTATTAATTGCTGTACCATATTTTGGGATGTTTACACTAATGTAAGCCCAACAATTGAATCCAGACTAAATTACGATCATCTAATAGAACTTGGATTTCCTTTTTTTTCCATTTCAGTCATTATTTAAAAGTAAGAGTTCAACAAAATGTGAAGAAAAACAAAAAGATAGGCTATAAATAAAATCTTAAGACGAAATGTATTATGTATTAAGCTTTCTACATAAATCAAACATGATCAAAGCAATGTGGACGTCTTTTATTATAGATCTAAACGCTGATTTTTACCCAATAGGGATATTTCCAATTGAAGGCCAATCCAGGGGCATGGTTGTTGCGTCTTCGTAAAGGAAGATCTGAAGATATCTACCATATAGTCTCGTAAGTATTTAAGTCTGTAACTTTTTTTATGAAGTGCAAGTAAAGTATTTCTTTCATTTTGGAAAAAAACAGCTAGGCCCGCTGTCCTGCCTGGTTTAGAATTGAATTTAATGGAAAGTAGCTGTAATCATAGTTTTTGCTTGTGTTATAGAGTTGCTTTATATACCACATTTTTCTTTTCCCATCTGAGGTGAGTAGAAAAATATCACTTTTATAGCTTACTGATGAGCATGCTACATAAAGTTGATTGGGCCGAAACCCAAAGTGTATAAATCCATGCCTTCCACCCTCAACGTTTGTCCCTGCGCTTTGGTAATAGTCATTACAAAACACAGATTTGCTGGCAATTGCAAATTGGATTATTTGGGTGGATTTTTTTCTTAGTAAATTTATTATCACTCAGCCGTATTGAAGACAAGTAGATTGTTGCAATGGTGGCTCTGTTTACCTCAGAATGACATGGCACACTCTATCGCTAGAGATTATTTTGCCTGTATATAAGATGCTTGAGTGAGTAGAGAGGTGTGCCTTTCTTTTTTAGCAGTGAGATGTACAGTAGTTCCCTCCCATCAGAAGACTCCTCAGCATGCTGGGATGCGTGTCTTTCTCTATCCGGAATCAAATTTCTCTCTGTGCCAGTTTAAACCTCCTGTAGTGACCCAAAGTTAACGGGGCCCCTCCATAATGCATGAATGCATTTGTCTCGCGCTAATTGTATTGTTGGTGTCTTTCATGTTGCATGAATATGATGTGTATTGCATAGCTGCAGCACTGAATGGGTCTGGTATGCAAGGATTTCTCAGAATTGTATCTTGTTGTGTGTCACATGATCGTGCTTTATGTATGTAAATGCAAGGTGTTTACAAAAGTAGTGAGTTGTAGTTGGAGTTGTCTGCCAGTCAGTTAGGCTGGATAAGAGAGAGAGACACACAGACACCTTCAGTTCTGTGTGGCTAGGAATGGAAGCTGCTGAGGGGTAACCTTAGCCTTCCCTGGGTCTGTCGTACCCAGGAGTTACCGGTGGTATCCAATGCCGCTGACTGAGAGAGAGATCGAGATAGAGACGGAGTGCCTGCCAACGTGATTGCTGACTGGTAGAGAGATGGAAAGTTTGAAAGGAGTTTGTGCCAGGACCAGAGCCCTACAGATAACTGGGACTGTAAATTTCTCTGGGCACCTGTGATTTTGTCGCATCACCTTGTGATTTTCTGCACTGTTCTACTGCTGGCGTGAAATGTACTTATAAAGAGGCACTGCTGATCGTTCCCGGCTTTGCTAGTTAATCATTCCCTGTGAGTGGGGACCCTTTATTCCATTGCCTGAATTCACCACAGACGAAGGGATAGTGGCGTCAACAGTGACAACCAACTGCCAAGGTAAACCACATATTGGGTTACCCCTTTGCAAAGCCTCCCTTTGGTTACTTGGACAGATGCCATGCTACCCTCAGGGTGGAGATGGTAGAGCCCTGTGATAAGGCCTAAGCTCTACCCCACTGTCTCCCATGCTGTGGGCCCACTCCTCAGACGCTGCATAACTATAGGGGAGGCAGGGGATGCGGTTGCACTCGGGCCCAGGACCATTAGGGAGCCCATAAGTCCTATCTTCTCCAGTACCATGAGTAAAGCATTATAGTTGGGGACCCTGTTACAGATTTTGCATTGGGGCCCGGAAGCTTTAAGTTACGCCTCTACTCCTAAGCATAGTGTATCTGAATCTGTCTACAGATAGCTAATCTTCCCTGTGTGAAGAAGATTCAGTTGCTCTCTCACATGCTTTCTGAATTATATTTTGTGAAAGACTGACTTCCATTTGGGAGCCGCTTCATTTTGTTTATGTAAGCGTATCTTTTTGGTGGCTGAAACTGTCTTGGTTGTGCATAACAACGAATCACAATGTAGTTTTCGTTTTTCACAGTGCTCTTACAAAACGAAAGTAGCAGTGTGATTGGTTACTATGGTCAACAAAGATAGTTTCTCTTTTAGACAGTGTCATAAATGTGCACCTTCACTCCCATTATGCCTCTGCTAGCTCTTACTCTGCCCTGTGTTGACGTTTTCTCAGTCCACATTTACTCTCCCTCTAACCTCCAAGTGGCCGTCGTTTACCGCACGCCAGGCCCTGCCACCGACTTCTTTGACCACGTCACCTCCTGGCTTCTGCACTTTTGTCAACTGATATCCCCACTGTCATCATGTGTGACTTTCACATCCTATGACATACCCCATTTGGCTGCCTTCAAACTCCTATCATCGACTGCAACCTTTGGGCTCTCGCAATGGTCTACTACCCCAACTCATAAAGATGGCCACACACTAGACCTCATCTTCACTTGCTTCTTCTCCCTATCTAATTTCTCTAACTCACCTCTCCTGCTATCTGACCACAGCTTACTTACCTTCACCTCCCTCTGCTCCTCAATTGCTTCCCCTGTCCAACTAGCATACTCCCGTATGAGTCTCAAATGTCTTTACAGTCACACACTCTCAGACTCTCTCTACCATACTTTCACTCCAAGATGCAGATACTATAATGCCACAGTTTCACCATAATCACCTAACAACTTTTCATGTGGCCAGTGTAGGGTATGAAAGCCCTGTGAAAGGAGGGTATAGTACATACTAGTGTGCCTTAGGAGTCGCGCAATATAAATAGACACATAGCCTATGAACTAGTTATTGAAATGTACTAGAAGGCATTCAAAATGATATAATACATTGTCCTAATTATAGGTGTCTGTGGGAAACATCAGAATTACCCCGCAGCTTAAGCTCTATTGAATTGTTCTGTATGAATAACAGTTAAGATTGGAAGATGCAGTATACTACGGAATACCCTCAGAAATTGATACGTTAGGGTCTGCGCCACCCGCAGCGCTGATGGTACATACTGACATTATTTGTAGCCATAGGTATATGTTTGAGGGTGTATACTGACATTTTGAAGAAAAAATATATATATTAGTGTAACATGCATCTCTCTTTAACTTAATATAAAAACTTCATCTGTGGATTCAACACCTTGAACGTCTAATCAGCAACACAAGACACTCCTTAGATGGTGAGCATTGTAGAATCACTTTTCACAGCACTGAGGCCACAAGACAGTTTTTAAAATGTGGACCTATGCAAACTTGACATGTTCTATAAATCATAGTATCTAGCTGAATTAAAGCCCTGAGCAAATCATGAGCTTTTATGTACTGAGCATGCAACACAAAATGAAGTGGAAAAAATATCAAAGTTCTAGAATGGGGTCACTGAGCATGCTCCACAAGGCCAAACTGCCATTCGCTGATTACATCTTCACACATCGGGATTGGCCGTGTATGAGGGAGGCACTCTGTATAGGCTTAAGGACCTGTTCTACATCTTTAGCTTTCTCTCCATTGGCCGCTCAGCATGCAGTGTCTCCCACTGGTCAGTCAAATGGGAGAATGTTATATAACAGCTGTCATTTAGGTGGGTGCGCCTCTAACAATCCCAGATCCCTGAGGACGCCACTACATTGATGAAACATGTTGGAAGAATTTCTGTGTTTCTTTTAGCTCAAGCCTGCAGACCTGGTGATATTATTTAGGCAAAGCCATTAGTCTGCAACAGTGTTATCTTATATATCCACTAGCTATTTTGAAGAGCTTTATAAAGCACAGTATACAGCATGTTGCAGCAGCATTGAACGATATATATTATAGGTGACTTAGCGCTCCCAGTTTTTCTAGGCAGGTGTTGATATTTTTCATTTTTATGACTCTTTTTTTCAAATGTCTTTTTTAATTTGAGCTTTTGTAAACAGTTTTTCATTACAATTCAAAAAAAAGATACACAAATAAAGTACATCTTGGAACAATACAATTATATTTTTCAAAAACTTTGCATTTACAGATATGCCACCTTGGGAATAAAGTATTAAACATACTGATCTCTTGTACTATTTCCTTATATGGCTTACTCATCACTCCCCCCCCCCCCCCCCCCCCCCATTATTTTCTTATAAATATATAAATCTTATTTCAAATTTAGGCAAAAAGAAACAAAACAAAAAAACATAATAAAACATAAATAGTCCGTATAGATACTTTTAATGTTTCCATCTTCCTCTCCTTTCCCCCTTCTTTCCCCGTCCAGACCCTATCTCACATCTCATATTCCATTCCGGTTTATGCTTCTTAGTATTTTAATTCAGTTCAATAAAAGTTAGATTTTTAGTATGGGCATCCAACTAGGGTGTTTCTTGCCCTTTGGGCAATTATGGTGTTAATTATTGTTAACAACCCTGGTGTACATCCTGAGGCACTTTTTGTATACATTACAACTTCAAATTTGCACATGCATCTGCCAAACAGCAGTACTTCATCATTCTCATATCCTCCTTTTCTCTCAACCACAGGCAGCTATTTAATATGTTCTGCTCCCCTCTATATCTTCCAATGTCACCCCTCTTATGTCTGCTGAGCATTTTGCAACACACTTCCAAGACAAGATTGGCAACATTAGAGAAAGCTTCAAACTACATTCCCTGCAACCCTTCTGCACAGCTACTCCATCCTCTGGCACCTCACTACCTGTGCACTTGACCCAACCCCATCCCACCTCATCCCCCAAACTTATTACCATGTTTATCCCATCCCTAACCCACCTGTTTAACCTCTCGCTGACTATTGGAATCTTTAGTTTGTCCTTTAAACGTCCATCCATCACACCTATCCTCAAAAAAACATCCCTTGACTTTCCTCCCCATCCAGCTACCACCCTATATTGCTACTCCATTTTGCATCATAACTTCTGGAACGGCATGTCAACTATGAACTGTCCTCCTACCTCTCCTCCAACTGCAATCCAATTTCTGACCCCACCACTCAACCGAAACTGCCCTAACCAAAGTAGCTAACTATTTGCTAACTGCAAAAGCCTGAAAACATTGCTCCTCCTTTTACACCTGTCCTCTACCTTTGACACGGTCAACCATTTCCTACTGCTACAAAGTCTCTTCAACCTTACCACAAACTTAGCCCTTTTCTGGATCTCCTTGTATCTTACTGACCTAACGTTTAGTGTCTTCAACTCACACACCACATCCTCACCTCACCCACTCTGTCTGTGTCCCTCAAGGCTCCATACTAGGATTCCTACTCTTCTTCGTCTACACCCATGGTCTAGGACGGCTCATACAGTCCCACTGCTTTCAGTACCAGCTTTATGCTAGTGACACTAAAATCTACCTCTGTCTGGCTCAGATGTTACCTCTCTGGTATCCAAAATCCCAGAGTGTCTATTGACGTAACATAGAAAATACTAAACCCATCATCTTTCCCCAGCTCTCCCCTTGCTTCTTCTGACCATTGATGACAAAATCCAGCCCACTGCACTCACGAGCAGCAGATCCCTCCCATCTAAAATAGTGTGGAATACCCCCTTAATCATGTCAGCAAGCAATTAAATCATTAGTGAGCCACAACTTTTTGCTGGACAACAGCCACATCTGAGAAGCATAGGGAATGGTTTGTGGGACCGGACCCACCATTGGTTTCTGCGACCACATGGACAGGTGAGGCTTTGAGACCTGTTTGCATGGTGCACTGCTGCAATGCAGTTGCTACTGTGCTATTATGATGTCTGTAGAGTGTGGTGGCCTAGATTCGGGGAATGGGGGCTATTCTGGCAGTGACCCACTAATAAAAGGCTTGTGAGCTTATACAGTTTGATCAAAATGTAACTAAGAACAGCATGTGTTAATTTTAATTAATTTTGCTGAGAAGAGCAAGACCAATGTATCATATGTGAATGTGCGGACCATGTGGTTTTTGTTTCCTTGCAGTCTAGCATTGTTTTTTCCCATCCATTGGCCTACATAGGATGTTGGCATTTGGTTCTGTTCTCACTGACACGTTTTGGTAGGTTAGAAGTTATGTTGTGTGGTTGTTAATAATGTATTTTACTTTAAAAAGTGCTTCTCATTATGCTCCTCAGTAATTATAATGATATTTTTGGTTATAATTTGATACAGACCAGTAGAGCAGAACAAAGGTAACTGCAGACATATAAAGTGTGACACAGCCTTGGTATTTCTAAAGCTACTTTCCTTTAAGTGCATTAAATTTGTGCTTCTTACTGGTTTAAGCAGATTCTGAAAGGGTATGTAAATATTTAATGCCAGGATAATAGACTTAAGTTTGACAGAGAGTCGATATGCACTTTTGATCTATGGTCTGGTAATTGACAGTGATATCACCTTTGTCCTGTCTCTTAAATACCTTTTGTCATTAAAGTCTTTTAATGAAATTATTTCTGCAAAGGTTCACATTAAAATGATATTTTAAAATGTAAATTTTCTCATATCGCTGTGTATTAAAATTTAATATAGTTTGATCCTTACGTGTTGCATTCCGGATTTAAAATGCTCTTTAGTTTTAGTTCTTCAGTTTTGTGGATGTGTTATCTTGATAAATGCCATTTTCCAAGTCTTTTCCAGAATAACAAAAATATTGATGATTTTAAATGGGTTATCCCACTTTTAGCTATAGATGAACTGTCCTCAGGATAGGTCATGAATAGCAGATCGGCAGGGGTCTGCCACCCAGGATCCTCAGGGATCAGCTGTTTTCTCTGGCAGGTATTTTTGTGTACTAAGCAGTTTTGCTGCAGGAAGCAGACAGCTCTATACCTTGCGCAGTGGCCTAGCTCGGTACTACAGGCCAAGTCCTATTGAAGTGAATGGGGCTCAGACTGCAATACCCATTCAGGCCACTATGCAATGTATAGAGCCTTCTGCTTCATGCAGCAAAATTGCTGAGTACACAAAAACACTGACCTGGAGAACAGCTGATCACCAGAGGTCCCAGATGGCAGAACCTAGACAATCTGCTATTGATGACCTATGCTTAGGATATGCCTTTAACTCTAAACGTCTACAATACTTAGATTTACGGGACTGCTGCATGGGGTACGTGGCTGCTTTGGCATAAATCTAAGGTCCTACTTCAAAACAGGACCACTTCTCCTGGTGTTCCCTGGTAACCTCGCAGCGCCTTCTGGTAACATCAGTACTTTTTGGGTTTATTCTCCAGCCCCAAGAGTTATGTCTAACCCAGCTTGACTAATGAAGAGGCCTACTCCAAAACGTATATCTACTGGTTTCAATTGACACAATAAAGAGAGAAGTTGGATAAATCTTATCCAGCTGCCTGTTGAAATTCATTGGAGAGCGGCACCGGGTTACCAGTATTGTTTCTCCATTCGCTCCATTTTGTCCACCAGTTGGTGGCTTTAACTGGTCGGCAGCGCCTCCTAGTAAAGTTAATTTTCACACAAATCTAAATTCTTTTTTTTCTCTTCAGCTCCTTGAGGCTTCTGGTCTCTGGACATCCTACCGAGCTCCGGACCCTCATACACACCGGGTTTGCTCCACCCCTTTTCTATCTCTTTCTACTTCAAAACAGAGCATTCCCGTACACTGGCTTATCATTAAATCCTAATGCCAACATCTTCCCTAGCTTTTACACAGTGATAACTCGCACAATAATGTCCATTTCTGCCATAATGGTGATCAATATAAAGTCTTCAAAACCTACTTCTGGTGCTGCCTTGTGTCTCTAAGTCTCCAGCCAGCTGATTACTGATACCGGCATCTAACATGTAGAAGGAAAGAGCAGTTGTGACAAAGATGGAAACCAAGATGCTTGGCAACAGCAAAAGACCGCATGGCCCATGTAGTCTGCCCTTATATCATTTTCTCTTATGCTAGAGAGTTATGCTAAGTTCAACTTCAATGCCACATACAGTGGACAGATATGGTTGGTGCTGTTTCTGGAAGAAAGCAGCCATGCCTTTCTAACTCTCTACAACCTCTTTAATTGTCCAAGCAAAATTACAAGTCATAGTGGCACTCTCTTGATGAGATGTCCACAGTGCTGCTGTAGTGGCCCAGCAGGTCCTTAAGAACCATCACGCACACATGTCCTGTCTTACCTGTCTGCATGCCGTCCATGGATACAGAAGGTGCCGTCTGTGGGAGAGACCCTTTGTCTCCCCTTCTGCTCTAAGCGTAGATCTTAACACTGATGTCAGCTAGTTTCACATTGGCTGACAGTCAGGTTTAATTTCACTGGTGCAGAGCCCAAGGGCGAGTAAGCAGCTTTACAAGTCCCTATGCAGGAGGAAGAGTCCAGAAAGTACAGGAAGGAGAGAGAGGTTATAAAAGGGAGTGACAGAGAACAGTTAGTCAGACTCAGCCAGGTGTGAATAAAGAGAGGTTGCAGTTCCATTGTTGGAGAGGAGGAGTCGGTTTCTTCACGTTTGTCACCCGAGGTAGAGTGAGGTGAACAACCCACTGCCTTGGCATCCTACAGCAGAGAAAGAGAATAACCTTTCGGAGTTCCATCTTCCACAAACAGTGAGTTATATAGCTACCCGGTGAAATCAAAGCCAGTATTAGCATACAGCCACTTGCCCCTCTGCTTCATAAAATCCTTCAGTCAAATTCAACTCTATTATTCATCTAAATCCACTAGTGGGGAAATTGTCTAGTTAAATCACTCTACAGCAAAGTGGGGGACAGAGCTTTTAAGTCGGCGCATCATCAATTCAATACTAATACACCTGCTTACTCGAATTGTATGTGTACTTGCTGCAAATACGTTACAGAGAACTGTTACCTAAGTTGTTACTGCAATTTTCAAAGTTAGTAAATCTGCACACTCTCCGATTACTAAACTACCGCTGGACTTGTCTCCGTTATTTCTGCGGCATATCATCCTGAGTGTCCAATTAGAGTGTTGGCGTCACGTGACAAGGTCTAGGCCTCCGGCCACACGGACAGTAAGTTCATTGGGGTGTTACACTGCTAACTGGAAGGAGTGGTGTCAAAAGAAACTACTTTTGTCTTTAAAAAAACTACTTTCTGCTTTATATGACACTGTTAATCCGCTCTCTGGTATACATTGTTGGACAGCATTCTGCTATAGTCTTGACAAATGTTTAAAGAAAATGTCGGTTTAATTTGGAGTTTGTAGAGGATATTTGGGGGTCAAATGATTCATTCTTGAGATAGGAATAAAAATAATTGTATAGTCATCTGGCTTCTGACGTTTTAAAAATAACTCTCCAGATATACTGTCTTCAAATAATAAGTCATTGCTTTTATCAAGTCATCATTTCAGGTCATGTCTTTCAAATCAGCCTGAACTTAAAGCCCTTTTACATGGGCTAATCATCAGGCACACAAATGGACAGCACACTGACCCATTGAGGCTGACGTGGTACATATATAAAAAAATATCACTGCATGCCCTATTCTGCTCCAATTTCTTGGATGTCAGTCACCATTCAAAACCTGGTTTGCACAAAAAAACAGATCACACACTTATTATATCCTCTCTCACTCCTTTACTCATGGATCATTGCTAAGAAATGCTAGAAAGAAATTTGGCATCTTTTTTTTTTGCACACATATGGATGCGACACGGACACAGATAAAAATGGAACCTTTCTTCATAGAGCAAAATCATACACACTCTTTGCATCAGTCATCCAAATGATATTGTATGTTTTGCTGCAATCCTTTCAGAATGTTATCACATTTAGGCCGGCTTCACACGGGCGGAGCAGATTCTGCTTACTTGGCAACTTTCTGAGATTGGATGGAGTTGTCCATCACTGTCTTTGAGCTTTGCTGATAGATATCACTTCTATGAGAAGTGAGCAGATGCCTGTTGACTTCTCACTGACCATTTTTTTGTATAAAATATGTGGGAAATTTTTCCTTTTTCTTCTTGATTCTAGTTGTTTTTTTCAAACATTCGGTAAGTGGACAGTTTATGATGAAGTTGCATAGTGGCGTTGTTTAGATGAGGCACTGTAGCAGACACTGTTTCACTCTGGCACTGTTTAAAGATACAGTGTGGCACTATTATAAAAGAGTATACCAGTGATTCAAAGTGAAAGTTATATGTTTCCTAAACCGATAACATGTAATTTTGCTGTATAATAATTTTATAACTTGTTCTACAGAGCTGAAGACATATTGCTATACCTGTCTCTGCTCCTACGTAGTTCTCCATTGCTATCCAATGGTTATGTCCTGTATGCTTTGCTGTCTTACTGGTCAGACATGCTCAGTGCCTTCATATTCTGTGACCACACAGTTTGTACGGTCGTGGATGCACACTCGTCAGTAACTGACAATGGGACATTATGGGAGATGTCGTTTTTGCACTCCCTGGCAGCTATTTTAAATGACAATGTGGAGATCTGAAACTGGCTGAAAACAGCGGTGGCGCAGGTCGGTAAAAAAAGGTTCAGAAGTTCAGTTTAACGATTTATATGGACTTTGAAATTATGGCAATAAGTGGAAACATTAGGGAAATTTTACTCAATCTCTGGAATACCCCTTTAATGAAAGCAGAGAAAGAAAAACGTATGCCAGCAGCGCAACCTGAATTGCTGTTCCCAACGAGGCAGATGAAAAATGCACAGTCACAGGCCAGAGCCCAAATCAAGGATCCACCAAATGCAGCAAAAGAAATAGTGTGACAGCATAAATGGTGCAAAAAAGGAAAATATATACGAATGTGCAGCATTTCAACTTGGTAGTCTTTATCAAGCATGCTCGATAAAGACTACCAAGTCGAAACGTTGCATATTTGTAGGGAGGAATACAGTATCTTTTTTACTTGTTTGCACCATTTACACTGTCACACTATTTATTTTCCTTTAATGGGAGCAGTCAGGCTATCACAGAGCCATGGTTGATGTCAGTGTGAGAAAAATGCTGAATTTATAGTTTTTTATTTATTTATTTTTTTAAATATACTTAGTAACGTCAAAAATTCTTTAAAAATATGTTTAATATAAATACATCATTTATAGAATAGGTCTGACAACACCTTCCCTATAAATGTGGACATACGGATCTATGATTTCCCATGTAAGACATGGGCGCACAGGATCCACTACAGTGAGAGACACTAACTGGTAAAGGTACTTCACTCGAGTTCATACAAAGGTTTTTGAGATGAGACAACCAATTTAAAGGCATCTATAAGGCCTGTATCAGATTTGTTCTTTGTGTACTTTTTGCAGCATTTTTGATAGTCCAAGTGTTTTCAACAATAGCCAATGTTCTGCCTTTTATTGATCACTATGACTCCTTTTAAGCAAAGTAATAGCATGAGACACAGCAAAGATGTCAAGCAATAGGTCTGCATCAGTCATTACCTTTGATATTTGGCATTAGAATTCAGTAGTTTTACAAAACTGTAATTTTGTTCTCATTTTGGCGATAAATATTTTAATGGTACATGTATCCAACAGACATATTGCAAGTAAGTGAATTTACTTTTTGGTTCATGCCCATTGATATCTACCTATTAGAAACATTATTGATACATGTATTCCAAAAAATGTATTTTCTCTAGTTCATATTGTTCAGGCACAAACCATTGTTATAGTTTCCTCCAACAAGATATACAATTCACTGCTCTGGGAACATATTTCTTATCCACTGCACTCATGATATTTTCCATGCTTGTCTCTATGTTCAAAATAATGATCCTCCTAGCAGCTGTACGGCTTGTGTGCAAATTCAGAGGTACTGCCATTCACATCATATCATGCTAAGAAAACCCATTTCACAAATGTCAACCTCAACAAGCTGGGTCTTGATTAGAATGGAGGGAACTGATCCGCTACCTGTTTGTAGCTTCTTAAGGAAAGGACTATCAATCCACTTGCAGTAATTAGGTGATACATTTCTCTACTTCCTGGCCATCCTAAAATAGTCTTCATGGTTTGGAAAGATTACGCTTGAAGAGACTGCTCTCAGCTTGGTAGATGTCATTTGCTAGAAATGTTTGTTTTTTGCTAGATAAAGTATTTTTTTTCCCTTTCTCAACAAAAATAATGATGCGGATAAGACGTTCGTGTGTTTGGCTGGACTTGTTGAAGGACTGTTACAGGGTCAATTTTGTTCACGTCTTAAATGTTTTGGTCAATGGATCACATATGTTCACGAAGTGAAATGTGTATACCTTCATGTAGAGTTGTGTATATACAGTATATCTATTTTTATTTGTGTATGTGTAAATATATAACCTTGTGCGAATGTTTCAAATTTCTTGCTTCATAGACTTTCTTTATAAGCTGAAGGCCCTTTTACATCTTTTACATGCTACAGCTATTGAGCAAATAATTGTTAGATCGAGTCATTTGCATGATAATTGTCTGCTGTAACATGTGCAGCCAACAAACGATCTGTGATAAATCGTTATCATTTCTTGGATCGTTCATGTAGACTCAAATAATTGTTGGTCTGTTGCTTCATCATTTAGTATATAAACAGGCAGTTCATCTATGAACAACTGCCTGTTTATTGACCTGCTTCACCTCCATTCACTGAGCAATGCAATGAAGGCACAGGAGCAGTTATTGCTGGAACAGCTGTCAGGCACTTTAGCGTCCAACAATCATCCCATGTAGAAGTGCCTAAGACAATTAGATGACTTTTCTGCAAATTTAAATGCATCATTACTGTTTGTGTTGAATTTATCTGTTATTTCAACAATTCCAGGGCCACAGTGCTGCTCTATGAAGGCCGCTCAGTGTGTATGCACCATCCATCAGAGCATTCACCGTTACGTCTCTCTGGTGGAAAATCTAAATATTTTGTTCAATGACCCTCGCTGCCAGAGTGTCCTTCTCCTCATCTCTAGCTCTCATTCCTGATATTCCTGGTTGTTGACCCTTTCTTCATTCCTGGTTGGGATCCTGACTGTTGGCTACTATATGGGTGCCTTTACATGAGACAACTATAGTCTGAATATTTGCTAAAGCGTACAAACTACTGTTTGTGTGCTTTTACACAGACTGATTGCTGTTCAATTTTGTCGATCATTGAAAGAATTGTGGGAGTATTTACATGGAGTTTGTCAACTGGGTATGAGGCGTAAGGTTTTTTTGGTGGGCATGTATTTGAAATTTTGATCCCTCCCCAATGCACACTCACTGGTTGCTGAGTCCTCTGAACGCATATAAATACATGAGCGGTCTTCAAGTGAACACTCTGCACTGTGGTCTAAAACCAGCCAGACATCAGGGCAGTGAGTTTTTTTCCAAAGACCAGCAGGGACTGTTGAGTCGAGGATCATTTGCACGTATTTGTGTTTTCGAGAACCAATAAGCCTTAAGTGAGAGGGCAAAATTCTAAAAAATAAAAGTTAGAACCTGTCAGTATTCAATATGACACTCATGCCCAACAAAGTGTATATCTCCCCTGGCAAAGTTGTTGGCTAGTCGGTGAAAGACAATGATTAACATTTTACACTAGATGATAATTAATAAACCAGCGACTATTTTTAGGTGAGCTGAAATGAAACTGCTATTTGAACGAATTCTCACTCCTCACCCAGTTAGTTGGTAACTGTCACTTGCATTCACTCTATTCAGACAATAGTTGACCCGTGTAAAGCTGCCCGATGGCTTTTGTTTGCGCCTTGGTACCACTTGCATTCTCACGTTGACTTCCAGTCTTTGCCTACTATTTCCTGAAATGAACCTACTACTGATTTGATTCTTTTTCACTCTGTGATCTATTAATCACATCATTTACCTCACTAGAATAACCAAAATATAAATGATGCTATGAATTAACTTTCATTGTATAATGATTAAAAAGTAAAGCTACTCATAGACCACAAAATAAAGTGAGCTGCCAGTATCTGCCTATGCATGCCTATACACTTAAGGATCGTGCATAATCTTCTGGTGTCATCAATCTCACAGAAGCACAAATCAACTTGTACCTTTTGCACCTGCTGTAAAACTATAAAAAGGGCAATATAGTCTTAGGAAAAAACCACTTGTGGCTGAAACCCCATCTACCCACAACAGCCAATGGCCACACGATCTAGCCGATAATGCTTGTAAGATCGTGCAGCCATTAGTTGCCGTGGGTGGTTGGGGTTTTGGCGACTATGGGGAAACTCAGCATTACATCTACTCTTATATATGGATTCTTAATTGCATGCTATAGCAAGGAAAAGGAGAAAACAAGACCCCTACCTTGTGGATAGTAATTTTTCGTAATAAATGCAGAGAGAAAATTTAAAAAACCCATATACAGACATGCATTACATTCAGTACAAAATGCTACATGCTGAACAGGCTCCATTGATGGCTGCCACAAATATCTGTGTGTACACTTATGTCCTATTGTAGAAATCTGCACCATCTTTGTAGAGGCAATTGATATTATGGACAACCTAATTTTTTTACGTTTTATGTCCTCTAAATGAGGTATTGTGGAATTGGCATATTACGCAATACGACATCCTATTATAGAGGATTTAAGCATGACCCTCACCGGAGGGAAGAGTTTTCATCTTTACTATCCTAAATGAAGTAGGATATAAAGCGAGAGTGATCAGACTCTAACTGTGGTGGCCAGTGATAGAAGCAGAGGACATTATGTAGTGCTTCTGCCTGTCTGACCCCAGAACCTATGGCTCTGGCAAGTAACTCCACATTGTGATTGTATGTCAACTGCTGTTGGAGTCCAGATCATCTACAAGTACCATAAATAGAAAACCAGGTAAAGGAAACACTTCAAAATGCTCCTGATGCAGAATTGTGTAGTCCATTATAACATTTTAAAACTAAAAGACAAGAATTTCCTTTTTTCTCACTTTTTTTTTGGTTTTGTGCGTAAAGTATATGTTGCAGGCCCCTAAGGGTCAATGATCCAGCTGAACAGTCCCGGATTTGTGGTACTCTCCTCATGGGTTCCCTCTTTCATCCTTCCCAACTGCTAGGGAGATCTTCAAGATTCGGAAATCTCTGCAATAAAGCTAGTAATATCGAATGTCAGTAAAAGCATGCCTGTCTAGGCTCTGTATGGCAGTATTTAACACCATGTGGCCCTGTTTTTGCAATGTTTTATGCAGAAGGCCAAATGATGACACTAGTTGGATACTGCAGGAAATGCATGCACTGTTTCGCTTGGTACTGTTTATAGCACTGTTTATCATGCATATATATTTCTTTAAGTATGTGCATTGATGTCCTTCTATCCTGTTTGGAAGTTTGGGATATATCCATTTTGTGCAATTCTGGTCTGTTCACCCACATTAAGTGTCCAGTTAACAAGCAATCGAAAATTATGACTAGACTGGCCTGGGAACACTGCACAACAGAAGTCCTGAACGTCACAGATCTTGTAAAAGAAGCATTTTAGTTCTGCTGCCGATGTTCTTTTTTGACTTCTTGTCACTGTAATTATTATGTTCTAGGCACATGGGAACAGATTCACCACCAAATCAAGAGGAGGTGATTGTGGTACTCGGTAATTTCAACAGCAAGATTATTAAAGTTCACGTGAGTACTCCACATCCACTGCAAGCCTTTCTCTTGTCTACAGTCAAACCTCTTTGAGACAAACACTCAAAATTGGTCTTCTAGAAGGATGGTCTTCTGAAAGAATTTGTGCAGTATGCTTAATATATGGTAACAATCTGTCCCAGAAATTGTGGTGCGGATAAAGAGGTGGTCTCCTCAAAGAGGTGGTCTTTTGGAGAGGGTTCACTATATATTCTGCTCATTCAAAACCTTCCTTGTTGCCTGTAGCAATCAATCTGAGATCAGCTTTCACTTCTTAAACCACTTTCAGATGAGCCTATTTTGTACTCTGTATTTTTCTTGGCTGTATTTTAATAAATGCAGCGTGTGCTAATTTAGTCTTTTTTTTTCAATCAGATATTTTTTAATTATTATTTTAATACAATACCACATAATTTCTATGCATTAATATATACATAATCATAATATACATAAGGCATATAATTACCCCACCCAAACATTGCATCGAGACATAATTATATTTAAACTGATTATACCCTCTCCCAACAAAACCTACTTAAATGGGGAAAAAAACATTAAGAACTAAAGCTCCATTTTCAAATGAACGATAATCGTTCAGTTTAAACAGGAGCCAACAACTGAAGGACTAATGAGAACTGCTGTAGATCTTGGTGGATATCCGCAGCAGATTTAACTTTTTCAACTGAAGGGATGGATCCTGCTGTGGATCCACATCCACCGGATTTTGACATCGATTTTGGTGCGTGAAATCTGTACCAATTATACTATATCCTATATACAATATCCGTTTTTCTGTTAGTTTAATAAGTGAGTTCCACGATATTTTAAAGGCTATGGACACCTTTGACATGGTTAGTGCGGTACTGATGTTCCTGCTTACCTGGAGTTAAAAAACCTGGACTAATGTCAGGCTGCAATGTTCATTCCTTCAATTAATTCCGTACTCCTAGAAATAAATCTTGCAACCTGCTCCTAATTTCTGATTTTTCCCTCCCAGTGTTATAGTACATGCTGGATTTGAGATCCATGTATCAAGGATGCTCCTGTCTTCACTAGCTTTATGTATCGGCACAGCTGCATTCCTTGACTGATTTCTTTTTCAACAGCCCATGAATCCTTCTGCCTTGAGACTGAGGGTTTTGTGATTTATTAATGTTTTTGATATAGCGGCAACATATTCCATAGCACTTTACTAGTCAGAAGGAACATAATGTAGACATAGTTGGAACAATATGAGTAAAGGCCTGCTCACATGAGCTTACAGACTGTAAGGAAATAGGGGCGACACAAGCGCTACAAGTGTTTGTTCTGTTCAGTAGTCCAGCTACCTTTTACATAATAGGGTACTATACATAAAGCTGTATGGAACAATCACCAGCCAGTTTCTATGTATATACAGATATGCATGAGTGTATGTTGCGTGGGAGATACACTAGGATGAAGGGGATCAGGTTTTCAATGGGAAATTTAGGAGCTTGGTAAATGGAGAAGAGTTGCAGTAGATTAGGGAATATGGTAGGCCTCCTTCAAAAAATGTGTTTCAATGAATGGCCGAGCGCTGCCTGTGATTGGCTAAACGTTGTGACCAATCACTGACAGAGCTTAGTTGTCATTCAATGAATGGCTGAGCGCTGCCTGTGATTGGCTGAGCGCTCAGCCAATCAGATACAGCCCATTCAACAGGCGGGGATTTTAAATGATTTTTCAGCACACAAAAAAAAATCCGCAACCCCACCTCCCAGCCTTTTCCCCACCTCCCTAATTAATTTTAACCTTTAAATTTTAACCTGAAATGGAGCATGCTGTGATTTATTTTCCGCACCAAACGGTCTGCAAATCAATTCCACATGCTTAAATTCAGTTGCGGATGCCAGTGCTTCCCTATGGGCACTTGGAATTGCGGATCTTCCATGCACATGACCCGTGCGGATTCCACAAATCAAATCTGCCCGTGGACATGAGGCCTCAGTGCACAATATGTGCTTTGTGTTATGCCTAGTGGCAGATGACATGGGACTTTTATCCTTGTTGTGTAATTTCCTTTGTCGTGCACTGACTGCCGCCTCAGGCCCTGCACTAAGCATAACCCAATATATCAGCTTTCCATGGAGTATTCCTTTAAGCTTTAGTTAAAAAGAAAAGCCTCCTGAAAGACATTATACTTCATGGGGAACAATGCAGCAGCAGTTTAAGAATAAGCCGATCCAGGGATTAAACATGATGAGACTTACTAGAGGTATAAATTGCTTAAAATTGTGGTAAAGTAAATTTACATTTTTCCCTGCCAACATCTCGCTAATGATAAAATGCTACTGCAAAAAATTGGAGGCAAACTCAACCATTTTTATAAAGATAGGTCCTTTTACCATACTTGAAAGACATAAAGTTGTAAATGCAAAAAACTCATCTTTATTTTTAAGACACAGCTTTACAGTTTTATTTTCATTCTGCACAGGCTGAATTGCAGCAAGAAGCAGCTCAGGAATGCCGTGCAAGTTTTAATGTCATTGAATGACCTTCTAGATCCAAAGCTAAAACAAAATGCAATAATGCAGTCAATCATATATGTTATTTATTTATTTTTTCCATTCTGGTAAAGGTCAATGTAAGTCAAGAAATCCCTTCAACATCCTTGTAGTATGGTGGGTTTTAGCAAATTACATTTCCATATGGGAAGCACAGGTTGACGTTTTTTTACTCTGCTATCCAGGTGCAGAAAAAGCCGGATCAAATACATGCAGATCTCCTGAGCAGTGAGCCAGAAGCGAGTACGGGGCTGTGGAATTCAATTATGAGGTACCCATATTGGTCCTTTTTGACAAATGAAACTGAGAACATAAGTGAAAACTTGGGCTAGCGCTTTGGGAATTCTTAGAAAGTTGTACTGTATATTTCAAACAATTGAATGCTGAAAATCTCGAATTCTGCAGTAGATTCTAACGTATTTTATGGTGGTTGTGCTCTCGGGAGTTTGGTCTTGTTTTCTTACTTGAAGTGTGTCTATTACCTGTAGAATTCAGCCATCTAAACGAATGACAGTATATCTTAAAGATTTGCTAAGATCTGTTAACTCCTTTTGTGACATTTATATAATATACATTTTTCATGTTGCTATACTTTTTCTTTTTTTACTATCAAATCTGCAAATAGGGTTTATTATTCAAATTTGACAGAAAGAAAACATGTAAGAACTATCCGTTACATTTTTCTCAGATTCCTTGCACCGCCTGGCACCCAGCTTGAGGTGTGCTACTGACACCTCAGATGTCAGAAATACCATGCAGGACTTTGGCATTTGATTAGAAGCCTAAGGTTTTTCCATATATCTAGTTACTCATCTCTGGAATCAGCCGTAGTGAAACATCAGGGCTCATTAGTGTATTGCATGGCATTGCATGTGACTGGTACTCATGTATCTCAAGGTTACAGATTTAGCAAGCAGCAGTAATGGCTGTCCACAGCACTGTAAGCTTTTGCAACTGCTGTGCACTATCTGTGAAGCTTTTTTCTGAAAAAATTAACTTTTCGTTATTGTAAATATCTTTATGAAATGGAAGGATGCCCTAAAGTAAGAATGATTATAAAGGACCTTAAGGGGAATGTGCCATCAGAAAATGACCTATTGTATAAATCTAGTTTTTATGCTAAACATGCTTTTAAAAAAAAAAAAAAGATGTATTTTTCAAATTGGAAAAAATAGACAGCAAAATGGAGTCAAAGGAAAACAGTCCCAATAAGAATAACATCCATCATACAAGCAAAAACTGTCTTACAATCTAACAAAAAAAGGAAGAAAGCCTGCATATATCTCTCTCTACTCAGCAATGTTAGAATGCACAAAAACCAGGATATAGATGAGTTCGGGATACCAAGGGACATAACAAAACCTAGAGAGAAGAGAATAAAGAAACAGGTGGGGGATCAGGCAAAAAAGCTTAGCATAACCAACTAATGGGAGCTAATTATCTACCAGGTATCCCATGGATCCCATATTGCTCCAGATAAGCCCTGGGTGGTGTTATAAATGCTGTAAAATGTTCCAGGTAGCAGACTTCCTTAAGTCTAGTATACAAAATCAAGACAAGGGGAAGGGCATCCTGTCTGTTTCCAAGATCAAAGATTTCGCAGCAGTTCATAGAAGAACATCCTAGCGGATCTCCTACTCCTACCTCTAAGGGGGCATTTAGATGAAGGTATGCAGAACCTCAGCAACCAGGCCCTCCACCTCTCTCCAGGAGGCAGGTACAAAAAATACAAAAACGGTACCTGCTTCAGATTGGCAGTACCAACATGAAGACGGAAAAGAGAGATTGAGCGAATTGAAAAGGACTGAAGTATCATACCAGTACATCACGCATTTACATAGTAACATAGTATGTTAGGCTGAATGAAGACAATGTCCATCTACTTGTAAGTAGTCCAGATTGATGATTTAGATTCTCGACTGTAGTCTGTCACCTCGTTAGAGAGATACAAGTTCCCTAAACTTATTCCCATTTATCCATATATCTGTGATGGACAGGTGTATCACCCACTGGTATAGATAGAAATATGGCTGATATTAATCCCTTAGTAGTAGTATCTGTCTGGCAAAGCTTTTCAAAAGGGGAGGGAAGAAATACTGTGGTTGAACCAAAAAGGGGAAAAAAACATAATAACGTATATGATGATGATAATGAAGTTCTCCTCTTTGTGGCAATTTGTAAGAGCATTTATAGGAACATTTTAGAAAGTCAAATGGGTAAACAGTTCTACAAAGAACCAAGCTCACACCATAGAAGATGTTAAAATCCTAGAGATTAAAGATTATAAAGAGTATTAAAGATTATAGAGATTATGTAGGAATGTTTTGGAGGCTAATGTAAAACATCGCTGGCAGGTGGACCATATATTCCTAGTAAATTTTATGTGCCCTAGTAGAGAAAAGACAACAAGGTAGGTGGATGCACTGAAGCAAGCCATAATTTCTCAATCTCCATCCATAGCCAGAGAAACATTAGGAGGCAAAACATCAGTCTTTGATATGCTTATCTTATAGCCTGAAAAGCGACCATATTCCCATAATGTAGAGTGAAGGTGAGGAAGCACGATGTGGAGATCCGAAAGAGTAAGTAATACATCATCAGTGAAAAGAGAAACCTTTAATTCTTCATTTCTCAACATAATGCTGTTTATATCTGGATGTGATCATACCCTGGCAGCTAAATAGCCCTGCCTATTGCCATTGGCAATACTAACGAGGTTAGAAGAAAAGATGGAGAATTACATTTTTGCCAATGGTTTGGAATAGAAACTATGATTAGTTGCCAGGAAAGGTCCTGTAATACCAAAAACTCTAAGAGCCTCAAACCTAAAGGGCCAGCTTAGCCTATCAAAGATGCTTTTTGTATCAAAACTAAGTAGGAAGGCAGGATACACTTTCCAGTTAGCCACCTTTGCAAGGTCAATTGCACGCCGAGTATTGTTGCCCCGTTGGTGAAAGAGAACAAATCCCAACCTGATCCTTATGGATCAGAAGGTAACCACACATTTAATCAGTGTGCAAGTATACTAGTAAATCATTTTAAATCAGAATTTAAGAGGGCTACAGGCCTGTAGTTTGCACAGCTTTGAGAGACCTTTCCTTTTTTGCGGATTATTGTAATATGGGAATGATGCATAGTAGAAGGTATATGCAAAGGAGGACTTAAAAAGCGAAAGATAAGGGAAAAGTTCCTTCTGATAAACTTAATATAAATACTTAAATCCATCCAGGCCTGGGTATTTATCACCAGATAACGCTTTGATCGTGTCATGTAGCTCCTCACCCAATACTGGACTGTTGGGAGGCAACCTCTTCAAGAGGAAAGGAAGTGGGGTTACACAAAAGGTCAGTTTTTTTCTAAGGCATGGTGTATGGGTCATCTGGTCATTTAATAAACTACTAGGAAAATTATAAAGTTTAGAATAATAGCTGTGAAAAAGAGTTGAAATATCATCAGGATGATAGACAACAGACCCTAACTCATTTCGAATATCCTGTGGTAAGTGATCAGAAGTGCACTCCCAAAGGAGTCTACCAAGAAGTGCGTGTGCCTTATTTCCATTTTCATAATAATGTTGTTTCAGTTAAGAGGAGGCATTCTAGTTTATGTATTTCTAGAGCCCTTAATTACATCCTAGCCTCAACCAATCTATGTAGGAACAGGACAGACGGCCTTTTCATGATATAAGACTCCAGAGATGTAATTAGAATTTCAAGTCTTTGAGACTTAAGCTTGGCGTGTTTCTTAAGATGTGCCCTCTAGTTACTGCTTTATGAGCCTTCCATAGGGTGACAAGGAGGTAAATGACCATTTATTTTCATGGTTAAAAAGCCGCAATAGCACTTTGCACCTGTTCGCTAGCTATTGGGTTTTTAATCGGCTTTTCATTCATTCCCCTTTTTTTAAAGAGAATTTTTGGTGCATTTTTAGTTTCAATGTCACTTTCTGTACTAAAAAAGAATCCTAAAACAATAGTTTGACACTTCCTGTCCTGTAGAAAAAAAAACCTCAGCAGTTCTGTCATTACCATCACAGGCAGAATTTCAGCAGTGAAAGTATAACCTATATATAGAAAAAGCAGGAGCCACCATTCACAATAGGTGATGGTCACAGCGTATCTACACTCCCTCCAATGACAGTTACTTCTGTGCATGTCACAGAGTCTAGAACAATCTCTCAAAGAAGTCTTTGGGTCAGTTCTTGTCCATTGTTTTAATGGCCCATGAGGCTGCTGTAAAGCATATCCCTAAATGCTCCCAACTGTATCTCAGGCAAGATGGCAGTCCCCCATAGTCATTTACAAATAATACAATGAAAAATTTACAATTATGAAATAAAAAAACAGATTAGACAGTTATGTTACAAAATTGTATATATTTCTCGATCTGGTTTTAACTTGTAAGAAGAAAAAGCTAGGTGATACATTCCCTTTTAATATTCTTGTTTTCAGTGCCAATCCTGATTTCTAATAAATTTAAAAGTTAGGGCTCATGTCCACGGGCAAAATAAGAATTAAAATCCGCAGCGGATTTTAACTCTTCTCCTGCCCGCGGATCCGCACCCCATAGGGATGCATTGACCACCCGCGGGGTAGATAAATACCCGCGGATGGTCAATAAAAAGGATTTAAAAAAAAATGGAGCATGAAAAAATCTGGACCATGCTCCAATCGGGATTTACTCACACGCTCCATTTCTTCTCTTCGCGCGGCGCCATCTTCTCTCCGTCGCGGCCGGATCTTTTTTCTTCGGGACGGCACATGCGCGGGGCACGTCACCGACGTCATCCTGCGCATCCGCCGAGCCGAAGAAAGAAGATCCGGCCGCGACGAGAGAAGATGACGCCGCAGCGAAGAGAAGAAACGGAGCGGATGGGAGGTGAGTTTATTCTTATTTATTGTTATTTTCAGCGCTCATGTCCGCGGGGCAGGAGGGACCCGCTACGGATTCTACATGGAGAATCTGCAGCGGATCTGATTTTCCCCGTGGACATGAGGCCTTAGAGTTACTAAACTTTTTAATTTCTTTTTCATAAATCAATAGTACAATTGAATAGAAGAAACTTTGTTAGGCATTTTTCTGCAATAAAATATATTTCTCTGTTTTTCTGCCATAAAATATATTGCAGAGTTCTTGCTAACAAGGACTTTGTAATATATTTTACTGCAGAAATAATTATTCCATCCTTGTTAGCAAGGACTAAGAATGTGAAACAGAGACCTCTTTGGTCTTTGTTTCACTTAGTTTCCATCCTTGTTAGCATGGACAGCGCTTTTCTCTCCAGTTTAAAAAACTGACGGGGACAGAGACTATGTGAAATGGAGACCAAAGTAGTCCCTGTCTTACATATTGACTCCTTTGGTTCAGTCTCGACTCTGTCTTGCTTTCTGTCCATATGCAATTTGCTGAATAGAAGGTGAAAGCTAGCACGGAGCCTGTGCTGTATCCAAGAGCACAATGTGAAGGAAGCCTTAAGCGCTGTTAGCCATAATACAAACTAAACCATTGCCAGACATATAACTGTGCCACGCTTCAGGCAGTTGTCTTTTTTTACTACCTTGTAATATTAGGCCTCTATGGCAGTCATTCTGCTGCAGGTGGAACTTCTACACAGAGTGAATGCATAGTGTGATGCCTCTGGTAGTGGTGTGAAAGTAAGATTAAATGAAAGTAGCAAAGGAATTAGAATGTGTTAAATATTTAGCAAAATATCAAACCATTAAGCCTAAGGTAAACATTAATATGGATTTATTTTAAATGTAATGAAAAACCCTAGTTTGGGATAAGAAGTGCACTTTTTTTACTTTTCCTGAGTTGTCAAGAAATACTTTATTTTTAGCCCAGAAATGTTTTCATTTGTCATTGCTGCCTGCTTTTCTGTCACCTTCAAGTCTCAGATTTGCATTCCTTAATTGTCTGATGAACAGCTTCAGTGCTAACCAAATTAATGCATTTCCTTTTATCAAGGGACTATTATTTTGTGTGCAGACGGGAAAGTGAACCTAGATGGAGTAGTTAGCAGGATTTAGTAACTCTTGTTACGAAGCATGTATCAGTTGCCAATATGTTTTAGAATCTTGCACATTGCATTAAAAAGCCCAGATTGTTTTTATTTGCTGGAAATGTCACAAATTAAAGGGATTGTTGGGTATTTTTTTTACTTTTTTTTCTATTGATAACCGGTCGTCAGGATAGGTCATCAATAGATGATCGTCAGGTTCCGGCGCTCGCAGGCCAGGTTGGTATTACAGGCGCAGATGCCATTTAATTCAATAGGAGCTGCGCCTGCAATACCAAACCAGGTCGATGCACTATGGTCGGTGCAATGTGCTTTCTGCGCTCCCTATAGTGATAGCGGCACTGCTACAGCTGACAATGTCTTTATTTGACTTAATCTATACGGCAGCATATAGAGATCTGCAATGCCACCCAAATACATACCTGCCCTAATGCTAACTTGTCCATTTTTATTTCCTAAATGTTTAAAGGTTAACCATACCATATATTCCTCTTTCCTTGCATGAAAGCCATTTAATTTTTTTTTTATGAATCATTTCATTCTTTAGCTTTAGGTCTCAGTTTGTTCCTGAATCCATAAAAATGACCTCCAAACATAAATATATTATTTCTGTTGTTTTTTCCCCCTTGTCTATTCGGTCTTTCCTCTAACCATAATATGTTGACTGCATTTTAATTCTGTAGGGGCCGACCTGATATATTCTATGAATACCATATCTCGTGAACCAAACCCCTCTGTACTCCTCCTGGTAACATGCTCCCTGATCTACTGACTGCAGTCCCTGCTAGCCGCCATCAACCACCCGCTGCAGTCATACCGATTCGACCACTATATGGCCCAATTTAACCATTGTCTATGTGTATAGCATCCCACACTCTCCACCTCGCCATACCGTGCACATCTCCAGCCCCTCTACCTTCTGTATCACCCCATTATCTGTAGTATGTAAGCCTGTTGGAGCAGGACCCGCACCCCTATTGTCTCCATCAACTGATTACTACATGTAACCATGGTTTTGTTTCTGTTCCCCTTGTCTTGTAAGCGCTGCAGAATATGTTGGTGCTACATAAATAAAAATGATTACTATTATTACCTTCTAGAGTTGAAGGAAATCCATTTGTAAATGCTCATAACAAATCCTTCTACTATCCCTATGCTTTTATTTCATTAGCTGACTGCTATGAGGCCTCCCGTCTTTTCATTATAGAATCATAGAGGCATTTTATGTGTGACTGTCCTATTCTTGGACTTTTCTGTGTATCCTTTGGCTTAAGAAAGCATTAGTACAAGTGTTACTTATCTAAGCATTTGAGTTGACTTTCACAATGATTAATTAGTTTAACTGAAAGGACTGTTCCATACTGCTGCCTATGGAAATCCACAACTAGATTTGTGTCTGTGGCTCAGAGGTTTGCATATTCTCAGTGTTAGTTGGCCTCCCTCAGTAATGATTACTATGCATTATGGAAAATGCTGAGAATACATAGAAACCATCCATCCTTGCACTCTGCAGGCAGAAGCACTGTTTCCAAATGGCAAATTTGCTAGTTTCTTCTACAACGTAGGTAAAGATATTTAAAGGAAAATATGCAATCTCATTCAACGGAGTTAATCTTTTTACTTTTAATATAAGAATCCTAAAGTGTGCTTTTTGTCAGTTAATAACATTTATTGTTTAGCATCAGACATGTTGAAATAATTAAAACTGTAATAAAAGTTTATTCACCATGGCTGATAGATCTTAGTTAGAAATGTGGCATATGCTTTTCATATCCCTCTGTGCCCTACTGATTAGATCATAGATTCTTAACCGGGAACCTAGAAATCCCCATTCTATCTGTGGATGAGTTCCAACACATTCAAATGATAACATAAGAAAAGGAAAAATACACACTTTTTCATGCAAGTGTATTTTAAGTGAACCCTTTGGAATTATCGGGATATCGGCATTAAATGCTAATGTGGTTGGGTTGTTATCCAAGGCACAGTTATAGAGAAGTCCAACGTAACTAAAAACACACACAATTGTACTGTTCATGTCTTTTATTGAGCACATTGACTGGGAAATCCACAGTGCAGGGAGAAAGTCAACTTCTGTGTTAATGACTTCTCCAAGAGCTAATTGGCAAAAGATGTTTCAATTAATGAGATGAGATTGGAAGTGTGAGTTTCCCAGGTGTTTTGCCTATTGAATAAAGACCCAGAAAGCCTAGTTACTGATAAAGCTTTATTTCTCAAGAAAGGTTGGATAATGTGAGCCATGCCTCAATGCAATGAAGTGGCCTACCCCTGGCCTCAAAATGTAACTCCAGCGATCTACATGCAGATTTAGCAGGCAGCAAATGAATGTTTGTTCTGCTCCACAGCATACTACATTATGTAGCATGACCACTCTAATGCAGTGTGAATGATTGCTGGACTATGCAAATAGAGTAGTATGTTAAATTTCAGTTTTTAATATAGCATTTAAAATAATAGTCCTGTATGTTCCCAATGAACTCACAGGCTTCATATTCCATACTGTTTAATAAAGGGTAGACGATGGGAAGACTTGGCTTACCCCAACTCTATTTTTTTTTTTTAACTTTGTTGTATTTTATGGACAAACGATGCAACAGATAAGTACATTGAAAAATTCTATGCCGATCTCCAGCAAGCAAGCAATGAGATATCACTTTTATAACAGGGGATTTCAATACAAAAATTGGCTCTGGAGAAGACCTACCAGTTGTTGGCAAATTCGGTTTGGGTGAGCGGAATAATGCAGGTGACCATGTGGTCCAATATTGTACGGAAAACTGCCAATCGATCATGAACACCTGGTTTAAGCAGCCAAAATGCCGTTTGTACACATCGACAGCCCCAAATGGCGTGCACCGAAACCAAATCAAGTACTTCCTATGTCAACTGCATTGGAAAAGCTCAATTCTGGCCGTGATAACACTTCCTGGTGCAGACTGCAGCTCTGATCATCAATTACTAGGCGCAAAAATCAAGCTCAGATTCAGCAACCTCAAAAGGTCACCAGCAATACACCGTTTTAATGTAGACAACATCCCTTAACGATACGCAGTCGAAGTGAATAACAGGTTAGAAGTGCTCAGCACCATCGGAAAAGACCCTGAAGAATTATGGAAAGAAATAAAATCCATCACACGGCGTAAGGCTGAACAAATTAATCCTTTCAGAAAATCAGCAAAATAACTGCAATGGCTATCAGATGAATCCATTAGAATCGCTTATAAGCAACGAGCAGCTTAAACAGTGGGCACCTTAGTTGAATTCAGACAGCTAAATGTGGCGTTTCAAAGAAAAGTCAAATGAGGAGCGCTACTGGAACAACCAATTCGCAAAATTGGAAAAAGCAAACCAGCAAGGCCACACCTGAGCTCTCTTCACCCATGTGAAGCAGACCCGGACACCATTTGCACCTCGCAAGGTAGCAACCATCAAAGACTGGGATGGCAAATTATTACAAGAAGATCAAATCAAGCGTAGGTGGCGAGAATATACAGCAGAGCTGTATGTAGGCAATCAAACAGACAACCCGTTGGATCACATACATCAAATAGAATAAAAAATGTGCATTCTGGAGGAAGAAGTCACGTGGGCCCTGAAAAAACTACCAAACAGGAAAGCTCTGGGCATTGGCCACATACTAGCCAAACTGCTCAAACCAGAGATCCTAACTGACCTATGTCAAAAGATCTGGAGCTCCAAATCGTGGCCCAAAGACTGGGCAAGATCTGTCTTCGTCACACTTTCAAAAAAAGGTGATGCTCAAGAATGTTCCAATTAGCGCACCATTGTCCTCATACTTCACATGAGCAAAATTCTTTAAGAGTTTGTACAGAAACGCATTGCGACAACTGTTGAACGGGAACTGCCAGACATTCAGGCTGGCTTCCACAAAGGACATGGCACCAGAGACCAAATAGCGAACCTGCGCTGGCTCATGGGGAAGACCCGGGAATATCAAAAGGATGTGTACATGTGTTTCATCGACTACAGCAAGGCATTTGATTGTGTTGACAAGCTTTGGAAGTGTCTGAAGCAAATGGACGTCCCAGAACATAATAAACAGCTTATAAGGTCTCTTTATAACAACCAAGAAACAACAGTCAGGACAGCTTATAGAAACACGGATTGGTTCGGAATCGAGAAAGGCATACGACAAGGCTGCATTCTATCACCTGTCCTTTTCAATCGGTACACAGAAGCGATCATGAGGCGATGCAAATTGGCTGAATTAGAAATTTGAGTCACAATCGGTGGCAGAATTGTCAACAACCTTCGATATGCAGATGACACCACCCTGCTTGCGGAAAGTGAAAGGGACCTGGAATACCTTATCCAATGTGTGCAAAAGGAAAGCAAGCGCATGGGACTGTACCTCAACAGCAAGAAAACAAAAGTCATGACCACGGTAGGCAACGGTACAGTGAACATAAAAAGTAACAACGAAGAAGTCAAGTCGGTCCAAGATTTCATTTGTTCCTTGGATCCAAAATCGGTTGCAAAGGGCAATCTGGACCTGAGATCAAAAGACGGATTACACTTGGTAGGAATGCAATGCAAGGAATGGAAAAGCTCTGGAAAAGCAAGGATATTAGCATTGCAGCAAAAATCAGACTGGTCAATGCAATCGTCTTCTCCATAACAATGTATGGTTACGAAAGTTGGACGCTCAGGAAAACAGACGGAAGAAAAATTGCTGCGTTCAAACTATTTCGCTGGAGGAGAATGCTACAGGTACCTTTAACTACCATGGCCATGAACAAGGTGAAGTTAGATCGTGTCAAACCGAAAATATCACTAGAGGGCAAAGCCAGCAAACAGCGGCTCTTTTTTTTTGGCCACGTGATGCGCGCTAACTCACAGCAAAGAACAGGATGGCTAGATACAATCAAGGCCATCACGAACAGTGCTGGGGGAAAAGATGGCTAGAAGGCTGGAGGAGTGTTTAAACTAGGGACTGGGGGGGAGGGTAAAATGAGAAATAGTGGGGTAGCCAGTGTAATTAGTGATCTGGGTCCAAGCAAAGGGAATGGGGGACGAGCAGGGGGTGGGGTTAGTACAGTTAGAACTGACAGATCAGCCATAAGTACGAATAGCAACAAAACAAATTTAAAAAACAAAAAAAATGAAATAAATTGTATGATCACGAATGCACGAAGTCTGATCGGTAAAGTGGGCGAGCTTGAAGCGAGAATGACTGATGAAAACTATGATATGGTCGGAATTACTGAAACATGGCTTGATGATAAGTGCGATTGGGCGGTGAATTTGCAGGGGTACAATCTCTTCAGAAGAGACCGAAGGAACCAGAAAGGGGGAGGGGTATGTCTGTACGTCAAATCGAACTTGAAGCCGAGGCTACGGGAGGATATAGGGGTAGGAGACGAACAGGTGGAATCTCTGTGGGTAGAAATACAGGGAGGAAAAAACAACAACATCCTGATAGGGGTCTTCTATCGACCACCAAAAGCAACAGCAGAAACTGAAGACTTACTACTAAGGCAGATAGAGGAGGTGTCAAAACGAAACGAAGTAATTATCATGGGGGACTTTAATTACCCAGATATAACATGGGAGAACGAAACCTGCAAATCTCACAGGGGTGATAAGTTCTTGAGATTAATTAAAGACAATTACCTGAACCAACTTGTGCAGGAACCAACAAGAGGGAAAGCCATTCTGGACCTAGTGCTAACTAACAAACCGGAACGTATAAAGGGGGTGCAGGTTGAGGGGCACTTGGGGAACAGCGACCACAATATAATCAACTTCCAGCTGTCAATCAATAGGATGCCTTATCAAGGAGTGACAAAGAAACTAAACTTTAGTAAAGCAAAATTTGATGAGCTTAGAACTACTATCGGTAACATTAATTGGGACAACATCCTCAAAAATATCAGTACGGAGGAAAAATGGGAAAAGTTCAAAAGGATCCTAATCGCCTCATGTGAGCAGTTCATTCCCTTCAAAAATAAAAGTAACTCAGCTAAAAGGAAACCAATGTGGCTCGACAAGACGGTACGAGGGGCAATAAACGAAAAGAAGAAAGCGTTCAAACTACTAAAGCAACAAGGCAGCGAAGAAGCGCTAAAATCATACAGGGAAAAAAACAAAATATGCAAAGATACGATCAAAACTGCCAAGGAGGAAGCAGAAAGACGGATCGCAAAAGAGAGCAGAAACAACCCGAAGCTATTTTTCAACTACATAAACAGCAAAAGGATTTGCAGGGAGAGCGCTGGCCCTTTAAAAAACAATGCAGGAGAAATCATTGATGATGACGAAGGGAAAGCAAATCTAATAAACAGTTTCTTCTCAAGTGTGTTCACCAAAGAAAAGGAAATGCCACACGAGGAGCAGGGGAATAAAACGAACCCCTCACAAAATATCTCATACCTAACGCAGGAGGAGGTGCGGAAGCGTCTAAAGAAAACTAAAATTGATAAATCACCAGGCCCTGATGGATTACACCCAAGGATACTAAAGGAACTAAGTGACGAGATAGCTAGGCCGCTATACCTTATATTTCTAGACACTATCAAGACCGGAGTAGTACCATTGGACTGGCGCATTGCCAACGTGGTTCCAATCTACAAAAAAGGGAGCAAAAGTGAGCCTGGTAACTACAGGCCAGTAAGTCTCACTTCAGTAACGGGAAAAATTTTCGAGGGGATTCTGAGAGACGCCATCGATGAGTACCTCAAGGAGATTAAGGGAATAACTCCTCACCAGCATGGATTCATGAAGGGTCGCTCATGTCAGACAAATCTGATCAGTTTCTACGATGAAGTAAGCTCTAAGCTGGACCAGGGAGAATCTATTGATCTTGTATATCTGGACTTCTCTAAAGCCTTTGACACCGTGCCACATAATAGGCTAATATGCAAAATGAGGCAGCTCGGACTGGGCGAAAACGTGTGTAAGTGGGTAAAAAATTGGCTCAACGATAGAAAGCAGAGGGTGGTAATAAATGGTTCGTACTCTGATTGGACCACAGTCGCTAGCGGGGTGCCACAGGGTTCAGTATTAGGCCCCACTCTGTTCAACATATTTATTAATGACCTGATAGAGGGGCTGCACAGCAAAATATCAATATTTGCAGATGACACAAAATTATACAATATAATTAATGCAACGGAGGACAATGTGCGGCTACAAACGGACCTGGATAAGCTGGGGGCTTGGGCAGAAAAATGGCAAATGAAGTTCAATGTTGAAAAATGTAAGACTATGCACATGGGCAAGAGGAACGGATGTCACAAATATTCACTTAATGGGGTACCACTAGGGAAAAGTGATATGGAAAAGGATCTGGGGGTATTAGTGGATAATAGACTAAACTGGAGTAACCAATGCCAGTCAGCCGCTGCAAAGGCAAATAAAGTCTTGGGGTGCATCAAAAGAGGAATAGGGGCGAAGGACGAGAACATCATCCTCCCACTATATAAGGCACTTGTCAGACCTCACATGGAATACTGCGTACAATTCTGGACACCGGTGCTCAGGAAAGATGTCACAGTGCTTGAGGGGGTTCAAAGAAGAGCGACTAAACTAATACATGGAATGACGGGACTGGAATACCCCGAGAGGCTATCCAAATTGGGACTATTTACTCTAGAAAAAAGAAGGTTAAGAGGCGACCAAATAACCATGTATAAGTACATGAGGGGACAACACATGGATCTCTCCCGCGATCTGTTTACACCCAGGACCACGACGGTAACAAGAGGACATCCGCTACGATTAGAGGAAAGTAGGTTTCATCACCAACACAGAAAGGGGTTCTTTACTGTAAGAGCAGTTAGACTGTGGAACTCTCTACCGGAGGAAGTGGTGATGGCAAAATCCATAGAGGAGTTTAAAAGGGGACTTGATGTCTTTCTGGAGAAGAAGGATATTACAGGATATAAATATTAGGTTAAGTGTCAATCCTGGTATATAGGCAGGTAGGAACTATTAGGGGTTGATCAAGGGAACAGTCTGATTGCCATTAGGGAGTCGGGAAGGAATTTTTTCCCCAAAAGGGCTAATTGACTTCTGGCCTTGGGGTTTTTTGCCTTCCTCTGGATCAACACAGTAGGATAGACAGGCTGGACTAGATGGACAATGTCTTCATTCAGCCTTACATACTATGTTAACATGTCAATCGTGGAACTGAAAGAAGCGGTGAAAGACAGGAATGTGTGGAGAACATTGATCCATGGAGTGACCAAAGGTCGTGTGGGACTGAACCGATAATCATCATCATTTTATGGTTTGTTTGTTTTTTACATGTGTACATACCGTATTTTCCGCCTTATAAGTTGCGCTTAGGTTTTAGAGAAAGAAAATAGAACAAAAATATTTTGAACTCATCCAGGGACTGGTGGTGAGCAACGATGTGACCTACTACTGCTCCCTTGCCTCTACCAATCAGCGGGGTTGGTGGTGAGCACCGTTGAGAGAGGAGAAAGAGAACCGCTAAAGCAGCGGCAGCAAAAAAACATCATTGCAGACCCAGAACCAGTTTCACTTAGGCATCAGTAGATAGTTAAATACACAATAAATGCAGCCATGTATAATACACTGCATTAGCTTTTGTACTTCTCATGTACAGGATGTTTTTCTATATTGTACATAAATTGGGTTTCGCCTTTAGTATTTACTATGTAGTCTGCGCAGTTCTAACAAACATTTCATTAGCGGGGAAAACTTGTCCTTGATCTATTTCTGTTGTCGTGACAGTGCCTGATAAATAGATGAAGGCAAACACGGAAATTCCAGGCAATGATTTCACTCACATAAAATATTGAAAATTTGCAAACTTAACTGCTTAATTCCTCTTTTTAAACTAGGCAAAAAGGTGTATCTTTGTTTTTGTTCAGCCTTACAGGAGCAACCAATACAGAAGCAAAGGAAAAACAGCCGGATGTTCTAAATATCTTCTCTGTCGCATCTGGACATCTCTATGAACGCTTTCTAAGGTAAGGATGCAATTTCATACAAATTAAGCAAATTATGGGGCAGATTTACCAATCGTGTCTAATATTCAGACAGTGTGAACTAAAGTTAGGGAAATTTTGGCACACATTGTCTCATCTCAAGCCATACCCATTTTCTGCTAAGTTATGCCCAAATTTTTAACTGGGAATCCTGATCGGTGGACCCCAACGATCAACTACTGATACATTTTGAAGATTTGAGCGAGACAATATATTTTTGTGCTTTTGTTACCATGTTCTGCATCTGAAATTATAATGGGGGCAACTAAACGGAACTGACTGTAGCAGAACAAAGGGAGGGTTTATATCTTTCGGGTTGGTATACGAGGCTATTTTATCAAATGCATATTTTATGTCTTTTACGTGAAGCAAAGTCCACATATTCAGTATATAGCAGAACTTGTTTTTTAAACATTATTTCATGCCCTGCTCAACTTAACACAAAATTAGTAAATGGAGTGTTAATATCTAATGATAACTAACTGAAATGAATATTTTGACACCTCAGCTTTGCAGTTTGTACAATCTTCACCAAAGACTGAAGGATGTGCTAAAAAGCATGATAATGACAAAAAAGAGAGTGAGAACAAGACATAAATTATTAACTAAGTTGTATAATAGTAGACCATGTGTAACTGGCTATTGTATATTAACCCCTTAACGCCATAGGACGTAACTGTACATCCTGGCTGCAGGGTGCTTAACGCCCTGAGGATAGCGCGAGATCCCACGCTATCCGGCAGCGGGTGTCGGCTGTCACCAATAGCCGGCCTGCTGCTGCAGAAGCGGGGGTGCATGAGGACACACTGTTAATACCTTCCCTGCCGCAAGCTATGTAGATCATGGCATGCAAAGGGTTCACAGAGAGAGCGCGCTCCCTTTATGATGTCATTAGACTCTCACAATGAAATCACGGACAACCCGATTGGGTTGTCAGATAAAGGCGTCTTGCTTTGCCATTGCCTATGATTGCTAATACAAGTGATAAGGCATTGCAGGACAGAAGTCCTGCAATGCCTTATCATAGCTAACATAGGTGTGATTGTACAAGTCCCCTGCAGGGATATAAAAAGTGTTGAAAAAAAAAAAAGCTAAAACCAATGTAAAAAAAGAAAAATGTAAAAAAAACATTTTTGTTCTTTCTCCCATGTTAGCATAACATTATTTTTTTAGTTAAAATCCCACATATTTGGTATCCCCAAATCTGTAACGATGCATACAATAAATTGAACACACTTTTTTCCTGTACTGCAAAAAGCGTAAAAAAACGTAAAAACTGAGGCAAAATGCTTATTTTTTTCATTTTGCCTGCCAAAAGACGCAATAAAAGTGATCAAAAAAACCTAATATACCTAAAAATGGTACCAATAGGAAGTACAGCTCATCTCGCAACAAAAAAAGTACTCCCAGAGCTCAGTCCATGGAAAAATAAAAAAGTTATAGGACTTTGAATGCAGCAACTTTAGAAAAAAATAATTTCCAAAAAAGGGTTTTTATTGAGGAAAAGTGGAAAAACCTAAAAAAAAATAAGAATTTTGGTATCGTTTTAATCATACCGACCCACAGAAAAAATGTATTACGTCATTTATGCTGTGTGATTAACTCTGTAAAAAAATGTATGGCAGAATTTATGTGTATTCTCTCCCTGCTATCATAAAAAAAGGAATAAAAGTTTTACAATATAGTTTATGTACCCAAAAACGGCACCAATAAAAACTACAGCTCACCACGCAAAAAACAAGCCCTTATACAGCCGTGTCGACGGCCCCTGTGTAATGTACTAAATCTGATTCTCTAACTTCCTGATGTCGTACAAACATGAAATCTGGCACAGCCATTCTTTAGGTCCTAAGTAGGAAAAGTAAATGGGTCACAACTTGATTATTCAATGCTAAGTGCAAAAGTATTAGCACTCCCTGTGTAATGTACCTAATCAAATTCTCTAACTTCCCAATGTCGTACAAACATTAAACTTAGCGCAACTATTATTTAGGTCCTAAATGGGAAAAGTAAAGGGGTCACAACTATAAGGAGTCGACTATTCAATGTTAATTGCAAAAGTAAGTGCACCCCTATGTAATATACAAGCATGAAATTTGGCTCGAGCGTTCTTTAGGTCCTAACTGAAGAGAGTGGGAGGGGTGGCACATTCTGCAGAGGAACATTGGTACATGTAGCCTGAGGAGGATCTAACGCTTTTCTATATATATACATATTTTATTCCTCGGTTACTCTACAGTAACCTTGACTTCATAAAATTTTCCATGCGAACAACCTGTAAACACCTGTATCAAAATTAACTTGTTATAATATACTCTTTTCATCAGGAGGAAAATCTGAATGACTTTGTGCACAAATAGCCTTATGAGCAGAGCCTTGGACAATGTAATAGTAATGTAATATAATACAAGCACTGTATTGTAATAGTTCACTATGGTCACACAAAATAATAGTGCCTCCTCTTTCATGCACTTCACAGCCACCAACAAAACTCTGACCAACAGCAGAGCAATATTCATAACTCACAGTACTGCCGTTTTTCCTCCACTCTCCTGGTCTCCGTTGCACATATTGTACTTACAGAGTTTCAAGGGTGGAGGCCATTTGGCTTTGGGCCCCCTGCCCCACAGGCTCCATAGAAATTGTGTGCCACCATTGAGTACACCAATGGGAACATTTTCTGGAGCCATTAACTGTGGTTGATAGGTTTGCTGGGGGGGAAGATAATGAATTCCATTTTCTCCATGTTAAATTTTAGGCAGCATGAAGACAAGAAGAATATAACTGACACTCTAGAATTCTGAATAGCGGGGAGGTAACATCTGCACTAGAGAGATATATTTACATGTGAGCAGTGTAAAATTGATAATGAAAGCCTCTGGACTCTGAGCTGTCCTAGGTCAAAGGTATAGATGCAGAAGAGTAGAGGTAGCCATGAGGAACAGCAACACAAGAGTAGACAAGACAAAAAGGGGTTGTGCAAGTGGGAGACACTAAATGTTCTATCTGCAAGCTATGAGGACATCCAGAAGAGGGCCATGTCTGTGATTCCAAGGGTTGAAAGAGTTTGTAACCAGAGCGAATGGACGACCATGTCTCTTAATAAGACCACTCAGTCAGGAAGTGCTTTGCATGATAAATTGTAGATACTTTCTTTGTACCCACTATCTCAACCTGTAGACATAGAAATTGCTTTACAGATGTGAGCCACCTTGGTGCTTCTACCTGCCCAAGAGATGTTGTTTCACATGTTGCCAGTATATCACATCCAAAACTTTAGTTACTGTTGCCGTGAAGCCCATGGGCTAATTCTAACAAAATATGATATGGAGTGAAGTTTTGAATACTGTGTATATAAGATACAAATAAGTAAGAGCAAAACTAAACTTAGACTTGATATTTTAATTAAATGATCCATTGTGACATTGTGAACAGATTGGCAAGAATAGCGTAGGGCAAGGTTAAAAAGTTTCTGAACAGACTGAAGAGAAAATCATTAAGAAGTTGTGCCTGTGACAGAGAAATGTTCAGAGATTTAGTCAGGCAGTGTAAAGAGCAATCTGTTTACAAGGTGGTGTTTTATTCTGTGCTGCTGAACTGTAAGTGTTGCTGAAATGTCTGTATATACTAAAGACAGACTATAATAGATTGTGGATTCTTATATTAGCATGTCTCTCAAAATCCTCCGACTGCTTTGTAAATGGACTGTACATTTTTGGAGAAACTATGAGCAACTGAAAAGACATGCTCATAGGTAAACTGAATTCGATGACAGAATGACCAAATGTAGAAAGTGTATGCAGCTGTTGTCGAGCTCCAGTAAGGTCTAAGGGCAGAGATACATATAAGCTCTTATTATATCATGGATAGAAATGGAGTTGTTGTTTTCCATGACGCCTCAGGCAAGCAGAGCTTTCTTACGTACATTTGCCTATAAATACAACTGTATTTTACCAAGTGCCCAATACCAGTAGGGTGAAGACCCTTGTAACTCAGGGGCAATACATGTTCACAAATCATTTTTTAAAAAAAATCAAAATAAATACACCCCATGTTTTTTTTTTCATTTGATTAAAGGGGTTATTAATAGAGATGAGCGAGCACCAAAATGCTCGGGTGCTCGTTACTCGGAACGAACTTTTCGCGATGCTCGAGGGTTCGTTTCGAATAACGAACCCCATTGAAGTCAATGGGCGACCCGAGCATTTTTGTATTTCGCCGATGCTCGCTAAGGTTTCCTTGTGTGAAAATCTGGGCAATTCAAGAAAGTGATGGGAACGACACAGCAATGGACAGGGCAGGCGAGGGGCTACATGTTGGGCTGCATCTCAAGTTCACAGGTCCCACTATTAAGCCACAATAGCGGCAAGAGTGGGGCCCCCCCCTCCCAAAAACTTTTACTTCTGAAAAGCCCTCATTAGCATGGCATACCTTAGCTAAGCACCACACTACCTCCAACAAAGCACAATCACTGCCTGCATGACACTCCACTGCCACTTGTCCTGGCTTACATGCAGCCAAACCGCCCCCCTCCCCCCCACAGCGCACACCAAAGTGTCCCTGCGCAGCCTTCAGCTGCCCTCATGCCACGCCACACTCATGTCTATTTAGAAGTGCGTCTGCCATGAGGAGGAACCGCAGGCACACACTGCAGAGGGTTGGCACGGCTAGGCAGCGACCCTCTTTAAAAGGGGCGGGGCGATAGCCCACAATGCTGTACAGAAGCAATGAGAAATAGAATCCTGTGCCACCACCATCAGGAGCTGCACACGTGGGCATAGCAATGGGGAACCTATGTGCCACACACTATTCATTCTGTCAAGGTGTCTGCATGCCCCAGTCAGACCGCGGTTTTTAATTCATAGACACAGGCAGGTACAACTCCCTATTGTGAAGTCCCTGTCGACCGACAGCATGGGTGGCTCCCTGGAACCCACCGGCGGAACATAAAAATATCCCATTGCATTGCCCATCACAGCTGAGGTAGTAATGTCATGTTTAATGCAGGTGGGCTTCGGCCCACACTGCATGCCCCAGTCAGACTGGGGTTCTTTACAAGTGGAAACAGATGCATTTATAATTCCCTGTGGACTCACAGCATGGGTGGGTGCCAGGAAGCCACCGGCGGTACATAGAAATATCCCATTGCATTGCCCAACACAGCTGAGGTAGTAATGTCGTGCTTAATGCAGGTGGGCTTCGGCCCACACTGCATGCCCCAGTCAGACTGGGGTTCTTTACAAGTGGAAACAGATGCATTTATAATTCCCTGTGTGGACCCACAGCATGGGTGGGTGCCAGGAAGCCACCGGCGGTACATAGAAATATCCCATTGCATTGCCCAACACAGCTGAGGTAGTAATGTCGTGCTTAATACAGGTGGGCTTCGGCCCACACTGCATGCCCCAGTCAGACTGGGGTTCTTTACAAGTGGACAGATGTAGGTTAAACTCCGTGTGCACCTACAGCATGGGTGGCTCCCTGGAACCCACCGGCGGTACATAAAAATATCCCATTGCATTGCCCAACACAGCGGATGTAACATCAGCTGTAATGCAGGTGGGCTAAAAATTCATTTGATTACACTGTAGGCGAGGGCCCACAAAAATTGCTGTATCAACAGTACTAATGTACATCCAAAAAATTGGCCATGGCCAACCAAGAGGGCAGGTGAAACCCATTAATCGCTTTGGTTAATGTGGCTTAAGTGGTAACTAGGCCTGGAGGCAGCCCAGTTTAACGAAAAATTGGTTCAAGTTAAAGTTTCAACGCTTTTAAGCGCATTGAAACATATTAAAATTGTTTAGAAAAATTATATGAGTGAGCCTTGTGGCCCTAAGAAAAATTGCCCGTTCAGCGTGATTACGTGAGGTTTCAGGAGGAGGAGCAGGAGGAGGAGGAGGAATATTAGACACAGATTGATGAAGCAGAAATGTCCCCGTTTTGGATGGTGAGAGAGAACGTAGCTTCCATCCACGGGTGCAGCCTATGTATTGCTTACGTATCGCTGCTGTCCGCTGGTGGAGAAGAGAAGTCTGGGGAAATCCAGGCTTTGTTCATCTTGATGAGTGTAAGCCTGTCGGCACTGTCGGTTGACAGGTGGGTACGCTTATCCATGATGATTCCCCCAGCCGCACTAAACACACTCTCTGACAAGACGCTAGCCGCAGGACAAGCAAGCACCTCCAGGGCATACAGCGCGAGTTCAGGCCACGTGTCCAGCTTCGACACCCAGTAGTTGTAGGGGGCAGAGGCGTCACGGAGGACGATCGTGCGATCGGCTACGTACTCCCTCACCATCCTTTTACAGTGCTCCCGCCGACTCAGCCTTGACTGGGGAGCGGTGACACAGTCTTGCTGGGGAGCCATAATGCTGGCAAAGGCCTTGGAGAGTGTTCCCCTGCCTGCGCTGTACATGCTGCCTGATCTCTGCGCCTCCCCTGCTACCTGGCCCTCGGAACTGCGCCTTCTGCCACTAGCGCTGTCGGATGGGAAGTTTAACATCAGTTTGTCCACCAGCGCCCTGTGGTATAGCATCACTCTCGAACCCCTTTCCTCTTCGGGAATCAGAGTGGAGAAGTTCTCCTTATACCGTGGGTCGAGCAATGTGTACACCCAGTAATCTGTAGTGGCCAGAATGCGTGTAACGCGAGGGTCACGAGAAAGGCATCCTAACATGAAGTCCGCCATGTGTGCCAGAGTACCTGTACGCAACACATGGCTGTCCTCACTAGGAAGATCACTTTCAGGATCCTCCTCCTCCTCCTCTTCCTCCTCCTCAGGCCATACACGCTGAAAGGATGACAGCCCAGCAGCATCTGTACCCTCAGCAGTGGGCGAAGCTGTCTCTTCCCCCTCCTCCTCATCCACCAGCTTACGGCCGTTGTCACACACGACCATGCCCGGTTGGAGGCTCAGCGGCGCAAGCCAGTGGTCGGTCTGCTCTGTCAGACCCTGCAGCAGTTCGTGGGCCGTGTGCCTCTTCTCTCCTAAGCTGAGTAGTTTCAGCACGGCCTGCTGACGCTTGCCCACCGCTGTGCTGCCACGCCGCGTTACACCGACTGCTGGCGACGTACTGCTGACACATCTTGATTGCGAGACAGAGGTTGCGTTGGAGGAGGAGGAGGAAGGTGCTTTAGTGGAGGAAGCATACACCGCCGCAGATACCACCACCGAGCTGTGGCCCGCAATTCTGGGGGTGGGTAGGACGTGAGCGGTCCCAGGCTCTGACTCTGTCCCAGCCTCCACTAAATTCACCCAATGTGCCGTCAGGGAGATATAGTGGCCCTGCCCGCTTGTGCTTGTCCACGTGTCCGTTGTTAAGTGGACCTTGGCAGTAACCGCGTTGGTGAGGGCGCGTACAATGTTGCGGGAGACGTGGTCGTGCAGGCCTGGGACGGCACATCGGGAAAAGTAGTGGTGACTGGGAACCAAGTAGCGCGGGGCAGCCGCCGCCATCATGCTTTTGAAAGCCTCCGTTTCCACAAGCCTATACGGCAGCATCTGTAGGCTGATCAATTTTGCAATGTGCACGTTTAACGCTTGAGCGTGCGGGTGCGTGGCGTCGTACTTGCGCTTGCGCTCAAACTGTGGCACTAGCGACGTCTGGACGCTGCGCTGAGAGCCATTGCTGGATGGGGCCGAGGACAGCGGAGGTGATGGTGTGGGTGCAGGCCAGGAGACGGTAGTGCCTGTGTCCTCAGAGGGGGGTTGGATCTCAGTGGCAGGTTGGGGCACAGGGGGAGAGGCAGTGGTGCAAACCGGAGGCGTTGAACGGGCATCGTCCCACCTTGTGGGGTGCTTGGCCATCATATGCCTGCGCATGCTGTTGGTGGTGCCTCCCCAGCTGATCTTGGCGCGACAAAGGTTGCACACCACTGTTCGTCGGTCGTCAGGCGTCTCTGTGAAAAACTGCCACACCGTAGAGCACCTTGACCTGTGCAGGGTGGCATGGCGCGAGGGGGCGCTTTGGGAAACAGTTGGTGGATTATTCGGTCTGGCCCTGCCTCTACCCCTGGCCACCGCACTGGCTCGGCCTGTGCCCACACCCTCACTTGGCCCTCCGCGTCCTCGGCCGCGTCCACATCCTCTAGGCCTACCCCTACCCCTCAGCATGCTGTATTACCAGTGATTTGATTTCCCAGGTAGGAAAGAAATTGGCGCAAGGCTGCACTCAACCGTAGCTGGTTGCGTCTGATTTTTGTACGTTGTCCACGCAGCACACACGTACACGGAGACCTTAGGACTGACACAGGCAGGCCAAATATAATTTTTTTCCTTTTTAGCTTAGGGAAGACCCCACTGCGTATATTCAATGAACAAGAAGTTTAATATCTGTGGTGTGGCCCTCAAAAAGTGTCACACAACTATAGTGTAGCAGAGTTATTAACTCTAGCAGAGCAGGTATTTGCCAGTCAGGAAAGACAATGGCGCTAGGCTGCAGTAAAGCGTAGCTGGTTGCGTCTGATTTTTGTACGTTGTACACGCAGCACACACGTACACGCAGACCTTAGGACTGACACAGGCAGGCCAAATATAATTTCTTTTCCTTTTTAGCAAAGGGAAGCACCCACTGCGTATATTCAATGAACAAGAAGTTTAATATCTGTGGTGTGGCCCTCAAAAAGTGTCACACAACTATAGTGTAGCAGAGTTATTAACTCTAGCAGAGCAGGTATTTGCCAGTCAGGAAAGACAATGGCGCTAGGCTGCAGTAAAGCGTAGCTGGTTGCGTCTGATTTTTGTACGTTGTACACGCAGCACACACGTACACGCAGACCTTAGGACTGACACAGGCAGGCCAAATATAATTTCTTTTCCTTTTTAGCAAAGGGAAGACCCCACTGCGTGTATTCAATGAATAATGTATGTCTTCTGGCCCTGCCTACACAATTCTATCCCTGTAGTATTAATGCCGGGTGCAATGCTCTGCACAGCCGGTTTTGAGAAAGAAAAAAAATATGCAACACTGCTAACAGCAGCCTGGACAGTACTGCACACGGATAGAAGTGGCCCTAGAAAGGACCATTGGGGTTCTTGAAGCCTACACTAACTCCTAACACTCTCCCTGCCTAACCCCCACTTCTGTCCCTATTGCTGGGCGCAATGCTCTGCAGATCCAATTTTGGACAAAAAAAAAAAAAATTACTGTGCTAACGCAGTACTGCACACTAGTAGATGTGGCCCTGAGAAGTGCCGTTGGGGTTCTTGAAGCCTACACTGACTCCTAACGCTCTCCCTACAGCAGCACCAGCAGCAGCACTTTCCCTCAGCTAAGTCACAAGGCATGTGTGGCGAGCCGCGGGAGGGGCCGATTTATATACTCGGGTGACATCTGATCGCCCCAGCCACTCACAGCAGGGGGGTGGTATAGGGCTTGAACGTCACAGGGGGAAGTTGTAATGCCTTCCCTGTCTTTCAATTGGCCAGAAAAGCGCGCAAACGTCTCAGAGAGGAAACTAAAAGTAACCGGAACACCGCGTGGTACTCGTTACGAGTAACGAGCATCCCGAACATCCTAATATTCGCACGAATATCAAGCTCGGACGAGTACGTTCGCTCATCTCTAGTTATTAAGTTCTAAGTTACTGATAGCCCATCCTTTTAATAAGTTGATCCGCAAGGGTCCCTGCCAATCTATTATTGAAGTCCTATCCTGAGGAGTGGCCATCAATAGTTTATAGACGTACAACCCCTTTAAGAAAATGCATATAACAATTAAAGAGGTAATGCCTTAAACAGTCCTAATCTAAACTTTAAAAAGTTAATATACAAAGTGAGCCACAAAAATGAGCCCAGCTCCACACTCTTATGAAAGCTGTCCAAAAGAAAATCTGTGTTGCCTGTAGCAACCAATCACAGCGCAGCTTTCATTTTACCTCAGCAGTATAAGGCCTCATGTCCACGGCAAAATAACATTTTAAATCCGCAGCGTTTCTCCCGCAGGCGTGACCCGTGCCCCATAGGGATGCATTGGACACCCGCAGGTAGTTAAATACCTGTGGATGTCATTTTCCCTGAGGCACGAATTGCATGTGCGGGAAAACACCCGCAGCATGCCCCATTTTAGTGCAGGTCTCCCGCAGGCTTCTATTGAAGCCTATGGAAGCCTTCCGGATCCGTGGCACACCCGCAGCTGAACGTCTGCTCTCCGGCGCGGGAGAGCAGGAGTTTAAAAAAAATAGTGCACAGCGCATGCGTGCCGAGCACATCCGCCGGTCTGCAGAAAGAAGATCTGGCCGCAACGGAGGGCAGATCCGCAGCATCCAGACAGGTAAGTAATTCTTCTTTTTAGGCCTCATGTCCGCGGAAAAGGAGGGACCCGCTGCGGGATTCTGCATGGAGAATCTGCGGCGGGCCTGATTTTCCCTGTGGACATGAAGCTTAAAAAATGAAAGCAGGACTGTAATTGCTTGCTATTGGCAACAAAAATTACAGGGGAAGTTGGTAAGTTTTCGATTTTTAATTACAATAGTATTCATCTACAGGCGCTGAAGAACGCTTGTGCAAAATTTCACTCAAATCGAACTAGAACTGTGGATTTGTATACGACACAAACAAACATTTTGTGTTTTATATATAACCTACTAGCTTACCCGTCGCGCGTTGCTGCGAAGACAGACATACATACATACATTTGTTTTTATATATCTAGTGTAGTAATTCCAAAAGGACAGACAGACAGACAGACATACATTCTTTTATATATATATATATATATATATATATATATATATATATATATATATATATATATATATATATATATATATATATATATATATAGATGACATCAGGAAGTGAGAGAATTAGATTCCGTACGCAAACTCTGGACGCTAATTCTTTGGCGCTTAGAATTGAATAATCGAGTTGGGACCCATTAACTTTTCCTAGTTATGACATAATCAATGGTCGTGCCAAATTTCAATTTTCTATGACATTGGGAAGTGAGAAAATTAGATTCTGTGCGTAAAATTTACCCGTCGCGTGTTGCTGCGAAGACCGACATACATTCGTTTTTATATATCTAGATAACAACCAATCACAGCACAGCTTTCAAGTTACCTCAGTGGTATAATATATAACAACCAATCACAGCGCAGCTTTCATGTTACCTCAGCAGTATAATATATAGCAACCAATCACAGCACAGCTTTCATGTTACCTCAGCAGTATAACAAATAGCAACCAATCACAGCACAGCTTTCATTTTACCTCAGCATTCTCAATATCCAGCAATTGTCTTGTGAAACGTTCGGTGGATGCATTATTTTGTAGTTGAACACACTTACTTGTAATGCCTTTTGCTTTCGTGCTTGAGATGGAAATCAAACGATCTTTGTCTGGGGAGCATAACTGTCGACGATGCTCGCACGCGCGCCACCTATCGTAGGATAGTTGTACTATGCCAGTAATCTTCCCAGGAGTCAACAACTTCCCAAAGTTTCATGGCGATCGGATGAATGGTGTAGTAATGCATAAAGAACAGACAGACAGTCATTCATTTTTATATATATATATATATATATATATATATATATGAGAGAGAGATATTTATAGATGACACTGGAAAGTGAGAGAATTAGATTCCCTACGTAAAATTTGGACGCTAATTCTTTTGCGTTTAGAATTGAATAATCGAGTTGGGACCCACTAACTTTTCCTATTTATGACCTAATCAATGCTCGTGCCAAATTTCAAGTTTCTATTACATTGGGAAATGAGAGAATTAGATTTCGTACGTAAAATTTGGACGCTAATTTTTTTGCGCTTAGAATTGAATAATCGAGTTGGGACCCTTTAACTTTTCCTATTTATAACATAATCAATGCTCGTGCCAAATTACATCGGGAAGTGACAGAATTAGATTCCATACGTAAAATTTGGACGCTAATTCTTTTGCGCTTAGAATTGAATTATCGAATTGGGACCCATTAACTTTTCCTATTTATGACATAATCAATGCTCATGCTAAATTTGAAGTTTCTATGACATTGGAAAGTGAGAAAATTAGATTCTATACGTAAAATTTGGACGCTAATTCTTTTGCGCTTAGAATTGAATAATCGAGTTGAGAACCATTAACTTTTCCTATTTATGACATAATCAATGCTCGTGCCAAATTACATCGGGAAGTGAGAGAATTAGATTCCATACGTAAAATTTGGACGCTAATTCTTTTGCGCTTAGAATTGAATTATCGAATTGGGACCCATTAACTTTTCCTATTTATGACATAATCAATGCTCATGCTAAATTTGAAGTTTCTATGACATTGGAAAGTGAGAAAATTAGATTCTATACGTAAAATTTGGACGCTAATTCTTTTGCGCTTAGAATTGAATAATCGAGTTGAGAACCATTAACTTTTCCTATTTATGACATAATCAATGCTCATGCTAAATTTGAAGTTTCTATGACATTGGGAAGCGAGAAAATTAGATTCCGTACGTAAAATTTGGACGCTAATTCTTTGGCGCTTAGAATTGAATAATCGAGTTGGGACCCATTAACTTTTCCTATTTATGACATAATCAATGCTCATGCTAAATTTTAAGTTTCTATGACATTGGTAAGCGAGAAAATTAGATTCCGTACGTAAAATTTGGACGCTAATTCTTTGGCGCTTAAAATTGAATAATCGAGTTGGGAACCGTTAACTTTTCCTATTTATGACATATCAATGCTCGTGCCAAATTTCATGTTTCTACGACATCGGGAAGTGAGAGAATTAGTGGCAATGATGGAAATCCGAACAATCTATGTGGGGGGGGGCGTAACTGTCGACGCTCGCACGCGCGCCATTTATCATAGCATAAATGTACTATGCCTATAATCTTCCCAGGAGTGTACTCAACAACTTCCCAAGTTTCATGGCGATCGGATGAATGGTGTAGTAGCGCATAAAGGACAAACAGACACGCAGACAGACAGACACACACGCATACATTCAATTTTATATATATATAGATATGTGGAAGTGATCATGCATAAAATGGACCTAGATAAATTGGAAATCGGGGTGAAAATTAATGGCAGAAACATCAACAATCTCCTTTATGCAGATGACACAACTCTGCTTGCAGAAAAAGAAGCTGGTCTGAAGCAGCTTAATGGTAAGATTAAAACTGAAAGTGAAATAATGAGCCTCTACCTGACTTTAAAGAAGACTAAAATTATGACAACTGCAAAAAATGGCCAAATTCAAATCTAAATCGTCAATGAGGCCATAGAATGTGTGTGAGACTTCATCTTCCTTGGTTCAAAATTTGACCAGACGGGAGAATCTATGCCAGAGATGAGGCGTAGTATAGCATTGGAGTGAAGCGCAATTCTAAACATGGACAAAATCTAGATGCAGGATAGTGCAAACCATCATTTTCCCCATAGCCATGTATGGATGTGAAAGCTGGACTGCGAAAAAAGCTGAAGGAGGATTGATGTGTTCCAGCTGGTGTGCTGGCGAAAGCTGCTATGTATACCCTGGACAGCAAGAGTAACAAACAGAGGAGTCCTGAATGGTATAAGACCCGATATATCACTGGAGGGCAAGATGACCTGCTCAGGCTCACGGATTTTGGCTATGTAATGCGAGCACAGACACTAGAAAAATTTTTAATGTTTGGACAGTGGCAAAAGAAGACCTGGTTACAAAAGAACATGATGGCTGATACTGTCAAAGCAGATACTGGCATGGATATCACACAACTGAAAGAAGCAGTGCAAAACTGACAAACATGGAGGGAGCTCGCCTTTAGGGTCGCCAAGGGTCGTGAACGACTAATCAGCTAGCAACCACGACCTATAAGATAAGCAATCACAGCCACTCTGCCACACTCGACGCTCTCCTTCCTTCCAGTAGTGCTGTCCCTGCAGGTGAGAGATGTGCTGGGCCCCTGGGCTGCGGACACTTCTGGATTTGGGCAGAGACTTTTGGCTGCCACCAGGCTCCTGGCTACAATAACTTTAAATCAGGAGCTTCATTAATTCTCTAATACCTACCTCTAATTTAACTATGGAACTTACCACTTTGAAAAATTATGCCTTGCATCAGAGGGGGAGAGAGCGGGAGGCCTAGTACCGGGTTGGGTTGGGAGCTGGCGCTCGGTGGATCGTTCTCTGGAGAGCTTTGGACCAAATCCAACACCATGTCATATAAAATGTCTACATCCTGTAGAATGCAAAAACTTTATTTCAAAATTGCATCATAGTGGTACAGGACTCCTGAGAAATTGCACAGACTTTTCCCACCAGCCTCAGATCTGTGCTGGAGATGTCTTGAAAATGTGGGTTCAGTGATACGCATCTGTTGGGAGTGCCTTCTTATAGCACCCCGCTGGAGGGATATCTCTAGACTCTACAGCACCATAAGCCATTTCTCACTAGACATCACTCCACATATGTTTGCTTTCCATGTTTCTGGGCTCACTCTCAAAATTAAAAAAAAAAAGCTTCTTAAGCACTTTGTAATAGCAATGCGCCAAATTGTTCATAGATACTGGAAACAACCAAAATAGTGTGAGTTGAGGCCATGGATTAATTGCAACACTTGGAGGAACTCAGATGTTCTGATTTTTCCACCAGTCTCTTGGGCTTTTATTCCACATGGTCATTGTGGCTAGACTTTCGCAATTCAACTTCCTTTGCTGGTTGAGTGCTAGACGGCACTGTGTAGTGGACAACATAAACATGAATGGGTCTGTCAGAACACCACTCTACTTATTCTTATTTGCTCTATTTTTATCTTCTCCTTTCCCTTGTTGACACCTACATTCCCTTTTTAGAGTATGTTACATTTTGCTAGGGATATGTGTTTATTATTTTAGTTGGTCTCCCTGGAGGGGTGTCCCGGCAGATGGGGTTTTTTACTCTTATGGGTGTGGGCTGGGTCACTCATTCAGGGTAGGCCTGATATATTATATAACCCGCAGACAGCCGCGCGACTGATCGGCGCTATTATCCCTTTAAATGCTGCTGTCCTTTAAATGCCACTGCCATAGCATTACATCATACTGCGATCTAAGCAACGCAAGTTGTGGTTCCCTAGGGACATAAAAAAAAAAAAGTAAAAACAAGATAAATAAAGTTTTACAAATTGTAAAAAAAAAAGTCATAAAAGTTTAAATCACCCCCTTTTTCCCATATTTATAATAAAAGAATCTAAATCCTAAAACAAAAATACATATTTGGTATTGCCGCGTCCATAAAAGTCTGATCTATCAAAATCATTTATTATTTACCCTGCACAGTGAAAGTCGTCTGAGAAAAAAACCCCGCCAGAAATGAACTTTTTCAGTCACCCTGTCTCCCAGAAAAAACGCAATAAAAAGCGATCAAAAAGTCGTATGTATTCCAAATTGGTACTATTGGAAACTACAGGACATCTTGCAAAAAATAAGCCCTCGTTCAACTACATTGACGGAAAAATAAAAAAGTTATTGCGCACACAAGATGACCACAGAAAATAATTGAAAAAAATCAACTGTCTGAAAAAAAAATTGTAGTATAGTAAAAAAAAAACTATACTAGTTTGGTATCGTAGCAATCGTACTGACCCATAGAATAAAGTTATCATGTCGTTTTTGTTGCAGTTTGTACGCCGTAGAAACAAGACGCACTGAAAGATGGCAGAATGTAGGTTTTTTTTTTTCATTTTACTCCACTTAGAATTTTTTAAAAGTTTTTCAGTACATTATATGGTACTTTTAATAGCACCATTGAAAACTACAACTCGTCCCGCAAAAAACAAGCCCTCATACAGCGACGTCTATGGATAAATAAAGGAGTTACGATTTTTTTAAAGGGGGGAGCAAAAAACAAAAATGGAAAAAAAAGGGGGCCACGTCATAAATAGGGTTAAGGGGTTAAAGCTTATTAAATATATTTCTTTTATATTTACCACGTCATTGTTTGTATGTTGCCTCAACAATGCTGTAACCAATACAAACCTTTTAAACATAACTGAATAAAATCATCAAAAAGATTTATGTACCCAAAAATGGTACCAATAAAAAAATAAGCCAGCACAACAGCCCATAAAAGGAAAAATAAAAAAAATGGGGTACAGATTATAGTGACAGAAAGCAATTTACTTAAAAAGAAATGTTTTATTTTTTTTAAGTAGCGAAAGAAACTAAAGAAATTTGGTATCACCAAATTGTATTGACCCGTAGAATAAATTGGACATATTTTTACTGCCATAAAAAGAAAAGTTCGAAAAAGGCAACATTTTATGTTTTTTGTGCATTTCATCCTACCTAAAACAACCACCAAAAATATTATCGTAGGGAAGGAGTCAATGGTCTTACAAGATTTTGGTAAAACTACAGCTTCCAGCATACCTTGAAGGTCTGCAACTGTCAGGGCATACTGGAAGTTCTAGTTCTATCAAATCTTAATAAGACCTGTAGAAAATAGAGCCGGACACAAAACCACCATATCATAAGAATATGATAACAATAATACAAAGTGTCACACCAGTATAAATGGCAGCACGAATATAAATTAACAACTAAAAAGGGCACAAAACTGCAATATTTTATTGAAAATACATTAAAAATTTCTAAAAAAAAGATGAGCCAGCATTGGAAAAACAGTGAGCCATGGGTGAAGCCAAGACAAATATATCAATATATTACCCACAAGAGGTTATACATAGCACTTGCACTTTAATAGATATTCTAAGTAATAAAGCAGCATATATAGAAAATAGTGTGGATGTATGTGCAAAAATATAATAAGGGAGAAATTCCTAACTTTGTTATCTGGGGCACCTCACAGCATGGCGTGGGCCCCTATGTACGTTTCACGTATATGCCTTTGTCTGCGATCTTTTAATATACTATTTTTTATGTGTTTTAATATGGCATTTTTGAACACTGAAAAATTCCATATAAAATCTCCACAGATTGTACAAAAATATTCTGACTGAATTACAACTCCCAGCATGGCCTGACAGTTACAGACCGATGGCAAGCTGGGAATTGTAGTGATGGGCTAAGCCTGACCTTTGGCAGAGCCAAAGAAAGAAAGCATAAATCAATCAGTAACATAGAATAAGTCAAATCAGTACAGGAACATGTAACTATGCTTGGCTGAATGAAGACAATGTCCATCTAGTTCAGCCTGTTTCACACATCCCCCTCCCTTCCTTGTTGGTCCAGAGGAAGGCAAAAAAAAAAACTCCAAGCTCTAAAGTGTGTTCTGCTGGTCATATTTATTTCACACAGCCAGGCTCAAAAAAGAACACACATTACGGCTCACCCAGTTAGTAAGGGAAATTAGTGATAAAGAAACGACAAACAAGTCCCGACCAGTTGCCGCTCTCAAAGCCGAAATCTCGGAACTTCGACACACAATTCTAGAAGTTCTGAATCAAAAAGCTCTCTGTAGAAGGGATAAGTTTAAAGCTGGCTATTATGAATACGGCGATAGGAGTGGCAGGTGGTTCGCCAGTGCACTCCACCCTAGGATGGCTCACCCACATATACGCTCCATAAACACCTCAGGGGAGAGACAGGTTCGCTCCCCGCAGGAGATCCTGGAGGGCTTTTGTTTATTCTACTCCAAACTCTACAATATCCCAGGACCCTGGGGTTCACCGAATATCCAGAGTCAACAGGCTACAGGGGAATACTTGGACTTCAATGCTCCAGGACATCTTTCTCCATAAAAGTCCCAAGCTCTAGACCAGGATCTTGATGCGGAGGAGTTTGCACAAGTATTACAGGGAATTAAGGTGGGGAAGAGCCCGGGACCAGATGGGTATTCCCCCAGAGTTTATAAGACATGTGGGAATCTGGTCTCTGACTTGCTCCTACAGGCCTTCAATTCAGTCTCCCGAGGCTTTCCCCTTCCCTCCCCAGGCACTCCAGGCACATATTGTTCTGATACCTAAGCCAGGCAAGGACCCCCTGCCGTGTGGCAATTAACGCTTAATCTCACTCATTAATTGCGATCCCAAAATATTCTCAAAAATGTTGACGAATAGATTGAACTTCTTGATCCTATGTCTTATACATGGAGCCCTGGTGGGCTTTGTCCCGGGCAGGAAGGCAAGGAATAACAACATTAAGACCTTATCCATGATAGCTTGGGTTCGCAGAGGAAAACATTCCCTATGTCTGTTGTCCGCTGAAGCAGAAAAAGCATTTGACAGCATCAACTGGAGATTCCTTGAGGTGACCCTCCTGAAACTGGGCCTCGGGTCTAGGGTGCTCTCCTGGATTATGGCATTGTATCGCGGCCCCTCTGCACAGGTCAGGGTTAATGGTAGATTATCCACCACCTTTGAGATCAAGAATGGCTCATGACCCTGTAAATTTTAGTGATGGAGGCATTGGCTAATGCCATTAGAAGTAACCCCTCAATACAGGGTATACAGGTTGAGGAAATGAAACATAAAATTTCACTTTTTGCAGACTATCTACTGGTATATATCCCCAACCCTCGAGTGGGCCTCCCCGATATCATGCAAGAGTTTGCCATTTTTGGGGAACTCAGCAATTATATAGTGAATGCACAAAAATTAGTGATGATCAAGATCTCAATCCCACAGAGAGAGGTGTCAGACTTGGCAGCGGCCTTCCCATTTCTTTGGGAATACAATGCAATCAAATACCTGGGAGTTCAGATTCCAGAGGACGTAGCCTAGATATATGATCTAAACTACAAGCCACTTTTGTCGACCCTGGGAAGGGAACTGAAGGGTTGGGAAGGGAACTGAAGGGTTGGGCAGGGGTCCCTATGTCATGGTTCGGTAGAATGAGTGCGATTTAAAATGGGTGTCCTTCCGAGGTTGCTATATATTTTCCAGACTGCACTGTGCTGTCCATAAGAGAGAGGGGGGGGGGGTATAGATTGCGAGGCCTGATACTTAAATTTATATGGAAGGGAGGATCTAGAAGACTTAGCTATAAGAGTCTAACTAAGCAGAAAGAGCGGAGCAGAGTGGGCCTCCCTGATCTTCGATTGTATCATAAGGCGGTGATAGGAACTTGCATATTGGATCTGTTCCGTCATGGGTCAGATAAATCATGGGTGTCCATAGAAAGGGAGAGCAACCCCTTTGAGACGCTGGGGGCTTTTTGGGTCCTGGGGAAGGTCAACAGGGAGAGGATGGAGGCATCGGCCGTGATGGTCACGCTACTCAGAGGCTGGCGGGGAGGATGCGGAATCTCTATCCCGGGGCCTCACACTCTATTAGTTGGGAACACACAGCTCCCCTCAACGTTGGACTTATGCAGCCTGGGGTTTATGCCAAGGAGGGGTGGAGGCCATGGTGGGTGAGTTGATGGGACTGGGGGGCTTGCGACCCCTGACAAATTTGTGTGGAGTGCAAGAGATGCCCCTGGGCTCAATATCTCCAGATACGCAGTTTTGGGGGGAAAATAAGGCCTGAACAGGGATGGAACATGAGGCTCACTTCTTTGAGAAACTGTGCTGTGCCTCAGAGGCTCAGACACACGGTCTCATTGCTTTACAACCAATTGCGAGAGGAGCGTCTGGATGGTCACCTTACCAGGTGGATAGGGCGTGGGAGGAGGCACTAGGCAGGTCCTTCTCCAGAGAGCTCTGGGATAAAGCCTTTCAGTTAATGCATAAGATGTCCATATCTAGCAAGCTCCAAGAGCTAGATTTCTAAATTATTTTGCAATGGTACATGACTCTGGAGAGGCTGCAGAGTTTTTTTCAGTCAGCCTCGGATATCTGCTGTCGTTGCCGGGCTGAAGTGAGTTTGATGCTTCATATTTGGTGGGAATGCCCCATGGTAGCACTCATATGGCAAGATGTGAGGCTACTATTCAAGAAAGTGAGCAGAGAGCCACTAGTCCTGACACCAGAACTGGCGCTGTTGTCCATCCATTCCAGCAACGCCTCATCGCTCAAAACAGGATTATTGAAATTCTTTATCATGGTGACGAGGCAGATAATACCCAGGTTTTGGAAGCAAGAGTGTAGACCTACCCAGGAGTGCCTGGGTGGGGGCGATGGATGAGATTAAGCGCATGGAGGGGCTGAAACTTGCGGACGATGAGGCGAGGTACTAGGGCTTCTAGCACACGTGGGCTGTTTGGACAGATATATGGAATAACCCTTGTTCACCAGATAGCTACAAGATGGCACTTGTGAGTAAATTGATCAGATACTATACAGAGACGGCTGCCCAGGAGTCACCACCTGAATTTTCCCCCCTTTCCTCCTTCCTTTTTTTTCCTGACCCATTCTTTCCCTATATGTGTGATTTGTGTGTTTATCGTGTATTATGTTATAGACCAGAATATAACGTTTTGGGGTTTATAATTCAATTCAGTAAAGTCTATTTGGCAAAGCCATTGATACTCTCAACTGTATTGTATATGATGTCGACAGAAAATTAATAAAAATTTATTGAACGGAAAAAAAGCAACAAGCCAATTTAGCTCATTTGGAAGGAAAAAATTCCTTCCTAACTCCATAATGGCAGCCAGAGTAATCCCTGGATCAACATTTGAGATCAACAACCCCACGGGCCACCAAATATCTATATCCTGTAATATCATAGCGCTGTAGAAAAACATCTAGTCTCCTCTCAAACTCCTCTATGGATTTTGCCATCGCCACCTCCTCAGGCAGAGAGTTACAGTTTCACTGTGTAAAGTTAAGAACCTCCTTCTGCGTTGGTGATGAAACCTGCTTTCTTCTAGACGTAGAGGATGTCCTCTTGTTACCATCGCAGTCCTGGGTATAAACAGATCATGGGAGAGATCTTTGTATTGTCCCCTCATGTATTTATGCATATTTATTTGATCACCCCTCAGCCGTCTTTTTTCCAAGGTGAATAGTCCCAGTTTTCATAGCCTCTCTGGGTATTCCAGTCCTCTCATTCCATTTATTAATTTAGTTGCCCTTCTTTGAACCCCATCAAGCACTGCAACTCCAGTTAAATCATGAACATGGGACTGGTTCATCCAAATAACTCTGCTACTCTCCCTCCCAGTCCTACTAAGGGTCCTTTTACATATAACAAGTGTTGGGCAAATGTCCCTGTGATGCCTACTCTGCACAGGAGTGAGCATTGCTGGATCGCTGACAGCGCAGCCAGCAGGAAGGCGGGGCGTCTGTAGGAGATTTCTCTCCCCGCACTTCCCCACTCCTTTCCATTCACTGTAAGCAGCGGCTGTTCAGTACTGAATGGCTGCTGCTTACGCCAAATGACGTCTCTCTGCAGCACCAGAAAAAGAACAAGTATGGCCGTCTTCTTCCTGCAGTAAGGGCTCAGTCACACGGGCGCATCGACACCTGTGTACGGGTGCCGATGCGCCCATGTGACTAAGCCCTCAAAGAGAATGTGGAAGGTTTAACAATAATAGTTTATTCAAATCAAGTGCTAATCAAGTATAGTGATGAATAATGGTCCTTTTGTAAATTATATCTCTATACAAAGGATAATAGCTATATGCAAATGATAAAGATTGCAGCTTACAACACATCACAAGGTATAAAGATTGCAAATTACATCACATTATCATCTATATATAAAGATTACAACTTACATCGCATCACTGGAAGGTTGCAAATTCTGTTTTGACAGAGAACCTTCTCCAGGAATTTACCTTGCATCAATGGGAGGTAGCATCATCTGACTTGTATATCAGCAGCTGAAGAAGCCTGCTTCCAAACGGCGCCAAGACAGAGAAATTCTCCAGGAATTGTACTGACGAGTAGGGCACCCCCTTATTAATCTGAATGCCTTCTGTTTTGGTTCTGAAAAGTAAAACTTTTAAATCATCTTAGCAAAAAATGCCTATGTGTTAATTTTCTAGTCTTCATAACAGACTGTTGACATTTTCTGCATGAGACAGAATATAAAAGTATGCAATCTTTTATCTACAACAGTTGATTCTGCTCCCAGACACACGATAACATGACTCTGTATTGTGTGCTAACTTACTCCCCTAAGACGTACACATCTTCATTTTATTACACAGCCATATATACCTTCTTAAACCAGGACTTTAGCTTTCTGCCTAGGACAGAAAATAACTATTTAGTTCGTATACGCCAGGATAAGGAAAATAGGAGTCTAAATAATCACGCAATCGGCATATTCCTAAAATACACTCATTGTGGAAAAAAACTGAAACACCTAGAAGGTGCCATCACTCCAGCTGTGGGGGTAGTATGCCACTCCACAGCAAAGGCAGGATTGAGGTGCTCACCTCTACGTCTCCAGAGATGAACATTGCCGTCATGAGTGCCCAAACTAAACCTGGTTTCGTCACTGAAGACAACTCGTGTCCACTCCGAAGCAATCTAGGTTCATCATTCACAACACTGCTGCAAGCAGATGTGTGGTGGGTGTCAAAGGCAGTATGCGTAATGGTCCAATGGACCAAATGTCCTTCAGCCAAGCGCCAGGAAATAGTTCTGAGAAACACACTGGCCTGTAACAATAGTGCCATCTGTCTCTGGATGCCAGTCAACAAAACAGTTGGAGCTACATGCGCTTTTCAGATGGGCAGAGGATTCTTCACACATTCACTGGTCCCTCAAGATAGTATATGTTGTGGCAGCATAAATGGTGCAGATGGCTTCAGTTAAAAAAGAGCCTTTATTGTTCCATTGATAGACATACAGGCAATGTTTCGACTAACATAGGTCTTTATTGAGTCGCTATCACTTAAAACAGAGCAGTAGCTCCATGCTCCGGATGACATCCACTGTTCCCAACACTTCCTAAGAGTCTGGTAAGATTGGTCCAGGTGGGGGGAAATTTGTACATACAACCATCCAGCTTCTCACATTCCAATAATGCGCCCCTCTCACACTCTATTAACTGGGCAAAATTTCTTTGTTGCTAGAAGCGTCTAGTGCTCAACAAGCTCTACACAAGCCGAAAAAGAGGTCACTGCACATGTGGAGCCTCTGAGAGCCTTTTTATAGGCCAAGGGTGGCAAGACCGTTCATCTAATCCCGACACACCTCTAATCATTTGCATATCTGTTGTGATGTAACTGTATGCGGAGTTCTGCAGCAAAAAAACACTTCTAGATGCTTGATTTTTTTTACAAAGCGTGTGTATGAACTAAAGCACATCCAAAATGGAGATGCAATGTAATTACTATTTATCTATGATTGAAAAATATGAAATACATAATATGTTGAACCTCTTGTACAAACCAATAAATCAAATATAACCCCTGTCATTTTAGTATTAACCAAATATTTGGCTTTCTAATTTAAAGCCCCGCTGGGTAATGACCAGGTTGCTTCTATCTGCGATGTGAAGGAATAATTTTCAGCTGAAATGAGAGCAAGAAAAAAAACGATGGGCAATACTCTGCCCTCTCTACAATGAAAAGCAGTTCTCGCTGTAGCTTTGAGTTATAAAATTTATTTATTATCTACCATGTTAAGGTAGGGAAATGAGCATATATGCTCGAATGCCTTGCATTTCAAGGTCACCCAATCTTTTGTAGCTTAAAAAGATGAATTCATAAGCTGAGCTTGTGTTGTAAAATGACAATATTATTGGGTATGCCAGAATACATCATGCGAGCATTTAATCAAAAGATGATTAAGTTATATTTCAATCTTTTCTCCTTCAGATAGTTGTAGTTAAATTTTACCTTGTTACGTGCTCCATATTTACAAGCAAAGAGGCTGAAATATCTGTACTATGAAACCGAAGCCTCAGTGCTACTCATTACTGCATCATGTGTATTTTATACACACACCAATGAACCTTCACATTAATACCACTGACAGGTGAAGTGCATAACATTAATAATCTCATTACAAGGGCACCTGTCAAAGGATGGGACATATTACTCAGCAAGTGAACAGTTAATTGTTGAAGTTGATGTGTTGGACGCAAGAAAAATGTGTAAGAGTAAGAATCTGGATGATTTTGACAAGATATATTGTGATGGCTAGATGAGTCAGAGTATCTCCAGAATGATATCTTGTGTGGATATGCTTTGGTTAGTACCTACTACAATGTTGCACAAGAAAGGACAACCAGTAAAATGGCAACAGGGTAAAAAGGTTCAAAGGCTTATTGATATACATAAGGAGTAATGAGCTGGACTAGAGAATGCCACAAAAAAATTCCCCAGAGGCTACTGTCACTAGCTTGTGTTCTTCTAGAAATGGTTGTAGGGTATTTTGTTCTCTGATGTCTTTTGCCTAACATGCCAACGTCCATGTGTTCAATGAAGAAGAAAACGTGACTCGTCAGAGAAGGCCACCCTTTGCCTCTCTGCAGTGGTCCAATTCCGATACTGCCATGCAAATTGAAGCCTTTTCTCCCGATGCACCTTTATTAGCACAGGTGCTCTAATCATCCATATGCTTCAGAGCCCCATACACAGTAGGATTTGCTGAACTGTCGTTTTGAGTAAAAGCTTCCACCTTTGGCTCGAAAGCCAGTAGTCATCCCTTTTACAACCCTGATAAATCGCTCCTTTTACCCATGACAATAATGAGTGATATGTGAGCAAGCAGCCTATCACACACATTATACACAAAGCCAGCCCATGACATGTCTCTTCGTTCCTGGACTTACCCGCTGCTGAAATTGAAAGCAGTCATAATGTGACTCAACTGTATCTGTGCATATGCATGTATATATGAAGATTAGTTTGGGATCGCCCAGGATAGGTACTACAGGTCATGTCCTTACTTCAAGCAATCTGGACACACATCTTCTAACTCAATGTAACTTTTTTATCTTCATCTTAGGACTCTTTCACACGGGCTACAAAATCTTGCTACAGAACGCATGTACGTGAAGCCCATGGCTTCCAATGGGTTCTTCCAGCCTACAAAGCATCTCTCATGTGAAAGGAACCCATTGGAAACCATGAGCTTCCTCATATACATGCGTTTTGTAGCCAATGGGAAAGAAGCTAAAGTGAAGCGATACAAATATCAGCCACTCCAGATAGTAGTGTAAAAAATAAAATCTGTCTCTAACTGAACATAAACAGTCCTTACTACTGACTGGTGGGCTACCCCGATTCCAACCTCACCACAAAACAAGTCCAGATAACTGTTTCATACTCGCACACGGTTTTCACAGTATACAAGCTCTCAAAGCTGTGGAAGTCTGTGTCTCCAGAGCAGAGAGGGTGAGCACTTTTCCTCTGCCCTTTTACATCCACCCACTGTAACAACTAATTAATCAATTATCTATGCAGGTGACCCTGCTGCCTGACAGAATGATAGAAGTCTAGGAAAAAATATACCTCCTATCTACTACCACTCCTATCATCTTGTCACCTTCCCCATCCCCTCTGCTCAGAGCTCTTGGCCTGAGCACTGACCACAGCTACAATCATATACCCAAGAGAGGGCATCAGCATTTTTACCAGTATTTGAAATTGTAAAGTTGGAATGCCAAGAACCATCCTGTCACACAGCAGTTCTCTTTATTCTGTTAGAGGGGCATGGTCCATCACCAGCTTAAATCTTCCACCTAGTTGATAGTGCCTCTAAGCCTTGGGAACCCATTTAATATGCAAGCACTCTTTCTCAACAATTGGGTAGTTTTGTTTGTTTGTTTAGTTTCCTACTCCGATATAACACTGGATGTTCTACTCCTTCAGTGAACTTGGACCAGACTACTACCACTCTAATGCTGGAGGCATCTGCTTGCACTATAAACTTTCTTTTCTGAAATCTGGGGTCATCAACACTGGTTTGGAACACACGGCAAGTTTCAAGGTCTGAAAGGCAGTTTTGGCCTTTCTGGACTACATTTTATGAAACCCGAGTCTTTCGCTTTTGTTAGCTCAGTCAAAGGACCGCTATGTCTGAAAAATTGGGAATAAATGGTCTGTAATAACTGGTTGTTCCCAAGATTGCTGTTACTTGTGTCTTGGACAGCAGGACAGGGCCATTTTTGGATGGCTTGAATTTTCTCATCTTGAGGCTTCACAAGGCCTCTCCCGATGAGATGCCAAAATTATTTGGCCTCCTTCAATCCAATGAGACATTTTTTTGGAATGGCTGTCAGACGGCAGCCCACAAGTCATCAACAACTGCCTGTATGTGAGTTAAGTGTGTCGTCCAGTACAGCTTAAGATGACTATATTGTCCAAATAAGTGGAAGCATAATGTCAGTGGAGTCTCAATATTTCATCTATTAGGCTCTGGAACGTCGCCCAGGCCCCTGGCACATTGTAGATAAACTTTCTTGTTGTCTTAAATTAGCTACTAAAAACCTTCAGGAAAGGAGAAAGCAGAGGCAAACCAAGCAGTTAGTCCAACTTCACTGGCAGATCTTGTACTGAGATGTAGGGCTCCTGCATACGGGCGGATTTGATTTGCAGAATCTGGATCCCACAGCTATGGAGACCTGCTGCTTCCTGCACACGAACAGAAATTTCCGCTCGTTGCAGAAAAATTGTAGCATGCGCTGCACCGATTGTAGTCAATGGAAGCCGTCCATCCCACGCTGCAGAAGGGTCACGGGATCCACGTCATTGCCTAGCGACGGCACGGCTTTATCTGTACTGCGTATGTGCAACGGCCGGCGCTCCCGCAGTACAGAAAAAGAAGAATCCGGACAGGTGAGCGGGGTCACCAATTGAGGAACAGGGATGGATCCTGCTGGCGGAATCACGCATGCAGGTTCCGACCCTGTCATGTGCAGGAGACCTTAGACTGCCGTTTCTATATAAAGTGATAAGTCGAAGCTGCAGAAGACAAATGGTGTCAAATTTTTAAACTATATTGAAAAAAATATAGTAAAATGCATGCACTTAAGAAAATTGCCTCCCAGAAGTGTCCATAGCCTTTAACATCAAGAAATGTTCAAATATTCCTTAGAAACTAATGTAACCTTTTGTCTGTTTTTTTTCTTTAACCAGAATTATGATGCTTTCTGTACTTCGACATACAAATACACCAGTAAAGTTCTGGTTTTTAAAGAACTACCTTTCTCCACGGTTTACAGTAAGTATTTGCATTTATTGGATCTACTATGTTTACCTTCATTATTGCTTTTTTTAGCAATTCATAAAGTTTTTTGGACAGCAAGAGTAACCAATAGGGAAGTCCTGAATCGTATAAAAGACCCGATATATCACTGGAGGGCAAGATGACAAGACTCAGACTAAGGGCTCATGTCCACGGGCAAAATGAGATTTAAAATCCGCAGCGGATCTCCCGCGCGCGGATCCGCACCCCATAGGGATGCATTGACCACCCGCGGGTAGATAAATACCCGCGGATCGTCAATAAAAGCGATTTTAAAAAAAATGGAGCATGAAAAAATCTGGACCATGCTCCATTTTCATGCGGGTCTCCCGCGGGGACGGCTCCCGCGGGCATCTATTGAAGCCTATGGAAGCCGTCCGGATCCGCGGGAGACCTAAAATAGGAATTTCAAGCATTTACTCACCCGCAGCGGGCCGCGAAGCTCTGCTCTTCCTCACGGCCGCATCTCCCTTGCTTCGGCTCGGCGGATGTGCCCGGCGCATGCGCGCGGCACGTCGACGACGTGCCGGCGACGTGCCGCCGGTGTCAGGAATTCATCCGCCGGCCGAAAATGAAGATCCGGCCGTGAGGAAGAGCAGAGCTTCGCCGGCCGCTACGGATAGGTAAATGCTTTTAAATTGCTATTTTCGGCGCTCATGTCCGCGGGGCAGGAGGGACCCGCTGCAGATTCTACATGTAGAATCTGCAGCGGATCTGATTTTCCCCGTGGACATGAGGCCTAAGGGATTTTAGCCATGTAATGCGAACAGAATCGCTAGAAAAATCTATAATGCTTGGACAGATCAGAGGCAAAAGAAGACCTGGCTGCCAAAGGACACAATGGCTGATACTGTCAGAGCTGATACTGGCAAGGATATCACACAACTGAAAGAAGCAGTGCAAAACCAAAAAACATGGAGGGAGCTCGCCTTTAGGGTTGCCAGGGTCGTGAACGACCAAATGGCTAATACAAAGTTTCTATAATTTCATCTCTGGTCCACACTATCTTCTTTGATAATGATGGGGTTACATTCGATTTTTTTATAAAGTGTTATTGATTTAGCTATAATTACGTAAAGTGAAAATTCTACTTCCAGTTGAGTTTTTTTGTCTTACCCTGAGGAGCACAGCAATGACTGAGCTTGCGACTCACCTATTCAGAACTGGTAGCATCTGCAAACCAGATGAACTGTAACCACCCACCTATCTAAAAACTCAACAGAGTTTATGTATCCTTATATTGGACCAATTTAGTAGTACCATAATTTGTTTTAATATGTGTGTCTTATTCATAAACTGTATATTTATGAGCACTTACAGCAGACTGAAGAATCAGCTGATCGGTGGGGATCCCAAGCAGCAGACCCTCCCAATCTCCACTATTGATGGCCTATCCAGAGAATAGTCATCAATATTAAATACCTGGAATAGCTCTTTAAGGCCGGCTTCATGCAGGCGATAAAATCAGACGAGATTTGTGGGTATTTAGATGCACAAATCTCGCACAAATATGAATCTCATTCTTTTGAATGGGTTCATACACATGAGCAATGTTTTCCCACATGGCACCGCGATCTGATGCAGGAAACACATCGCGGCATGTTCTATCTAGCTGTGTAATCTCGCAGCTGCATCGCAGTGCCATTGTTTACAAGGAAAGAAATGGGACAACTCGGATTCTCTGCCGAGGCTGCGTCATCCCCACAGTGATGCGAGGCTCTTTTTACATGAAAACATCTTGCATCCACGGGGCTTTCCCATAGTGCAGAGCGCGATATGGGGCGGGATTCACAGTCCCATATCACACTCGCCCGTGTGACTTTGGCCTAAAAATCGCTTTGTTCTACTGCAAACAATACTGTGGGAAAAGGCTCCTGCTTCAGCCAGTGCTTTTACAGCCAAACACAGGACAATGAAGAAGGAACTGACTTAATTTATAGGACATAGAGAAGATTATATATATGTATATAATTACACTATTAACTATTATATATATAACTATTTCTCCGTTTTGATTGCAATATGATGACAATTGGCATCAAATTAAATTATAGTAATGATGGAAACCAAATATTTTTTTATATTTCTTTTACATTTTCTATGCTCTGTTACTTTAATTTGCAGGATATGAACATCTCATGAAAAGTAATAATTATGCCTGCTATAGGCTGTTTGATATTATAATCTAATGCCTAGTTGTTAAATTAAATATGACATTCTTTATTTAGGAATCAAAATTTAATAAACCACCTCAAATTTTGCAAGTGATGAGAAAAGAGTGCATGGTCTCGAAGGTGACCTGATTTAGGCCAAATTTATTTCTTATGCAGAATAGGAGGAAATGGAGAAAGTTTTGTGTCAGATCTATGCATGCTCATAGAAGAGGAAGATGAGTTAATTCCCTCATGTCTAGACAGTTAGTGTCAAATTAAGAGGTCTACACTTTTTAATAAATTTGCTAAAAATCACTCAGAATATCTCTACTACTTAGGGCCCTTTTACACAAAATGAATATCATTCAAATAATCATTGAATCGTGCAAAAATGGACTGTAATTGTTCAGCGTAAACATGACCAATGATTGAACAATAATTAATTCACTTATTATTCATCGTTTATTTTATGTAGGCATTAAAATTGTTTGTTGTTTGCCAGTCACTTTGTGTAAAAAGTGATCCTTCTGTCATTCGCAGACAATTCCCAAGCATTTCTAGGTTTCCCTGACAGACTGACTATGGTTTGAATGATTATCTACACGTGTTAATGGGTGTTTGTTTGAAAGCATGACTCATTCGCTCTTTCCAATGATTACCTTCTGTTTTAAGTTCCATTTACATGCAACGATTATTGCTCAAAATTCACTCAAACGATGTCTTTTGAGCGATAATCATCGCATGTAAATGCTAACATCGTTTGCTTGTCGTCCGAACGCTGATTTTTAGTGGAGTTTAAAATCCATCCTTCACCCGGAGAGCTGATGACAGGGACCGTACGCTGTGTTTCTCCACAGGAGCACTGATAACATTGTATTCAGCTGCAGTCCCGTGGGAGAACAAATGGGCTGTATCCAGATAACAGACCACCTGCTGTTATCTGCATACAGCTCAGGAGGCTCTTTTACATGCAGATGAAGCTAATAAGCTACTAATGGACAATACTGCCCATTAGCAACTTATGCAAAATGATCGCTCAAACTGTCATTCTCCCTATCTCATGAAAGAATTTTGAGCGATCATCTTTGCGTGTAAATGGGGCTTTAGTAAATGGCCAGTGTGTTGCTCTGGGACTCACACTTTTTACAAGATTTGACCTGACCACCCCCTGACTGTATGCTGTGATCAGAAAATACAGAATCAGCTGAGCACTCTGCACTACGCTGGTTCTGTAACCTTCATAGATGTGTATGGGAGTTATAGAAACCACATGGCAAAGCAAGCTATGCTGTTTCTGCAGCTTCCGATTCATGGAAACAATGTAGCTTACTGTGCTATGCTGTTTCCGTAACTTCCATTCACTTTGATGAGAGTTATGCAAGTAGTATAGCCCAGACGTGCTGTATTTCTGTCCTCCCGACCACCCTGTGGCTAACTGTGTTCCCATTGCAGCCATGTTTGGCCAAAATGGGAGCACCCCTTGAAAAATCTTTAGGCCTAATATCCACAGGCGGGTCAGATTCTGCATACGGGAGCCCGCAGCGGAATCCGATCCTGCCTGCAACCAGCCACCCTGCGTACCTGTCTGGTTCTGTACTGCGGATGTTTGGGGAAGTGCCAGCGCACATGCACAGGCCTTTTTTTTTTTTAAACTCCTGCTTTCCTGCAGAATCCGCAGCCTGTCCGCAGTGTCAATTGCGGATGGGCCCCCGGACCGGACGGCTTCCAATGACTTCAATGGAAGCTGTCCGTGCGGGAACCGCACTGAAATGGAACATGTAGCGATTTGATTTCCGCACCCAAAGATCCGCAAATCAAGTCCACATGTTTTAATTCAGGTGCGGACACCCATGTTTCCCTAAGGGCGGCTTGAACTGTGAATCATCCGTGCAGGTACCCCACAATTGAAATCCACCTATGGACATGAGGCCTTATGCCTTATCCTGGCAGACAGGTCTTTTAGCCACGTTGAGCACAATGGCTAACGTCTGCACTCCCTATATTCTCACCTGTGCTTCCAAGTGGAAATTTTAATTGGCATGCTTAAAACTGAATACTGTCAAATACAGTCAGAAGGATTTAATAACTCTTCACAATGTTGTATATCATTATAGATATATGAATGCTACTTTTGATCTTCTCTGCAGGAAATCATACCACGCATGGCCGAGGAATATGGCTTCCAGTACGAGTTAGTCCAGTATAAGTGGCCTCGATGGCTACACCAGCAGACTGAGAAACAGCGAATTATCTGGGGTTACAAAATCCTCTTCCTCGATGTCCTATTCCCACTTGCTGTAAACAAAATAATCTTTGTTGATGCCGACCAGGTACAGTTCTGTGTGTGAAATTAGGCATGTCCTTCTAACAGAATCATGTGCCAACTCGCAGACTTTGCTTTGCGTGAAAACTGATTTTATTCTTAACCCAAATATCAAGCTTAGTGAGATTGTGAATCCATCTCAGGTAATTATGTGAACATTCTTTTAATCCCAGAGGGATTTTAGAAGCTCATTACCTTCTCTCTCCAGTCTTTGCTGAATATCCTTGCAAAAGGCTTTCGTTGCTGCATTTTCCATTCCTCCTCCTTTGTTCTTATAAGTTCAGGATGTTCAGTGTTTAAATGATCTGTGTCTTGCCTGTAGCTCCCAAGGAAAGGAATCTGAGCTTGCGTTTAATGAGAAAATCGGAAGAACGAATGCTTCACAGATCCTTACAAATCCAAGCTAGGCCCTGGAGTTGAGACATATTTAATTCAGATATTGACAGTTTAAATCCAAGCACATCCTTAAATAGTTTATTTGGAAAATGTTACTTTAACCGTGTTGTGCCTTCCATTTTTCCATCTATGTGGATCAATGATTTTGTAATATTTTTTTGTGATATTTTTTTCTTGTTTACACTCACAATGTTTGCTGTAATAACATCTTCAAGTGCACATAAAGGATATTAAGAGACCTCAGGTAGACATCTCTTGCTCTGTTCCATAAATGTAATGTTCCCAAAAGTAGGCTAAATCTACTGTGAGTTGAGGTGCGCTTAGAAACAAAGATGATCGCTCAAAAGATGGCTTTTGAGCAATCATTTTTCATAATCTGCTAATTGGTACTAATGCCTATTAGTACCAATTAGCAGCCTGTGAGCTGCCAGGAGCTGAATTTCTTTAGAGGACCGCCCGCTGTTCTCTGAATAAATTCTCTTTGTTATGCTGGTGGGGCTGACAGCTGAGATAACGCAATCAGCTGTTATCAGCGGTTCCCGGGCAGAACACAGCCTGCGGTCCTGCTTATCACCTGTTCTGCTGAACAACGGATTTCAAGCTGAACTGAGGTTCGTCGTTCGGCAGAAAACTGAAAGATAGGCACATTTACACACGATGATTATCGCTCAAAAGATGGCTTTTGAGTGAATTTTGAGCGATAATCGTTGTGTCTAAATGGGCCTTTCGACCAGGGGCATGCAGACTGACAATTATCTGGTAGATAAGTGTCTCTTTTACCCTTTATCACTATTTTCCATGACTTGCACCATATTACTGCTATTAGTACTGTGTGTAATAGTACACGCTAGTGTAAAAGTGTGCCGTTGAAATGACAGGACATACATGGCCACAACGTCGACCTTGGGACATTGCATCCCAATTGTTGGCAACATCACCACAGCCTACAGCAATCGGATGCTGTTGCTATATCAGATGATGTATCAGTCACTGGAATTTAGTCATGTGACATGAACACAGAAAATCTACAAGTCAGTTTACCAGTATTTATATTACATTATTAGTTTTTTAATTAATTTTGTGAGTTCATAAGTTTTTTGAAGCCTTTTTTGTAGAAGATAGAGGAGTCCTTGTCACATTTGTGTTTAATTTTTCAAAAATGTGCTTGTACCCAGATTGTAAGGACAGATTTAAAGCAATTACGAGACTTTGACCTTGGAGGCGCACCATATGGTTATACCCCGTTTTGTGACAGTCGCAAAGAGATGGATGGGTATCGCTTCTGGAAGTCTGGGTATTGGGCATCACATCTTGGACACAGGAAATACCATATCAGGTTGGCAAATATGTTTAGTTAATATGCATATTTGAATGTGTCACTTTATACCCACATTTCTCTAGCTGCAATACCCACTGTGTTGTAAAATTGTGATTCTCTTGTTATCCAGTGCTTTATATGTAGTGGACCTTAAGAAATTCAGGAAAATTGCTGCAGGCGACAGGCTTCGTGGACAGTACCAGGCCCTAAGTCAGGATCCAAACAGTTTGTCTAACTTGGATCAGGTGAATACACTTTGTCATTTTATAATTACATAATATTAATTATAATTAATCATTTTATCACTTTATTTTAAAGAATGTTATATTTTGCGTATTTATTTTTTAAACCTGTGCAAGTATCTCATGTTATAAAGTTGTCTATTATGTGTACAAAATGTTTTCCTTCTTACCACTGACTGTCCTGCTACATGAGCTTTAAAGGAGTTTCAGAGGAAACTCGAAGCTATCTTTTCAATAATATGCAGTTTGCTTCCTAAATGCAAAATAAAGCAATTTTCTAAATAGTCTTCATTAAAAGGTTTCTACCATTTTGCCGCTGTAGAGTGGGAGCGACTCCTTTACATACAAGCTGCTGCTTCTGACATAGATCCAACAGCTCGCTGCTGCTGACTGCAGTCAGCAAATCAAGAACTTGCTGGTGACCCCTAAGCAGGTTGTAGTGGTTACTGGAAATGGCATGCTACTTATGGTTCTCAATTGTAATGATGAAACGGGTTGTACCATAAGCAACTTTTATCACCTATCCATTGGGACTCCCACTATTCCTGAGGACAGGGATCCCATGTCTCCCCTTCTCTTCACTGAGGACTCACTGTACCCCCCTCTTTCCTGCACAGTGAGGAGGATGTTGTGTGGATCGGCGGTTGCGCATGCAAGGTGCTGCTCCATTCATTTTCAATGGGACTGCCGGAGATAGCTGAGTGCTTCTGCTCGGCTATTTCCGTTAGCCCCCTGAAATGAATGGAGTGGCCATTCCATTACATCTTCTCCTTACTGTGGGAGGTGCAGCGAGCCCATGGTGATGAGAAAAGGGAGACCTTGGACCCCCACCAATCAGACTTATCACCTATCCATCATTGTGAATATGCGGCAAAATAGAGCCGACAGCGCTCGAAAATCGGGGTGTTTGAGCGTATGTCTGCGAGGCCCTATTGAAATCAGTGGAGCGTTATACTCCGATTACCGCGGGGTTCAAAAACACTGCTGTGAAAAGCGCGTGTGTGAGAGTGGCCTTAGAAGCCTTGAGAGTGGCCTCAAGAAGCTGCATTCTTTGACTAACATTAATTTGTTACATTTTTTTGTTTGTTTTGATCTTTTATTCCTCTAAGTAAACAACTATGCTGTTGTCATAGAAACCAAACGGCAGCGCCACTCTTCACTGAAATTAAAGGGGTTGTCCCGCGATAGCAAGTGGGGTTATGCACTTCTGTATGGCCATATTAATGCACTTTGTAATATACATCGTGCATTAAATATGAGCCATACAGAAGTTATTCACTTACCTTCCCTGCGCTGGCGTCCCCGTCTCCATGGCTCCGTCTAATTTCAGCATCTAATCTCCTGATTAGACGCGCTTGCGCAGAAGGGTCTTCTGCCATCTCCTCGGTCCGGCACGAGTGGCATTCTGGCTCCGCCCCCTTGTAAGCGTCATCGCGTAGCTCCGCCCCCGTCACATGTGCCGAGTCCAGCCTCCTGATTGGCTGGAATCGGCACATGTGACGGGGCGGAGCTACGCGATGATGCTTACAAGGGGGTGGAGCCAGAATGCCGCTCGTGCCGGACCGAGGAGATGGCAGAAGACCCTTCTGCGCAAGCGCGTCTAATCAGGAGATTAGACGCTGAAATTAGACGGAGCCATGGAGACGGGGACGCCAGCGCAGGGAAGGTAAGTGAATAACTTCTGTATGGCTCATATTTAATGCACGATGTATATTACAAAGTGCATTAATATGGCCATACAGAAGTGCATAACCCCACTTGCTATCGCGGGACAACCCCTTTAAGTACCAGGAAGTCTAAAAATCTGCTATCAAGAACCTGCAGAGAACTTGATAATATCACAGAGGGCATGCCCGAATCCTCATTTATATCTATTTATTAGCTTTATAGGCACAAAGTTCTCTACATGTCTGCTAATGCATAGATAAAAAGTAACAATTACATCAGAGCTGCACATTAATCCAGTCTCAAGGCTTATTCACAGAGCCATGCTATCTGGCCGTGTGCTGTTCGTATATTTCACGGACAATACGCCGCCCCATTATATTTATCAAGCTATGCGCATGAGCGATTTTTTTTTCACGGATGGATGGACGACTATTCGCGGATTGTGCACGCAGATCAGCTCCTTGTGCTGTCCGACTTGAGTTCTACCCAAGATTCTCAGGTGCAAATCACAATAGAGCTATGTAAATCCAGCCATATATCCAAAAACCTATTATCCCAGAAAAGGATTACTAAGGGATAGTCAGGAGTAAGAATCTCACAAACCAGTGCCGCCCATCCAGTAATATACTCACAATGTCCCTAATTGACCAAGTCAAGCAAATGCAGTACATATTGCCTATTAATGTGCTTAAAGGGGTAGTACCAAAACTAACTTTTATTACCTATCCTGTGGATAGGTGATAAGTCTGATTGGTGAGAGTCCCATCTCGCCCTTTTCTCATCCCTATGGGCTCGCCGCACCCTTCACAGTGAGGACAAGATTTAATGGAATAGCTGCTCCATTGATTTCAGGGGGCTCGCGGATATAGCCAAACACAAGCACTCAGCTATCTCCGGCAGTCCCATTGAAAATGAATGGAGCAGCACCTTGCATGCGCAACCGCCGCTCCACTCAATATCCTCCTTACTGTGCAGGAGGGGGGGGGGGGAGTGCAGTGAGTCTTAAGTGAAGAGAAGGGGAGACATGGGATCCCTGTCCTCAGGAATAGTGGGAGTCTTAACAGATGGATGGTAAACGTTGCTTATGGTACAACCCCTTTCATCATTAAAGTTGAGAACCATATGCTAGCATGCCATTTCCAGTAACCACTGCAACCTGCTTAGGGGTCACCAGCAAGAGATTCAAGTGCTAGTTAAAGCCAGTGGAACCCTCCAAGGTGTATCTGCAGCAGTTTGCTGAATACGTTCTGTAGTTAAACCACTGCTATCGTCTGTTAGTTCTCTTTTATTGCATTTAATTCAGTATTTTCTTAATTAGAATTTTCATTAATTTATTTAGGAAATAAGCTACGGCTGCCTGCAGTATGTATTCCTTAAAAAACAAATAGTGTCTATTGCAGGTGAAGGGAGAAGAACTTTACAATAAAGCCAGCAGTCTGTGGATTTGTGCAAGCAGAATATTAAATAGATGAAACCGTACATTAACTTTGTATGACTGAAGCTAAATTCTAACTAATGACTAGGTGGCTATGCAAGGATTTCGATAACTCTAATAAGATGGATGGAGCCTAGTTGACAGCACTTACTGAGAACGTATCCTGGATACCATGAGATATGCACTAACAGTTATAATGAACAGTAAGCTACAAAAGATGTTCCCTGTAATATCCCTGATTTCATTAAATTGGTTTATGCAGGACCTGCCCAACAACATGATTCACCAGGTGACAATAAAATCTTTACCTCAGGAGTGGCTCTGGTGCGAGACCTGGTGTGATGACAAGTCCAAAGAGAAAGCCAAAACTATAGATCTGGTGAGTAGCTGTAAACTAGCCACTGCATTATAGAATGGCTATTATGTAATTCCCTAATATCTTGTTTAATATAGTTCCACACAGAAATGAACATTTATTACAGCAGTACTATGAAAACTAGTTATTATTCTGTATGGTAAGTAGAATGGGATTGAGACCTGGAATGTCAAAGAATGCACCGAAAACATGGTTTACAAAACACATTAAAAGTATCCGCTGAAGTTTTGCTGTATCATTACAGTTTCTTTTTTTTTTGACATCCCTAGAAAATAATCTCAGTATTGGGGCGAAGGAACTCGATTATCAGCAAAGAAACTCTTCAATTCAAGTGGTGAAGTCTAATAGTGCATTAGTTGCAAAGGCAAGAAATAGGATAGGTCATCAATAGCAGTTGGACACCCGCTCCCCACCACCACCAACGATCAGTTGCTTCCCTGGGATGATGCGTTTTATGCAGAGCTGCTTTACTGCAGGAGGCAGACCGCTCTGTACAATGTGCAGTAGCCCAGGTTGGTATTGCAGAGTGAGTCCTGTTAAATTGAATGAGACTTAGCCTGCAATACCAACCTGGGCCACTGCGCAATGTATGGAGCTGCCTGCTTCCTGTAGCAAAATAGCTCTGTACACAGAGACAATATCTCAGGGAACTACTGATCTCTGGAGAATTTAGGGCTGTTGACTCACGCCTGTCTGCTATTGATCTATCTTGATGATAGCTCATCAATAAGTATAAGTGGGACAACCTCTTTAAGAAAGATTGGTTAGTTTGAACCATGACTTGAGGCAAACCAGATTAAGACCTTAGAAGATGTGTTATAGACATATATGATGCTGGAAAAAGCTTTTAAAGCCTTGCTAAACACCTGGGTGTAAATGCATTCACAGATAAATTATGTATAAGTGGAGCAAATTCAGAACTGTTGCTACTCACCCTGCTAAGAACAGTTCAAAAGCGCAACAGGCAATCCTGAAAGAATGGAGGAACAACCTGGGGATAGCCGGTAAAAATGTCTAACAGAAGACTCTGCATACTGCAGAAACCTGTGTTCATGTGTGCACTATTAGTAAAAGCTAGAAGAAGAGTGGTGGGTGTTCAGGGAAGGATACCAGGAAGGAACCCACTGATTTCCAGAAAAGAAAAAACAAGTTCAAACCACCTTGACATTCCACTGTGCTTCTAGGAAAATGTTAAATGGACAGATGAAACAGAAGTAGAACTTTTTAGCAAAAATGCACCATGTTTTGTGTGGAGGAAAAAGAGCACCAAGATCAAAACCTCATCCCAAGTGTGCAGTATGGTGGAGGGAATGTCATGTTTTGGGGGTGCTATAATGGCCTCGGGCCTGGATATCTTATGCTCATTGAGGGAACAATGTATTCTAAGGTTTATCAAAACATTTTAGAGGAGAATGTAAGGGCAGCAGTCCATAAACTCAAGCTAAACAGGCGTTGGGTGATGCTACAAGACAATGATCCAAAGCACACAAGTTTGTAATTTAAAGAATATTTCTGGCCATTAAAGTTGATTTGTGTTTTGGAATGGCCAAATTAGAGTTTGGACCATCAGGGCATGTTCACACGGTGGAATCGCCATGTCATTTTCTGTGGCAAATTCAACCTTTTAACCCTTTCCAGTCCAATTTGTATTCTGGTTTTCCTAGGGGGCTTACTCTTTTTCTGCCGTAATACAACGGCGCTATATGCTGGCTAAAGCCAGTACTGCATGAGGTGACACATTGGATAGGTTCTGACAGCAGAGAGGCTGGCAATATACAGTAAAAGAACCCCGACGGACGTCTTCCAACATCGGAGCTGTACAGCCTTAAATCATAATGTCTTCAGACGTCAGACAGTGGATTGGAAAGGGTTAAAAACCACATCAAAATCTGTGGCTTACTGCTGTGGTTTTTGGCACAGATCTGCACTTGGATTTTGCCCTGTCAATTCGACAAAGTCTGCATGCAGAATTTTGGTGCGAAAACTAGCATTTCCACGTCAAGAAGTGACATTATTTGTCCCCCGTACTCTTCATCATTGTCCGCATCACATCCCTGATTACACAGGGAGACTGATTGTGGACAATGATAATATTTTTCAGCAGCACAGAAGATCCAATCAGCTGAGCAATGAACGTTTGCTTGTAGGTCAACTGCTGTCATGTTTACACTGGGCAATGATCAGACAAATGAACATTCGTAGAAACTTAATTTATGACCATAGGCCTGTGGAAAAGAGGCTTAACCTTATTGAAATACCGTGGTATTAGCTGAAGAGGGCTGTGCGCACAAGGCATTCCAGAAATATTAAGCTGAAACACATTTGCTGGAAGGAATGGTCCAAAATTCCTCCTCAACATCATAGAAATCTTATTTGTAGCTACTGGAAACGTTTGGTGGAGGTGATCGCTGCTAATGGGGATCTTCAGGTTATTTAAAAGTTCACTTAATTTTTCTCCCTGCACTGTGGATGTTTAATCACTGTGCTCAATGATGGACATGACCGGCACACGTGTTTGCGTGTTATTAGACTGCGTTTGTCTAGAATTGTGACTTGGCTAACAGAACACATTTTATTCGCAATCGTTGCAGAAATCCAGCTAATTCCAAAGACTTGGTTTTCCTTGCAACTGTATGTCTTAGAGAGCTTTGCGCATTGTCTCGCAATCCTAGTTTCCAACATTAGTCCCACGTAAAAGATTAGCATCTCCGGATCTGCCCCGTCATGTATTGGGTCAGTAATTTTGGATTTTTGACATCCCTGTTTGCAGCTGTCTAGGGACCCTTAATCTATTGGATTTTCTGTTATATTACTGATCCCTCATGGTTCGGTGGAGTTTCTTGATATTTCTGTTCTGTACAGTAAGCTACGTGCTCCAATTCTTGAATATATCCCAGATCCTGTATATCTTTCTGACATTTTGTTTTCTTTACAGTGTTAGAAAATTGGTTCCTCTTTGTTTTCTATTCTTAATCGAATGCGGCAGCCTTTTGTTCCTCCTGTGCCTACAGGGATCAAGTCTAATAAGCCATGGGAAAGATCTTATCCGTAGGCTCGGAATTTTCATTCTATAGCAAATGTGTCGAGGAAAAAAAAAAACGGAGAAAAAATGTACAGCACACCGCCTGGGAGCATGTCTTATTCTGTAAATGCTCAATTTGGGGAAGTCAATAAACTATTCTGTAATCTGTCAAGGGCTAGAAAGTAGAATTGCATTATTGCCTGGGGTGGTCAGACCCGAAAAAAAGTGACAGCTATTTAAACAGCACCTCAAAGATCCTGACAGCCCGTGGCGTAATATATTGATTTAAAGAGATATCTGCAATAATGTGAGTGTTGAAGATACATTTTCAGTTATTGCATTGCTTTGAAGATAAAAATAATTTCAAAGTAGAATTTGATAGCTGGTGCCGTTTACATCATCTTCTGTAAGATTTTGTTGTTTTTATTGGTTCTCTGGTCAAGTTTTCCTTAATATTCGGACACATCAATTTTATTACCTCAGGAAATCTAGAGTATGATTTAAACAAAAAGAGAAAGTAATACACCGGCGGTATGTGTTTAGCGGTGTGTTAGATCATAGCGCTGGGTCTGTGGTCTACTTGTCGCACCTACATCTCGCCACCCTATTCAAATCTAGTATGCATGCACTCCAAGAGAAAGACAGGTACGCGCCAATGCCAGTGCTGCTAGAACTGGATTCTTCTGGCGGGATCCCGCATGCGGAATCCAGCTCTGTCGTGTACAGGTGGTCTTGAGGGGATGCTCCACTGTAATTCATTCAGGAATCCTGACTCCTTAATGAGTAATTATTTGGCTGTCCTATTTGCTCAAAAATGTTGGCGCCATTAAATAGCAACCCAAATCATGACCTGACTTTAGTAGGAAGTCTGAACCACATCTGGGCATTAAGTGAAGAGTGTCTGAACGCTAACCACCTATCCCCTCAGCCAATAAACTGGGAAGGGTGCTCTGATAAGGGTACAGGAGCTCCTGTGTTTAAGTGGCCTTGTTTTGATCAGCACCCAGGTATTATTTAATTAGTGCGTCTAATAGACAAGTCTTCTCTAATTGTTGATTTGGCTGTAAATTGCATACTTGAACCATTTCTCACTAGCAATCTTGGGATTACATATTGTTTTATGTTTAACCACAGTGCAACAACCCCAGAACTAAGGAACCTAAATTGAAAGCTGCAGCACGAATTGTTCCTGAATGGACCGACTATGACAATGAGATCCGTCAGTTTTTGAAGAGGTTAGAGGAGCAGAAAAGGAATGGAACACAAGCACCACCTAAAGGTAAGAAAATGTGCAGGACAGACAGTGGAGATGGTGTGTGCATCAAAATGCTTAAAGAGACACTTGAATCAAGTTTGGATCATGAACAAAACAGTCAAGTTGACATTTTTTACTAACACTAACCTAAATTGTGTGATTTGTTGAGAACTAAATGACGTTTAAATGGTCAAAGGAAGCCTTCATTTTTTTGTGCAAAATTTAATACCTGTTTTCCCGAAAATAACCCCGCATCGGGGTTCTGGAGAGCAGCAGGAAGGAGCTGGACTGAGTCTTCTGGATATGACTCATATTTCAAGCCTCCCCGAAAATCCTGAAAAATCGTGCTAGGGCTTATTTTCGGGGTAGGTCTTATTTAGCGGAAACTAGGGTATATATAATGTTTGTGAGTGTGTTCTTTTTATGTATATAATATGTATGTATGTGACGGGCACAGGAGCTGCAGTGCTGGACAGGGAGCAGCTGGGATAGATGAGTATTCAATTTTAGATAATTTTAAGCCCTTTTAACTTTTTAAGCTCTTTTTTTCTTTTATGTGTCAGAAAACTCCTTTACCTTGAGACTTAAAATTAAAAGGCCACTCCAGTGAAAACCCATTTTTCCATGCCTGCCCCCTCACGTGATTGACTGTCGTACACTGAAGTTCTCTCTGTATTTTAGCCACTTTCATGCTGCACAGCCCGTCTAATGCCAATTAGTCACCATCTTGAGGTTTAGATTTTTTTTGCTTTAAGTTTCACATCAATCCCATGATGCAATGATGCATTGACACAGCATTACCTGGGGCTATACCATTTTGCCTGCTGGGGGGAGAGTTTAATTATCATCACTTGCTATATTCACCTTAATACAGACCATAAGTATAATGTCAAGAGGATGAGCTGCCAACCCCTCTATTATAGCTGTGTGACAGGAGCTGTGTGACCATCATCAGTAATTGTGATAGCAATACCTGAATCCCCCCTCTAAGCTGTTTCTGTGTTTGATCCATGTAATGGCAACACACAGGCTGAGAATCTGACTAAAAAATTAATACATAACCCAAAGTAGATCTGAGCTGGTCAGAATTGAGATCACATGACCATCTAAGGATTCATGCAAAAACAACGAACTAGGGTAACACTAACTCACACACACACAAACATATATATATATATAGTGTATGTGCATGTGTATGTATGTGTGTGTATATATATATATATATATATATATATATATATATACACACACATACACTAGGGGGTAATAACTGCACAGTGAATGAATAAAAAAATGCAACTTGGTAGCCCTTTAACCCCTTAAGGACATGGCCCTTTTTTTCCATTTACTTTTTCTTCCCCCCTTTTAAAAAATCATAACTCCTTTATTTATCCATCGACGTCGCTGTATGCTGTATAAGGGCTTGTTTTTTTGCGGTACGAGTTGTATTTTTCAGTGGTGCTATTTAATGTACCATATAATGTACTGAAAACTTTTCAAAAATTCTAAGTGGAGTTAAAAAAAACAACACATCTTTCGTTGCGTCTTGTTTCTAAGGCGCACAAACTGCTACAAAAATGACATGATAACTTTATTCTATGGGTCAGTACGATTACTACGATACCAAACTTGTATAGTTGTTTTTTTTCGCTGTACTACTTTTATTTTTTTCATGTTTAATTTTTTTTAAGTATTTTCTGTCGCCATCTTCTGCGTGCAACAACTTTTTTATTCTTCCATCAATGTAGTTGTGTGTGGGCTCATTTTTTGCAAGACATCCTGTAGTTTACAATGGTACCATTTTGGAATGCGTACGACTTTTTGATCGCTTTTTAATTCATTTTTTCTGGAAGACAGGTTGACCGAAAAAGTGCATTTCTGGTGTTCTTTTTTTTTTTTTTTTTGAACGACATTTACCGTGCAGAGTAAATAATGCCCTACTTTGATAGAACAGACTTTTATGGACACGGCAATACCAAATATGTATTATTCTTTTATGATTTAGATTTTTTTATTATAGGTATGGCAAAAGGGGGGTGATTTAAACTTCTAATACTCTTTTTTTTAACAATTAGTAAAACATTAATGATCTTATTTTGACCTTTTTTTTAGCCCCCCTAGGGGACCACAACATGCGATGCTTTGATCACTCCTGCAGTATGACGTAATGCTATAGCATTACAGCATACTGCAATTTGACAGGCAGCCTATCAAGCCACCCCATGGGGATGGCTTGATAGGCAGTCTGCTAAGGCAGCCCTGGGACCTTTCAGAAGGCCCCCGGCTACCATGACACCTGCATGCCTCCCTGCGATCTCATTGTGGGGTGGCGTTCGGGACCCCAGAACATCATTCAGAGGATTTAAATGCCACTGTCAGAATTAACCCTTTCCAATCTACTGTCTAACGTCTAAAGACATTCCGATTGAAGGCTGTACAGCTCCGATGTCAGAAGACGTCTGGGGGAGTATGCTTACTGTAGATTACTGGCCGGTGTGTTGTCGGGGGCCTCTCCAGCATGTCACATACCGCAGTACTGGCTCTAGCCAGCAGATGACACCATTGTATAATGGCAGAAAGAGAAAGCCCCCTAGGGAACCCTGAATCCAAAAATTGGATTGCAAAGGGTTAACACCAGCATTTAAAGGGTTAATAGCGCTGATCAGACGCGCGGCTGATTGCACCTATTGCCTGTGGGTGTCAGCTGTAATAAACAACTGCCGCCCACACTGTATGAAGAGAGGTGGCCCTGCAATCTCTCTTCATAGAAAGACCGCCGATACAGGCCGTCAAAAGGCGTATCGGCGGTCCTTAAAGGGTAAAAGCATTAGGTAACTTTCTACACCACAGTTTATTTGCTATTCCAATAATAATAAGCAGCCACTCCCCCATTACATGGTAGGTGTGGGGGTGATTGTTCATCAGTATTTTGCACCTGTGCAGTGCTCCTCCATATAGTTGTCTGCATATTGAGGGATGAGGTGCTTATACTTACTCTTGTATTTTGTATCAGTATATCAGTAAGTAGGGCATTTTGTACAATAAACAACATGATCCAAATGGTTGAAGATGTCCCAGTTTCTATACATACTTCTGCCAGACGGGGTGTAACTAGATTCAGCAAACACTAAGGTAACCATTTCACCGGGAAGAGTGGTTGATACTGCTAACTTAAAAGGAACCTCTCAGGCCCCTAATGGTTCTGGCTGTAGGCGGCACAACATAGTGGCGGACACACTGGTTTCAGTAGGCTGTTACGTATGCCGATCAGTGCCAGTTGATAGGTATCTCTGTGTTACTGTGCATACAGAGATCTGCCAATCAGTGGCAGGTGGTGGGAGTAGCCCTGAAAATATAAATATTAATGTTTCACATTGGACTCCTCTCTGTTGGGTGCAGCAAACATATAAATAAAGGAATTCTAGAATTCTAATCAGTGATCGACCACGGAAATCAGCTTATCTGTCAGTATACTGTTCTGCTTGCAGCCAGGGCTTTGAAGGGAGTATATTGAGTTGCAAATGCTTACCCCCTCCAAGTGTGCCCTTTAAGGGCAGTATACTCTATGGCATATGCTTACCTTCCCCATCCCTATTTTAACTCCACCCCCAAATAATTGACACCATCATAGGTATGGATGGCATATATCTAGATAGAAATAATACCACTGTAACATGACTAATTACACAAGGCAGGACGTTCTACAGGATTATCAGCTAGATATGTGTTGGAGAAGTATGACCGCTGATGGTTGTCACTGGTGGTCTCATGGGTGACATTTTCCTCATATAGTGAAAGTATACAGTAAAGACTCACAAACCACCAGATCTTGTAAATGTTTAATGGTGTCATCTTCTCTTGTTTTTCTGCAGACATGAATCATGATGAACTTTAGCATATTTCAATTCCACATGGAAAGTAAAGCCCCGCAACTGACTCTTCATTCTGCAATGGAGATTAAAGGAAATTTTTGAAATAGTAGCGACTTTATTTGCTGGATACTGTGATGCAAATGGACCTTTTTTTTTTCGTTGAGGAATGTGTTTCTTAGGAGTTTTTTTAAAGAATTAATTATGTATAAGTTTTTGTTATTTTGTTATGTCTAGTAATATAATGATGGTAAGAAGCATTGAAGTCCTGTCTACACTCAGTCTGATCCTCCGGGTTATAATGTTTGGTCATATCTTCCATGTAGTTTGCAATGGGGAACAGGTTTTCTAGTAAGTGACAGGGTAGGCTACAGACACCATGGAGCAGATTTAACAGCATTGTCGCTGGGATTGGTTTTGGCACAGTGTAATTGCTATCATAAACATAGCTATTGCCCTGGTCTTTAAATGTTGCAAAGATAATGGTAAATCTCTTTACTGCTACAGACTGTTATATAGCAGATAGCAGCTCTGCTATCTGTCCTTGTCACACCTTTTATTGAAATTGTCTTAGATGTCAGGAAAAAAAGCAAAAATGTTGCAGCTGCTTGCTACATATGGCCACTTTTACAATTGTCACACTGATAAACTTGACTATATGTTCCTATAAAATGCTGACACCAAACTATATCACATGAATGTGTCTCTTTTTCTGATGTAAATTTAGTTTTGTACATATCGTATAAGTACAAGCATCATTGTTATAAATGACAAATCACATTGACTTTTATATATTGGATTTGGGTCTTAAATTCTCTTTGATGGGGTCAGGCAGAGGCACCTACTCCCTCCATCATTCTCCAGAAGGGCCATCTATGCAAGAAGCTCTATGGAAAGCAAAAGGTATGTGTGAAATAGACTGTGACAACTGTGCTCGCTTCATGCTGTGCATTAGGATTGCAGTAGTACCGCTCCTTAAAGTGGTTGTCACATGAAAAAGAAGTTATCTAATTGGTGGGAGTCTGACCAATCCTGGTTTTGGCATTAAACACACAGCTCTTGTTGTGAAAATGTATTATGGCCATCCAGTGCAGCGGTATTCTGGTTTCACATTCTAGTAGTAACCTTATCTTGCTTATATTTACCTTAAAGGAACATAGTGTATTTAGGGAAGAAAGATTGGGCCTCATGCCCATGGCCGGGTCGGATTCCAACTGTGAAATATATTGCGCCGGCAGTGACTCGATTTCCCACGATACTTCTAATATGCTCACAGCAGAAGTATAGCAGGGTAGACTGCTTCCATTGACTGCAAAGGAAGCCATCCCTGCGATTTTCCACACAAGATAGAACATGCTGCAATTCTCCCCCGCAAGTGGAAAATCGCAGTTGATTTCCGCTCGTGAGCAGGGGAAAATGAATTACCACAGCATGTCCATGGACGGTTATTGCTGCGGAATTCGCGGCAGGCGTCTGGCCGTGAATTCCGCAGCAATCATCCGTCCGTGGGCATGGCAAAGGATCCAAAACTGAAGTTTATTAGTTCCCTCCGCAAAGGAGAAAATTGCATCTAATATGTGGCTTTAGCTTGTCTTTATCTGCTTTGTCTCTGTGCAGAAAAAATGATTTTGATTTCTTTGTGCCAGGTATTTTTTGGCCACTTTTTTAGTTTAATGCTTGCTTAATTTCAGGTTTGACCTTCACACATTTCAGGTTTGACTTTTTGATAAGAAAATAACCTTAATAGACTATTATAGTCTATATGCACATTTGACCTGATAATTCAGTATGCATAAGGCAGAATAAAACCAACATTTTTATAAATGATTTGGAGGAGGGAATTGAGGGGAAAGTTATCAAGTTTGCCAACATCACAAAGTTAGGAGGGATGGCTAACACTGGAGAAGAGAGAGAGAGGATTTAAAAAGATTTGGATAAGTTTAAACAGTGGGCGGAGACTAACAGAATGGTATTTAACAAGGAAAAATGCAAAGTCCTACATATGGGCAAGAAAAATGAAAAAAAGCACATACAAAATGGGAGGAACTGGACTAAGCAGCAGCACATGTGGAAAAGACTTGGGTATACCAATAGATCATAGACTGAACATGAGTCAACAATGTGATGCAGTAGCAAAAAATGCAAAGACAAAACTGGGATGTATTAGCCGAAGCAGAGAGTCTAGATCACGTGAGGTAATTACCCCCCTCTACTCTTCCTTAGTCAGACCTCATCTGGAATACTGTGTCAAGTTCTGGGCATCCCAATTTAAAAAAAAAAAATTGACAAGCTAGAGCAAGTTCAGAGAAGAGTTACCAAGATGGTGAGCGGTCTGCAAATCATGTCCTATGAGGAACGGTGAAAGGATCTGGGAATGTTTAGCTTGCGAAATAGAAGCCTGAGAGGAGACTTAATAGCAGTCTACAAATATCTGAAGGGCTGTCACAGTGCAGAGTGATCAGCCCTATTCTCATTTGCACAAGGAAAGACTAGAAGCAATTGGATGAAACTGAAAGGGAGGAGACACAGATTAGATATTAGAAAAAACTTTCTGACAGTGAGGGTGATCAATGAGTGAAACCGGTTACCACGGGAGGTGGTGAGTTCTCCTTCAATGGAAGCGTCCAAACAGAGGCTGTACAGACATCTGTCTGGGATGATTTAGTGAATCCTGCACTGAGCAGTTGGACCCGATGACCCTAGAGGTCCCTTCCAACTCTACCATTCTATGTATACAAAGGTAAAGTAAAAGAGTGCTCTTACAATTAAAAGACTCCTCATCCGACTCTGTTCATTTGCAAGTAGAGCAGAAGAATCAGCCAAAGACTACGTTTACATGTAGCGGAAAATGGTGCAGTGGAAAATCCACACTAAAATCTGCATCATTTCCACTTCAAAAATAATGTCAAAATCTGCACCATTGTTAAGGATTGTGGAGCGGCTCCACATCCACCTTCATCCTTTCTATTGAAAAGGGTGAAATGAGCTGTGGATCTGCACAAAAATCCGCATGAAAATCCGCACCAATGTTGTGGATTTTGACGTTGTTTTTAAAGCGGAAATGATGCAGATTTCAGTGCAGATGTATCATTGCTGAAAATCTTCCCAGTTTTCCACTACATGTGAACATACCCAGAGAAAATCACACGAGATTTGTGTGTTGAACTGATTGGCAGATTTATCAGACTTGCGAAGAACTAATAGCAGACCTTAGGCCATTATGGGCGCATTTAATCTATGATGCTTTGGGTTCCAGGCCGCAACCCCCAGTCTGGCAGGGACACTCGTCCATTTTACAGGTGCATGAATACATTCAGAGTACACTTGTGTGAAACTGACCTTAAGCAGCGTGGATTGAAGAGTCTATTAATGCGAAGCAGCTGTTCTGGTCTTGCATGTGCTATCTTTTTTTGATAGTTAAGTAAATAATTTTCATGTTCATGTCTGATTAGACGTTCTTGTGGAGGAGGGACAATGATAAGTCCGGGCTCTCGCGGCCGGTCGTATTCCGCAGCATATGACCGGCATAGAGAATTGGGTATGGGTGTGTATGCGTACAGTTTTCACACGAATGTACAACGTATCATCTATATGGAAGAAGAATGAACGCAAGCAGGGAAATGGTATTAGAAAGTTGCCCAACCCCCTGGAAACACCCTTCTACCGCTCAGGCAACCGCCCCGGTGACATTTTCTTGTGCTTTTAACGTGGTGAGAGATGTTAGCCTGCCATCAGGATGGGATTCTGCTCTCCTGGCTTGGCTGGTTTATATTACTTTTTTTGAAAGTAGTATAAACCACTTTCACAAAAAAAAGCATTTTCTTGAGGAGGAAGAGCTCAGTAAAATAAGCGGATGTTTGTTTTCTCCCCAGACTCTGTCCTGCATTGTTTGCCCGAAAAATCCTGTGTTCTTTATACAGTTTGTTATCTGGTTTCCTAGCAACGTGTGTACGAACCCGCGACTATGCGCAATGTTAATTGCATATTCACTGCATTTCGAATGCATCCATAGAGATCAATCGAGCCTATACGTACAGAATCTGCGGTAAAATAGGGCATACGGCATTCATTCTTCCGCTCGCATAATACGTAATTTCTACACATAAGTGTGAGTTAAGCTACATAAGTCAGTGCATTTGATTGCCCATGTTTTACCGTGTATCATTTGCTCGAACTGCTATTACGGAATCCGCAATTCAAAGGCATGTGGCTAATTTTCAAGTCCACTGCATGTTTTATCTATTGCAGATTTGCTGTGGATTTTCACCGTGTGTTACATTCATTTCACTGCAACGACTTTAATTACGTGACTGTTTCAGCAACAACATCCAAAACAGTGTAAATTCTACGTTGTGTATGAAAGTAGACTAATATCTTGAAAAGATGATCCCTAGAGAATCCTACATTCTATTGGTCTTTTTCGTATTTGACAGCTGAAGAGTTGAATGAGAAGTCAATAATGTGATGGTCTGACCATGTAGCTGGTTTTACTGCTGCAATTGAGATTTCTATCCCTGTGTAGAATACAGATAGTCCCCGAGTTACGAACAATCTGTCCTGCACAGTATGATGTAATGCTATGGTATTCCATCATACTGTGCAGGGACCAGACAGGCTTCTATCAAGCCTGATAGAAGCCTGTCCAGTCAGATCGCAGGATACTGTGCGGTTGCTAGGCAGCCATGAGCCTTCTGAAAGGCCCCAGGACTGCCTATGCAGAGCGCCTATCAAGCCGTGCGCTTGATAGGCACTCTGCATAGGCAGCCCTGGGGTCTTTCAGAAGGCTCCTGACTGCTTAGCAACCACACAGCATCCCACGATCTTACCGCGGGACACCGTACAGGACCCCTGAACGTTGGGTGCAGGCTGTTCTTACAGCCGGCACCCGGCAACACCAGTTTCGATGAGCCGCGCCGCTCTTCGGAACTGTTAACGCTTTAAATACCGCTGCAGACAGCAGTATTTAAAGCCATAACAGTTCCAACGAGCAGCGCGGCGTTGAAACTGGTGCCGCCGAGTGCTGGCTGTAAGAACAGCCTGCACCCGATGTTGTATGGAGCGGGATACACCTGCGATCCTGCTCCATACAGGTATTGGTTCGGACATATGAACAAATGTACTTGCGAACAGGCTCCTGGAATGGAACCTGTGCGCAAGTAGGAGACCATCTATACAGTAACATAGTATGTAAGATTTAAAAAAGTACATATGCCCAACTAGTTCAGCCTATTACCCCCCAATGTGTATCCAGAGGAAAGCAAAAAAAAACTCAATGAGGTAGAAACCAATTTTCCCTTTTTTAAGGGAAAACTATTCCTTCCTGACTCCAGTATCAAATCAAGAATATGATCCCTTCTGCAAGTGACTGCTTGACAGAAGCCTAGTTCGTCTAGGCTTGGTTAGGTTAAGATGGACAAATAATTTTTGAGAAATGCTGATCCATCATCTGGGGTCGATAGATAAGTAATATTTTTATGGTTTTTATTCTCTTTAGAAATTTTAAGTACTGCGACATTCAAAGAAATTGATTGCATCATGGTGCAGTACAAAGTAGTTTCTTAGTATTGCAGCTTTGAGTATGGGGCCTGCATTTCCAGTAAGACATGTTTCACTTCAAAATCACAGGATTCAATTAGGTCATGTATGATTGCTGTTCTGTTGCTTGGTCTTACATTGCAGAGTCCATCTTACCCCGCCTGCACATGATCAGGTTGGATTGCGCATGCGGGATCCCACAGTGAAATCCGACCCTGTGCCTGGCCAGTGACCCCATGCACCCATCCACAGTCTTGTTTATCCATATTGCGGATGTGTTGGCCAGCGCACATGTGCAGTACAGATTATGCTACACGGTCGCTAGGCGATAACGCAGATCCTGCGACCTTTCCGCAATGATTGCAAAAGGGCTGCGTATCTTATAGTAACATAGTTCGTAGGGGCTGAATGAAGACAATGTCCATCTAGTCCAGCCTGTCTAGCCTCCTGTTTTGTTGATCCAGAGGAAGGCAAAAAACCCCAAGAGCAGAAGCCAATAGCCCTTTTGGGGAAAAAACTCCTTCCCGACTCCCTAATGGCAATCAGACTGTTCCTTGGATCAACCCCCAATAGTTCCTACCTGCCTGTATACCTGGATTAACAACTAATCTTAGATTTATATCTGATAATATCCTTCCTCTCCAGAAAGACATCTAGTCCCCTTTTAAACTCCTCTAAGGATTTTGCCATCACTACGTCCTCAGGCAGAGAGTTCCACAGTCTAGCTGCTCTAACAGTAAAGAGTCCCTTTCTATGTTGGTGATGAAACCTGCTTTCCTCTAAACGTAGCGGATGCCCTCTTGTTACCGTTGCAGTCCTGGGTATAAACAGATCCTGGGAGAGATCCTTGTATTGTCCCCTCATGTACTTATACATGGTTATTTGGTCGCCTCTTAACCTTCTTTTTTCTAGAGTAAATAGTCCCAATTTGGATAGCCTCTCTGGGTATTCCAGTCCCGTCATTCCATGTATTAGTTTAGTTGCCCTTCTTTGAACCCCCTCCAATACCGTAGCATCTTTCCTGAGCACTGGTGACCAGAACTATACGCAGTATTCCATGTGAGGCCTGACAAGTGCCTTATATAATGGAAGGATAATGTTCTCGTCCTTCGCCCCTATACCTCTTTTAATGCATCCCAAAACTTTATTTGCCTTTGCAGCAGCTGATTGGCATTGGTTACTCCAGTTTAGTCTATAGTCCACTAGTAACCCCAGGTCTTTTTCCATATCACTTTTCCCTAGCGGTACCCCATTAAGTGAATATTGGTAACATCCATTCTTGCTGCCCATGTGCATAACCTTACATTTATCAACATTGAACTTCATTTGCCATTTTTCTGCCCAAGCCCCCAGCTTATTTAGGTCCGTTTGTAGCCGCACATTGTCCTCCATTGCATTAATTATTTTGTATAATTTTGTGTCATCTGCAAATATTGAAATTTTGCTGTGCAGCCCCTCTATCAGGTCGTTGATAAATATATTGAACAGAATGGGGCCCAATACTGAAGCTTGTGGCACCCCACTAGTGACTGTGGCCCAATCAGAGTATGAGCCATTTATTACCACACTCTGCTTTCTATCACTGAGCCAATTTTTAACCCAATTACACACGTTTTCACCCAATCCAAGCTGTCTCATTTTGTATATTAGCCTATTATGTGGCACGGTGTCAAACGCTTTAGAGAAGTCCAGATATACGAAATCCATAGACTCTTCCAGGTCCAGCTTAGAGCTTACTTCATCGTAGAAACTGATCAGATTTGTCTGACATGAGCGACCCTTCATGAATCCATGCTGGTGAGGAGTTATTCCCTTGTTCTCCTTGAGGTGCTCATCGATGGCGTCTCTCAGAATCCCCTCGAAAATTTTTCCCGTTTCTGAAGTGAGACTTACCGGCCTGTAGTTGCCAGGCTCACTTTTGGTCCCCTTTTTATAAATTGGAACCATGTTGGCAATGCGCCAATCCAATGGTACAACACCGGTCTTGATAGTGTCTAGAAATATTAGGTATAGCGGCCTAGCTAACTCATCACTTAGTTCCCTTAGTATCCTTGGGTGTATTCCATCTGGGCCTGGCGATTTATCGATTTTAATCTTCTTTAACCTGTTCCGCACTTCCTCCTGCGTTAGGTATGACATATTTTGCGATGGGTTTATTTTATTCCCCTGTATCTCGTGTGGCATTTCCTTTTCGTTTGTGAATACGCTTGAAAAGAAACTATTTAGTAGATTTGCCTTCCCTCCATCATCTTCAATGATTTCCCCTGCATTATTTGTTAAAGGTCAGTGCTCTCCCTGCAAATCCTTTTGCTGTTAATATAGTTGAAAAATAGTTTTGGGTTGTTTTTGCTCTCTTTGGCGATCAGTCTTTCCGCCTCCTCCTTGGCAATTTTGATCTTATCTTTGCATATTTTGTTTTTTTCCCTGTACGATTTTAGTGCTTCTTCGCTGCCTTCTTGCTTTAGTAGTTTGAACGCTTTCTTTTTTTCGTTTATTGACCCTCTTACCGTCTTGTCGAGCCACATTGGTTTCCTTTTGGTTGAGATTCTTTTATTTTTAAAGGGAATGAACTGTTCACATGAAGTGATTAGGATCCATTTGAACTTCTCCCATTTGTCCTCCGTACTGGCATTTTTGAGGATGTTGTTCCATTTAATGTTACTGATAGTAGTTCTAAGCTCATCAAATTTTGCTTTACTAAAGTTTAGTTTGTTTGTCGCTCCCTGATAAGGCTTCCTATTGAATGACAGCTGGAAGTTGATTATATTGTGGTCACTGTTCCCCAAGTGCCCCTCAACCTGTACCCCCTTTGTTCGGTCCAGTTTGTTAGTTAGTACTAAGTCCAGAGTGGCCCTCCCTCTCATTGGTTCCTGCACAAGTTGGTTTAGATAATTATCTTTAATTACTCTCAAGAACTTATCACCCCTGTGAGATTTGCAGGTTTCCTTCTCCCATATTATATCTGGATAATTAAAGTCCCCCATTATAATTACTTCATTGCGGTTTGACACTTCTTCTATCTGCCTTAATAGTAAGTTTTCAGTTTCTTCTGTTGCTTTTGGCGGTCTATAGAAAACCCCTATCAGGATTTTGTTATTTTTTCTTCCCTGTATTTCTACCCACAGAGATTCCACCTGTTCGTCTCCTACCCCTATATCCTCCTGTAGTCTCGGATTTAAGTTCGATTTGACGTACAGACATACCCCTCCCCCTTTCTGGTTCCTTCAGTCTCTTCTGAAGAGATTGTACTTCTGTAAATTCGCCGCCCAATCACACTTATCAGCCATGTTTCCGTTATTCCAACTATATCATAACTCTCATCAGTCATTCTTGCTGCAAGCTCACCCACTTTACCAATCAGACTTCTTGCATTCGTGGTCATACAATTAATATCGTTATTTTTGTTTTTTAAATTCGTTTTGTTGCTCTTCGTACTAATGGCTGACCTCACATTTCTAACTGTACTAACCCCCCCCCCCCCCCATTCCCATTTCTTTGACCCAGGTCGCTGTCTACACTGGCTAACCCACTATTTCTCATTTTGCCCTCCCCCCCCAGTCCCTAGTTTAAACACTCCTCCAGCCTTCTAGCCATCTTTTCCCCCAGCACAGCTGCACCCTCCCCATTAAGATGCAGCCCATCCCTACGGTAGAGCCTGTAGCCGACAGCAAAGTCAGCCCAGTTCTCCAGGAACGCAAATCCCTCCTTCTTACACCAACTCCTGAGCCACTTGTTTACCTCCCTAAGATCCTGCTGCCTTTCTAGTGTGGCTTTAGGTGCAGGTAGTATTTCTGAGAAAACTACCCTGGAGGACCGCGCCCTAAGCTTGGACCCTAGGTCCCTGAAATCATTTTTGAGGGCCCTCCATTGACCTCTAATTTGTTCATTGGTGCCAACGTGCACCATGACCACTGGATCCTCGCCAGCCCCTCCCAGTAATCTGTCAATCCGATCCGCGATGTGTCGAACTCGAGCGCCAGGAAGACAACACACCGTTCGACGATCCTGGTCTTTATGGCAGATTGCCCTCTCTGTCCCCTTAATAATTGAGTCCCCCACCACTAGGACCTGTCTAGCCTGCCCCACGCTCCCCGTCCCCTTCTCACTGGAGCAGTCATCCCCCTGGCGTTCAAAGGGCGTGTCGTGCTGCAGCGGTGCTGGCTCTGTAATGGCATCCCCCTCATCTGCCAATCTTGCAAACTTGTTGGGTTGTGCCAGTTCAGGACTAGCCTCCCTGGTTCTCTTCCCTCTACCCCTCCTTCTTTCTGTCACCCAGCTTCTTGCCTGCTCCCCCTGCTCTTCCGTACTACCATCCGCCCCCGCCTCTACCCCAGCGAGTGCCTGCTCAGTGAGCACCAAACTCCTTTCCATGATGTCAATGGCTCTCAGTGTTGCCAGTTGCCCATTTAGATCCAGGATTTGGGCTTCTAAATGTACGACGTGCACACATCTTGCGCAACAGTATGCACCCTCGATCAGCTGATCAAGGACCGCATACATTGCACAAGTAGCACACTGGATGACATTGCCAGGCATGAAGCTTATCCTAATGGGGATATACAATTTACTTGTGGTAGTAGTGAAGATAGACTTGTTCACACTCCGCTCACACGCTGTCGCCTATGTGCAACCGCTCACACGCTGCCCCCTGCGCACAACCGCTCACACGCTGCCCCCTGCGCGCAACCGCTCACACGCTAACGGTTACCCTCAGCTCAGCCGCTCACACAACCAAATTTTTTTTTTTTTCTCCTCACAAACACTTAGACCCACAGACACACACACTTACACTAGGGTACACAGATACACAGAGAACACAACCAGGACACACTAGATACACAGAAGACAAACACTTAAATTCACACACACACACAGAAGATACTTATCGGCTCCTGTTGCAGCTCCTCCATAGTGACGTCACCTGCTCTCCCGGCTCTCCCGGCGGCCGCTCACTCCACCTGTCACTCTGCCCTCCTGCTGCTGCTACGGGACCTGTTCAGCTTCTACACTCCTCCTGCCTGCTCTTCCTCGGACTCCTGTCACCTCCGGGCGCCGGTATCGGCTCCTCCGCTGGTCCGATGCCCCCTTCAGACCCCCGCTCGTGCCTCTGCCTCGGCGCGCTGCTCCTGGCGTCTGACGTCACTTCTATTGACTATAATAGAAGCTGTCTGCATAATATCCACCTCAAAATAGAGCATACCGTGTTTTGATTTTTTTCCCCGTGAGTGGAAAAGCACAATTTATTTCTGTTGATAGGAAAAAACGCTTTTTCATAGCATGCAGCGGATTCCACAATGCAAATCCGACCGTGTGCAGGCGGCCTTGCTGTTGCAGAATAGCTAATCTTGTATTTTAAGCATGAAATTGCATTCTGCTTCTGTGTGTTCTCTGCTTTGTTCCGGTCCTTTCCGCAGCTGCTGTTTAGTATTTCTTCAATATTTACTCTCACCGCATGGCTGACTGGGTTGAGAGAGAACAAAGCAGGGTTTTTCTTTTAACTTTGCTTCCTTTACAGCCAGAGATGTTTTAAAAGTTCTGCAAGTTTGATGCTTGAAGATGCAGCCCTTGTGGTTCACGCTGAAGTCGGCTCAGTAGGGTTCTCTTGGCATCATAATGGCTTGGATAGTTTCATACTAGGAGTCTTGCTTAGATCACAGGGAAGGTTGGGGCCCCTTTACACTGACCAATTATCGTTCAGTATGATTGCCCGCATGATCTGACCGATGAATGATAATTCATTTGTCGCCTGGATCATGCAGGCATAAAAGTTAACCGACAGTCAGCCCGTATGAACCTGTTATCGGGTTTTCATCAGCCTGTTAACTGTGAATGCACTTGGGCCGAAACGGTCCCCGGCCCGCTCCACTTCCATTCACTGAGCCATGTTTGCTCCTTTGTAAAAGCACAGGAGCAGTTATCGCTGAGACGGCTGTGGGGCGATTCTGCACCCACCAGCTGTGCTGTGTAAGAGGGCAAGATCTATTGGAATCTAAGTGAGCAAATGGGACGATGGAACAATGCCTCTACAGCGCCACCTATTGGAAGGCAGCATTCCTGCAAGTCAATTTCAGACCATTTAGCAGGCCTAGTAACATAACTGGGAATATGAGCCAAAGCCAGTCTTCTGCAGAAGGAAAAGATAACCATGTGCAGACAAACTGTTTAAAGGTTTTTGCCCCTAATCGGTGTGCAGTGGGTTGCTGGGTGAGAGGCTTATGACATGGGCTGGGAGGAGTAAAGATTCTACTTGGAGATGGCAACTAGTAGGTGTGAGGGGACTTAGGGCTTTTACCCACTTGCATTTTTTTAACGCTGCGATATTGCTACGTTTTTTTAACACGATTGTCAATGGGACTTTCTAATGTTAAAACCGCATCACACAAAAATCGCAGAGCACAAACTTGCAATGCGTTTTTAACATTTAACCCTTTCCAATCCAATTTCTATCCTGGTTTTCCTAGAGGGCTTACTCTTTTTCTGCAGTGAATCAACAGCGCTATCTGCTGGCTAAAGCCAGTACTGCATGAGGTGACACATTGGATAGGCTCCGACAGCAGAGAGGCTGGCAATATACAGTAAGAGAACCCCGACAGACGCCTTCCAACATCGGAGCTGTACAGCCTTAGGCTGGATTCACACGAATGTATATCGGTTCAGTTTTCATGCCGAGCCGATATATGTCGTCTCTCTCTGCAGGGGGGAGGCTGGAAGAGCCAGGAGCAGTGCTCTGAGCTCCCGCTCCCTCTCTGCCTCCTCTCCGCTTCCTCTCCGCCCCTCTGCACTATTTGCAATGAGAAGAGGCAGGATGTGGGTGGGGCTAATTCTTGGAACTTAGCCCCACCCCGCCTCCTTTCATTGCAAATAGTGCAGAGGGGTGGAGAGGAGGCAGAGAGGGGGCGGGAGCTCAGTTCCTGCTTCTGGCTCTTCCATCCTCCCCCCTGCAGATGAGGACGACGTATATTGGCTCGGCGTGAAAACTGAGCCAATATACGTTCGTGTGAATCCAGCCTTAAGTCATAATGTCTTTAGACGTCATACAGTGGATTGGAAAGGGTTAAAGTCCCGTTGACAATCGCGTTAAAAAACGCAGCGATATTGCAGCGTTAAAAAGACACAAGTGGGTAGGAGCCCTTAGGGTGCTTTCACACAAGCAGTATATTTCCGTAGTCCGGACCTAAAGATGCAGCTTAATCTGCTGCTGCTGTAGACTTCCACTCCATCACCTGCAGGGATACATGCAGATTTTAGTGCAAGTCTTTAGGTGCAGATTGTGGAAATATTCATATTGTGTAAAAGCACCCTTATAATGCCATGCTTGCTCTTCTGGGATGCAGGCATATACATTTCCCAGGGAAGCATATAAATGTCTGTACACTTACTAGGTGCCCTCCCTAAGGAGAAACTTTACCCCTCTCAAGAACTTAAGTGGGTGGGACCTACAGTAGGTGTGAACAGTATTCAAAATGCAAACTGGGTTAACTTTATTGGATTTAAGTTGAAGTAAATAAGCCTTAGGCTTCTTTCCCACAAGTGTATATCGGACGTCATTTTCACCGTTGGCCGATATACGCTACCATCTGTGGTGATGGCAAAATCCATACAGGAGTTTAAAAGGGGACTTGATGTCTTTTTAGAGCGGAAGGATATTACAGGATATACATCTTAGGTCAATTGTTAATCCGGGTATACAGGCAGGTAGGAACTATTAGGGGTTGATCCAGGGAACAGTCTGATTGCCATTAGGGAGTCGGGAAGGAATTTTTTTCCCCGAAAGAGCTATTTGGCTTCTGCTCTTGGGGTTTTTTTTGCCTTCCTCTAGTTCCACAAAACAGGAGGCTAAACAGGCTGGACTAGATGGACATTGTCTTCATTCGGCCTTACAAACTATATTACTATGTTAAAGCTCCTAAAGGGGCACACAAATCTAACCTTTGTTTGCCCATTCACACGGCATGGGCCCTGGCACATAAATGCAGGGGCTACAATGCCATCGCCCCTTTCCCCTCCCTCCCCCTCGCAAGCTCACCTCTGCTCTCCTCCCCGCTCACTCTTTGCAATGGGCAGGGATGGAGCTGAGCACTGCCCCGTCCGATTGGTGGCTGCAGACAAGGCTGGCTAACCCCGGGTTTGCCGCTGCACAGTTCCGGACGGAATTTCCACGGCAAATCCGCCCTGTGTGAACCCAGCCTAAGGCTTTATTCACATAAGCGTATGTAAAGGAATGACAACTTCTCACTGCTGAATGTACTTCTGGCTTTAGTTCATAAAAACTGCCGTAAAAACCCGTGTGTTACCATTCTTACAGCAGCTTTACTTTTATGGGGACTTTTGGTGCACAAATACGCAGGAAAGCACAGCATGCTGCCTTTTTTCTGCGCAACCGAAAGGAAATCAATGGGTTCTATTCACTGCATATTTGGCGTGCAAAATACGCCTGTGTGAAGCCAGTCTTGGGGTATGTTTACATGGGATGTAAAAGCCACATGTAACATCAGCAGCATTTATAGTACAAGCCGTATGGATGAGATTTAACAACTCCCAGCCACACAGTGTGAAAAAAGACATACAATGCGGATTTTAAATTCAGTGTTTCAATTGTTTACTGCGGATTTCAGTGCAGATTTCATCCTTTAAAATCTATGGCAAAATCAACACTTTGTTGTCATTCTAACTGCTTTGGATTAGCTGCTGAAAGTCCACAGTGAATACGGCCCTTGTGGACATACCTTGAGGCATTTTTACTTGGGACGGAATATTCCACAACAGAGTTGCAGAATATGCAGCCCTGGAATTTCACACCAAAATCTGCACGTCTGACAGCGGATTTTGTTGCAGAGCTGCCAGCAGAATTCTGCCATTTTCAGTTCTGCATCAAAAGTCACACATTAACGGTACAGTTTTGGGGGCTAAATCTTCTGCAGGAGGACTTATTCTGTAACGCTGTTGTGACATATTTCGTCCTATGTGAAAGCACCCTTACTGCAACGAAGTGATGCACAGGTTTTAGCCATTTAGCACATGCCTGCTCCATTTTCACCTATTCTTATATAGAAAAACTGTCAGCGAAATGCTAGAAGGTGTAGGGCGGGGCAGGTTCATAATTTCCCCTCCCCCATTTCCAAGTTTGCACAAAGTAGATTTAATTCTGGAAATATGGAGTTTATTCAGAATACACAAATTCTGCAAAACATTGAGCAGTAGCAACATGTATTTAAGTATAATTTGCCTTTAATGTAATTATTCAGGGTTCGCGCTGTGTGGCTCGAGTGTGATTAGCTCTGCACATTTCTGTACGGATTTGAGGGAAAAAACATCTGAATTTCAAGCTATTTCTGAAATGACAAATGATTAGGCATAATTGTGGTTGATGAGGCATTGATTACTTTAATTAAGAAACTGAAGTTCTGCTTCAGTCTCATGGTTGTACAACATTTTACCAGGATGGAGCACCATCATTCATTTCAACGCTAAACATTTACATCCTTAATATCGAGCTGAGGAGAAATGCAAATCACATGCAAATGCTTACTAATTTAGGCTCTGCGTCCCCCAAATCATGGGGCTTGTTTGTATGGGATGCCTTGTACTGAGGGGCCTTGTGCAAATACCTATATTACAGCTTCGTTCTGTAGGAAAACGTAGTAGGGCTACCATCGTTGGCCATGGTGCGTGTAGAGCATAGTGATAGATAGAATGCATAGTGTTATTACCCAGCACTCCCCCTTAATGAATGGCCAAAGTAGAAGAGCAAAAGCATAGAAAATGCATAGTTTGAGCAATACGCAGCACTACTTGTCCTTCCACTGATAAATAGACATATTTCACATATGGTAGCAAAGCATAAGAGTTGAATAAAATAGCAAGAATAATCGCAAAGTCATCCGAAACACGAAGTGGGAATTGTGGCCACATGACACTCGGGAAGACATTTTTGTTTTGATTTTATCTGCATGCATGCATTCTTTTAATGAAGCCTCATTCACATGGGCGGTGTGTTTTTACGCCAGCGGTAATCCCAAGATTAATTAGCGTTTTATTGTCGACTTACACGGGTATATTGCATGAAAAATACGCTGCAGCCCGGAATTCAGTTGGACAGCAGAAATCCTCGGAAAGTCTTCTAATGCTTAACTAGAACTAGCGGTCTTCGTTTTCAAGCGCCGGACGCAGGTAAATTCCCTCCACCTTCCTTTTTTTCCCCAGCACCCATAGGAGTCTATAGAAGCCTCCAACGGTTTTCATCAAAAGCTAGATCAAGGCCTATCTTTTGACGCAGTGTGAAACATTTCACGTTTTCACTGTGCTTTTTTTTTTTTCTTTTTTCACGCGCCCAAAAATCGGCCATGTGAATGAATGTATTGGAATCTAATGCTTCACCAGGTTGCAATTTTCGGCCGACGTTTTCTGGCGGCTAAACGCTTGTGTGAAAGGGGCCTGAAACAAATAGAGGTCCTATAAAAAGGCCTACATTTGGGTGTATTCTATCTGTGTAATCCTCCAGATAGCACACAGCCCCATAGTAGCCTATGAGGATATGCACTCCAAATGTCCTTTCACATGAACCATTGGTCACTGTGAAAAAAAAAATAGCCGCCTGTGCTGTTCCATCCGTTTCTACAGACAGAAATAGCATGTACAACGTGCAGAGTCAGCGTATAGAGGCGGCACAACTCCTAGGAGACGAATTGCTTTGACAATGAGTGTATATTCACCTATGGCCCCCTGTCCATGGGCGTTGCGGTATCCTGCGGCAGATCTCTGCCGCCCGGGAGCAGGAGCCGGCACAGGGTTATCTGCAGGTCAGCCTATCTGACAGATAGGCTGACCGCAGAAAATCGGGGCAATTCGCAGCATGCTGCGAATTGCCGGCTGCGAGCGGAGAATCGCAATGATTCTCCGCTCGTGGATGGGGGCGGCGCTTTCCATAGCAATGCTATGGAAAGCTTCAGCCTACGTGATTCGCCGGCGGTTTACGGCCAGTGAATTCACGGTTGTGGACAGGGGGCCTAACTGTATGTTTTTTGGAGTGTGGGAGGAAACCACTGTAGCCAAAGGAAACCCACACAAACATGGGGAGAACATACAAACTTCAGGTAGAGATTTATTTTTTATGAAGAATTCTATTGTTATGATGTCACAATACGGTTTACACGTATTTCCAATCTGAAATCCATGTCATAATATTGTTGGTCTTTTCCTTCACACTTTCACTAATCTCCCAGTAACCTTTTTAATACAACGGTATTAACCAGCACATGTAATTTGGGACTAACACCGTGCAGCGCTATTATTTGCTGTAAACCATTATTCCTTAAAAAGATTCCAATGCTAAGATGTCACCACAGGGGTTCTCTGTATTCACAGTCAGAAATCAATTGCAATGTTTAGGTCAAATTTGTCTTAATCTAAGTCCCTCCACAGTATCCCCCCCCCCCCCCCCCCACACACACACACACACACAATGCTGCCAGACCACTGGTTTAGGGTCAGGAGTCAACAGTATTCTCATTCATGTAAGGAAATGAAATGCTTTCACGTGCCAATTGTCTTCTCTATTGCCCGCTGTCAGCAGCTCTATGGATTAAGATAACATTCATAATAAAATAAAGTGTTATTTGGTTTTTTAAAAAATATGATCTTTTCAAGTCACAATCTGCTAAACATTGCAGAAAAATAAGCAATAAGAAGTGTGTTCGACCTGTTAGTAACATCCAGCAAAAATCTCCATCCTGTTATATTTAGGCTGCACTTCACTTTGTAACACCTGTCATTTTCACAGCGAAGACTTCCCATATTGCAAACAAAAAAAGACACAAATGTGGTAAAATTGTAAATGAAAGTATCGCGTCTAGACAGCTTGATAAAGCAGATTCTAGGTGCTGACTGTTCTGCAATTTATAGCTGTTACATCACAACACTTTATTGTGCTGCAGTTTATGTGGGTTTTACTCTTGTTCAGTTAAACTACAAGAATGGCTCAAAAATTTAAAAACAGGAACAGGTCAATACTCGAATCTTCCATCTACTATTCAACCTATTCCATATTCAGATAGGTTACCAGTTGCTACTCCACCCCAGCATTATGAGCTTGAAGTAGAAGGTGGAAAAGAAGAACCCAACAAGCCTTCCACATCCCATGACCCTGACTTCGAGGTAAAAGATGATACACCGCACAGACTGAGTCAAGCAGAATTGAGTAATCTTATTTGAGACCTTGACTTGTCAAAGGAGAAGCCGAAACTTCTAGGGTTAAGACTGCAGCAATGGAATCTTCTCCAACATGATGTCAGGGTTTCCCAGTGCAGAGAAGAAGAGAAGTGCAATCTGGTTGTTTGCTGTGTCATTAATAGCTTGATGAAATGTTTGAATTTGAACCATGATCCAGCTGAATGGAGGCTATTCATAGACTCCTCACAGCTTAGTTTGACAGCTTCATTACTTCACAACAGCAACCGTCTCCCTTCTTTTCCTGTTGGTCATGCAGTTCACATGAAGGACTCTTATGCAAACATGACAGCTCTCGTCGACTCAATCAAATATGCTGAACACAAGTGGAACATCTGTGGCGATCTAAAAGTCCTCGCTGTACTCTTAGGAATGCAACCGGGGTACACTAAATACTGTTGCTTTTTATGTATGTGGGACAGTAGGGATATGAAACCACATTACATTGAAGCGGACTGGTCTGCAAAAAATCTTGACTCTACAGAGCAAAATGTAATTGCTGAGCCTCTCGTGGACCCAAAAGATGTTGTTCTTCCACCCCTTCATATAAAGCTGGGTTTAATGAAACATTTTGGCAAAGGTATGAACCAGGAAGGACAGGCATTTAAGTACTTGAGACAAATTTCCTAGATTGAGTGATGTGGCAGTCGGATCTGAAGAACCAGTAAGCAGCCAAAAGGAGGTATTTTTGTTGATCCACAAATTCGTCAACTTATAAAGAATCCTACGTTTGACCAAGTTTTGGAGGGAAAAGATAAGGAAGCTTGGCAAGCCTTAAAGGGAGTTATTCATGGATTTTTAGGCAACAAAAGAGATAACTACACTCAGTTGGTGACAGTACTTCTGGAACAATACCATCAATTCGGAGGCAACGTGTACCTTAAATCCATTTTCTCCAATCCCACCCAGACTTTTTTCCTCCTAGTTGTAGAGCTGTCAGTGATGAACATGGAGAAAGATTCCACCGGGATATTTCTGTAATGGAACAAAGATATCAAGGCCCTTGGAATGAAGCAGTGCTTGCGGATTACTGCTGATCTGTGTGTAGGGATGCTCCGGAAATCACTTACAAGAGGCAAGCCAAAAGAAAACGATCTCATGAAGTCACCACATGATTCTCTTCCCACCGAACCACCTGCCAGAAATTTTACACCAATTTAGAACTCTTAGAATGTAACTGTCATTAAAAAAAATTCTAATGCACTTTCAATGTTGTTAGCATATGTAATTAAAATGTATCATTTTCTCTTAATCTGCTAAAATAACATACTTCCCCCTGTTGTATATCACAGAAACTAGAGCTATTAAAATTTTTCTTTGTCATATTCGTTTTTTCTCACCCCAAAATTAGTAATATTTGACTTTTTTATTTATTTATTTTTTTGGCCAGTGTAATCATTACATGTAAATGTGAGCATCGTGCAATTTTCATTAGAACGATGATTTTAAAGTTAACTTAAAATCCATAGTTCAGCCACTGAGAGATAAAGCAAACACATTTACCTTTCAATAGACCGCATGCTGCTCTCCCCACGGCATGTTTATACTAGCTGGGAGAGAACAATGCAATCTGCCGACCGCCTCAAGGAGTACAATGCAGCTGTTTGCACAACTGGGCATGTGTTTAAATACATGCAGGCACTTTTACATGCAAATGAGATTTTAAAAAGTGTTAATGGGCATTAATACTTTATGCAAATAGATTGCTAAATGTTTCAGTTGTTTGAAAGATTATCTTTGTGTGTAAAAAGGCATTAAGTTGATGTACAATGTATGGGGCCATCTCCTATATTGGCTCATTCTTCGCCTTGGATCTGGTTAACCTCATGCAGTTTTATGCAGCCTACATTTCTTTGGGCTCTTTCACACGAGTGTATATTGGCCATCGTTTTCACGGGCGTGCGATATACACTACGATGTGATGCATTGGATTCAAATTCATCAGATCACATGGCCGTATTCCCGCAGCGTAAAAGTGTCTGGCTGGGCAATATATCACCCAGCACTTTCACGCTGGGCCAGTAACATAGTTCTGGAACTATCTTTCCAGCCGGAATACGTCAGCTGCTGCATGAGCTCCTATGGGAGCCAATGACAGCGGCTGGAGAAGGGAGGTGGGAGAGAGTTTAACAGCGTGACTGCTAAACTCCCTCCCTCTTCGCTCTGGCTGTTTGCAATGGGAGGGGATGGGGCAAAACTGGCAAACACCAGCCACAGCCGGTTGGCGGTAGCTGGGGAGAAGCCTATAAAGCCCAAAACATGTTTGTAATGGAGGTATATATTAAGTTGCCATCTATTTTTCCCAATCTAGACAGAGCCCAATAAAAATTGGTGTGCATACTCTGTGGGGTTTGTAATTTAGATTTCTCGAAATAAAAAAAGATTACTACCAGGGAAATATTTGGCGATGTACGTGAATAATATGATGTATACACTACAGCTGGTGAGAGGATTCTGTCAATCTGATATTCAGATCGGTACAGCATGACCACAGTGCTATGACTCTCACATTCCATGAACTTGCCTTGCTAGTTTAATATCAGTGAGGTACCTGCACTGTAAATCACTGTAACTGTTTAAAGTCAGTATTTAAGTTATATCTGTTGTAGGTATGCAGTATCCAATATGGCCCCTTGGTGGCTTTTGGACAGGTTTTATCAGGAAATCTCCGGGAGAGAAGCATTTTCTGTTGCTAATTAATCAGCCATTACCTGGGTGGGTATCACTACAGAAGATAAGTTCTGCGTTGATTGGACCCCATTTGCTGGTCCATGACAGGTCCAGTGTAGACCAAGCCTTGGTCCACTGTGGAGCCCCTGCTGCCCCTTGGAGAGCCATGAATCCGACAGGGGTGGACGACCCCTAGCTTGACACCCTGAATGGGTATGAAGTTGGACATTCTGATATGTGAAAGCAATAGGATTACATCTCTTCAAGCCTTTGTGTCGGGAGTACCCAGATGGTTAGGTTTTGTGTTCAGCATCATAGTGTACCCGCACTGAACAACAGTGTGAAGACTGAATGATTTGCTGAGAATGCTGGCATACCTGTTTTTACTAAAATTCTGGTCTGGGTGTCCTTTTATGCTGTGCTGCCAGCATCTGGTGGAGGAAACGTTGAGGTCCTGTAAGCTCAATAACCCCAAACTGTCACACCTTATTACTATAACACCGGCCGTATTATAAAAGTTGTCATATATAGCATATATATAATTTTTCTGGTATTGAGGGGAAGCACCTTCTGACTTGAGCTATGTGGCCCTATGATCAGTAGACCAATCTTTCGCCTGGTACTCATCTGTAAGCATTCTTAAGGCCTCTTTCACATGAGCGTCAGTTTAACGCTCAGATACCTACACTAAAACATTGCGGCTATCGGAGCATTAAATCGTGGAAACGAACAGCAGCTGCAAGCGCGCAGTATTCCCAAGTATGCCGCTCCCCTTACCTTTGCCGGAGTCTATGGGAGCTGGCAGCATTGTGCTGTCAAAAGATGGGACTTGTCCTATCTTTTGACAGATTTAAATCTCTGTGTCAAAATCTTTTGATGCACGATTTTTTCGATGAGTCAAAAAATTGTTTGTCTAAAAGAACCCATAGGTTCTTTTATGTGATTTTTGACGTGCCTCCTCTGCATCACAATGACACTCATGTGAAAGAGGCCTTAGGGTACTTTTACATGTAGTAGAAAATGGTGCAGATGTGTTGCAGTGAAAATCCACACTGAAGTCTGTGTCATTTCTGCGTGAGAAGCTGTATCAAAATCTGCACCATTGGAGTGGATCCACAGCTGGTTACCCATTCTATTGAAATAGTGGAGTCAGCTGTGGGATCTGCATCAATAGTCCGCATTTGAGTGCAGTTTTTGACTCTAAAATGACACAGAATGTGGTGCATTTTCCTACTGCAAAAAAAATCCACCCCATTTTCGGCTACGTGTGAATGCATCCTAATAAGGTCATCTTGCCATATAGTGAAAACATATATACTGGTATCTATTACCTGGTTTCACTATATCATTAGCTTGGATCTGCTGCTGTATTTAGGAGTTCGGTTTTGTGTTTGTTATTAGCTTGATGCTGGTGCTGTATTTCTTAGCTCAGCCCTGCTGCTGTATTTCTGTACGGAGCTTGGTTAGGGTGCTGTATGGCAGTTATGAGCTTGGTTCTGTATTTATGTACTAAGGTTGTTCTAGTGCTGGATTTTACTTTTGTCAGTAAAAAAGCAGATTATGAAACCCATGATTTCCTTCCCATAAGAAATGTTTTCACTCATGCGATATTGCAAGACCAAACAAAAAATGCAACATGTCCCATGGTTTTCAATGGGGCTGGTGAAAAAGCCACATGGTGTGCGAGATTACCCATTGGGAAACATGGGAAACACTTTCCAATTCTCCGACACAGCTGAGAGCCACTCTAAAGGATCACTACCTCACAGGCTTATTTGACAGACACCTTGCAATACATTGGACATTCGCGAGCGCCAAGTTTCACAGCCCAATATTGCGCTCAACTATGTGTAAGAAGCCTTAGGCTAGGGCTGCCTAGTGCCTTTCATCGTTATGACCCCTGCCTTGGCCTAAGATGATTCTGTAGCCCTGTGACTTCATACTCATTCAACTGGAAAATCGCTACTTGCCTGAAGTGATGTGAGGCGTTTTTATACGCAACTTGCAGCCGCAGGGAAATCGAACAATTTTCTGATATCGCGCTTGCCGGTGTGAAATAAGCCTTAAGGGTGCATTCACAGAGGGCAGTTTAGTTGCAATAAAAACCGCACCAAGAAGTGTATTTGTTGAAACAGTGTGTTTTACTAGGTTTGTAGTAAAATGTGGCAAAAAAATGCACGCAGTTTTCCAAATGCACTTTTTGGTGCAGTTTTTATTGCAACCAAACTGCTCCCTGTGATTGGAGCCTTAAACAGACTTCATGCAGGTGATAAAATCTTGCCCAAATATGAACCCCCTTTCGAATGGGGTCTTATATATCAGCGGCATGTTGTATCACGCTGCGTGCTCTGGCATTACAGCGTCTATTTTTTTTCAATCGGGCTGGCAGCAGCATCGCACCATGTGTTAGGTGCACGCGATGTGAGGTCTCCCATTGAAGACAATAGAAGAAACTGCACAATCCCCCCACTGCGGCTGTCAGATGGAGTGGGGGATTCCCTTCATCCCCAAAGTTCTGTGACAATTAGAGATGAGCGAACACCAAAATGTTCGGGTGTTCGTTATTCGGTGTTCGAGGGTTCGTTTCGAACAACGAACCCCATTGAAGTCAATGGGCGACCAGAGCATTTTTGTATTTCGCCGATGCTCGCTAAGGTTTTCATGTGTGAAAATCTGGGCAATTCAAGAAAGTGATGGGAACGACACAGCAACGGATAGGGCAGGCGAGGGGCTACATGTTGGGCTGCATCTCAAGTTCACAGGTCCCACTATTAAGCCACAATACCGGCAAGAGTGGGCCCCCCCCCCCCCTCCCAACAACTTTTACCTCTGAAAAGCCCTCATTAGCATGGCATACCTTTGCTAAGCACCACACTACCTCCAACAAAGCACAATCACTGCCTGCATGACACTCCACTGACACTTCTCCTGGGTTACATGCTGCCCAACTGCCCCCCCCTCCCCCCCACAGCGCACACCAAAGTGTCCCTGGGCAGCCTTCAGCTGCCCTCATGCCACACCACGCTCATGTCTATTTAGAAGTGCGTCTGCCATGACGAGGGACCGCAGGCACACACTGCAGAGGTTGGCACGGCTAGGCAGCGACCCTCTTTAAAAGTGGCGGAGCGATAGCCCACAATGCTGTACAGAAGCAATGAGAAATAGAATCCTGTGCCACCGCCATCAGGAGCTGCACACGTGGGCATAGCAATGGGGAACCTATGTGCCACACACTATTCATTCTGTCAAGGTGTCTGCATGCCCCAGTCAGACCGGGCTTTTTAATTCATAGACACAGGCAGGTACAACTCCCTATTGTGAAGTCCCTGTCGACCCACAGCATGGGTGGCTCCCTGGAACCCACCGGCGGTACACAGAAATATCCCATTGCATTGCCCAACACAGCTGAGGTAGTAATGTCGTGCTTAATGCAGGTGGGCTTCAGCCCACACTGCATGCCCCAGTCTGACTGGGGTTCTTTACAAGTGGACAGATGTAGTAAAAACTCCGTGTGCACCTACAGCATGGGTGGGTGCCAGGAAGCCACCGGTGGTACACAGAAATATCCCATTGCATTGCCCAACACAGCTGAGGTAGTAATGTTGTGCTTAACCCTTTCCAATCCAATTTGTATATGGTTTTCCTAGGGGGCTTACTCTTTTTCTGCCGTTATACAACGGCGCTATATGCTGGCTAAAGCCAGTACTGCATGAGCTGACACGTAGGATAGGCTCCGACAGCAGAGAGGCTGGCAATATACAGTAAGAGAACCCCGACGGACGTCTACCAACAACGGAGCTGTACAGCCTTAAACCCTAATGTCTTCACAGGTCAGACAGTGGACTGGAAAGGGTTAATGCAGGTGGGTTTCGGCCCACACTGCATGCCCCAGTCAGACTGGGTTTCTTTATAAGTGGAAACAGATGCATTTATAATTCCCTGTGGACCCACAGCATGGGTGGGTGCCAGGAAGCCACCGGCGGTACATAGAAATATCCCATTGCATTGCCCAACACAGCTGAGGTAGTAATGTCGTGCTTAATGCAGGTGGGCTAAAAATTAATTTGATTACACTGTAGGCGAGGGCCCACAAAAATTGCTGTATCAACAGTACTAATGTACATCAGAAAAATTGGCCATGGCCAGCCAAGAGGGCAGGTGAAACCCATTAATCGCTTTGGTTAATGTGGCTTAAGTGGTAACTAGGCCTGGAGGCAGCCCAGTGTAACGAAAAATTGGTTCAAGTTAAAGTTCCAACGCTTTTAAGCGCATTGAAACTTATAAAAATTGTTCAGAAAAATTATTTGAGTGAGCCTTGTGGCCCTAAGAAAAATTACCCGTTCAGCGTGATTACGTGAGGTTTCAGGAGGAGGAGCAGGAGGAGGAGGAGGGATATTAGACACAGATTGATGAAGCAGAAATGTCCCCGTTTTGGATGGTGATAGAGAACGTAGCTTCCATCCGCGGGTGCAGCCTACGTATTGCTTACGTATCGCTGCTGTCCGCTGGTGGAGAACAGAAGTCTGGGGAAATCCAGCCTTTGTTCATCTTGATGAGTGTTAGCCTGTCGGCACTGTCGGTTGACAGGCGGGTACGCTTATCTGTGATGATTCCCCCAGCCGCACTAAACACCCTCTCCGACAAGACGCTAGCCGCAGGACAAGCAAGCACCTCCAGGGCATACAGCGCTAGTTCAGGCCACGTGTCCAGCTTCGACACCCAGTAGTTGTAGGGGGCAGAGGCGTCACCAAGGATGGTCGTGCGATCGGCTACGTACTCCCTCACCATCCTTTTACAGTGCTCCCGCCGACTCAGCCTTGACTGGGGAGCAGTGACACAGTCTTGGTGGGGAGCCATAAAGCTGGCCAGGCCCTTAAAGACTGTTGCACTGCCTGGGATGTACATGCTGCTCGATCTCCGCACCTCCCCTGCTACCTTGCCCTCGGTACTGCGCCTTCTGCCACTAGCGCTGTCGGCTGGGAATTTTACCATCAGCTTGTCCGCAAGGGTCCTGTGGTATAGCAACACTCTCGAACCCCTTTCCTCTTCGGGAATCAGAGTGGGCAGGTTCTCCTTATACCGTGGATCGAGCAGTGTGTACACCCAGTAATCCGTCGTGGCCAGAATGCGTGCAACGCGAGGGTCACGAGAAAGGCATCCTAACATGAAGTCAGCCATGTGTGCCAGGGTACCTGTACGCAACACATGGCTGTCTTCACTAGGAAGATCACTTTCAGGATCCTCCTCCTCCTCCTCAGGCCATACACACTGAAAGGATGACAGGCAATCAGCCGGTGTACCGTCAGCAGCGGGCCAAGCTGTCTCTTCCCCCTCCTCCTCATGCTCCTCCTCCTGTACGCGCTGAGAAATAGACAGGAGGGTGCCCTGACTATCCAGCGGCATACTGTCTTCCCCCGCCCCCGTTTCCGAGCGCAAAGCAGCTGCCTTTATGGTTTGCAGGGAATTTCTCAAGATGCATAGCAGAGGAATGGTGACGCTAATGATTGTAGCATCGCCGCTCACCACCTGGGTAGACTCCTCAAAATTACCAAGGACATGGCAGATGTCTGCCAACCAGGCCCACTCTTCTGAAAGGAATTGAGGAGGCTGACTCCCACTGCGCCGCCCATGTTGGAGTTGGTATTCGACTATAGCTCTACGCTGTTCATAGAGCCTGGCCAACATGTGGAGCGTAGAGTTCCACCGTGTGGGCACGTCGCACAGCAGTCGGTGCACTGGCAGCTTAAAGTGATGTTGCAGGGTGGCAGCGTCCGTGTGGGACTTGCGGAAATGTGCGCAGAGCCGGCGCGCCTTTACGAGCAGGTCTGACAAGCGTGGGTAGCTTTTCAGAAAGCGCTGAACCACCAAATTAAAGACGTGGGCCAGGCATGGCACGTGCGTGAGGCTGCCGAGCTGCAGAGCCGCCACCAGGTTACGGCCGTTGTCACACACGACCATGCCCGGTTGGAGGCTCAGCGGCGCAAGCCAGTGGTCGGTCTGCTGTGTCAGACCCTGCAGCAGTTCGTGGGCCGTGTGCCTCTTATCGCCTAAGCTGAGTAGTTTCAGCACGGCCTGCTGACGCTTGCCCACCGCTGTGCTGCCACACCGCGCGACACCGACTGCTGGCGACATGCTGCTGCTAACACATCTTGATTGCGAGACAGAGGAGGAGGAGGGTGCTTTAGTGGAGGAAGCATACACCTCCGCAGATACCACCACCGAGCTGGGGCCCGCAATTCTGGGGGTGGGTAGGACGTGAGCGGTCCCGGGCTCTGACCCTGTCCCAGCCTCCACTAAATTCACCCAATGTGCCGTCAGGGAGATGTAGTGGCCCTGCCCGCCTGTGCTTGTCCACGTGTCCGTAGTTAAGTGGACCGTGGCAGTAACCGCGTTGGTGAGGGCGCGTACAATGTTGCGGGAGACGTGGTCGTGCAGGGCTGGGACGGCACATCGGGAAAAGTAGTGGCGACTGGGAATTGAGTAGCGCGGGGCCGCCGCCTCCATGATACTTTTGAAGGACTCCGTTTCCACAACCCTATACGGCAGCATCTCAAGGCTGATGAATTTTGCTATGCGGACGGTTAACGTTTGAGCGTGCGGGTGCGTGGCGGCGTACTTGCGCTTGCGCTCCAACAGTTGCGCAAGCGACGGCTGGACGGTGCGCTGAACTACACTGCTGGATGGGGCCGAGGACAGCGGAGGTGAGGGTGTGGGTGCAGGCCAGGCGACGGTAGTGCCTGTGTCCTGAGAGGGGGGTTGCATCTCAGTGGCAGGTTGGGGCACAGGGGGAAAGGCAGGGGTGCAAACCGGAGGCGCTGAACGGCCTTCGTTCCACCTTGTGGGGTGCTTGGCCATCATATGTCTGCGCATAGTGGTGGTGGTGAGGCTGTTGGTGTTGGCTCCCCGGCTGAGCTTTGCGCGACAAAGGTTGCACACCACTGTTCGTCGGTCGTCAGGCGTCTCTGTGAAAAACTGCCAGACCTTAGAGCACCTCGGCCTCTGCAGGGTGGCATGGCGCAAGGGGGCGCTTTGGGAAACACTTGGTGGATTATTCGGTCTGGCCCTGCCTCTACCCCTGGCCACCGCACTGCCTCTTGCAACCTGCCCTGCTGATGCCCTTGACTCCCCCTCTGAAGACCTGTCCTCCTGAGTAAGCGTTGCACACCAGGTGGGGTCAGTCACCTCATCGTCCTGCTGCTCTTCCTCCGAATCCTCTGTGCGCTGCTCCCTCGGACTTACTGCCCTTACTACTACCTCACTGCAAGACAACTGTGTCTGATCGTCATCGTCCTCCTCACCCACAGAAAGTTGTTGAGACAGTTGGCGGAAGTCCCCAGCCTCTTCCCCCGGACCCCGGGAACCTTCGAATGGTTGGGCATCAGTGACGATAAACTCCTCTGGTGGGAGAGGAACCGCTGCTGCCCAATCTAAGCAGGGGCCCGAGAACAGTTCCTGGGAGTGTTCCCGCTCCTGAGCAGGTGTCATTGTAGTGGAGTGAGGAGGCTGGGAGGAAGGAGGAGCAGCAGACAGAGGATTCGGATTTGCAGCAGTGGACGGCGCAGAACTGCGGGTTGACGATAGGTTGCTCGAAGCACTTTCTGCCATCCAGGACAGGACCTGCTCACACTGCTCATTTTCTAATAACCGTCTCCCGCGTGGACCCATTAATTGGGCGATGAATGTGGGGACGCCAGAAACGTGCCTCTCTCCTAATCGCGCAGCAGTCGGCTGCGACACACCTGGATCAGGAGCTCGGCCTGTGCCCACACCCTGACTTGGCCCTCCGCGTCCTCGGCCACGTCCACGTCCTCTAGGCCTACCCCTACCCCTCAGCATGCTGTATTACCAGTGATTTGATTTCACAGGCAGCTAATAAATTGGCGCAAGACTGCAGGCCAAATATAATTTTTTCCCTTTTTTGAAAACGAAAGGCCCCACTGCCTCTAGTGAATGTATAATCTAAGTTTAATAACTGTGCTGTTTTCCTGCTAATGTGTCACAGAACGTGAGGGTAGCAGAGTTATTAACTCTGGCAGAGCAGGTATTTTTTTTCCCAATTAAGGAAAGCAAATGGCGAAGCCAGCAGTAAACCGTAGCTGGGTGCGTCTGATTTTTAAAGGTTGCACACGCAGCCGACACGTGTCCACCGCCCTTAGGACGGACAGAGGCAGGACAAATAGAAATATTTTCCGTTTTTTGGCACCAAAAAGCAGGACTGCGTATATTCAATGAACATGAGAAGTTTAATAACTGTGCTGTGTCCCTGCTAATGTGTCACAGAACGTGAGGGTAGCAGAGTTATTAACTCTGGCAGAGCAGGTATTTTTTTTCCCAATTAAGGAAATCAAATGGCGAAGCCAGCAGTAAACCGTAGCTGGGTGCGTCTGATTTTTAAAGGTTGCACACGCAGCCGACACGTGTCCACCGCCCTTAGGACGGACAGAGGCAGGACAAATAGAAATATTTTCCGTTTTTTTGCACCAAAAGGCAGCACTGCGTATATTCAATGAACATGAGAAGTTTAATAACTGTGCTGTGTCCCTGCTAATGTGTCACAGAACGTGAGGGTAGCAGAGTTATTAACTGTGGCAGAGCAGGTATTTTTTTTCCCAATTAAGGAAAGCAAATGGCGAAGCCAGCAGTAAACCGTAGCTGGGTGCGTCTGATTTTTAAAGGTTGCACACGCAGCCGACACATGTCCACCGCCCTTAGGACGGACAGAGGCAGGACAAATAGAAATATTTTCCGTTTTTTTGCACCAAAAGGCAGCACTGCGTATATTCAATGAACATGAGAAGTTTAATAACTGTGCTGTGTCCCTGCTAATGTGTCACAGAACGTGAGGGTAGCAGAGTTATTAACTCTGGCAGAGCAGGTATTTTTTTTTCCCAATTAAGGAAAGCAAATGGCGAAGCCAGCAGTAAACTGTAGCTGGGTGCGTCTGATTTTTAAAGGTTGCACACGCAGCCGACACGTGTCCACCGCCCTTAGGACGGACAGAGGCAGGACAAATAGAAATATTTTCCGTTTTTTTCCACCAAAAGGCAGCACTGCGTATATTCAATGAATAATAACTGTGTTGTGGCCCTGCCTACACAATTCTTTCCCTGCAGTATCAATGGAGGGTGCAATGCTCTGCAGAGGCGATTTTGAGAAGTAAAAAAAAATGCAGCACAGTACTGCACACGGTTAAATATGGCCCTAGAAAGGACCGTTGAGGTTCTTGAAGGCTACACTCACTCCTAACACTCTCCCTGCCTATGCAGCACTTCTGTCCCTAATGCCGGGTGCAACGCTCTGCAGAGGCGATTTTGAGAAAAAAAAAATTGCCACTGCTAACAGCAGCCAACACACAGCTATCAGTGGCCCTAATAAGGACCTTTGGGGGGTCTTGAAGCCTACACTAACTACCAATTCTTTCCCTACAGCAGCTCCGGTACAAACAGCACTGTCCCTCATCTAACTCACCAGGCATCTGAGGCGAGCCGCAGGAGGGGCCGACTTTTATATTAGGCGGACACCTGATCTTTCCAGCCACTCACAGCAGGGGGGTGGTATAGGGCTTGAACGTCACAGGGGGAAGTTGTAATGCCTTCCCTGTCTTTCAATTGGCCAGAAAAGCACGCTAACGTCTCAGGGAAGGAAGTGAAAGTAACCCGAAAACCGCATGGTGTTCGTTACGAATAACGAACATCACGAACACCCTAATAGTCGCACGAATATCAAGCTCGGAAGAACACGTTCGCTCATCTCTAGTGACAATGTTTTCACATGAAAACGCCTTGCATCCTCTGGGCTTTCAAATGGATGGCGAGCCTGATATGGGGGCCGGATGCACTGTCCCACATTGCGCTATTCGCTCTAGGCCTCTTTCCCACGGACGATGCATTTTTCGCTGGCCGCATCAAGGCCAAAATCGCATGAACAGGAAAAAGCTGCAATTGAGTCACGGCTAAAATTAGCGTTTTGTCGTCCATTTACACGGCCGGGGACGGCGTATTAGTGAAAAAATACGCTGCAGCCCGGAATTACTGCATAAATCCTCCCAAATACTTCTAATGAGTAAATAAATGTTTTTGCAGCGCTGGCCGTTGCTAAACTCCCTCCCCCTCCATTTTTCTGCAGCTTCCATAGAAGCCTATGGGAGCCACCAGCGTATATCGGCCAAAAGCTAGGGAAAGACCCATCTTTTCCGACCCCCTATTCGGACACCGATGTCCTATATTTCCCAGCATGCCATTTTTATGTGGCTAAAAATCGTCCCTCTGAACGAATACGTTGGAAACAAAGGCTTTTGATGGTCACAATTTTTTATCGCGGCTAAATTAGCCTTGTGAATAAGGCCTTACTGTGCATATACTCACCGCTTCAGGTGAAGTGCTCATCGGGTTCAGGCTTTGCCGCAGGTACTGCAGCACGTTCCGTGTTTTTTTTTTTACCACAGAATTACACCCGTTCTTTCCTGCTACTCCAATTGTTCAATAGGTCATGTCTGCTCTTTTATAATATTGTGGGAAATCAGTGCAGTCTTCGAGACGTTTCTCAGTCAGTCACTCTGGAATATCTTAGCAATTTTAAGATGTTTTAGATGGCAGCCATTAGTCAGTTTTATGGCATCCGATATATACTGTGGCACCGAAGGAAGTCTGTCATAAACCAGCAATGGCGTTCCTGCTGTACAGTACTGACTTCAGAGTATTAAAGCCTAATCTACAAATACCTCATGTTTATCCCTTTTTGGAAGAGGCGGGCTGCTGCTGTACTGGCAGAACGGGATGCCAGTCCTTGTGTGGTACACGATCTATTCTATGGCCATGATAAATAGGCAGCTAGTCCATGTGGTGGGACCGACCCCTTTTAGAGGCCTTAGCAGTGTTTAGGGCCGGCTTCACAAGGCCGAGAAAATCGTACAAGATTTCAGCATTGCGAGACGCACAAATCTCACGCGAATATGAACCCCATTCTTTTGCATGGAGTCATAAACACGAGCGTCGTAGTATGGGGAAAAATTGAGCATCCTCTTTTCTTTGGAACGCATTAAGCATTGATTTCATATGGAACCTTTAACCCCTTCAGTGGCAGTTTTATTATTACCATGGCGTGCCTCACAGGGCAGATTTTTTAGATGAGTCAACAATGCAATTTAATCTCGTGAGCATTTATTAAGGATTGCAACATTTTTAATGAAAGAATACATAACAATTTTAATTGCATGGTCAGTGCAGAAAGCCCCAGAGATTTTCCAGGCGTGCCACTAAAGATGTTAACGCATCACATGGCGTGCGATATGCATGCGAGATTTTCCATTGAAATCAATAGGAAACACCTCTGATCCTCTGTTGCTCGTGAAACTTGTATGAGAGGATCAGAACTTCAGGTGCATTGTGAGATGCCTTTGTCTGAAAACCGCCTCACATCTGTGGATAAATTGCACACTTCCAGTCGATATCTCGCACGCCTGTGTGTAGGCAGAACGATTATGGTTCACATGAACGGAAGCAAACGATAATCACTCTGTTCCAATTCGAGCAAACAACTGAATGACGACAGAAAACCGCGAGGTTCTCACTCATCGTTCACTTTCGGCCCGCTCGGGCAGTTTAGACACGGATTGTTCAGCATTTCACATAGGAACGTGAAACACTGAAAGAGACCGACAGGATTCTTAACAAGACTCTTGCCATGTAAACAGGCTCCACAAGCGCAAACGAGCGAGGGGATGACAGCACCAGCTCGTTCACTCTGGCAAATGACGTCAGACACTTCTAGTTGTGTCTAAAAGCAGCTTAACAACCCACCCCTCCCGAATAGAAGACCAGTGACTCTTCATAAGTATTGTGCACCTCGGCCCTCTCATTCTTGCATTGTGACAGAAGACAGCCCGGCTCGGGATATTAAGCAGCCCTGTGAGAAACCAGACTTGCTTAGTATTACTCTGCACTGGTAGTTTAAGAATGCACACCATGGCTTTATTATGGAATTTGGGTGCAGAATCCATACTGAAATTCCGTAACAAATCCCATTGACTCCGTGTACAGAGCTGCCGTGAATTCTAAACATGAGGTAGAAGTAGATTAGGCTGCTAGACCGTGTGGTGTACTATATGTAGCCATATCTGTATGCACACAGAATACTAAGCAGCCCCCACCGCACGTGTGAGTGGAGGTACATCTGTATTTCCTAATCCACACTATGGACGCCCCTATGTGTTACATGTTTTCAGTAAGGCTTTTATTGATTACAAGGCACAACAAACTCCCCCACCACATCATGTGTTCATGGACTTCTGGAAAAATTACTGTCCGTTATTTATGGACTCTACGTATTGCTTCGGCTATTCTTGTCCGTGAAAATGGAGAATGGGACAGTCAGTGATTTCTTTCAACGGAGTAATAGTCTATGTGGGAAAAAGACAGGAATTAGGTCCTACCTGTTAATTCCTTTTGCTGAAGTCATCCTGACAGCATACACCTGGAGGTTGTCTGCTGGACACCTGTTGGGACAGGAAGCGGAAAATACAAAAGGCAACTCCCACCACCGGCTCACCAGTGTGTACCAAATAACTACAGTGACCCGGCTTTGCTTAACCAATCATCTTTAATACAGCAATCATAGTACCATACGTTACCTCACGTAAAATTAACTCAAGGGGAGGGAAAAGCCCCTATGCTGTCAGGATGACTTCAGGAAAAGGAAATAACAGGTAGGACCTAATTCCTGTCTTCCCCTCGTCATCCTGACAGCATACACCTGGAGAAGTGCCAACAACTAAGGGCTTTAGGGAGGGACCACCGCCTGTAGCACCTTCCGCCCAAAGGCCATATCACGGCTGGCCCCCAGGTCCAGGCGATAGTGTTTAGTGAAGGTATGAGTGCTCGACCATGTGGCGGCTCTGCCGATCTGGTCGGTTGTCGCCTGGGCTCTCTCCGCCCAGGAACAGGCGACCACCCTAGTGGAATGGTTCTAACGTCGCCCGGGAGTGGGAACCCCTGGGATCTGTATGCCTCTTCTATGGCCCTCCTGACCCAACGCGCTAAGGAGTCCTTAGTAGCGGCCCCTCCTCTGCGTGGACCCTGAAATTGAATAAAGAGATTGTTAGACTTCCTGAAGGAATGTGTGACCTCCAAATACTTCAGGACTGCTCGTCTAACATCTAGATTATGGAACCTCTGTTCCGTGGTGTTACGGGGTTCTTGGCAGAAGGAGGGAAGTACTATTCGCTGTTCTCTGTGGAAGTCTGTGAGAACTTTTGGTTGGAAAAAGGGGTCAGGCCTGAACTTTATTTTATCTGGGAAGGTGGTCATGTACGGGGGCCTAATAGAGAGGGATTGGATCTCCCCGATCCGTCTGGCGGATGTGATGGCAACTAGAAAGGCAACTTTATAGGAGAGGATCTTTATTGATAGATCTTCCAGGGGCTCAAAGGGGTGTGCGCAGAGGGCCTGCAAAACAAGGTTCAGGTCCCAGGGGGCATGGTTTTCCTTATAAAGGGGTGGAGTCTGACTGCCCCTGTCAGATATTTCTTAATTCGCCTATGGTCGCCTAAGGGGAAGTCGAAGAAGGCCCCAAGGGTGGCCACCTGGACTTTAAGGGTACCAGGTCTTAGCCCCATGTCCAAACCATCCTGTAGGAACTCCAGTATTTTGTTAATGTAGGGCTGTTGGAGGTCCTGTATACTATGCCCCAACCACCTAGAGAAGGTATCCCACACCCCGGAGTATATTTTTCTGGTGGATTTTTTGAGGCTCTCACATAACGTAGTGGTCACCCTCCCTGCTAGGCCCTGGCTCAGGTATTTTACCCGCTCAACTTCCAGGCCGCCAGTCTGAACTGTCGGACCTTTGGGCATATCAGGGGACCCTGCTGAAGGAGGTCGTCTCTCTGCGGCAGATGTAGAGGCTCCTGTGTCGAGAGAGCGGCCAGGAGCGGGAACCAGGGTCTCTTGGGCCAGAATGGGGCCACCAGGATAACGGAGCCTGGGGACTCCTGAATTTTCCTTAGGACCCAAGGAATCAGGGGGATAGGTGGGAAGGCGTATGCAAGGTCCCAATCCCAGGCCTGGGATAGTGCATCTATTCCCAGGGAGCCCCCGTCTGCTCCCCTGGAGAAAAAACGGGGACACTTGGTGTTCTCCCGAGAGGCGAACAAATCCACCTTGGGTGTCCCCCATCTCTCTAAAATTAGCTGGAACGCGTGTGGATGTAGAGTCCACTCCCCGGGGTCTATCTTCCTGCGGCTGAGATGGTCCGCCATGGAGTTCTCTGGGCCCCTTACGTGGTACGCTGTGACGGAAGGCGTCCGCTGCTCTATCCACCCGAGAACTTTCGCCGCCAGGTCTTGGAGTCGGGGGTTCCGCGTGGATCCCTGGTGGCGGATGAGGGACACAGCTGTTATGTTATCCGAAAAGATCTTAATGTGTCTACCCCTGATCTCTGTCTCGAGGCCCCGAATGGCCTTCCAGACAGCGCAAAGTTCTTTGTAGTTGGAGGATTGAGCAGCTTCCTCCCGGTTCCAGCCCCCTTGGACATAATGACGGCCTAAGTGGGCCCCCCAACCAGTTGCACTTGCGTCAGTAAAGATGGATACTGGGGATGCGGGGTACCCAGCCGTGGCTATGGCCAGGTTGGAGATAAAATCCTCCTTGGAATGGTGGATGTCTATCTTGTAGGTAAGGACGACTTTCCGATCCAGGGAGGCGGGGGATTTATCCCAGTTTAGGATAAAAAGTCTTGGAGGGTTCTACAATGTAACTAGGCCCAAGGGACTACCCCGATGCAAGATGTCATGAAGCCGAGGACCCTCATGCCTCTCCTAAGGGAGACTTCAGTGGTTAGAGAAAGTGCCCGACACTCATCCTGGATCGTTTTTTTGCCTTTCTAGGGGAAGGGATGAGCACTGATGGTGTGAGTCCAGAATCACTCCCAGAAATTTATTTATTTTTTTCTCTGCTCGGGCAGAAGACTGGATTTAGAGGAGTTGATGATCCAGCCTAACGACTCGAACAGACAGAGTGTGAGGTTGACCTGGAACTGGAGTTCTGAAGCCGATCCTGCTATAATCAGGAAATCGTCGAGGTATGGGACAATCAACACCTTGTCAGTCCTTAGTGCTGCCACCATCTCTAACACCAGTTTGGAGAACACCAGGGGTGCGGAGGAAATCCCGAACGGCAGGCACGTAAATTGAAAGTGAGAGACAGAGCCATCTATCACCAGGGCAAACCGCAGAAACCGCTGGGAATCTATGTATCTATGTACATGGTAATATGTGTCCTTTAAGCCCACGGTGGCCATGACACTATCCGGCGCAATTAAGGGGATTGCTGACCGCACCGATTCCATTTTAAATCTTTGATACGCGATAGATTTATTCAGGAATTTCAGATTAATTATAGTTCTATAGGATCCGTTGGGTTTTTTGATTAGGAACAAGGGGGAGTAGCACCCCTTGAATAGTTCTTCTGCGGGAACCCGAGTGATGGCCCCTAGGGACAACAGCTCTTGCACCCCCAACTGGAGGGCCTGAGCAGACGCAGGTGACTGGCAGGGGGTGACCACGAACCTCCGGGGAGGAAAATTCAATTTTGTAGCCATCCGAGACTAGGCGTAAGGCCCAGGGATTGGAGGTCACCTCGTTCCATCTAAGGGCGAACCCCTTCAGTCTACCCCCTACTTGTAGAATCCGGGAAGGCAGATTCTCACCCTTTCCGCCTTTGGGATAGGACCAGCGTCCGGTTTTTCCTTTCCCCTTGTATGCTCTAGAGGGAACAAAAGGAGGAGGGTAGGAGGAGGAAGGTCGCTTAAACGATTTCTCCGATGGTAGTCCCTGGCTCTTATCCGATGCCTTCTCTAGGAGAGTATCCAAGGAAGGCCCGAAGATTCTGTGTCCTTGGAAGGGCAGGGAACAGAGTCTATTCTTGGAGGCGTTATCCCCTGTCCAGGCCTTAACCCAGACAGCCCTCCTGGCTGTGTTCGAGAGGGCTGCTGAACGGGCCCCGAACCTCACTGACTCCATAGAGGCGTCTGCCAGGAAGCCGGTTGCCTGCTGGAGGAGGGGAAGGCAGCTGGAGATGTCCTCCCTAGGGCCCCTCTGAAAAATCAGCGTCTGGAGTTGGTCTAACCAGACCGACATAGATCTCGCCACAGATGTGGCCGTGATGTTGGCTTTGACGGTCAGGGCCGCGGTCTCCCAGGCCTTTTCCATCGCAGAATCCACTGGTATCTAGTGGATCCCGCAGTTGGGAAATGTCCTCAAAGGGGAGGGCTGCTTTTTTTGAGACCCTGGCGACCGCCAGATCCACCTTAGGGACGGTTTCTAGGAACTCGATATCTTCTGGTGTGAAGACCATCCGATCCTTGAATTCCTTGGACAGGAAGAATTTCTGATCTGCCTGTTTCCACTCTGTCAGGATCAGCTGTTTTAAAATGTCATTAACTGGAAATGACGGTTTTGGCTGTGGTAGGAGTCCCCGGAACAGGCTATCCTGAAAGGATGGCTGCTGCGGCACCTCTTCCTCCACCTGCATGGTGCGCCAGACTGCAGTTAACAGCTGACTCAAGTCCGCCGATGAAAAGAAATGCTTCCTTGCATCCTCCATGGGCGGCATGGATTCTGAAGGAGAATCTTCTAGGACCTCCTCAGAGTCTGACTCTTCCATTCGTGCCCGCCTTACCCTTCGTGGGGGGCGGCAGAGAAAGAGATGAGAGTAAGGCTTCAATCTCCTCGCGGATCATGGATCGGATGTCCGACATGCCCGAGGAGCCCTCTTCGCGGATCACCTTCTCCGTACAGTCCGCGCATAGTGGCTTGGTGTAGCCCTCTTCTAGCCGCCGCAAGCACTCGCTTTTTGGCCTCTAACCTTTTGTGCATCTCTGTCCTAAGAGACGGAGACAGCAAAAAGGACTTCCAGCACCAGATCCTGATGTCTCAATCCTCCCTCCCCGGTACTCCCAAAGCAGTCTACTCACCAGAAGGCTGCTTTCAGTGTCCTCTCTGGCTGACATCTTCAGTAAGGTGCAGACAGGAGAGATGCAGAGGAATCCAGTCCTTTTAAATTTTCAAATTTGGCGCCGACACAGCCCCCTTTAAGTGAGGCCCCGCCCCCCGTGACGCAGCCGCGCTGACGTCACGCCGCCGCGCCGGACCCGGGGGATACGCCGCATACACTGGGACGCCGCCGGCCAGCACACCCGTGGGGACGCACGCCGACCAGCACACACGTGGGGACGCCGACCGGACCCGCCGCCTAGGAGACACACATGGCGCCGCGCTCGCGCCGAACGGAATGCCCCGAGCGCTGCTGGCATACCTCTCTAGACGTGGATCCCTGGAGACACCGGCGTCCGAGCCTGCAGGTACCGGGGCTGCTTCCTACCGGTTTGACAACCCCACTGGGCAGCGTACCGGGGGAGGATTTTCCCACTGGGGGAACAGTGCTGGGTAGATCCTGCGGGTGAGGGTCCCCTCGTAGGGTCTCACCCGCGCAAGCCCTGCCCGCCCGAACAGAGGGTCGTCCCCCCACGGGCGGACAGGCTGCATGGGAGTCTTCTTTCTTCATTCACCTCCAGCATACACCTGGAGGCCCGCTTGGACTGTCCTGTAGGGACAGGAAGACACTGGTGAGCCGGTGGTGGGAGTTGCCTTTTGTATTTTCCGCTTCCTGTCCCAACAGGTGTCCAGCAGACAACCTCCAGGTGTATGCTGTCAGGATGACGAGGGGAAACATTTATGTGAATAGCCTGTGGCTCTGTGCGTTGCATAGAGGACATGGACACAATGCAGACTGGATATACAGCCATCTGAATGGGCCCCTATGCCTCATACACACAGCTGGAATGGACAAAGCTGGCATAAAGAGGCAAGCCTCCCCTGTACTTCAGTAGGCCTTTGATTTCACAGGTTTTCCAGTTGGATTCCATTAGGAATGGACATAATAATTTATGGAATCGGAATCAGAATAGTTTTATCCTCTAGAAGCACGGCTTGCTCACATACAGAGTCCGACAACGCCTGTGTGACTCTGTACTAAAAAAGATTAGTCTTGGTTCGGCACGGACTAAACCGTTCCTCTTCTGCGTGCTTCCTCTTATAAACCCTTTAAAACATTCAAAACACCACCGAGCACGGTTTAGAGTTTTATTTTCCCCACTTTGACAATAAATACAGTGAAATCCGTTCATTCAGCCACAAGTCCGCATCACAATAAAGCTGATGAGCTGGTATTGCATACTAATATGTAATATGGGGGTAATTTCCTTTAGTATGGTGAGGTCACATTCAGAGGTTGGTGAAGAAACTCCGCAAGAATATATAGTAAAATACAAATAAACGAGGTCCGGAAATTCCCATTCACATGCTGACCATTTAACAGGGACGAAAGTGAGTCTAAACAATCCCATTCATGAACTTAATGGTTAGTGACCAACACTGAGACGATTGGAAAGAGCAAGTTTAGGTCAGTTTTTTACATCATATACTGGTTCCATATACTTTTTCTACACTCATGTACAGTGCAATTTTGGTTAATAGCGTTTGTCAAACCCCATGTGCTGTATGCCAATTTAAAAAAAAAAAGAAAAAAAGCTGCTGCAGATTTTCAAATCCATGCCACGCCCCATTTGCTGTGGGAAATTCACAGCAGATTTCATTCATTCCAATGCAAGGAGTTAAATCCAGTAGATAAACCCACCAGAAAAAGCCCCCCCCCCCCTCCTCCTCCTCACACGTGTTCAGGAAATGTTGCTCAAAAACATGGTATTTTTACCACGATTTCGAGCAGCGTTTGACAGCACTTTTTAATGCACCCCATCACTGTGACGGGTGATGCAGTGTGTTACAAAAAAGAAAAGAAAAAAAAAGCACAATAGAACAGACAGCACTCAAAAATTGTACTTCCAGTACGAGCCACGGAGAGGAGACTTCTATGCTCTCCGGACTTCTTTACATGTGTATATTGGTTGGCGTTTTCACGGCCGTCCGCTCTACGCTTCCATCTGAGCAGTCCACCCCCCCCCTCCCCTCCCCTCTACGCTTCCATCTGAGCAGTCCACCCCCCCCTCCCCTCCATCTCTCTCCTCCCCTCCTCTCCTCTCCATCTCTCTCCTCCCCTCTGAGTGGTTTGCAATGGGAGTGGGCGGGATGTGGTAGAGTTAAGCTCCTGCCCCCGCCCCTTGTTCACAGCCAGCAATGGAAGTGGGTGGGTCAGAGCCGAGCTTAGCTAGGCCCCATCCCAACCCTCCCATGGCAAACACCGGAGTGGAGGAGAGAGGCAGAGAGCCAGTGAGGGGGAGGGAAGTGGGGAACTGCTCAAATGGAAGCGTATATCGGCCAGCTGTGAAAACTCTGGCCGATATAAGCTCATGTATATAAGCCCTCCTGCACACAGAGCAGAAAACGTCTGCAACTAATCCATAGCATTTTTGGAAAAAACATTTATGCTGCAGATTTCAACCCCTGAAATAGCAGCATTAAAATCTGCAGCAAATCCACATAACTTGGGTGCAGGTTTGGCCATTGCAGATTTCCAGCACATTTGTTGCAGACTTGCCACTGCACAAACTATGGGTGAAGGTACTCCTAAGGTTTTAATCCATTCAAAAGCAAAAACTTAAATGTTTTTCAAGTGGCATTCCAGCGTTTTAGTGGATTCACTGAACAAACGATCTTAAAGCAGTTCAGACATCAGCTACATGGATTCAATGCAACAAACAAACAAAAAAAGCACGAAACAACATTCAATCAATTCATCCGTCATCTAATGCAACCAAACTGTACCGTACAGGCATCTTACAGGTGAGGGTTCCACCCTCAGAGGCACATTTGGCAAATGTCAAAAACGTCTGCCCAAAATCAGATTATAATGAAATCAAAAAGTAGTCGATCAATTGGAACAAACATGCAAAATACACAGGTAGAAGACAAACCTCACCTCATCCTGGATTTAGAGGAAACTCACTTCCATTGTGCATAGGGACCCTTAACGTGGCCAGTATTAGGCCGCAAGATGCAACCAAAACCACATCTGTGGAATTTTACACCAAAAATCAAAAGTCTAAAGTGCAGATTTTGATGAAAAATTGCAGGCACATTTTAAGGCCTTTTGCAATTCTGCATCAAAATCCACTGGTACCTTGCGAATTTTGGTGCAGAACTTCCAGCGGTTTGCGGTGCATCATGCAGTTTTTTCCATCCCATGTGAAAGGCCCCATATATACCTCTAGAAACATGAATCCATACCCATGATCTCTGTGATGCAATTGTGTCAGGCCCTCGAAAAGCTCATTTATACTGATCCCCCAGCCAAGGCTTATTCTCCTGCAAACGGAGAAGGGGCTATTAATGACAAGTAGGAGGAACACCGTTTTTTTTTGTTACCTTTAATATATGACTAATTAAGAGACTAAAAATACCATCAGATTAGGAACTGCCCCCTTTTTTGCCTATGCATCGGGTTTGCAAACACAAGAATTTCACATAGCAGAAATGTATTGCTCCATCCCTAGGGCATATTTAGATATCTGTATAATGGAGCGCTGCTGCTGTGCCATTCCACTCTATGCGACAAGCACTCATGCTCACCTCTGCTACACAAACTCCTCTTCATTGCGGTGAGTGCAAGATATGGAGACCTATCCTCGGGATAGGTGGGAGTCCCTGTGCTGAAACCTCTACCAATCAAATGATACAGGGGTATTTAAACAATGGACTGGGGCACTACACATTCAATAAACTACTGAATACCTGGAAGATTAAAGGCTTCACCTGTGACTCCACCATTAGGGGTGGCCCAAAAAACTACAAAGACAGACACCCCCTATTTTTTTTCCTTTCAACAAACCTTTATTTGAGGCAGTTTCAGGTTCTTATGTTTACGACAAGGTTGTGCTCAAAGACCAGGAATTTTCAGACTTCCTACTAAGGACGAAGAAGAAAAAAAACTAAAAAAAAAAAAAAACTATTGCTTCAAGTCGTGGAAGCAAATCGAAGGCTGTTCCAACACAGATTACCAAGAAGTCTGCTGTCCGGTCCTGAAGTACTGACTGACAAGTATTTGTGTCGGAATTTTGATTTTTTTCGTACATTTGGAGGGATTTTTTTTTTAGAAACAGCACAAAGGTGTAGCTTTTCAGGACAAATATTAGTACATGACAAATGCCATTTTCAATACTTAATGTTTTAAAGTATAGTGGTTGTTCTGCAAAAGCAAATAGTTATTAATGCTGTGGCTTGTGGAATTGGAAATCATGCGTGTAAGCGCCATTTCTCAGAATATACATTGGCTTTGAGCACCATCCTGCAGTTAGTAAGGTTAGGGTAAAGTTTCAGCTTTAAATTCCATTAGCAGACACAACAAATTGGGAAGGTGTCTTGCTGTAAAGCTGCCATATCACTATGGACCACCCTAGCCATCATCCAGCATTGGGTCCTAGCTGGTAAATCTTAGCTGGCAGCTGCAACAGAATAGCGCTATGCACAACTGTGCCAATTTATGAAGACGATGTTCATGGCATGATGAGTTTAATGTGTAACAAGTTGTACCACACACTTCTCTTCCAACCTTATCGCATGGGTGGCATCCTTTAGAAATGTATTGTGCACCATAGAGCAAAAACAAAACATGGCCACAATTAATAAATTTTTGGTAAAATTACAACTACTCACTCAATCATAATACTTTTCAAAAAGTTCAAGGGAAGCTTAAAGGGAACCTGTCACCACCGAACAGAACCATAAACGGTTATGCTGCTATTTGGGAAGGTGACAAGAACGCCGAGCATGTATTTTTTGTAGACTCACCCGCTCATGCCGGTGAAGTTCATGGACCGTCTGAAAATCCAACTCTTTTCAGACCGCTGTGCACACGCACTCTACCGTAGGAGAATGAATGCAGTTGTCTGCACAGTCTTGAAAAATCGGACTCTATTCAAACTTCATAGGGGTGAGTGCGTATATAGGGAAAAACATCCCGGCTCCTGGTTGGCTCCGCAGACAGCACCATAACAGTGTAGTGCTGTTCAGTAGACACAGGTTTCCTTTACAGAATGGCTTAAGCATATAATACATTCAGTGCAGCTCATGTACTCCACTAGGTCTTTGGCTGGACACACATTTAAATTGCACTTACATTTTTTTTTTTTTGCTGTAGTGGCGGTCAGATTTGCTGTTGATTTTAGCGTGAAATTTTTACATGGAATTTTAACACCGACTTAAATGTTAAAGGGCAAGTTGCAAACAATCTGTTCTGCGCAGTATGATGTAATGCTATGGCATTACATCATTCTGTGCAAGGACTGGGCAGGCTTCTATCAAGCCTGTCCGGTCTGCTCGTGGGACACTGTGCGGTTGCTAGGCAGCTGGGGGGGGGGGGGGGGGGGAGGGCTTCTGAAGGGCCCTAGGACTGCCTATGCAGAGCGCCTATCAAGCCGTGCGCTTGATAAGCGCTCTGCACAGGCAGCCCTGGGGCCTTTCAGAAGGCCCCTGGCTGCCTAGCAACCGCACAGCGACCTGCGATCTTATCGCGGGATACTGTACAGGACCCCCGAATGTCAGGTGTTGGCTGTTTCTTACAGCGGACACCTGGCAGCAGCAGTTCCAACGAGCCGGGCCGCTCGTCAGAACGGTTAACGCTTTAAATATCGCTGTCTATTCTGACAGCAGCATTTAAAGTGTTAACAATTCCGACGAGCGGCGCGGCTCGTCAGAACTGGTGCTGCTGGGTGCCGGCTGTAAGAACAGCTTGCACCAGACGTTTTATGGAGTGGGATCCACCCGCGATCCTGCTCCATACAAGCATTTGTTCGGACATACGAACAAGTGTACTTGCGAACAGGTTCCTGGAAGTGAACCTGTCCGCAAGTAGGGGACTACTTGGTGTATTCTTGTAGTGAAAAAATATACATGTGCTTTTCCAGCCTAATTGCTGTAGCAGTTTGTGCGAGTACACTAGGGTCACAATTAAAAGGTAGCTCATACACCTTCAGCAACTGTTGGACTAACAGTCGTCCAACAGCAGTTTCCTCCAGGCCCCCAATACACACGAACATCTGGCTTGGCTGAATGTCCGCAGTGCGTTTAGGGAGGTAAGCTGCAGCTAGACAGCTCAGACATTGGCTTATCTCCTGGAGAACACAAGGATAGGGCAATGAAATTCAACATCCTCCATCATCGGTTGGAAGAAAGTTGAGCCACCCCCACCCAGCGCACCAGGCCTTGGTCTTTCGACTCCCCTTATACTTTTTAAGTAATACAGCTTCAATATGACACATCAGTGCAAACAAGCACAATACAATCTGATAGGGTGTTCCTCCCTGCAATGGATGGTGGCAATTCATTTCAGGAATATCCAATAGGATTAAATACGACCCTATTAGCACCACTCTAAACACGCTGGCACAAGTGTCTGGATTATAGATCAAACGATGTGAGACGTGGATTTCATTTTCTAGGTTTGGAAACTACTTTAGTGCATGTAGGATATCTTCTGTGACATTAAGGTATGATGTCGTTACAGGACTTTATGACTTTACAGTAACTTGGTATCTCCAATACGAGAGTCCTAAGTTTGTTGCAGGTTTTGGAACTATCTCTTTTTGCAGATCATTCCTGAATTAAGAAAGAAGGAAAATAAATTAGTATTTCTTCCTCTAGAAATACTGTTTGCAGAGATTAGGAAGACACAAAAAAATGGCTGATCATCAATTCAAGTCTGTTTTCAATACTCAGAAAATAAAAAGGTTTTCCTGACAAAGTATCCAAACAGTCATTGTCTGGTCGGCTGCGCCGCACTTCAGTGGAAAGCCTGCACAGCAGTCATTCCAAGCCGTCTCCGGGGGAAGTTGTGCAGCGTTGTAACAAAACAGGTTATTTCTCTGCTAGCAAGGTGCGTGAGGTGCCACCACTTCAGTCTCTAGTTGAAGTTGAATTTGAAATTAAAAGGTCCTCCTGAGCCGAATGGATTGAATCCCTGCCACTGGTTCCATCCTCGATGGAAGTGGGAGCCCCCTCCTTGCTGGCTCTCAGGGTCCAAAGGATCTTCACCTGCATCAAATCGACTTCTCTTTTCTATGAAAAAAGAAAAACAAATAAGCAAACATACACCGCAGTACCTACATGGAATAGATAAAGAAATGTGCAAAAAAACAATGTCGATTTTTCCAAAAAGTAACAAAAATATGTAAGCAGTAATAGGAAAGCATGAGATCTTGGTCAAAAACAGTTCTCCACTTTAGACAATCCTCACTTGTTAGGAAGGACCCTTGACAAGAAGCAACTCACAGAAATGTACCCCTGCTGAGACCCCAAGCTATGAGTTATAAGCTAAGGGGAAAGCTGACAGCAAGTGTTCTGTTTCCTAAACCAGACAACTCTATAAAAGAAAAAAAAAGGTCTTTAACACCTTAAGGACCAAGCATGCCATATATACACAGCACTTTGTCCTGGGCTTTAATCCCACCCAATAGCAAAAATATGGCACGGGATTAAAGCCTCTGCTTCTGCAATCAAGCAGGAGAAGGTCGGGTCCCCAGCTGTTAGTCACAGCTCAGAACCCGGACGAGAAGGGAGAAGCGGTTTTTAACAGCTCTTGCCTTACCGTTTCCCAGGTACATGGCGCTTAATGAGCGCTATGTACTAAAAAGGAAGAGTGGAAGTGTTTCTTGGACTAACATTCAGAAAACAGGCCCGTCTAGATGGGAGCAACGAGATGGATGATGGTTGTAACATTGAGTAGTCACGAGTATGCAATGTCTTCTAGAACTTCCATCGGTCCCCCCCATACCAGGGAAGCATAAGGCAGATGACTGTCAGCCATGGCCACGGGGAGATTGAGACCCCCGGCCTACCATTACTCCTCCTGCTTAGGTGGGTAATGAGAGAGCATTGTTGCCAATGAAGACTGGATATGTGCTAGACTGCGGCATGAGAGACAGAGTCGCACATCACTAAGATTCCTCCTCCTATCTTCCAGAACTCCCTGAAAGGGGGAATGTGGTGGCAGATGGTAGTCAGGAATGAGTAGTTATTGAGATCTGAGATGCACGGTCCTACCATTAGTTCTTGTATGAGAGAGGTTAACATTATACATGATAGTGATCTTGAGTGACCAGACTTATGCGGTTACTATAATATGAGACTTGGCGAGTCTCACAGCTTACTACTCCTCCTACGAAAGAGGGCAATATGGAGGATAATAATAGACATCAATCAGTGATGCGATACGGAGACAGAGTGTCGGACATCTTACTATCACTCCTACTATGGGAGAGGACAAAGTGGGGAATCACAGTAGTCATCATTGAGCAAACAAGCAGAATAAGAGACCCACAGTCCTCCAATTACTCCTATAGAAGGGGTTAATGAAGTGGAGGATGGTTGTCACGATTGCCTGGCCCCGTGCGATCCAGAGGTAGAAAGTTGCACAGCTTACTATTACTCCTCCTAAGGAAGAGGGTAATATGGTGGAAGAGTAGACATTCAGTAATAATGGAGAATGAGACCCGCAGTCCTACTATCACTCCTATATAAGGGTGTAATGCGAACGAGGACGGTTGTCATGACTAACTAGACCTGTGCAATACCAAGGTAGAGAGAATTGCACAGCTTACTATTACTCCTCCAAGGAGGGGTAATATGGTGGATGATGGTAGACACCATTGACCAATTCTACCAAACATTTGACTCACTGTCCAATCCTTACTTCTTCTATGAAGAGGGGGCAGTGAGACCAACATAGTAATGTAGTAGGTTTGGCTGAATGAAGACCATGTCCATCTAGTTCAGCCATCTAGCTGAAGACAATGTCCATCTAGTTCAGGACGGTTGTCATGACTGCCTTGATCTGTGCGATACCGATAGAGAGTCGCACAGCTTACTATTACTCCTCCTATGGCAGGGGATAATGTTGTGAATGAGGGTAGCCATCATAGAGCAATCATGCAGAATACGGAGACTCAGAGACCTACAATTACTCCTCCTGTAAAAGGGGGTAATGAGGTAGCGTATAGTTGTCACGACTGGCTGGTAATAACCTCACTGAAGTCATGGAATAAAGGACTACTTGCCATATTGCGTAGTCATGGGAGATCTGGAGTCTCGCCATAATCCAATTACTTCTCCTATAGAAGAGAGTAATGGGGCGGCTCGATGCTTGCCACAACAGTACCTTCTTGTTAGGCATATATGGGCTGTACAACTATTGCTCCTACTAGTAGTGAAGGTAAAGAGTACGCGTGGAAGCCCAAGCTAATTACGGTGTACAATGACACCTGTCCGCCATGCCATCAGCTCGTGTGATATCCAGCTCAGTGTTGCTCTTCTCAAATAAAGAGATCGCCCCTTAGGACCAAAGGTACCCATTTAGGCCTGCGATCTAGATGATGAGGATGATGGGCAACTAGGGTGACCAGCAGGGTCACCGCTTCACCGACTATCACTTTGAGGTTAGAGATCGCTGGAATTATGGAGGGGGAAACCTCAAGTGACCCCATGGTTAGCACCACTATATTCCACTTTGTCTTCTTGGAGGAGGGGGTAACTGTGTGTTTGGCCCTGCCCTGCCCACACACACGGAAAATACATCCACCCTAATGCCCAGCTAGAAGGGAGAAAGGAAAAATAATTTAAAAAAAAGAAGACCTGCGGATCAGGAAGTCTGCCTCCTTCAGACACTAAGCCAAAACTGATTTGGTTCAGTGCCTGAAGGAGGGATATAGCCGGTAGGAGGGTTTAACTTTTTTTTCTTGATTAGTGTCGCCTCCTCGTGGCAGCAGCTATACCCAAGGTCTCTGTGTCCCCTAATAATACAGACAAGAAATATAAATTATGCATCTTCCACTGTGGCATTTAAAGGGGCATAGATGGAAAATTTAGTAACTCAAAAAAATAAGAGTGCCGAAAATAGGGAAAATGTCAACAGTAATGAAAATGACAAAAGCAGGATTCCAGCATAATCACATAACCGTGACAAAAACAAAATAAGGTTACCTGGATCTGTTAAGACTTCTTTGGCAGATGCAATGTCAATGAATTTTTTCTCCGCTCTCTTTTTTTCTTCCTCATTTTGGAAGTTATCTGGGTGCCATTGCTGTGCCAGCTTTCTGTAAGCTTTTATGATTTCTTGTTTCTTGGCATTCCTTTGTATAACAGTGAAAAAAGCAAGTGTGAAACAGTGTTCATATTAATACATTTTTCTCCCATCTCGTCTACTAGCATCTGAAATATTCTCAATGCTACGCAAGTAATCAGTCCAAGATAGAAAGATTATATGTTGAGTTTTCTGGGCTGTTGGAGACTCAGTTTGACTACACTCTTGGGCAGAATAGGTTGGCAGTTTCATACTACAAAGCCTTTGCTTCTAGCTCACAAACCATTTATGGTCAGCCTAGAACTCTTCCCGAGGGTGGCTCTCTCCCTTCTGCTACCCTGAAAGCCTACATAATAGTCATTCCCAAGGAGACTGAGGACCCAGCCTCATGCTCAAACTAGCACCATTTTATTAAATGTAGATGCAAGACATAGAAGACTACTCCACCTTCCTCCTTAAAGCTATACACTCACGGGTCAAACCAGTTTCTTGCCAACCAAAGGGGCAAGACAGACAACCAGAGCCTTCAACTTACTACACCAGGCAAATATTCCCTTCTAACACTGCTGCTTTTCACAGATGAAGAAAAGGCATTTGACAGGGTTTGAAATAAGAGTAGTCAACTCACTCTTCGCCATGCGGGCACCGACCCGCATGTTAGCTTTATCTGAATTCCTTTACCCAATGCCCAAAGCAGCAGTGCGGGTTGACAATCTTTTCACAGCCCTTTCATATTACCAACAGAACATTACAGGAATGCCCCCTTTTCCCACTTCTCTTCATCCACACATGGCTACACAAGGGGGTAGCTTAACCCCTTTATAACACACATGACTATTTACATCCTAACTGCATTGGGTATGTGCAGTAAAAGCTGTCCATAACATATGCTGTGAAAAGGGCGGGCACGGAGCAGAATCCGCTCCATACTCGGCACGTATCAGCCATCTTTGATAGTGTCCTGGTTGGGATTTAAGGGTGCTGTCCAGGTGTCTTGGCAACCTGTGGGCTGCCATGATCATTTGTCTATTAAAAATGTGCCTGTGGCATGTCTTTAATAGACAGCCTGTTAAGATACAGTAGAATGCACTACCATAGTATTGCATCCTACTGTATAAGCATAGGCAGCATGGTGGCTCAGTGGTTAGCACTATTGTCTTGCACAGCTAGTGTCCTAGCGTAAAAAAAAAAAATTGACAGGATGCAAATAATTGCACGGGTGTGGAGATGTGGAATATTATCACCATCTTACAAAAAGGTATTAGACTGGTGCTGTCATACTAACCTAAAATAATGGCCTTCAGTTGAACAAGATGCCTCAGATTCCTCACAAATGTATTCCATAGATTCACTGCCAACATCACAAAATAATTTTTGCAATCTTCCCTCATCCTCCCTCTTCCTCCCAGCACTAGGTAGCCAGGCTTCCACCACACGATTAGTAGACCCACGTTTTAAGCCGAGGCTCCATGGTAATCCTTTTAGATTTTGTCACCTCAAAGAAGATGAGGTCCCTAGTTACCTCGAACCCGGGAGAGCTGCCACTTTTGACAGACTGTCAATTACACCAATTATTCCATTTCTGACGCTCTCTACCTCATGCAGGGGACTTGCTAGTCCTTGCACAGATTTTATGATGCTCTGTGCCAACTCACGTTATAGTACTGTTTTTGGTTGTTAATTTGATTACTAGCTTTGTTACACGTTGTATTGCTCCCGGAGGTATCCAATACTGGATTAAAACAAGAGACAAATTATTCATTACGCGTAATATTACTCATTGCGTTCTCTTTAATTCTCTATTTCCACTGCTATAGATAGTGTGCGGTTTTATATTAGGCTTAATCTCTGAAATTCGTATCCTGAGATTCGCGTTGAAGATTCTCAATTTTTTTTTTTTTATTCCGCCCCCTGAATTTTGCTAAATTCTCAATAAAATTAACAGACTGCGCGACCATGTGGAAATGACGGCAATAGATTCTGAACACCCTAGTTTTAGCATACGTTCATAAATCAACTCCCATCTTGACTACAGAAAGCCACTCTGAAAATGAGAAAACTGTAGGAGGATCTAATTGTAGAAACACAGCGGACATAAGACCGTGTTCAATCACATGGAAAGAGTTCTCCAGCTTTGGTATAAAATAGCAAGCTTTATTTAGGTCTGATTAAAAGAAAAAGAAGAAACCTTTAGCTGCATAATCCAATAAAACTAACCTACACGGTCCCAGCTCAGGTGATCTCTTAAATCATATCAAGTCAAGAGTTAAAATGAGCCAAGCGTTTTATACATTAATGGCAGCTTGAAAAGACTGGTCCAAAATAAAAGTCCATATCAGATGTTAGAAATGTACAATATATCAACAAAACAAACAGAGAAAAGAGAAAATCTAGAAATAAATGTTAAATTGGGTACATTAGATCAGATTTACAATTCAAATCCACCAGAAACTGGGTAGCTAGCTCCATATAGTCCAAAGCAGTAATATTTATTCTACATGTCCAACATCTGATAATGGACTTTACTCTGTACCGGTTTTTCCAAAACTACCACTCATGTATAAAACACTTGGCTCATTTCAACTCTGGTTAGCTCTTAATCATAGCATTTCAGAGTTTGAAACATGTAGGAATTGGTTGCACATCCCAATAAAACCAAAAAGGTTTGGGTTTTTAATTATGCATAAATAAAGCTTGATCCTTTATACTGATGCCAGACAGATCTTACCATGTAATAGACAAGTACCCGAGGACTGACTCAGCGTCCTTTCTCCATGCATCAGGTAGCTCCCCCAAGCTGATTACTGCAATCAAGAGGCAGTTAACTAATGTCTTTGCTTTGTTTATTCCACAAGACCCTAGGTGAATCTTAAGCCAATCCCTTTCTATTATATTTGAGGTCTTTGTTTTAACATATTTATGTATATAAAAAAGTTCCAACAACATTTTGCTCAGTTTCAGGAAAGCAACACAAGGGCTTTTAACCCCTTCCCGCTCCAGGACGTACCGTTACGTCCCGGGAGCCTGGTACTTCCCGCAAAAGGACGTACCGGTACGTCCTGGAGATAGCACGGGATCACATAAGATCCCGCGCTATCCCGCAGCGGGAGCCGGCTGTCAGTCACAGCCGGCGTCCCGCTCCAACAGCGGGGGGACATCGGAGATGCGCCCGCCGCTGTTAACCCCTTCCCTGCCGCGATCTAAGTAGATCGCGGCAGGGAAAGAGTTCACAAAGGGATCGCGATCCCTGTGTGTCTCCGGCCGGCTCTCGCGATGTCATCGCGAGAGCCCGGCCTGTCACAATGGCAACAGGACGCCAGACACTGGCGTCCTGTATTGCCTGTGCCTATAATCGCTGTACAAGCGATAAGGCATGGCAGAGCAGTAGCTCTGCCATGCCTTATCACAGCGATCATAGGCATAGTGCTGCAAGTCACTCAGAGGGACTCAAATAGTATAAAAAAAAGAAAAGAAAAGTGTAAAAAAAAAAGAAAAATGTAAAAAAAAAAAAATGTAAAAAAAACCCCCCTTTTTTATGCTTTTTCTAATATTAGCATAAAAAAAAGGGAAAAAAAAAACTAAAACCCCACATATTGGATATTGACGCGTCCGTAACGACGTGTACAAAAAGTTGAACACGCTTTTTATTTTGTACGACAAAAAGCGTAAAAAAACTCGCTAAAAAACAGAGGCAAAATGCAATAAAAGTGATCAAAAAAGCCGTACATTTCCCAAAATGGTACCAATAAAAACTACAGCGCGTCTCACAAAAAATAAGCCCTTAAAGAGCTCCGTACATAGAAAAATAAAAAAAAGTTACATGACTGAATGCAGCTATAGAGAAAAAAAAAAAAGATTTCCAAAAAAAAGGGGGTTTTATTGCAAAAAAGTGTAAAAACCTAAAAAAAATAACAATTTTGGTATCGTTGTTACCATACTGACCCGCAGAAAAAATTTAGTGTGTCATTTATGCTGCATGATTAACGCTGTAAAAAAAAAAAAAAAAAAATCTATGGCAGAATTGATGCGTTTTCTCTCCCTGTTATTAAAAAAAATAATAATAATAATTTTACGATATTGTCTATATACCCAAAAGTGGCACCGATAAAAACTACATATCGCCACGCAAAAAACAAGCCCTTATACGGCCGCGTCCACAGAAAAATAAAAAAGTTATGGCTTTTGAAAAATGGAGATGGAAAAATACCAAAAAAAAAAAAATCGCTTGGTCCTCAACGCCAAAATAGGCCGTGTCATTAAGGGGTTAATCATCACTGAGGGATAATATAATCTCTTTTAGTGTCCTGACAACAAGGATAGCCCTGTGTGTATCATAAAGGAAAGTCCATATCCCAGGAATGCAAAAATACTTTGAAGGATTGTAAAAATGCTTACTTTTGGAAGAAAAAAAAAAGAAAAAAAAGGAGAGGGGTGTACTATGCAATTGGATCTTCATTACTGGAATACCACTTTAATTTCATGAAAAGGGATCTCTGAGACCAAAATAATTATGGCAGAGTCATGTTTATGGTAGACTAGAATAATATAATGAAAGGGATTGGAGTTGGTCAAAATATTTCCGTGCAAGGTGTACAAACTTCAGCTGGTGGCTGAGGTGACACCGTGGCTTGTCGTTGTGTCATGTAAACTGCATTAGCCGCACGGCGGTGTTGAACCCTCTGTGGTGACATGTTTGCATGACAGCGATGGTTTGTTTCAACGCTAGACAATGGTTTACAATTAGATGAAGGCTGGACTGGTGTTGGCGGCATTAGCACTTGAGATGACATGATATCACGTTCAGGAGATGTGAAGATAGTGATGAAGGACTATGCTTCAATGTTGTTGGTCAATATGCACTGCCAGCTATGTATGTAGACATACATGTACAGAGACCATGTGACTAATCCCATGATTGTGACATCACAGGTTCTATCAGCACATGAGCTATGTATGTGCAAATTTATTATGTGTCACTTATTGGACTCTCTACACAGGTGTCCAGCTGTCCCACAACCAGGTACAAACTGCCAGACTGAGTACTGCTGTATCCATAGCTATTGAGGTGGCAGGGGTTTGTGGGGGGTTGTAGTCCCCAATAATCCCTCATTCAGTGCACAGTGATGAAGGACCTGTGATGTCACAGTCATGTGATCAGGGGCGGAGCTTAAACCCTGGTGACTGATCAACATGACGGTGACATCACATGTAACTCAGTCAGTCAGTCACACATCACTCACAGACAGGTGGTCATTAGTATTTAGATTCAGGAGATACAATTCTTGGCCAATAACCATGTTAAGAGTATTACTGACTCACAGAGGAGGCATCAGCATAGTTTTAGGGAAACTACGCTATACGATCACTGCATTAGATAAAGCTGGCACATGACATCTTATCAGTAGCACGCAGTGGCCATGTCACAGTCTGCCATCAGATACGTGCAGTAGAAAATCAACATTTGGCAGTCATGGGTAAATTTGGTGACTTGAGTAACTGCAAGCAGATTGTTAGTGCCTGGAGATGTGGTGCCATTATTTCTGAAACAATCACATTTGTTGGCTGTTCCCAAACCACCTTGTCAAGAATGTACCCAGACTGGTTGTACCATGGCCATACATCTGACAGAAGATCACCAAGTGGTAGGGCCAAGGTGAGCATTGGGTGGCACATCTGATATCTCAGTAACGCCATGTCAGTGAGTCAACTAACCGAACAGTACAACAGTGGGGAATTTAGACATTTCCACAATGACCATACGGCGTACCTATCGAATGGGGTTCAACAGCCGAAGACCTACAAGGGTGCCCCTGCATCATTGCCAACAACGCCTCACAAGTGCCCAGGAATAATGTCAATGGACAGGGCTTTTGCAGCTGCCATGGGTCAAGTTGAGTATAGAAGGATGTTCGCCACCTTGTGGAATCTGTTCCGACGTCGAAGCAGTGCCCACTCAAAAAGCTGGACCAACTAATTACTGAGTAGGTTTCCCTAATGCAGTCATCATTCAGTATATTTAGTAGGCAGCATTTTAGAGCTTGTCTGACCTTGCACCAGCTTTTACCCAAACATCGATTACAAGCCCACCAGATATTATTAAACATACCTTTTTACCCCCAGGATCTTATAGTAGTCTTTTTTTTGCGACTGCTTGAGGAGCCTTTGTGCTTTTTCTAGACCTTCTCTTATCTGCTTATCATTGTCGCTGTTTTGCTGTGCCGTCTCATAATCCCGAACAGCTTTGGAAAAGAAAAAAAAGAAAAAAACCATACACGATGAACAACGGTAAGCACATTTAATACATCTCCCCATGTTATATCAGCAGCAGGATAGCACTGAAGCAACGGAGCAACTAAGGCAGTAGCAGTTCCAGCTGAGCGTGCGAAGCCTCACCTGCAGAACCCCTCCTGTTACAACAGATGTAGCTGATGTTCTGATCAAGTAGTAAGAGGCTCTGCCATAGCACACAGATCTAAGTCTATTAAATAAAGCATAGATTATTCACATTTCTCTCCCCGAGAAAGGGAGCCGACGTGTTCTTTGATATAAATCCTCAATGTGCCCCAGTATTTTGTTGTCTTCCTTGTGACATCTAAGCAACATCTATCTACTCAGTCGCCGAGTTCTATTTTAGGTCTACGACTCCAAGGTGTCTTAAGTAAGACAAAGTATTTGCATCAGATGATTTCCAAGCAGATGTTCCCTCTCAGCAAGTGTTACATTTGTCTTTTGTGCCGTTTCCCAGCAAGACAGCAGGAGGTGCCAACCAATTTATATTACTTAGACACTTGACAGCTCAGTGCAAATCTGTCCTGAAGTATGACATGAATACATGAATCTGCAAACATTGCGTCTGAAATCCCAGTAATAAAAAACAGTACGGCCAGTAAAAATAAAAAATAAAAAAAAACAAAAAAACTAGTTTTTTTGCAAGTGGAAGCTTTTTCTACATTCTGGAGCAACATCAACATGTATCAGTGTCAAACTTTAGCTTTCCTGGGAGGCTTCAGCAATACCTATAAATACATTTTATTCTCAAGCAACAAGTGGCTGATAAACTGCAAAAAGTAAAAAAATTGTATTCGCCATCAGGTGTAGATAAGCAGATGCTCTCGCTGACATTTACCACTTTGTCAAAACACTCAGCCTACCTGCTGCTGACAAGTTAATATACTGTCCAGTTACTTATAAACACGGCAGGAAGCCGCAGCTTCATTTGTACTTGGTAGAAGTAATGGAAGAATAAAAGAGCATAGTTATGTTACGTCTTCGGTCATGTCAGCACGGAGACCGAGGCGTTTAACAGTCATTTAGCACGCAAAGATTCTATTTCCACGGTCTGGAACATTCAAATGCTGTCTGACGGAACGGAAAAAAAGTCACTAAACTCCACTCATACAGGCAATACTATACCGGGAAAGAAGAAGTCAGTAGGAGATGGGCAGACCAGCATCTTAAGTATATACTGATCAGTCATACCATTGAAGAGGACCCATCATGGCCTCACGGCAGCGTGGTCGGCTGCACAGCTTTGGACTTGATCGTATTTTGCAGTGTTCATCATCATATCCTCTCTTTTGTTTATCCTCACCCAATACATCTGAATCGAAGGAGAGCCCTTCCAAGGGAAGGTATGAACAAAAAGGCTGCGATACAGTTAACAGGGGTGCAGTTGCAAAAAGTATGCAGCCAGCCCTGCAGACATGAGGGCATGACAGGTCCTCTTTAACAGCAAGTTCACACACAATGGCCATAGTAGGGTTGAATACCATGCCATCATAAAAGTTTTCCAATTGACTAATAGTCTCCAATTTTGCAGATAAAAGGCAGTTTTGCTCACAAAACTGTACAGTAATTATAAAACTGCACACATTGGCAGTAGAATCAAACAATGACAGTTTTCAGGCGTGCTGTGGTCGCTATGTGTAAACGCACCCTAAAACCACCGACAGGTGAAGTAAATAATTATTATCTCATTACAATGGTTCTTGCCAAAGGGTGGGATATATCAGGCAGCAAGTGAATAGTCAGTTCCTGATAAAGATGGGCAAATGTAAGAATCTGATCAACTTTTACAAGAGCCAAATTGTCATGGCTAGGTGCCTGCGCCAGAGATTCTCCACAATGGCAGCCTTGTGTGGTCTGTATGCAGTGGTTAGTACTGAAAGTGGTCCAAGGACAAACTGAGAACCAGCAACAGATGGATGTGGAGAGAAAAAGGCACAAATTGCAGAAAAAGTCAATACTCGCTATGATAGAAAGGCAGTCAGAATTCCCATTCAGATTCCTGTCCACCACCGAAAGAACCTACTTGGGCATGTGTGCATCAGAACACGACCATGAAGCAAAGGAAGAAGGAGATGGCCTGGGCGGATGAGTCACATGTCACATGTGAAAGAGATGGCACCAGGACCCACTATTGTTAGAAGACACGTGGACACTGTAAATGGTTTAAGGAATATTATTAACAAGGCATTGACTTGGCCTCCAAATTCCTCAGACCTAAACCAACACCTGTGGGATGTGCTGGAAAGGCAGGTCTTATCCATGGAGGTCCCACCTCACAACTTACAGACACCGTCAGAGGTCTTGCATACAGTCAGTAAAGATGATGAGAAAAGTTTTATTTTTTTCTTGGATAGAAGTTCCACTTATTAAAGCCTACATTTTTAGTTTGACCATAGATTGTCCGTAAAGCTGTGTACACTTCTATCTCCGTCAATCCCATAGACGGTAAGTGAATTAGCATTATGTATGGGTGACATAACTAGTTTCCCCACCCATCATAAAAGTCCTCTGAATGGAATAGTCAGACCCCTTGTGATCATACATGTATCACCTATCCTATGGATATGTAAAAAAAAAAAAATCTTGTTTGTGGTCCAACTTATTGTAACTTTCCGTACTTCTACTGACTGCCATTCACCGAAACTGTACAGCTTCTATGGAACTCTGCACTTTAAGGGTTTTCAAGATACTCAAAGCATTAATTATGGTACGTCGTCAAATCAGAACGTTCTGCAGTAGAAACTGTAAAAGTTTAGAAAAATAGTCAAAGTTTTCTAAAGGTAAGCCTTATACCAACGGGGAGGCATGAGGCTTATGCCATAAGTAGAGTGCAGGACCGTATTACTCCATTTATAAAACACCCCACTTTGTAATATTACAAGGCATTTGTCAGTATATTACCCACAGCTCGTCACTGGAGCTACAAAGGATCATATATTCTACCTGGGAACACAGGCAGATAGAACAGCATCTGGATCACAAATCAGATATCCAACCATACTGATCCCATTTATCTCGTCCCCAGATGCAGCTGCAAAAATAAAAATAAAAAAATCTTGTGATCACCTCTGTAATAATTCACAATTTGAGAGGTTATTTCTGTGAGAATAATCTGAAGGTGACATAAATCTTGTCTTATCCTGACTTACATGCCCATTTCTCAAGGCAGAGCGCGGCTGGCGAGTGCTAAACTAGGTGTCCCCATATAAACACCTTTTTGACTTGATTTAGTAATAGAGGAGATGACATATATATCAGCCGGAGCCGGTGTGAATCATTTATAAGGAACTTATTGTACTGGCCGATAACATTAATAAGCGCTGGCTCAGCATTTACCTGCTGATAGAACGAATATACACTTCACCATAGAGAAGCGGCATCCTTGTTTAGCAAACTTACCGGAGAAAATATTAGACATGGCTTGCATACAAGCAGAAGAAAAAGGCTGAAAGCCAAATAAAGATCCATTATGCACAAATACGATTTGGCATTATGCACACAAATCCCCATGAGTAAGCCAGTCACAATTTTCCTAACGAGAATCAATCAGCTTAAAATTCAAATGTCAATACGACATCTTTCAAATTAGCATATCTAGCAGGCTGAGAGATTTAACCTTCTCGTACTACATCACGGATCAGGTCTCTGGTGGCGGCGAGAATCAGTGCGGCACTTTCATACTACAGACATAGGTGAGAAGGCCTTGTGAAAGGGGGTTAACAACAGTGTATGGTGCACCCCTCTCCACGCGTACCCCTCATGTCCAACGCTGCATCAAGCAAACGGGGGCCTTTTACATAGGGCCAGCTTTTGTATTTCCACACAAGTTAATGCACTTCTAGCCTCAATCTGTAGAGTTGATTTTACACATGAGAATTTACAAGGCTGATCCTATAGATCAGGGGGCTGGCAGGACCTCACAATGCTGTGAGAAGACTTACAGATCGCACAGGCTGTTGTAACCCCCAGCGGTAAGCAATACTAGGAGGCATTTGGCAAGCACTCACCTTCCCTTGCTCCGTGGAATGAACATAGAAACTATGGCTTGCATATTACCATTTGCTATCCAAAAGTTAAAAAAACTTTACAATTCCTTTATGTAATACAAGTCCATGTTCAGGTCATTACAGATGCGGCTGTACCAAACTTTTTGTTTGCTTCTTTTAAACATTAAACTTGGTTTTACAATTTTTTTTTCTCCCACTAAAGACTGCATTGGTGATAGAATAATACACTGCAGTACTTCTGTATTGCGGTGAATTATAACCATCAGCATAACCAATCAATACGACCTCTGTCATCACATTAGAAAGAAAAAGTATGACCCCATTTAGACCCATAGATTGTCGTCCAATTTTCGTTAGAACAATTAAAAGGGAGCGATGGTTTTGCTTTTAAAGACGAACGTTTTAACCTATGAGTCGCTTGTTGAAAATGGCCGTAGAGGCCGGGCTTTTCAGTCGTTGTATTATCGTTGTGTAGTGTTTGCATTGAACGAAAAATAAACGATAATTGAGGAATAGTTTGGTTGAGCACCAGGTGGGCGTGTTAAAAACGAAGCTTTGTCCTCCCATCAGCCAATCACTGGGCATGTAGCCTGTTGAATGTACGCCCCGCCAAACGATTAAAAACTCCCCTCAAATCGCTGAACGACTGAACGATATTATTTTAACCAAACGAGAAGCAAACGGCCAAACGATGGATTTTAAGCGGACTGAAAGACAACGATGAGCGAATCGTTAATGAAAACTGCACGACGGGTGCAAGATAGACACAACGATGATCGCTAAGATTCGCTTTTGAGCGAATTTTGAGCAATAATAGTTGCATATAAATCAACCTTCTGTTGGGTTGAAAAATGGAGCCCCCGGTTTCTGTCACATACCACAGTCAACAGCAACAGTGGCATCTAAAGTGCTAAACTGCTAGGATTTATGTTATCTCCGACTGAAAGACTGTGTACATCGACAAGTCCCTGTGGCTGATCTCATGGGCACAGTGGAACTACCCTCAAGATCATTGTGACATCTCGATCACAGAGCGCAAAAAAAAAAGTCTTCACTTGTGACAGATACATACATACCATGTACTGTGAAGGAGCTCGTACATTATGATGTTTTTGGTAATGTCCTTATAAAGTTAGAGCCGCATCCAGGGTTCCAAATAGCACAGTACTCACATGGTTAAGTGCCCATCTTTATTGAAAAGTGCGCAAACTGCTTATCAAGATGGACTGCAATAAAGATGGGCACTTAACCATGTGAGTACTGTGCTATTTGGAAGCCTGGATGCGGCTCTAACTTTATAAGGACTTTGCAGATTATATGGTCTTGGATCCAGACCTATTCTTCTGAGCCTGCACCTGTTACCCAGCAATACACCTCCCCTCTCACTGAGCAGCATTTAAGTGCTGGTGCCATTACTTTTTGCCATATGATTTTGTTGGTAAGGTGCACTGGACGGAAATAAAAAAAATAAAATATAGAAAATAAGAAAAAGGTACCTTCTTCATACATTTCTTCTTGTATGTAAGCTTCTGCTCGGTCTTTTAGTGCATTCACATTGTTGGGATCTTTCTGGAGGAATTCTGTGCACTCCTTAATGGCTTCAGTAGGCTGTTGATTCTGGAATAAACCAGAATACAGTAAATCTTTTCAATTATTTATGTATGCTGCATTGAATGATTGCATATTGCATTCACAGAAGGCCCTTTAAAAGGGGTTGTCCAGCTGTAAACTATTGATGGTTTATCGTCAGAATAGATAATCGATACTAAATTGGTGGGAATGCATCACATGGAGCTTCCAACAATCAGCTGTTCCGTGGGCCAATGTGCTTGTACACAGAACCAATTCGTGCTGGAAGCAAACGGCTCCATTCCCACTGCAGTGACCAGGCTTGCTACATACTACAGGCCGAGCACCCATTGAGATGAATAGGAACTGGGCATGCAATACCAAGCCTGTCCACTGCAGTGAGAACAGAGCTGTCTGTTTACTGCAGAAATCAACTCAGTGCACCAGCTCATAGAACAGCTGAGCAGTGAGGATCTCCATCAATAGTAGATCGGCAGGAGTACGTTGTCAAACTACAGAGGATAGGCCAACCATAGTTTACAACTGGGCAACCATTTAATGGCTATTAAACGCAGAAAATGTGTAATAATAGAAGATACTGTGTGAAAAGATTGGGTTTAAAAAAAATAAATACATACATTTTGACACATTAGTAAGTGTATTTTTACTAATTTTACTACTTTTTGCTACATTCTGTTTTTGCCATGGACAGATGTTAACTCTCTATTGAGCTGCAGCCATGAAAAGCACTACAGAGTGTGCATTGTTCCATTTTAATGTGTCTTCTTAGTCCATGGCTCTTTTTATAGGTTTTTACCTTGGGTGTTTTTCCATAGACTTCTCTATAGGAGGAGGGGTGGAAAAAAAGCCAAACAATTTAGTGCTTTTTTACAAGCCCCAAAAACCTGCCATACAAAAGTATGTGTGAAAGAAGCTTAGGCATAATACTTTATTGATCAGCCATTATTGAACTCCTATAATTATGTTGTGGGCTAGAGGAAATACTCTATTACATATAATTAGCACAGTGCACGAGATGACTGATAAGACACCCAGACCCAGTGGCACACCACATTATGTCACTTACTCAATAGGACATTAGCATTACAACTTCAGCTGCTTGCAAAAGTGGATGTCAAGCAATACTACATACAATACAGGAAAAGCTGGCTCCTTAAATATATTTTATACATGATGAAATAATGAAGAATCCCCTTTAACGAGCTAGCTTCTCCTGTATGGTTTGCATCCTCGTAGAGCCGCTGACTCATGGCCAGCCACCTGAAGGGACTGTTCTGCATTCTGCTTCCATACGCTCCCAGGTTTGTGCTGTGTTGGAATACTTGCTCTCGTCAAGCAATACTGCAAGCAGTAACAACCTGCAGTCATGTCTCAGCGCTGCCCAAGAGTGAAGGGAGACAGAAGATTTAGCAAGATGGTAACTGTCAGCAGAAGAAAGTGACAGATATCATGCTGGTACATAAGAAGCAGATGTGTCAGGCAGAGGAACAGACGAGTAAGTGTAATTAAGATGATTTCTGCACCATTTCCTTGGTCATTAAAGAATGGGAAGTTACAACAAAAATGCCCATAATATATCCACAAGTGTACCATAGGGAACGGGCTTCTAACAATGCAATGCTGAAAAATACACACTTATCACAGCAACTTTTCAAACACCGGCTCCTGCAGGCATTTACCTAGAAGAGCGATAGGATGACTACAAAGTTACATTCTAGATAACCTGAGATACTGACATTTTCCCAGTTTTCACATACTGTCATCTCTGAAAAATGCCACTGCATGAGGCGGATCCTCTGATGACGACTAGCCGATTACTGGAACTTTAACTAGAGATTAAAGGGCCACTATGGAGAAAGTTCATCATTTGCCAGGTTGCAACTGCCATACAATGACTACTAGGGTTGATCACAAACTTACCAAAAACTATGGATGAAATAGCTGCTCTGGCCCCCTGTGACCACCATGTGACTGGTTGAATCCAACTGCGTCTGTTGTGTGGATAGGAAGTAACTTATTGACGATGATAGCATAAGTTAGTTTCATAGGAATTGGTAGAATGGGCAATTTCCGGTCTGCTGGGGGAATTCAGCTCAGCACAGACCACATGGGATCATAGGGAGTCAGTATTGCCATTTCATCACTACAGCGATCATAAGTATGGTTATGCCTCATAGTAGGCTATGTATGGCAACAGCACAATGGGAAGATGATAAAAAGTTCCCCGGGAGTGACCCTTTAAAAAAGTCTTGTTTATAGAAGGCGCAATCTTTAGTTACAAGAATTTCTTAACCTCAGTCACTGACTTCCATTAAAAATAAATAAATAAATAAATAAATAAATAAATAAATGGGACAAAATAGTGTTGCATGCAGAGCTATTCTGTCCTGTCAAATCTGGCAATATTTTGTGCCAATAGCATGGCTCCTGTACAATCACTAAACTTTGCCATCACTTACTTTTGAGTAACAGTGACACAAGCGTTCCTCCACCAGTGCAGCATAACTAGGGATATTTGGCTCAGTTTTCAAAACGGCTCCATATTTGCTGATGGCCTCTTCATACCTGTAATACAGAACACGTATGAACACCTACATTTTGCATCACTGCAAAACACGTTCAGCTACAATATTCCCTGGAGATCTGTACATTGGCAATGTGCTGAAAGGATCATCCAACTCCTGCTACACAGACAAATCCTGTCCTGTTCTTAGACACACAAAGGTTTGTATAGACGTAATCGTGTGTATAAGGAGTGACGATTAGATTACATTATAACAAAGTCAGACAGATTCATATATAGTAGACACAGCGCCATCTCCTATGGTGATCTATAAGAAGGTTTTCTGATCTTTCAGATGAAATCACATGTTGAAGTTTCTGTGCAATAGCTTTGATATAACAATGACGTCTCTTGATTGTTGTCTATATTCTAACACTACAAGGCATAACGCTGCAAACTCATTAACAGTAATGAGCACCGAATACAATTAGTACTGTAGACAACATAATATTCCATCTCTCTAAGCTAAGGAGTGGATAGTGAGAATAACCTAAGGAATGGCTTACATAACAATTCCTTGCAGGTGTTGTCCAGTTGTAAACTACTGATGGTCTACCCTTATAAAAAGCAATCAATAGTACATCAGCGGGGTCTGTCGCCAGTGATTCCCACCGATCAGCCGCTTGTGTACTGAGCCAACTTCTGCAGGAAGCATACAGCTCTGTTCCCACTGCAGTGGCCAAACTTAGAGGCAAAGTACCCATTGACGTGAATGGCCTGCAATACTAAATACCAAGCCTGGCCACTGCATTGGGAATGGAGTCTTCGGCTTCTGCTGATCAGCTTAGGCCCCGGCCGGTAGACCTCCACTGATCTACTACTGATGCAACCTATTGAGGACCTATTCTTTGAACAGTCATCAATAGTTTACAACTGGCAAGTCCTTTAATGGTCATATTTTTAGACTTTCTCCAGTTAGGAGCGCCAAGACAGACAGGAAGCTATACAAACAGCAGTCGCTATTTTAGTATAGTTTGTAGTCCACCAACTATAAGATGTTGCTTTTTGCTGGTCTCCTCTGCAGCCGTGTCCAATCTAAAAACATTCTGATAATTGCATGCATACTGCTATTTAAGCAATTCTCTCATAATTGCTTCACTAATATGTTACTGAAGTTTTTACTACTAGAGGTTGTACCAAGATCTAAAGTCAATCCCTATCCACAGAATAGGGAACAACATTATGATGATAGGGGGTTCCTACTACTGGAACCCCCACAGATCCTGAAAAAAGTGGTTCTGGATGGTCCCCGCAGGAATAAAGAGAAAGTCACGCATACACACTGCCACTTCATTCATTTCAATGTTAGGGCTGGAGATTGCAGAGCACGTCGAGACCTCCATTCTTGGGATCTGTGATGGACCCAACAGACGGACCCCCACCAGTCATAAAGTTACCCCACATTATGAAGATGGGGGATAAAATGTAGATCTTGGTACAACCCCTTTAAATGGTTTCATCTGCAGGTTTCCGGCATGATCGGATGTTTTTGTGTCACATGCAGATTGTGACATATTTCATGCCTTACAATGTAAAGGATGAAATCTGTACCAGAAATCCAAGATACGTAAAACATTCTACTGATCTAAAAATTTGCAGCAGGCTCAAAAATTAGAGCAAAATGTTCCCACTCCGTCCAAATAGGGTTAGTAGATTTTCCATACAAAAATGATCTGCAACAAATTGGCAGCATCTGAACATCTCCTTATTGTAACATTTAGGCCTAATGCCCACGGCCAGCGAGGAAATCTGTGGCATTTCACTACAGCTATTAGGTTCTACTGAACCTAATAGCTCAGTGTACACGCTGCAGAATTCTACAGCGTGAAATTACCCGCGGCATGTCCTATTGGCCGCGGGTATACGCACGGACGGCTTCCATTGTAGTCAATGAAAGCTGTCCGTCACGCTATACTTCTGCAGGCGAGTCATGTGCTGTACTGCAACTATACTGGAACTTCGCGCAGCGGATCCGTAGGCAAGTATGGGGTCTTTGGGGGGGGGGGGGGCCGTGACGGACTCCGCTGAGGTATTCTGCTTGCGGAGCCCGTCACGGCCGTGTGCATAAGGCCTTAGGGGAGTTTTATCCCCAATCTTAAACATTTACCTTCCCTCTTGGATCAGTTCTTCAGCAGTCTGAATCTGTTTGTTGAGTTTCTTCACTTGTTTATAATGTGCAAAACACTCCTTGTGATCAGGATCAAGTTTTAGACACTCCCGGATTTCACTGTAAATTAAAGATACGTTTCTATAAAATTGTCCCAGTATATCACAAAGCAGATGAACATATTAATATGAAAGTTACAATGTAATTCATGTGCACTGAAAACTAGCAAAAGTTCTTCATAGGCAGGAACTACTGATCTTTGGAGTGAACATTACTTTAAGACTATGTTCACACGGTTTATTTTGCAGCCTGCGTTCAAATTTTAAATCCATGTCCAGGGGCAAAAAAAACAAACAAAAAAAAAACACAAAACAAAACTTCTTGACATGGATTCCTCCTCTGAAAACCCACAAGTGGATTTTTTCCCCATTGCTTGGGCTAAATCCGCAGCTATAATAAATCAAAAATCCACTTGTTTTAAAATCTGTCAAAAATCCATCGCAAAGTGGATTTTTACTGAAATCTCTGTTGGAAAAAAATCCAACACAGATTAACCCTTTCGAATCCGATTTTGGATTCAGGGTTTCCAAAAAGGCTTCCTCTTTTTGCTGTTATACAACAGTGCCATCTGCTGGCTGAAGCCAGTGTGTGTGCGCCAGAGAGGCTCCGACAGTGGAGTGGCGGGCAATAGATTGTAAGAATACCCTGTCGGACGTCTTCTGACATTGCAGCTGTACAAGATTCAATCAGAATGTAGGTAGACGTCAGACAGTGGATTGGAAAGGGTTAATGCTGTGTGAATATACCCCAGTACACAGATCAATAACCCAGACTAATCACTTTATAAGCAAAGGACAGACCCACCTGAGTGACATCTCGTGGTCCCCCAAATTATAGTATATGCGGCTGACTTTGTAGAAGGCGGCTGTGTTATCGCTCTTTAGTTTGCAGGCAGCTTTCAGGTCACTGATGGCTTTCCCAGGCTCTCCTTGATTGATGTAGCATTCTGCCCGCAGCTCTCGACTCTCCCCATCCCACACACACGTCTGAAAAGACAGAAAAAATGTACATTATTGGCCTATGCGGAGTGTGGGTAAGGGCTGCGCATACATCTACAACAAGGTTCAGCACATTACTGAAGGATCAACAGACTACAGCCTCCGCAAGCAGTTACTGTAATTTCGAGGAATCAATAAGAGATGCAATCGGGAAAAGTACCTTGAGAAAACATTGAGGCATAAACAAAAACAACTATTGTAAAGAGTTTCTCCATTTCAGCGCATAAAACACTTAAGGCCTATTAGCTAAATAGAAGCAGTTAAATGCTGTTCACATTTCCTCTGGTGACCCACAGTAGCTGACGCTTTGTAATCAGGATGAGACTAGAATATAGGGAAGAATATACACATTATTATTAGACACAGTAATATCTATGCGTGGCTGCACACATGTTGTATCCGTGTCAGCGTGAAGAGGGGTGGCACATAATACAGCAACAGTACTAAGGGTGCAATGTGTAGCCATGTCCTAATATATAGGGGGCCCAGACAAGTACTAAGGGTGCCCTGTGTAGCCATGTCTGGGCCCCCTATATATTAGGACAAGTACTAAGGGTGCACTGTGTAGTCATGTCTGGGTCCCCTATATATTAGGACAAGTACTAAGGGTGCACTGTGTAGCCATGTCTGGGTCCCCTATATATTAGGACAAGTACTAAGGGTGCACTGCATAGTAAGGTTGGGACATCGAAAACCAATATATCGAAATATGGATATATGGCTAATGCTTTGGGGATACTTTTCACCGATATTGTTCTGTCCGATATATCAGTAACATCGATAGTTGAAGGCAATATAATATCGATTTTTGTAAAGAAAAGACGTGTCTTGTGGTCCGGTGACCAGATGTTCTTTCTTTACATTCTGCCCTTTCCTTTGTGTTGTACAGGATGTAGTTTTGCTCGCGGCACTAATGAACTTATAAACAAGTTCTAGAAACTTTTGTAAAGTGTGAGGTGACTCTTTGTCACAAATAAGGTTTGCTCCAGGCAAAACGACTCTCAGAAACAGTGGGGTCTTCGGCCCGTCCTCCACATGCGTTTGTTCATGGCGTTAGACGCAGGTTTGAACGCTTGCGTCTAACGCGATGGCTGTGGGCAGTGCTTTCTAAATAAAAGCATTTCCACATGCAGATGGAGGGCTGCGCTGAACGCACGAAGGTCACGTCCAGAAAAGAAGACGCGACATGTCGTACGTTCAGCGTCTAACGTGAACGCAATGTGCATAGAAGAGATAGGAGACCCATCTAACGCAATTACTATTGTGTTCGGGGGACTGCGTTCGCGTTACCAGGCCCTGCATAGTTTACAAGTTGCCATGGAGACCGCTGGTCCCTCAGCGGCAACTTGAAATAATGCAGGGCACGCAGCCCCACAAACACACACACAGATCGTGCTCACATCCCGTCAGGTCCGGCGGCCATCTTCTGGCTGCCTTGTAGCTGGCAGGACCTTGTTTCAGTGCGTTTACCTCCAATCATCTTTCTGCACTCCCGGTCAGGTCTGCTGGAAGGAGCATTGTGAAGGGAGAGCATGCTGGCAAATTAATATTTCGTGGCTCATTAGATAACGATTATTGGGGCCAATGATAAAAAAAACCTCTTTTTATATACCTCATTTTATTATAGGTTTCATCTGTAATTCTTTATTTTCATTTGTGACTTTAATATATTTTCATGTTATTAATAGTTAGAAGTTAATAATAAAGTCAACAGTTTAAAGTTTTGAAAGAAAACTATAAAATTTTCTTTGGTTGATTGTTGCTTTATTAACCCTAGACCAGTTTTATTTTTATATAGCATTTAAAAAAGTCGATATATTGAAATTGATAGTTTTCCACTGATATTTTACAATAATCGATAGTATCGACTATCGCTGAGCAAACTATCGACTACCAATATTTTTGTGTCAATGTCCCAACCCTACTGCGTAGCCATGTCTGGGTCCCCTATTTATTAGGACAGGTTTGCCACCCTAGAAAGGAGTATATGAGTTAGAGTCATTGTATATGCATGTAGCTCTCTCCATTGTAGTGAATAGGATTTATGAAATGCCAGATTATTACCTTGACATCCATCATCTACAATGGAGAAACCCACATGCATTGTCTCCTCCCTCACTGGAGTGCCGATTGGGGCAAGGCGACCCCCATTCTCCCAATAGGTTGGAGTCCTGGACTGGAAGTGGAACTTACTTCAATTTATTATGGCACATACTATAAATGTCTCAGATGGGAATATCCTTGTGGCCCTTGCAAGTGGTTCAATATGGCAATGTGGCCCTCAGACCAAAAAGAGTTGTGCACTGTATTAAAATATACATTTGCGCCTAAAACACCCAAACAAGACAATGCAAAGATAGATTGCAGTGTACAAAGTTCATATGTACCATAATCAACAGGAGCCTGTGTTCCCAAAAGTAAGAGAATAGGACTAAAAACTGGCAGCGGAGAAGGCCCAACACTCCAGGTTAAAGCAAATAGGAGGTGACCAAAGGTTTAGGAAACTTATCCTTTTATTTAATAAAGTACGTGATCAGCTTATGAAAACGCGTTTCGGGGATAAACCCCTTCGTCAGTTCAGCTGGTGTGTAAAACATACAAGCAATTGGTGGGTCCCAAAAGGGTTAATGATTAGATCTGCTTGCCTATGGGGTGCGGGTCAGCCAGGGCAGGAGCAGTTCCCAAAAAACACTGGAAGGAAAGGCTGTGCAATATTTGGCTGTTGTGCACAAATGTTAAAAATACAATTGCCACCAGATACTGCGCTACCAGTATCTACATTCTTGAGAGAACACAGCATACAGTGTATAAAAAAAAGAAAGAAAAAAAAGAAAGAAAACTTCATTTTATTCACATAAACGCCTTCAGGCAACTTTGCATCAAACAGTTATCATAGGCAAAGAATTCCATGGTAATCCAAATTTGTAACTAAATCACATACTCAAGTGGACCCCTTATGCAAACAAGATGCGCGGTGTTCATACAAACTATACATCTACGTTTACAAGTGCGTGTCAGAGAAAAGCAAAAATCACAGAAAGGAGTCATCCAATTTTTGCATGCAAATTAAATTGGGAAATATACACAAACTGTAGCCTTGTACATCTCTAAATCTAATGCAATGGGTGTCAAATTATGTGGATGCAATATCCAAAATCTCCGCCGATTACATCACTGCTCAAATGATTTTCATGAGTGTGAAAAAAAAACAAAAAAAAAAAAACATATTGTTCCAATAATTAAAGAAAAAAAAAAGTTATATAAATAGATTTATATTACACATACATACAAAACTTGCCTTTACACATGACCGCGGTCTAAGGCCTCATGTTCATGGCAAAATAACATTTAAAATCTGCAGTGTTTCTCCCGCATGCGTGATCCGCCCCCCATAGGGATGCATTGGACACCCGCAGGTAATTAAATACCTGCGGGTGTCATTTTCCCTTGAGGCGCGGATTGCGTGTGCGGGAAAACACCCGCAGCATGCACCATTTTGGCACGGGGCTCCCGCAGGCTTCTATTGAAGCCTATGGAAGCCGTCCGGATCCACGGCACACCTGCAGCTGAATTTTTGCTCTCCGGCGCGGGAGAACAGGAGTTAAAAAAAAAATATTTTTTTTTAAAAATAGTGTGCATGGCGCGTGCATGCGGCACGCTGCCCGCGTGCCGAGCACATCCGCCGGGCCGAAGAAAGAAGATCCGGCCGCGACGGAGGGAAGATCCAGTGTCCGGACAGGTGAGTAATTCTTTTTAGGCCTCATGTCCGCAGGAAAGGAGGGACCCGCTGCGGGATTCTACATGAAAAATCCATGGCGGGCCCGATTTTCCCCCGTGGACATGAGGCCTAATTCTCTTGTTCCCACAGAAAATAAATAATAAAACATGCAGCAATTGTTCAATCTTCCACTATCTGTGCAAGTGGAAAAAAAAATGGCTTGTGTAAATGAACAGGTTATTTTCCTGTGTGGGTTCCATCCATATTGCAAGACGCAACTTGCGTGGGAAAAATGGTTTGTGTGAATGCACCCTTAGACATTCTTCTCTAGAGAAGAGAGCTGGCAGCGGAAACGGCGATACAATTGGCATGCCGCGGATTTGAATTCCACTCAGCATGTCAGTTTCAGTGTGGCTTGGCCGCAGCATGTGGAAGAGATTTTCGCATATCTTGTCCACTTTGCAGGTGGAATTTCCGTGCAGACTTTCCGAAAGGGAAATTCTGCGGGAATTGCGCCCCGTGTGAACCCAGCCTTATAGTAAATATTGGGTATGGACAGGATTGGGGCAGTGTATAGAGTGTAATCTTTCTAGAGTTGTGTATGAGGTGCGAGTGCCTGTGTGGTTCATTGGACTTCAAAATCTAGATGCTGGTAGACTACTGGGTCATGGAGTCAGTCAAAATTTTGCAAAGAGGAAAACTTAGGAGGGCAAGTGCTCAAGACATAAATATGTGACAAGGTGCTAGTATACTATCTGATTGATTGGGGCGGTTGATAACAAATAAAACTCTATGTTAGAGGGGCGGAGCTTACCGATGCCGGAGTGAGTCGTGTTCCTGCCGGGCTCCCGCAGCACCTGCCGACAACCTCAGCTACCGTGACCCAGGCGGCGCGCGGAGACTCCAGACGGCACTATGGGGAAGAGGAGAACCACGGGGAAGGCGCAGGAGGCGGCGGCGGACGAGCCGCAGAGAATAGAGCGCTTCTTCAGCGGCCGCGGGCCGCCGGCTCCTAACTCCAAAATGGCGCCGGACCACGTGCGCTCCAAGCCCCTGCAGCCCAGCGGAGCAGCGGAGAGACAAGCGGAACGGAGGAGACGGGAGTGCTGGCACCACTAGCACCACCAGGGACAGCTAAGTACCAGGGAATCCCGGGAGCGGGCTCTGGGACTGACGGGGGTGACGATAGAGCTCCCCTGGGAAATGCTGATAGAACCGAGGGGGACCCTGAGCACCCATCCCAACGTAACAAGGCACCACAGGAGGCAGACAATGAGCCTCCTGAAGGACACACATGCTCCCAAGATAAGGGAATGCATGCAGCCCACACACTTAATGAAAGTCCTGATTACACCAGAGGCCCTGCTCAGCCACAGTCTCAAACAGAGTGTTATAGCCAGCCACAAAGCCGCAGGGGGGGCACAGGTGTAAAGCAGCCACTACAGCACCTAAGCACTTCAGCGGACACTCACGCTTTGCCAAGTGGGAGTGGTAGTCGCCCACAACAAACACACAGGAGCAGTGCCACGACAAGTAAAAATACACCAGCTCGCCCGACTTCCCCATACGATTCCTCTACTGATGATGATGATTGGAATTGGAAGGAGCATTTGAGATCTCTCCCGACAAAAAGGGACTTCCAGAGGCTGGAGGCCTCACACAAAGAGGCGCTTTCCCTTTTACACCAAGAGCTTAAGCATGTGGGGAACCGCGTAAACGCGGTGGAAGAGACCCAGGAAAAAGTCCTTTCTACGCTAGAAACTCACAGCCAAGTAATTAATGCGCAAGCCCTGCAAATGGCAGATATATTGGCACATATTGATGATCTCGAGAACCGCCATAGGCGTAACAACCTACGGCTGAGGGGCTTATCCGAGGAGGTGACACCCTCCCAACTGGAGGACTGGGCCCGCAATTTCTTCAGCTCATTATTAAATCGTAGCCCTGATCAGCCAGTTGTAATTGACCGCATACACAGGACTCTAGGCCCCAAACCGGACGACCCCAATAGGCCGCGAGACGTTGTATGCCGCATTCACTATTTCAAAGAAAAAGAAGCCATCATGCAATGCGCCCGCGATAGAAGGGAAGCCCTAACCCACAACAGTGCCCCTATTGCAATCTACTCAGACCTAGCGAGACGCACCCTGCAACTTCGCAGAGCCGTGCGTCCCTTGCTAGATGCCCTAAAAGCTAACAAAATCCTGTACCGGTGGGGATACCCATTTCAGCTCACGGCCTCCAGGAATGGCAAAACAGGAACTTTTAGATCCCCAGCTGACCTCCCCAAATTTCTAGGTACCCTGGAACTCCCAATGGTGGCATTGCCGGATTGGCCCCACCTACCATCGCTGCCCATTTCTGGACCCAGGGACACCTGGCACGAGGTGGGTTCCCGAGGCCCTGGAGCCAGAAACCGCACCAGCAGACCACAACGCTGAGTGTATTGTATCCAAGGAAGCTGAACTCTTGCGACCCGCTGTGAGCGGTCGGGTCCTGCTTTGCAGCGCCGTCTGGACACGCCTACAGCGCAGAATATGCACGGTCATCGACCAGTAGATTGTAGCATTTATTGAATGCCTGATGACCGGTTACATACATTGCGATGTTACTACTGTTATTATATTCTATTGTTATCAAAGTTGTCTGAGAATGCGAACTTTACGTCTGAATGAAAGGTTGGTCGGCGGGGGTGGCGGGAGGCCTGGCCCATTTGGGTATCGGTAACTTCCCCTCCCCACTGGGTTGACGTTACAACAGTGACGTCTATAGCTGACCGAAGGTTGGCTTCCCGCTAGTCAGATTGGGAACGTCTGTCCCAGTCGACAGAATGTTTTTTTTCTGTCACCTCATTTTGTATTTTCCCAACCCTCCCCCTCTGATACTCTCTTCTCTGTTTTTTCCCTGCCCTTCACTTTGGTCTAGCTTTCCATGGACAACACTGGCGCCACTCTTAACAGTCAATACACCATCATGACGAACCTATCCTTTTGCACATATAACGTCAGAGGTATGAACGCCCCGGCCAAGAGAGAGGCCAAATTCTGGCCCACATGAATAAAAAAAAGATCATGATAGCCATGCTACAGGAGACCCATTATAGAAAAGATCACACCCCTAAGAGTAACAATAAATACTACACGAGCTGGTACCACAGCACACATCCAGATAAGAAAATCTGCGGAACATCCATCGCAATCCATAAGAACCTACCCCACAGAGTCCTTTCTTCCAGAGTGGATGCTGAAGGCAGATACATCTTTCTGAGACTTGACCTAGGAAGCCGTTTAATAACGGTGGCTAATGTCTATTTTCCCAACACAGGTCAGATCTCCTACGGATGTCGGGTGCTGGGGGAACTGGATCAATTCGCAGCGGGTTCATACATAGTACTGGGCGGCGACTTCAATCTCGTCTGGGACCCGGCCCTGGATACATCTGCGGGTAAGTCCAGTCTCTCCCTGGTAGCCCTGCGTAGGTTGCGGAGACGATTATCTGAGCTTAAGCTCGTTGATCTTTGGAGAACGCTCCACCCAGAGATCAGGGACTTTAGCCATCACTCCATCGCCCATAATAGTTATGGACGCTTGGATTATCTATTTGTTTCCCACGGTCTTCTGGACTGGAACCCCAGGTGCTCTATAGGCAATTTCATCTGGTCGGACCACGCGCCTGCCTATGGGGCCCTATTGGGGAGGGGGGGGGGGGGGAAGGAAGGGGGGACGATAAGGGGACTAAACACTTGGAGATTAAATGATATCCTCCTGGCGGACCCTTGCTGCCTACAGGAGGTTAGGCAAACAATTGAATCTTTTATAGAAACCCATAAAATGGATACAACTTCCCCAACCATCCAGTGGGAAGCTTTGAAATGTGTCCTGAGGGGAGTTTTTATCTCCCACGGGACAAGGCTTAAGAGAGATAGGGTAGCCAAACTGGCGAACTTGATATCCCAGCTGGAAAAAGTAGAACAGGCCAACAAGTCTAACGCCTCACCATCTTTAAAAGCGGAGATATCAAGGCTACGCCAACAAATTCTGGGAATTATGGATCAGACCCATTTACATCTGAGAGATAGAGTGAAAGGGGGATACTACGAGTTTAGCAACAAATGCAGTTCTTGGCTGGCTAAAGCGCTAAACCCACGGGAGAGTCAGGCACACATTTTCGCAATGAACACGGCAAACAAGGGAAGGGTCCACGCAACAAGCGACATCCTGGAATGCTTTAGGGAATACTACGGCGAGTTATATAACATAGAGGAGACAGCTGAAACAACCACGATAGACCGCTATTTGCAAAAACACGCGCCGCCAATAATCCCAGTAGAAAGCCAAGAACTACTAGAGGAAGACATGCTGGATCAAGAAATACTCGCAGAAATCCAAAATCTGAAAATAGGGAAGAGCCCGGGCCGGATGGCTTCACACCCAGGTTTTACAAGGCATGTGGGGATTTGGTAGTCCCACTCCTGGGCAGGGCCTTTAACGCAGTTTCTGAAAGATGCCCCTTCCCGTACCAAGCCTTGCAAGCGATCATTACAGTTATCCCAAAACCAGGTAAAGATCCCATGTCCTGCGGTAACTACCGCCCAATCTCTTTATTAAATGTTGACACCAAAATATTCGCCAAAACGATAGCCGCGCGTCTGCGTCCTATTGTCCCTAGGCTAGTTCATAGAGATCAGGTGGGATTCGTGGCAGGACGAGAAGCTAGGGATAACACGATACGGACCCTATCACTGTTGGGGAGAGCACGAGAGGAAAATATCCCACTCTGCCTCCTCTCGGTAGACGCCGAAAAAGCTTTCGATCGCGTAAATTGGAGGTTCCTGGAAGCCACGTTAAGGAAGGTCGGGCTTGGCAATAGGATGATTAGATGGGTAATGGCCCTCTACAATAACCCCACAGCACAAATACGCGTCAACGGGAAGCTCTCCAACCCAATTAATATAAAGAACGGAACGCGACAGGGCTGTCCGCTGTCCCCGACATTATACGCCCTGGTTATGGAATCGCTGGCGAACGCCCTGAGGGAGAATAAGGAAATACAAGGCTACAAAACAGTCAAGCAAGAGCATAAAGTAGCCTTGTTTGCTGATGATCTATTAGTATACATCACCAATCCTAGCCGGGCATTACCCGCCATCCTCCAGGAGTTTGATAGATACAGCCAGGTCAGCAATTTTAAGATTAATCTAAAAAAATCAGACATACTAAACATTACAATCCCGACGTCGGAAACCACGCGTCTTAAATGTTTGTTCCCCCTGAGTTGGCGAGAAGACAGTATTAAATACCTGGGAGTGACACTCTCTACGGACCCCGGAAAAATCTACGACCTAAATTATGAACCCATATACTCTGCTATGATAAAAGACTTCGAGAGATGGAGACCGAAGACGCTCTCATGGTTTGGCAGGATTAGCGCCATTAAAATGAACTCCCTCCCTAAACTCTTGTACTTATACCAAACGCTACCCATTCAAGTTCCACGGAACTTCTTTGTAAAACTACAAAAGGCTGTGACGCACTTCGTATGGGGGGGAACTAAACCACGCCTAAGCCGCAGACTACTGACCCAACCAAAGAAGAGAGGAGGAGCAGGACTACCGGACTTACTCCTCTATTATAGAGCCGCTATCTGCAAGACTGTTCTGGACTTGGTGCGGGAGGGGACAACTAAAAGATGGGTTGAACTGGAACAAGAGGTAGCGGGGGGTAGGACCCGAGGACTCTTCTGGCTACGGGACGGGCTAGGAAGGAGGGGCATCAGAGTCTCTCCTTTTATAAGCGCCCTACTGAAAACGTGGGATGGCTTTGCGCTGCGGCATGGCCTGGTGAGGGTCCCTGGACCCTGGACACCGCTGAAGGGGAACCCGGGTTTCCCCCAGGGGGACGCAGGACTGCCTCTACTAAACGGGCTGGGTACCGAGTTACCCAGGGTTAAAGACGTGGTGAGCGGAGAGGGTCTCCTGCCATTGGACGCTCTCCTGGGGGGTGCAGGACAGGTGACAGGCGCGTGGTTCCAACACTACCAGATTGGCCATTATGTACGAGCACTGGGCCCGATCACAGAACTGACAGCTCCCGACACGCCCTTTGAAAAGATGTGCGGGGGGACTCGGAGGACAGGGGGTGAGATCTCCGCGGCCTATGGCTTGTTGGTGGCCGGGGAGGGACTGGACCCTGGAGGTAGCTTTAAAAGGGCATGGGAAAAAGAGCTGGGAAGGGAAGTGGCCGAGGAGGAATGGGCCAAGGCTATTTGTCTGACCCACAAGATGACAATCTCGAGCAGCCACCAGGAACTCAATTACAAGCTATTAACGAGATGGTATCGTAGCCCTGTGCGTCTAGCCAGATACTATCCCGGGGTGTCTGACCTGTGTTGGAGGTGCCAGAGAGAGGTTGGCACTCTCTCACATATATGGTGGTCCTGCCCGCCGGTCAGGGCACTCTGGAAGGAAATTGAAACCCTACATAACGTCCTGAACAGGGACTCGCTGGTGCTGTCACCTGAGATGGCTCTCCTGTCGATCCTTCCGGGATCAATAAGAGTAAGCAGGAATAGCTCCCTAAGATTTTACCTCTTGGCTATGAGAATAGTGATACCGAGGTTATGGAGATCCCAAGAACCTCCCACAAGGGTGAACTGGGTGACCGCCTTGGACGAAATAGGCCGTATGGAAGAGTTGAGAGCGCAAGACACCGAGAAATATGCTGCATACCACGTCACATGGGAGCCCTGGTTAACATTCCGCAGCACCCCGGGGTTTGGACAATGGCTAGTGAGTGGAGTTGTGCCTAACTAACCCCATGCTTTAAGTGCAGAGCCATGGAACGGGGACCAACCCCCCCCCCCCCCCCTTCTCTCTCCCCTACCCTCTACTTTCTCCTTACCTCACCTCTATCCAGCTAAGTTCTCCTACTCCCCCTCCCCCCCCCTTTTTTTTTTTCTTTCTTCTTTCTTTTCACTACTTAAATCTTACAATGTTATAAGAGCTACAAATTATAGCACCATTCATAGTTTATATTAAGCGTTTATCTATAGTAATTGATGGGGATGGGTGGGCGGGAGGGTTTTACGGGTTAAATGTTTTATTTTAAGCAAGCTTATTAGCAAGGGTTATGTCATGATACAGCAAACAGCCATAAGGGATAGGCCTGGCGGTTCCTTCAGGCCTAAGTAAGGAGGTAACTGCGACTTTGTTAAACATGAAAAAGTATTGCATAACGTTTGTACTGGAAAATTTCAATAAAATATATTTTGAAATAAAACTCTATGTTATCTTCCAGAGGGGTAGCCTGTCTGTTCATGTACAACTAGAGGAGGATCTAATTTGTGTTTCACCTTCCTACAGTGGTCAGCTCCCCTGCAGCCCCCTCTTCCTCCACTGAAGAAGCACAACAAAACCAAGCTCTCAGCTCCACAGGCAATCTAGCCCGAGTTATAGGCTGAAGTTAAACAGTCGGACTTGAGAACTGCAGTGGGAGCATCTCATTTGTCAGGCTATACTGCGATTACAGGTTCTTGGGCTTTAAAAACCATGACAAAAAACAAAGCTGCATGTGTAATACAAGGATACCATACATCCTTGGCTACTAAAGTGTCACTCTAAGGAGGTTCGGGATACGTCCATGGCAGGAAAAGGGTTTATACATATGAATCGAACACCTATATATAAATATTACAGTAACTACAATTGATGGCCACCTACCTCTAAGACAATGCTTAGCAAGCTTTCTGCGGTCGTGTAATCTTCTTTGTCGTAAGCTGCAATTCCTTGCAAACGCATGCGTTGGATTTCATCCGACTTTGCCAGTTGCAAGGTAGCTTCTTTCTCCTCTTGATCGCTTGGGTTAGACTTCAACTTTAGGAACACGAGAAGATCAAAATTAGAAAAATAATTCTAGACTAGCTCAAATAAGTCACAGACAAAAAAAATCCCAACATATAAAAGACGAGGCGTATTGGCAAAGATTCACTTTTTTAAAAGCCACAACAAATTCTGAAGTGCCCTGGGACTCCTGTACATGTGGATATGGTGGCGAGATATGATAGCAGGAGAGTGAACAGTGATGGATGATCAAGTCAGGCCGCAGGACTCCTAGTAACGAATGCCATTCATGACCATATCCTGAGAAGGAGGGCTCATCCTAGTATGTAAAAGGCAAAGTGTCGACGTCTGATCACATTTTTCCATGTGGATTCCACCTCAAAATCAGTGACAATTTGCCCTTGAATTTACTATGGATTCATATACAGACTGCGCCTTTAATGGGACAAATGAGTGCAGATTTTACGACATCGATTTCACATCAAGAAGCGACATATCAACACCTTGCTGTATAGTGCTGCCCATGGTTAGGACAGCAAACAATATTCAATTCAAAGTTATCTTGGTCCTGTAGATGGTCAGCAGCCAATCAATAGCAGTAGAGCTATTGTGGACTATCAGTACCACCTGCACCCCTTCCCCTTTTAAAAACGGGGCACACACAGAAAACGGACTTAGGGGAAAAGGCATCGTAGTAATCCAAGAGTCAAGGGAGATACAACTACAGCAGCTTACCATAGCAACTTTTTCAGGATTGCTTTAATACATTTGAGACATACCAGCTGTTCCTATCCATACCGCCAGTCCACCATTAGGGCTACCGGTTTCAATGTATTATTCTAGGTCTTTGTGCTTCATATTTCTCTTTGGAGTTAGTCCAATTATTTAGGTGCTACTCCACTGATCAGACAGTTTTATTATGGTCTGGTGTTAGGGTGATATTTACTCGTGATTAATCTAGCCCCTGTTGATAAAGTGCATTTTTACTGGTGAAACGGGTTGAGATTTTCTTTCAATGTTGTTTGGGTTCAATTTGACACTTATCATTGGTATCAGTAGATCATTCAAATGATAGTAGTGGCGCATATTTAGAATTTGAGTTGAGTGGGATATTTATCATTAGAGAAGGCTTATCAGCTTATCTCCTTACAATAGGGTTTACTTAAGCGTCGGGCAAATGATGCTCGACACTAGTCCCTGTGTATACTCGCTCCCATGCTGTTACACAGCAGCGAGTGTCGCTGACAGCGCGGCCAGCAGGAAGGCTGGGGGAGAGTTCTCTCCCAGCTCCTCTCTATTCACTGTAAGCAGCGGTCGTTCAGTACTGAATGGCTGCTGTTTACACTGAATGGCTTGTCGTTCAGTTTTCAAGCATGCTGAAACTGAAACTGAATGACTGAACAACTCTCACACAGTCAATCAGTCTCTGCATGCATTTGCATGGGACGATTATCGTCCAAACTCCAGCGGAGCACAGTGTTTTGAGCAACTACTAACAATAATCATCCCGTGTATAAAGGCCTTTAGACAAGAATATGCATTTTGAGGGTGGTCACTCAGTATCAGTAGTGACTTCATCTAGGGATGGTATTTAGGGACAACATTATCATCCTTCATTTTAGGAGTATTTGCCAATAGCAAATTTTCTCTGTTTGATGGCCCTGGGGCCTTGTACTTGACCAGTTAACCTACATTAATTGTGTTTTTTTGGCTGTTTTTGGTCAGTGCTGTCCCTTATGGGTCCTCTGACCATTAGCAGATGATCTGGGACTGTTTCAGCTAGTAACCTGGACCATTTGTGTATTTTGTTCATCTTCTACGTCCTATCAGCCCATTTTATATCTTTTATTTAATAAATGCAGTTTTAGGGGTGTCCCCTGTGATTGAGCCAATACAGAAATTCGTGCCCATAGGCTGGCTGTACATCTCCCCATGCACAAGGGAGATGTACAGCCAATCACAGAGCATTTTTAGATTTGCAAAAACAAAAAAACAGCATTTTCATTTTTCAGTGCAAAAGTGTTTCTATCCTGATACCCCCTCTGGTCAGGAGTTTGCCAGAAACAGGCACACTGTACAGCAGCCTGAAATATAGAAGAAGTGAACATAAGTCTATGCCGGCTTATAGGTGCAGAACTCACATTCTAGAACATGGACGGCCAGAGATGTGCCAAATTTAAGAGAAGTGCACCTCTTAAACTTAGTGCATTATCAGTCCAAGTAAATCTCCCTGAGAAATCTAGTAGTAGTAGTCTCATATCCAGCTTTAATCCTCTTGAAGCCCAAACAATCAGGACACATGCACACGGGCGGAATCTGACCCTGGCGGCAGCAGCGGCGTCCATACGTACCCGCTTTCTTTTTCTTCTTTCTGTACTGCGGATGGTCCGCATGGTTCGCCTGACTTTTTTTTTAACTCCTGCTTTTCCTGTGCAATCCGCAATGTCAATAGTATGCTGCAATTTTTCACCTGCGAGTGGAAACCGCAATTGGTTTCCGCTTGTGCGCATGAAGAATCCCATTTGCACTGCATTCTATGGGCGATATTTGCTGCGGAATCCAGATGCCGGCTCCGGATTCTGCAATTCAAATCCGCCCTGTGCATTCACCCTCAACCAGAAATTTGGCAAGTGGGATTAGTTTGATACATAACGGAATGAAGAAAGCTGTGGCGCCAATCAATCACCGCAGGATGTTCACAAGTGGGTTTTTTTTCCCACCCTTCAAAAAAATGACAGAAAAATATTTTTTCAGTCATTATCTCACTGTAGTTAAGAATAACGAGCAGCAGTATATTCAGCATTACACGGAGGATAGCGTATAGTGGCAGATACAAGTCACCTACGGGAAGGTTTACATGTACCAGTTTGAGTATGCATTTGCTTGCCATTCAAGCGAATGAAAACACGTACTTTATCACAGTACAGAACATCTCGGTTTTGCTGAGTTATAATGCTGTTATTTCAAGCAAGCTGGATGACAAACATGATGACCACCTTTACAGCAGTCACCTAGAAGTTTTCCAGGCAGAAAACTTTGTTCTTTAGAAGTTTTGGAGAAGTCGTGAGGAATCTGTAATAGCAGTCATATTACCTGTCACCCGGCATTGCCAGCAACAGACAAGTAGTAAGACACAGCTTTAAAAGCTCTAGCCAGGAGATTCACTGACATCATTCCGGTCTCATACTTTCATTAGCAACTTCCTACATGTCACAAGTCATAATTCAATTATTTATAAAACTAAGCCCAAACTACTGTGCTATGTAATAACTTTTCAAAAAAGTTTGAGTTGAAAATACTTTCTAGTGCAAAGTTCAAGCTCTTTCCGGCACCTCGTACCTTCCATGCTAATAAATAAAACAGCCTTACAAAAGGAAAAAAATATGATAAAAAAGGGTGGATTGTACATCCCAGCACAATGAATGACATTGAACTGGAAAAGGACATGCAAGGAATTATTGGCACCACGGAGACTACCCTGTACTAAACTTCAAAGCACGAAGAAACCTTTTGCCACGAGCGGCTTAGATGTGATGGCTCGGTAAAGAAGAACCCGTTATGCTGATGATGCTTCATAACCCAAATGCCACTCAAAGCCAACTTGAAAGAGAATAATCAAAATATTATTGATGTTCAAAACACAACAAAAAGGAAAAAGATGGACTGTAAGATATGAAAAAATAAATAAATAAATAAATGATGCGTTACTGGGTCTTCTCGGTAAATATCAATATAAAAAAGGTAAATATTCTCAAATAGTAAAACACCAGCAGCACAACTTTTTCCATTAAAATGTCATAACTTATTCATGCTAAATATTTCCCAATATGTTGGTTTCTCCGTCCTGAGGGAATATGGCGAGTAATAAAAGAAATCCAACAATAAGTGCATAATTTGATGTTCAACACCCTCTCATAAATACAAATCTTAACAGCCACTATAATTGGATTTGTGACTATAGCACAGCTTATACAGACCTCTTATCACTATAGGTCACTGGAAATAAGAGATTTATCAGACTCTGGCTTATCACCGTGGCTCTCACTGCCGCAATCTGCAGAAGGAGAGGCATCATAAAGCAGCCTGTGTTCTGGTGCCATCTGCAGAGAATTACTGGATTTACACCATGACAGTTTTAAAAGGGAATATCTACAGACTTTTTTAACTACACAAGATATGTCGCCCCAGTGAGCGGACGCTAAAGCTTTCAGCCCCGCCATAAGTACAGAGGAGTCAAAAAGAATGAGGCCGAGTAAAGCCGATTTCTCCACACATGAATTCAAATACAAGAGCCAGAATGACATAAAGATAGAAGAATTCTTCCAAGATTTTAATGCACCGTACAGATGTTCAATGTCTAAAACAATGCGTCTCTGCTGCAGGGCAATCGATAAGCCAGAATATGATGGATGCGTCTGGGCTGAACTCAACTACAGACCGGACCACTCCCATGTCTGTTGCAAACAACAAGCATTAAAGTACTGTGCAAAAATGGTGCAGTATACTAGCATTCAAGTATCTCTCCAGGCTGGACCGGGGAGTCACTGGGTCTTGTGTATCTGGACTTTGTGCCACATAGAAGGTTGGTATATAAAATGAGAACACTTGGTCTGGGTGAGAAGGTATGCAAGTAGGTAAGAAACTGGTCAGTGATAGGAAATAGAGGGTGGTCATTAATGGTGCCTAGTCTGATTGGGTCACCATTACTAGTGGGGTACCACAGGGGGCAGTATTGGGCCCTACACTTTATAATATATTTATTAATGACCTGGTAGAAGGATTGTGCAGTAAAATATCCATATTTACAGATGATACAAAACTATATAAAGATATTTACACGAGAGTACAGAATAGAGTTGCAAGAGAATCTGGATAAGTTGGGGACTTGGGCAGAAAAGTGGCAAATGAGGCTTACCACTGATAAATGTAAGGTTATGCACATGGGTAGAGGAAATACATGTCACCATTATTTTATGTGCAGACGGCCTCCATTGAAGTCCTCCGCGGTCATCCACATTACAGATAATGCATGTACGCGGGGGTCGCCTACCGAGGTCACAGCTGGACTATGCTGCAGAATCCCACATGCGGAATACGGCTTGCCCGTTTGCAACAGGCATAAAAACAGCAGTCTGCTGGCAATTTCTAGTCATTAAGGGGTTAAGCAAACACAAAAATAAGTGTTATATTGTCATAATCGTTTATTTGCATAGGTTGAACTCAAGTGGGTTAGAGGGGTTTTGCAAGTTATCACCCATCCACAGGCTCGTCTGCTGCTCCAATCATGTGGGCTCCTTCAAGACCCTCATTCTTGAGATTGGGTACAGTTCCAGTATTCTGAGCTCCACCAACCTGAAAGTTATCCCCCATCCTGACAACTCTTTTAACACCTAAGTGATTAATTGGGTGGACGAATGTTCACATGGCCCCCAACAACTGACCCTTGTAAATGCTTTGCGGATCAAATTACAAATATGGAAAAGCAAAATTTGACAGCACCTTTTATGTGGACATTAACATAACTGGTTGCCGATAGCTCATTGCCCCATGGAAACAGGGATGAGCGGCCAAGAATATGGAAATTATAAGTGCCCAAGCAGTCATACTAATGAGCGTCCTGTCATACAGTGCAGATGATTGCTCCATGTAAATGGAGCTAAATGAACACCAATTAATGTGCTATATTGTTTATCTGCTTGAAACAAGTGCCAGTTGACAATGTGACTATGTAAATGGACCCTCAATCACCGGACAGCCACAAATATACCCCAACAGTCAGTTGGCATTCACCTCAATGATCTGCTAATAGCAGTCCCCATCCTAACTAGGCAATCGCTCTAATAAAAGTACTAAGACAAAGTTGAAGTGGAGAAGAAAGGAGTGGGTGATGCAAGACGACGTTTGCGAGCTGCCTGTTCTCGTTGCATGGAATCGCCTAGAGATTTACCTCCTCCTCTCCTGGTGTCACTTTTGATCTGTTGACATTCTGCAGGCCTGAAGAGAATGGCTCTGTGACCTAGATGTTTTACAAGGCACTCAGCCCACGACTAACAGGGACATGTTTAATGGACTATTGGAAAGTTAGGATATTGAATTTTCCCCATGGTAATAACTTGTTTTGAAGCCTTTGGTGATCTTTGCCTCTGTAAGTGATGTCTGTTGGGGCCGGCACAAAGACCGCTCTTTTTTAATCTAACTTTGATTCCTTGATAATGTTTGACAGACAATGGTGAGATGACTACAGGGAGGGAGACAGTGGGAAAGAGTTTGTTTTCTGTAGTTAACCTTTAGTTTTCCTTTGATGATCTACCAAATGGTCAACATGTATTAAAATATTGAAGTATTCGTAAAACAGACAATGTAAATGTTAGACAGGCTTACTTACTATTGGAAATGTGACAGTTTCCCAATGCAAATTATGCCAGAAAACGTCTTACATGCTTTGCACAACATTTATTATGCATTTTTAGACTTTTTTGGATGTTTTTTTGACTTTTCCAAAAAAGGAGTGTGGCCTAAATCGTGGCAAAAAAATATTAAATAAATTGCATTCTGGTGCAATTTTTGCCCTAAACAAAACCAATAGATGTCTAAAGTTAGACTTAAAAATTCTACAGATTTATCATTCAGTGAGCTACTGTCATAAATATGACACATTCTAAAACAGTTAGTCCATTTTCACGGTCTATTAGGCCTCGGTCAGCCAAGCGTGTGTTTTGCTTGGCTGACCGTATAATGCATGCTTCTAAAAGAACTAATGGGTTCCTATAGAAGTGTTCATATACGCGGAATTTGAAGCGCAAAACAGCGCACTGCTAAAAAAAAGATAGGACATGCACTATCTGTGGTGCGCCATTTGCAGGAGTTTCCATTGAGTCCTATGGGAGCAGGAGTTAATGATAACTCTTGTGCAGGGAATAGCTTCCCCGCTGCTTACAGCAGGGCGTTTAAGAGGTGCTTCTTGCCAGAAGCACCTTTTAAATGTCCCACTGTTAACTCCTTAGTCACCATGGGGATGAGGGGACTTCCCAAGGGTTCTGTTAATACCCAAGGGGGGTCCTCTCATCACTGATCACTGTAACAACACTGTCACTGCGTTCAGTGATACAGGGATGAAAGAATCCCCTGCCACAGCTGCAACAATAATTTGAGAGGAGGGGCTTGAAATATAAGCCCTACCCTAAAAAATCATCCTTAGCTGTAGAAAAAAAAAATGTTAACTCACCTAGAAGTGCTGTCCATCTCTTTTCCCCAGCAATCTTCTTCTATCTTTCTGGTGGCCAGGGATTGAAAAATCCCCGCCTCCTGTAAGCGCTGCATCTGATTGGCTGAGCCCTGTGGCCAATCAGAAGCAGCGCTCTGCTGTCATTCAATGAATGGCGGAGCGCTGCCTCCGATTGGTCACAGTCATATTGGTTGTGACTGTTATAGGTAGATGTAATTTTTTTTTTAATTTGAGAAGGAAAGTCATTTAAAAACTATTGTTTTTTAAGCTATTGTACAAGGTCAACAGAATATAAACTTCTCTAACAAACCTCAATTTACTATCAATTCCTTTCCTACATATGCTGTGCAACCGTTTGTTCATCAGGCTGCCATAGCGAGAAAACACAGACAACCACAACGATGTACATTAGCATAACTGACAGGAAGAATAAAAAATGCTTTATCTTTCCTTTATCTCAAAGCTCTTTAGTAACGATATGAGGAAAACCTCTTAAAACATGTATAATTACAAGAGCAAATGGCATTTTAACACTGATGTGACCCCAGTCTAACTTGTATGTCAGGTTAAGCAAGTTAAAGGGTTACTTTCTTCTCAAGACAGGATGCAACGCCCTGACCATGAGAGGCGCAAGAAGCAGCATGGCGCTCTAATTGCTCTCAATGGGACTGAAGCTGGCGCTGCTCCTACTTCTTCTGACCATTGATGAAGACGTCCAGCCCGCTGCACTCAACAGATGGACAAGGTCTTCAACAGGGAGCCCAGTCGATCAACTACTGATGACCCATCCATATGATAGATTGTTGGTTAACAGAGACAGGAATACCTCTTCAAAAAAAAATTTTTTGCAGGATTGGAAAAAACATGGCTGCCTCCTTTCAAAAATAGAGCGCCAATTCAGCTTGTGTCCGATATTGCAACTAGGCTCTTTTGACATAGATGGGGCTGAGCTACAATACCGAATGCTACCTGTGAACAGTTGTGGTGCTGTTTATGGAAGAAGGTGGCCATATTTTTCAACCCCGGACAAGTTCCATAAACCTTTCTTAATAAACTTACCACTTTTTTAAAGTCCTCTTCTGCTTCATCCAATTTCCCTTGCTTCAGCAGTAACTGTCCTCTCTGTAATCTTGCCTGACAAAGAGATAAACCACCACATGAGAAATTACACCAAGAAGCTAACTGGAGAGGTCTATATAACTGACTGTAGTGGAGCATCACGTACATGCTTGCAGGGGACCCATTATAATTAGGGCCTGTATTAAGACTATTTATAAGGCACGGTATACAGAAGGAGTCTCTATAGATGTGAGCCAGCAACAGGTGTAATGTTACACGTAAAGCCAACACCCTAATAATACATCATCACAGCTGCTACCCTTACAAGGGGAAACAATCCAAAGTGAACTGGCAGCCCTTTGATAGTGGCCTTGCTCAGGCATTTGTGAGGACCATTAGAAGGGTACCGATCACCTCTATACAGCACCATAAGGCCTCTCTCACACATGCGGTTTTTTACAGCGTTTAGCGGGCGTTTTCAACACCCACTAAAAAAGCTGTGCTAAGTTTCCATTCATATCAATGGAGCCTCTCAAAATGAGCATCTTAGCGTAGAGTTTTAAGCGTGCGCTAAATTGAATGCTGTATGTTATATTTTAAAGCGTTGCAGGGAGTTTTTGACGCCCTACATCGCCCATTAAAATGAATGAGGTGCTTTAACGCTGGGAAAAAATAAATAAAGTTTAGGAGCTGCTTACTATGCCACTAAGGGAGGTGACAGGGAGCCGGGTGATGAGATTTTTAAACTTGCACGCTCCCTGGTTCCTGCGCGGTCACCCGGTGATGTCCATACGCGGCACAGCAATCTGACTCTTTTCAGACTACCGGGAGAACCTCTGAAAAGAGTCAGTTTCATGCCGCGCACGGACATTACGGCACAGGAACCAGGGAGCGTGCAAGTTTAAGGAGAAAAAAAACAAAACAAAAAAAAAAACAAAAACACAACACTCACCACCCAGCTCCGTGTCACTTACCCTAACAGCACTATAACTTAGTTTATGGAGTTGTAGGGAGGCGACTGGTTCACTTTAACCCCTTAATGACGCAGCCCCTTTTTCCATTTTCGTTTTTTTCTCCCCCCTTCATTTTGTGCGCGCAATAACCTTATTTTTCTGTCGACGTAGTTGAGCAAGGGCTCATTTTTTTGCGGGATGTCTTGTGGTTTCTGTTAGTATCAATTTGAACTACATACGACTTTTTGATCGCTTTTTATTGCATTTTTTCTGGGAGGGTAACTAAAAAAGTGCATTTCTGCCGTTTTTTTTTTTTCAGATGACGTTCACCGCGGCGATACCAAATACATATTTTTATTTTATGATTTAGAATTTTTAATAATAGATATGGCAAAGGGGGGGGGGGGATTTAAACTTATAACTTTTTTTTTTTTTTTTTTTTTTTTATTGCTTTTTTTTTTTTAACTTTACTTTGAAGTCCCCCTGGGGGACTTTACCATGCGATGCTTTGACCGCTCCTGCAGTATGATGTAATGCTCACTGCGCGGGGAGGGGGGGGGGGGGGGGGCGTGCATGACCCCCGAACGTCGCTTGGGGGATTTAAATGCCTCTGTCAGAATTGTCAGCGGCATTTAAAGGGTTAATAGCCACAATCAGCCGCGATAGGCCAATAGCGGCTATTGCCCGCGGGTGTCAGCTGTTATAAACAACTGACACCCACACTGCCACGCAACCTCTCTTCATACATACCCTGCTGCTCCATGACGTACCAGTACGTGATGGAGCGGGAAGGGGTTAAGGAGCTGCCATTTACGCCAACGTATAAAACTGGAAAGACGGGAGTAGACGGTATTACTCAGTCTAAGCAGTGACTGCATACAAGTTAGCAGACTATGACTTGTATCAGGTAGCGTCCACATCTCATTTCAGTCACATCCACCATTACTTGAGAACTCCCGTGTTCCGTTTCACGTATTAAAGGTTTAAACCTTTCTGAAGTGGAAGATTAGACAGAACATACTTAGGAGCCGGTTAGTTCTCTGCCCTGCAGTCAGGCTTTGGTGGCATTACGTACCGATGTAAAGTCTGGTTTCAGCTCAATCACTCGACTTAAATCAGGAATTGCAGCTTTAGATTTGCCCATGGCCAGGTATGCCGTCGCTCTTCTGTAGTACGCCAAGTAGTTATCTGGATCGCCATCTAGCAAAGCACAAAGACATGGAGACATTGAGCTGATATCAAACAATATATTGTCAAGCAGAGCCATCCACCACAGTGTAGACAGAGACGTCTGTATAGCTACATTAACCATGAAGCCTTATATATTCTAAGTGCCGTCATCCGATTCACATGGAGAAGCTGAGGATACATTTATCTGAACTTCTAGGACATCACTGCACTATGTGCAAAACGGTCACTCAGCCCACCTGCTCAGAAGGGAAGCCCCAATGGCTAACCTGGTGACCTGATACTGAATAGTAAAACAGCATGTGGACCTTTAGTTAAGGATACATGGACAGAGCTTGTTAAAATCATCACTATGGAGATTGGTCTCGGACTACGAAAAAGAAAAAAAAAACAAAATTAATTAATTGGCATATGCTGATTACGTAGAATGACATTCGCAGGAGACCCCAAAAATCAGCTTTACAATATATCCTATGGATAGATAAAAGAACTTCGGGAATACCCCTTTAATAACTCTGGAATGTTTTTCAGGACATGTTGTACTTTATGATAGCAACCAAAATTTACCACTGTTTTCTGATAACAAAACACACACAGCCAAACTAAAAACTTGTAAGCTTTCAAAATTTGGAATTTTTCTGCTTGTCAGACAAGCAGTCATGCCACACAAGGTAGTTAAGAGCATAAAAAAAAAAAAAAAAAAAAAAAGAGAGAGTTGGAACACCTGAAAGTGGACATCTGAGAAAGGTAGATCCGCAAGGCACAAAACTAAATCCAACGTTTGGCAGACAAGGCTGCAAGCTCAGAAACACGACGGATAAAGGCGACTGTCACCAAGAAGGCCACCTTCCAGGACAAAAAAAAAAAAAAAGACCTAGGAAGTCACACGAAGGTTTGAGGGGATGAGACTGCAACACGCCCAGTACTATATTGAGGTCCCAAGGGGAGCAAGGATGGGTAGCGTGAGCGACTCCCTGTAAAAAAGATATGGGGAGCATTGGAAAAAGTATGGAGACCGCCGACCCCTGATTTTTTTTTTACAAAACTGAGGGCCAAGTCCAGACTCTCCTGGAGAAAGGACAGGAGGCAAGATAGAGAGAAGTAAATAGGATGGAATTTGCGTTCGCGGAGGAAGAAAGTTTTCCAGGCAGCATGGTAAACCCCAGAGGAGGAGGGTTTTCCAGCCTTTATCATAGTCTGAATGACGGGTTCTGCAAAACCATGAGATCCCAGAACCGCAACTTCAACCGTCATGCCATTGAACGAAGTGTGCACAAACTTGGATGGAAGAGGGGTCCCTGTAATAGAAAATCCTCTTGAAAAAGGTGCCACAGAGTCTCAAAGAGCAGGTTGGGAGGATACGCGTATCACGCATGTCAAGGTCAATTTGGAGCGATGAGAATCACCGTGATGCCTTCCATTTTCATCTTCTTCAGAAGTCTGGAGATAAATGAAAAGGGAGGTAAGACATATGGAAACTGGAAGTCTGTCCAGGGAATTATGAGGGCATCCACTGCTTGAAACTGGGTGTCCCAAGGCCTGACCACAACGGTTGGGAGCTTGCCATTGTCGAAAATGGGGTCACTCAGATATTGATCTCATGGTGTCCAGAATTAAGTGCTTGAAACACGTTGGGATGTAGCTCCCATTTTCCCAGGTTGATTGTTTCCCTGCTCAGAAAATTGGCTATCCAGTTGTCCACACCTGGTACGTGAACCGACGAGAGCACTGTAAGGTGATTTTCGGTCCATCTCAGGATCCTCACTGCCTCTTCCATGAGTGCCATGCTACGTGTCCCTCCCTGATAATTTATGTATGCGATGGCCGTTGCATTGTCAGTTTGGGCCCGTACTGGTAGACCTGCTAGCTGTGTAACGAAGAGGCTGGTGTACGTGGTATGTGATGAGTACTTGACAATGTAGAGTCAGAAAGAATCATCCCAGATGGATCTGTGGAGAATCTGCCACCAGAGAAGGTAGCATTGAAGCTGTAGAGATAGGCAGATTTGCAGACCGAGAGAGTCTGCGGATTTGTCTCACTGAGAGAGGATGTCCCACTGAGGCAGCCGCATTGAAAATCGCCTCAAAAAAGGAGGAAACCATCAGCTCTAGAACCCGCATGCCATGACAGATTGTCACGGGGTTCTGGGTTTGCATGGCATGCACCTGAAAAAGATGTAGTCTCTGCAGCATGAGTAGGAAACTGGCATGAGCCAAAAGGAGGAACCTAGAAAGTCCAGACATTGTGATGGTAAGGGAGGGCTTGTGGTGGTTGTGGATCCATCCGAACTGGAACAAAGTTTTCAGAGTGATGCAGAGACTCTTCTGATTGTCCGAGTGGGTCAGAGCCTTCAACATGTTGAAATAGGGGATGGCCACTATCCCCCATGAGTGGAGAAAAGTCATTATCAGTTTAGTCGGGCTGACTCGGGCACTTTATTGATAAGCCCTCTCCACACAGTTCTGTTTGCACCGTTCGATTGTTTGCATGTTGGCATCTGCTTGGATGGTATCAAGCCAGCATGTACTTTGGCGGCAGGTCTTCTTTTGCAGCTGACCACTCCAAGCATTATCGATGTTTCTAATGAATTAGCTTGCATTATGTGCCAAAGTAGGAGTCGGTTTCGTAATTCTGCCCTCCAAATAAAGCTTGGTTTTGATGTGGTCCATGACCATTTTGTTCATGGTCTTGGTGGTCCAAGGAATTCGTAGGAGTTTCCTCCAGCACCAAAAGTATGAAGGCATCAATCTTCCTCCGGCCCATTTTCTTCAGTATCCAACTTTTGCAGCCGTGAGTTGTGATTGAGAAGATGGTAACGTTGACCATCTGGCATTTTTGTTGCAATGCTTATGTCTGTTTTTCTAGATCCTACACCCTATTTAACATTGCGCTGCCACTGGTCCGATTCGATTTCAGATCCCGATTTTCCATTGTGGCCGATTTTTGATCCCAGGAAAATGAAGTCCTGAACTGCTTCGATTTCTTCATTGTTGATTTTTCCTGTATTGTTACTGGCATTTCTCATGATCTTAGTTTTCTTGATATTCAAGTATAGGCCATGCATTTTCACTTCCCTCCTTTAACTTTTGTTTAACGTTCTTTTTGTAGAATCTTCAGTAGGATTTTGTTTGCATGTGGTATTAGGGCTATCGTGTGGTAGTTTGTACATTCTCTCAGGTTGCCTTTTTTGGGAAGCAGTATGAAAAACGGACCATGTCCAATCTTTTGCCCCAGTAACATTGTTGGTGCTTCCTAGCCCAGGAGTGCCCACCTTACAGCACAATAACTTCAAACGTGTTTTCAATGACTACCACCCAAATGTTTCATGGATCCGCTTGGAGCATGTCACTAGGTCTTTCTCCCCCGTCCCTCAGACTTGGGACTGACACACAGCAGCGTTAGGCAGGCGGTGTTACGTTGATAACACAACCATGCGGCTGTACCAGACCCCTGAGGACTCGACTCCTCTCCAACAAGCAAACCTGGTGATATCATTTAGGCAGAGTCATTAGTCTGCAGCAGAGACCTGCTTGAGATCGCATATAGCTACTAGCTATTTTGCATAGCTTTATAAAGCAAAGTATACAGCATGTTGCAAAAGCATTGAATGATATAGATCTATATTATAGGCGTTTTAACACTCCCAGATTTGCTAGGCAGGCATTTGTATTTTTAATTCCTATGCTTCTTAGTATTTTAGTTTAATTCAATAAGAGTTAGATTTTAATGAGGGTATGCAAGCGGCAGGTTTTCTTGCCCTTTGGGCAATTTTGGTGTTACGTTTGTGAAGATTCGGGGAGCTGTGGCAAACCCAAATGAAAGAGCAGTGAATAGGTAGTGCTTCAACCAGAAGGCGAAGCGAAGGAACTGCTGATGCACTCAACAGATGGGGACATGAAGATAGGCATCCTTGATGTTGATGGATGACAGATTTCAGCGATTCGAAACGTGTCAAACCTTGATACATTGATTTAACTTCTTCAAATCCAGAACAGATCTGGCAGTTCCATCCCCTTCTGGGGTACCATGAAGAGATTGTTTTTTGTTTTTTATTTTTTTAAAAAAGGACCCCAGAACTCGCTACACAATCTTTGCTAAGTACACAATAGCCACATGCATGGTTGCAAACTGGGCTTTCAAGTCATTGTTATATTTTTTACATTTAAGTCCCATTATGAGACGTAACTGTACAATCGTGTGAGGGCCTTTATAATATAATGCAACTCTTATGTATTCCAATGTATTATACCTGTCAGTACAGGCAGACTTTAGGTCCTGTCCCCATTATGGCCTTAGAGGCTTTCATAACTGCAGATCCATAGGCCATTGCTAGATACAGTAGAACCTCAACTAACGTCATTAATCCGTCCGGAAGCAATGGACTTTAGTAGAAATCAATGTTAGTTTAGGACATTATTTCCATAGGAATTAGTGTAAATCCAATTAATTGGTCCTAAACGTTCCAAAAAAAAACAAACAACACACCAAACCCCATTTAATAGAGAATAACTCTGGTCTTTAATACCAATAACAATACTAAATGAATATGAAACACAACTGTAAAGAATAAATTAACATTTAACAGGTTTTTGGAACTTTAGCATACAGTGCTTTGACATAGGACTGCAGGGACCTTATTATAGCAGTACGTATCACTGTGTTATCTGTGCTTTGATATAGGACTGCAGGGACATCGTTATAGTAGTACATATCACTGTGTTTTCTGTGGTTTGACATAGGACTGCAGGGACATCATTAGCAGTATGTATCACTGTGTTATCTGTGCTCTGACAGATGACTGCAGTATTTATTTGCAAACGTTTCTTTACTGTACTGTACTCATCTGTACAGTCCTTCATTTGGCAGTACAGTGGGGATTCAGGAGGCATGCAGCGTTCGGCTGGCACTTTGGGGATTCAACATCTGTACTGTGTCAGGAGGCAGGCAGACACAGCAACGTTCAGCCGGCACTGTGCGCTGTGGAGAGGGGAGGGGGAAGGAGTAGGCGCGCGCTGATGCAGGAGAAGTAGGAAGTGACCGGCATCAGCTGCGCGCCGACACGTCATGGAGCGGTCGGTGCCCTTATCTGAGGAATGCAACTTTATTTGAGGGACCGCCGCTGCCCTGACACATCGACTTAAGTTTAAAACAATGTTACTTAAGAGCAATGCTACTCAAGGGTTTACTGTACTTGTTTGTTGCAGCTAATTATGAGCACTCACAATCATGTTGCAATGGTCAACGGGGTAAAGCGGAAGCCCTTTTACTCTATAAAACACTTAGACGCCACAGCTGCTGTTGAGTGCAGCATATAAAAGGAATTAAACAGCTGTCAATACAGAAATGTAGGTCAAGATGTGGTAACTCCTTACCTCAAATGCCAGAAAGGGGCAATTATGCAATCTGGCATGTTTATAGACTTTTTTCGGGGAAACCGGTTCATCCAGTCCAGCAGGTCGGATAAGGATTTTGTTTTTGGCTATTTTCAGACAATGTTGTCATTGTTGGCCAATATATACTGTTTTATTGGAGTGTGTATAATGACAGTTATATTCAGGAGGGTTTGTGGCTAAGATATTATGGCTCCAGCATAAGATATACTCAATTCCAGCTTATGAAACTGTTCTCAGTCTGCACTCATTCTTATTGGGCCTGCAATTTAGAAACTAAAAAAAAGGTAGCCATGCACATTAGATAGAGACCAAGAGGTGGCCATGCACATTAGATAGAGACCAAGAGGTGGCCATGCACATTAGATAGAGACCAAGAGGTGGCCATGCACATTAGATAGAGACCAAGAGGTGGCCATGCACATTAGATAGAGACCAAGAGGTGGCCATGCACATTAGATAGAGACCAAGAGGTGGCCATGCACATTAGATAGAGACCAAGAGGTGGCCATGCACATTAGATAGAGACCAAGAGGTGGCCATGCACATTAGATAGAGACCAAGAGGTGGCCATGCACATTAGATAGAGACCAAGAGGTGGCCATGCACATTAGATAGAGACCAAGAGGTGGCCATACACATTAGATAGACGTAGGCTGATGGTTGAACAACGTGGAAAGAGCGATAGGCTGAATAATCGTTGTGCGAACACAGCCATAAACCTTTTAGTCCATATTGGCTGGTACAGTTGTTCAAATTGGTAGAAGAAAGGATAAGACAGCGCCTTGGGTTGAATACACTAAACATTCAGATCCAATAGAGGCAATACCGGGAGAAGCCAGATCCAAACCATATGCGATCCAATAAATGGAGAGCTGCGGCAATGGAAAAATGATAAACCCTCCACCAACACGTGATGGAGGTCAGAGAGTCACAAGAAGATGTAGAACCAGCTGCGCTCCAGTTATTCAAATAGGCCATACATGTTCACCAAGACAGAGGCGGACAAACTAATCTGCAAACTATTATTTTGTTTGAAAGAATGTTCCCAGAAATAAAGATCTTTCATCAAACTATCAGATGGAATTTTCAAATATGGCTGACTTCTTTGCAGGGGAGGGGGAAAAAAAATAAAAAAAATAAACCATTCGTAATTTACTTTCACCTGACAAAAATGATTTCAACCAAAACCCATCAATTTTCATCTAATGTACATACACAGATTAACCCTTTTAAGAGCAAAGGTCATTATTGCACCTGTATCCAGGTCCCATTCTGCAGCTCTGCTATTCCCACTTAAAAAAAAAAAAAAAATTATTTTTCAGAGGACATATCTCCATGAGGGATTGTTTTGTCAAATGGTACCATTTAAAATACCATATAATTAGAGATGAGCGAGCTTACTCTGTAAGGCAGCTACTCGAGCGAGCTTCGTTTTTCTCGAGTAACTGCTTAGTGATCTGAGTAGTCTCGGTGGGCAGCGGGGGCGGGTGGCAGAGCGGGAGGAAGAGTGATCTCTCTCTCTCTACCCCTCTCCCTCCCTCCCCCCGCCCCACCCCCCGCAGCCTGCTCAGATCACTAAGCAGTTACTCGAGAAGAGCGAGTAACTGCCTTACCGAGTAGGCTCACTCATCTCTACTTATAATGTATTGGAAGACTTTTAAAGATGTCTAAGTTTGGCAAAGTCGGAATTAAAAAAAAAAAAAAATTAAAAAAAAAACAAAAACAAAAACCAACACAACTGCACTATTTTGTTTTTATGGCGTTCATGACACATTAAAAAAGGACATGCCTTTATTCTGTGGGTCAGTACAATTACAGCGATATCAAGTTTATATAGTGTTTTTTTTTTGTTTTAATACCATTTTTTTCCTGCCGGATCAATGTGATATTTTAGTAAGTTTGACCTTGCAGATGCAACAATACCAATTTTTAGATGCAATGTCTGGGAAAAAAAGCTTTTTTTAACTTAATATTTATTTTTATAATAAAAAAAAAAAAATTATATATCTCTCTTTATTTTACTTATTTTTTTCCCATTAGTCCTCATAGTGGACTTCAACTTTGTTTAAACAGTGTAATGCAATATTACGGTATAATTTAACAGGCTTCCTATGACATACATGCCAGTGAGAGCCAGCTGGTGTTGGCTGTCAGAGACACAGCATATGGACTGGACGGCTATATATTTTTGCTGCTTTTTTCCCCCCTGTGATATATAGGCCTATTTTTTTTCCAATATCTCTTTCACTGACTTTTCACGTTTTTTAGTTTTATTGGGGATTTTTTAACATTCATAGTTTTTTGTTTTTTTTTTATATTTATGCTACAATCAAGTATGGGAATGGGTTCCTCATTGTGTTTCGGACGTTTTGATATATAATATGTATGGTTTTGGTTCACAGGGCGCACACTGCGACTGTTTTGGTTGGCGTTGGGTTATTTTTAGAGATGAGCGAGCATACTCGTCCGAGCTTGATGCTCGTTCGAGTATTAGGGTGCTCGAGATGCTCGTTACTCGAGACGAGCACCACGCGGTACTCGTCTCGATTAAACGAGCACTGACCATTGAATTCAATGGAGCCAGTAATACAGCCGGCTCCATTGAAAGCAATGGGCTGCCGGCGAGCGCGGGATGAATTTTCGGGAAGGGCTTAAAAATATAAGCCCTTACCTGAAAATCATTCTAAAATGTGTAAAAAATAAAAAATTTACATTTATATTTATACTCACCTTTCCGCTGCAGCCGGAGTTCAGCCGCATCTGGCCAGCAGTTCTCCAGAACTGCTGTGAGTAGTATTCAGCAGCCGGGGATTTAAAATCCCCGCCTGCTGAATGAGCTGCCTCTGATTGGTCACAGCCTCACCAATCAGAGGCAGCTCTCACCCATTCATGAATGGGTGAGTGAGTGCTGCCTCCGATTGGCTCAGCGCAGGGATGACAGCTGAGAGCAGCCCCTGATTGGTCCCTGTGCTGAGCCAATCAGAGGCAGCACTCACTCACCCATTCATGAATTCATGAATGGGTGTGAGTGAGAGCTGCCTCTGATTGGTGAGGCTGTGACCAATCAGAGGCAGCTCATTCAGCAGGCGGGATTTTAAATCCCCGGCTGCTGAATACTACTCACAGCAGTTCAGGAGAACTGCTGGCCAGACGCGGCTGAACTCCGGCTGCAGCGGAAAGGCGAGTATAAATTTATTTTTACACATTTTAGGATGATTTTCAGGTAAGGGCTTATATTTTTAAGCCCTTCCCGAAAATTCATCCCGCGCTCGCCGGCAGCCCATTGCTTTCAATGGAGCCGGCTGTATTGCCGGCTCCATTGAATTCAATGGTCAGTGCTCGTTTAATCGAGACGAGTACCGCGTGGTGCTCGTCTCGAGAAACGAGCATCTCGAGCACCCTAATACTCGAACGAGCATCAAGCTCGGACGAGTATGCTCACTCATCTCTAAAAATAACCCAAAGCCAACGCCAACCAAAAACGTTTTTTTTGTTTTTTTATGTGATACTTTTCCACTGTAGCTCAGCAATCCTATAGGAGCTTCAGTTACAGGGGGGAAAAAAAGCCTGTAGTGACAATAGTCACTGGCAGTGCTGATCTGGATCTGCTAGGACCCTGCAACTCTGCTGTAGCAGGAAATCCCGGCGGTCATGTGACTGCCAGCTCGTGTAGTGGAAGTTATACTTCTACTTTGAGCGCTGTGTACTCAGGAAAGGAGAAGGCAGAAAGGGTTAAAAACCCCTCCTGCCTTCTCCTCCAGGTTCTCAGCTGTGACTTACAGCTGACAACCCGACATGCTGCTGCCTGACTGCAGAAGCAGGGGCTTTAAACCCGCTATGTATTTTTACAATCGGCTGGGTTTAAAGCCCAGGAATAAGCGCCGTAAATTTACAGTGTTTGGTCCTTAATGGGGTAAACAGACGGACTTTGCCGCTGGATTGCTGGGTTCTTGCTCAGCGCTTCAACTTCTATGTGGGGAGCATTTATACTTAACGAAAAGCCTGCGATGCAGTGATAATTTTTATGCTGAAAGTTAGCAATAACGACTTGCGAACGAATAGTGAGAGTTTTTTCATCTACACTGCACGATTACTGCTCAAATTTGTTCAGGTGATAATGGTTACGTATAAATGGGCCATAAGTTACCCTTGGACAGAAAACTGCCCCCGATCCAGTTTCCAAGGATTTTATGGAGAGTTGGTTAGCGATACATTTTCACGATTGTACCGTTATTGATCCATCTATGGTCAACTTGGTCGTGCGTTACCTTCATCTGCTGCACAATACTCACCAATAGCTGAATGAAAATGGGATAAAGCATCGGCCAGTTGTCCGGCAGCTAACAACTTCTTCCCCATCTCAAGGTGTTTGTCCACATCGGCATTAATCCCGCTGACCACACCTGTGTGACAGAACATTAGAAAGGAAGAATCACTGTGGGGCGATCATGGCCTCTGAGCGGGGGAGGGACTGCTCCAGCAACTGTATTTTTATTAGTTTTTAATAGACATACACTTGACTTTTATGTCAGATATCTTGACTAAAAATTTTGTAGGAGTAGAAAACAAAAATAAAGAAACGAACACTATATAAGTGTTTCAAGCCAAACAACCCTGGCTAAGGCCGGCTGAACACGTCCGGGCTGATCCTGCATGCAGGAATGCTCAAAATCTGCATTGCGGAGGACCGTGGAGGCTTGCAGGTGGTCATGCGCAGTATGGATTTTTTTCTAAATATTTGCATTTCCCATGCTGTAGCTAAGCAATGACGCTGGTACCCGCAGCCCTCATTGACTTCAATGGAGGCCGTCTGCGCCGAGTCAGCAGGAAAATAGGGCATGCTGAGATTGTTCCTCTGCTCGCAGAATGTGCAATTCGCATCCGCGAGTGTGAAAGAAAAAGCCAAAGTACATACCTCTCAATGCGCGCAATTTGCTGTGGATCCTCTGTGCGGACATTGACTGCGGAATCCGCAACAGAAATCCGGCGAGGCCAGCCTCATAGTGGGAGCTTTCCTTTCTATACTTTTGATTTCTGCTCCTACATGCTGCTTTTATTCAAAATTAAATAAAGTTTTATATATTTTTTTTTTCGACAAAACTATACCTTGGCCCAATAACGAAAAATTAAAGTCAATGGGAACTTTGCTTGTAATACCAAGCCTGGCCACTGCAGTGAGAACAGAGTTGTTTGCTTCCTGCAGAAATCAGCTCAGTGCACTGGCCAAAAGAACAGCTGATCAATTGGGGTGCTAGTCAGCAGACCCCTGCTTATCTCCTAATGATAGCCTATCCTTAGGCCATCAATAGTTTAGCCTAAAGGGGTTTTCAAGTTATATTTTAGAGAGACTAGGTATCATTTCTCGCCTCAAACGAGTCTGAAATTTACAGCCACTTCATGTTTTAACATTTCTTTTGTAATAAATACCAAGAAATAGAAAATTGAAAGAAAGCAGTTAACATTTCCTTAGTTAAGCTGAAGATCACACCAAGATTCCTCCCCCCAACCTGAGAAGTTTAGCAAGTTCTCATTGAAGAAGCAGTCAGTTCGCTTCTTACCAGCCGGAATATATGGTGTCGGTAAAATTAGCATGTGAACTAAACGAGATGCTTTCTATAATTAATGAAACCTAATACCTACTTGGCCTTACCCAGAGCCGTATCACAGCGAAGGTAATAACTACCCTGGAAGCTTAAAACATGCAATCACTTCAGAATGAGCTTAATTACCAGAGGAGGCTGTACACAAACAAGAAACTAACAATTGACATATGGCAAGTCCAAGTGTTCTCATTAGCTCGATGTGCTTCTTAGTACCTGTGGGCTGCAACAGAAGTGCGAACTTAAAACTTCTCCAAATCACAATTCTTGACAGCGGCAGCAATGTGTTCAGGGCCGTTAATACACTTATTTTTAGGATTAATGGCACACAAGGGCAGCTACACATTAAATCCAAAAAGAATTACCAACTAATAACATCTACTGGCGCTCCATTATAGTGATGGAAGAAAGGAGGTTCGTATCATCTGCATCCTATATTGTATGTATGTAGAAAGCAAGTAGATCGCCTTCGGTGGAGAAGAGGCAGAGAGGGGTCGGGAGCTCAGTTCCTGCTCCTGGCTCTTCCATTCTCCCCCCCCCCCCCCCCCCCGCAGATGAGGACGACGTATATCGGCTCGGCGTGAAAACCGAGCCGATATACGTTCATGGGAATGCAGCCCACAGGGCCGCTTTGGGGAAATTTCCCCCCCAACCCAACGATTACATAACTACCACCCCACCACCAGTATATACACACACATTATATATGTCAGCTACCCTGTTTCCCCCAAAATAAGACACTGTCTTATATTAATTTTTGCCCCAAAAAAGGCACACCGTGTCTTATTTTCAGGGGGTGGGGGCTTTTATTCTCACCTAGCAGGCGGCGTTCGGGTCCATCTCGCTGATCTCCGGCGCCGAGAGAGCATTCTCTTCCTGGTAATTGGGCTTGAATACCCCACCTCCGGCAAGAGATTGCTGCGATTGGATCACAAGCCCCACGGTTCAGCCACTCCTAGCCGGCGCTTGATGAACCAATTACAGCCATTCAATGAATGATAGCTGCAAATCAAGCCACCCATAAAGAAGCATGGGCATCCGCAAATTAATTAAAGCATGAGGATTTGATTTGCGGACCTTCCACTCCAGAAAATAAAATCGCAGCATGCTCAATTTCTGTGAGTATTGCGCACTGACAGCTTCCATTGAAGTCAATGGAAGCCGTCCGATCCGCGGCACACTCGCAGCAGATACTGCGGCCTGTCTGCAGTAGGAGTTTAAGAAAAAACCTGTACTGCACCTGCGCACGTCACGCCCGCAGTGCAGGAGAAAGACGACCCGGACAGCCACTGACACTCGAAATGCGGAATCCGACCTGCCCTAGACATGAGGCCTAAATATGGACTTGGTCTTAGAAATGTATTAGTAAATAGAACTTATCATCTGTTTTACTTTATTTGATCTTCTATACATTTAACCCCTTGAGTGGCACGCCCGGAAATTTTCCGGGACGAGCTCCACTGCTCATAGCAACATAGCCCGGAAGATTTCCGGGCTATGTATCACTATGGGAGCTGCAGAGCACAATGCCACAAGCTGTGACAGTGTGCTCTGCCTGCACAGACCCACAGAGAACAAAGCAAGGGCTTTGAAAAACCAGCAGAAGATATTGCAGATATGTCGGCAATCTCCTGCTTTGTTTACAGGTTGCCATAGAGACCATCGGCTTGTCAGAAGCAAGCCGATGGTCTCTGTGGCAGGGAGAGCTGGTGCTTGGCTGTGAGAGGACAGCTAGGTACTAGCTCTTACAGCAGAGAAAACCTCCGATCTCTGCTGTGGTAACCCTTTACATGCTGCAGTCTGTGTGACTGCAGCATGTAAAGGGCTGTCACCATCGGACCCCCGGAATGTGATCAGGGGTCCTGATGGGTCCCTGTGGAAGTCCCCTAAAGGGACAACAAAAAAAAAGGTAAAAAAAAAAAAGTAAACAAATTATTAAAAAAAATAATAATAATAAAAACACTTGTCTCCCTTTACTTTGTAAAAAATCAAAAATACAATCACACATGTGGTATCCATGCGTCGTAATGACCCAGAGAAGGAAGTTAATACATTATTTAACCCCTTAATGACATGGCCCCTTTTTTTCTTTTTTCCCCCATTTCTTTTTTTCCTCCCCCCTGTTTAAAAAAATCACAACTTGTCCCGCAAAAAACAAGCCCTCATATGGCAATGTCAATGGAAAAATGAAAAAGTTATGGCTCTTGTGACGCAACTGCAAAATTAGTTGAAATTCAATGATTAGACCGTTTTAAAGAACCTGTCCTGGTGGGCACGACAGGGTGGTAGGAACCCCGCCACTCAAGGGGTTAAACCTTCGCTAATCTTAGGAGTACATAGGTTACCAATTAACGATCTCGGATAGTGCGTGACCAAGTAACCAAAAACGTGCCAAAAGGCGTCACAAGTTCTATACATGTCTTTAATATATTTATCTTAAAGGACTGTTTGACAGACAGAATGATTTGCAATTTACACAAATCAGTGTGACCTGCGATTCTCTGAGCAGCTCGTATTAATATGGAACAGCAGGAATATACATATAGCGCCAACATTCCAAAACAATGACCCCGCCTATGATCCATAAACTAAATGGAGGTCCCAAACCTCAGGAGCCGCATATATCCCAGAGAAGGAACCTGCCAGCTGAGGAGTGCCTGATGAGCTTCAAGGGACGACTTTCCTTCCCGCAGCTTATTCCATTCAAACGAGTCAGGTATGGCGGCAAATTATGTAAGGCGTGCGAGAGCACTCCAGGCTACATACAGGGACCACCACTTGGAAAAGTCAGTAGAAGTTAAAAAACGCATGGGAAAAAAAAAAAAAATATAGCAAGTTTGGCTGCCTGCAGACGGCCGGGTCAGAACCCGCTGTGAGAATTCTCGCAGCGGGATCCGACCCGTGCCCCTGCAGTGACCAGTGCGGCTCACCCGCTCCTGCGTCTCCTCCAGTCCTCCATATGCCGGCTGCTGCCCAGGCGGCGCATGCGCAGAGTGGAGCCGGACCGTCACTAGCGAGGTTTCTGTGTGGGCCTCTGCGAGAGCCACACAGGCATAGAACATGCCGCGATTTGTTTTCCGCGAGTGCTTTCATGCGGATAAATTGCGGCTGTGTGCATAGGAAAGCAATCCTATGGCAGCGGGCGGAAATTCTGCCCGTCTGCAGGAGGCCTTTGTGAGTTCTGATAAAAAGAAGGCTCTATAAAGAAACATGTGCTTTAAAAAAAACAAAAAAAACACCAAATTGCATGAGTGAAGCCATCGCAAATGGGAATGAAAACCATTGGTTTCATAAATCTGCGTTTTCACACGCTCTTGCATCACACAATTTTATCGCAAACGTGAAGGCACCCTTACTCAGATTGGTACATAATCTACAATAAGGCCCTGGACCGCTCGCCTTCCGGCAGCTTGTTGAGCGCCTTCTGTGCAAGTGCGTGATGGGGCCTGGAATTTATTCAGTTGTGCCCTGAAAGACAGTGGGTGATCCCTCCATCATAGGCCTAGCCATGTGTCCAGTAAGCAGATTGGGGCCACAGGGACTGGTGCATTAGGTCTCCACCAGAAATATGGGTGGAGACCTACAGTGTGACAGATAGCACCTTGGTAACGCCCCCAAAGCTCCGGATTGGCTGATGTAGCCGTGGTAGCAGTGAGGGCACAGAGTATCCGGAGCTTCCCTGTGGCGTGTTTGTTGCCGTGAAGGGGTTTTCCCCGTAGCTGGAGGAGAGTCTACATTACGCTGCTTTTACACCCCCGTTGGGGTCAGATCAGGGTGTTCGTCTTCCTGCTCCTTTTTTAAAGGAGAAACCAGAAAATGGAATATTTTTTTTTACTTTTTAAAAGACTGATTCGCTTTTGTTCCCATTGATTTCAATGGGGTTTAAACACGGAAAACAAATCAGAATTAACGTAAAGGCTTCCGTCTGCCTCCATTCCGTCAGGTTTACATTTTTTTTTTTTTTGACAAAACAATAAAGCTGCAGACTGCGCTATTTTACTGTCCAAAAAAGAAAACCGGAATAGAAGTGTAGACTGAAGGGTTATGTTATTGTTTAAATCCCATTAAAATCAATCAGTTTTATTTCAGTTTCTCTCCTCCAATAACGGAGCAGACACAAAAACCCTGAACTGACCCTGATGCAGGGTGAACGCAGTTTTTTTTCTCTCCACATAACCGTTTAATTAATTATGCTGAAGTGACCTGGAGTCACAGCTTGTATTATACCTGCAGTCACAGGTTTACTGGCCTCAGAGCGGAAATCTCCAAATATTCATTGCTGCTTAAGGCTAGATTCACACAGGCAATCACCATTTTGCTGCGTGGAAAAAAAATAAAAAAAATTTTCACAGAAAAATTTTGTCTTTGCCCCCACGATATCTGAGCGTCAACGTGCATTTTATGTGGGCTTTTTTTTTTTTTTTAACCCCAGCATGGCCTATATTTTCTGCTTTTGCCTCCGTATTGTTTTCTACTGGGCAAATATACACATCAGTACGAGTCCATATGGAGAGAAAAACATACAGAGGCCAAAACAGATGAAACACTGATGACATGCAGTTGTAATATCCTCTGTAACAAGTCCGTACAAAGAGTCCGTATCGCAGACATATTACAATACGTTTGTCTGAGGCGGTACAACAGGGTACTAGAGCCTCTATGTCCGTCTGTATCACATCTTGTATCCAAGCTAGAGGTGGTACAACAGGGTACTAGAGCCTCGATGCCCACCTGTATCACATCTTGTATCCAAGCTAGAGGCTGTACAACAGGGTACTAGAGCCTCCATGCCCGCCCGTATTACATGTTATATACAAACTAGAGGTGGTACAACAGGGTACTAGAGCCTCCATGCCCACCCGTATTACATGTTATATACAAACTAGAGGTGGTACAAGATGGTATATGGCTGGGCATGGAGGCTCCAGTACCCTGTTGTACCGCTTCTAGCTTGGATATAAGATGTGATACAGGTGGAAATGGAGGCTCTAGTACCCTGTTGTACCACCTCGCACTTGGATACAAGATGTGATACAGGCCGGCATGGAGGCTCTAGTACCCTGTTGTACCGCCTCTAGCTTGGATACAAGATGTGATACAGGGTGCACGGAGGCTCTAGTACCCTGTTGTACCGTCTCTAGCTTGGATACAAGATGTGATACGGGCGGGCATGGAGGCTCCAGTACCCTGTTGTACCGTCTCTAGCTTGGATACAAGATGTGATACGGGCGGGCATGGAGGCTCCAGTACCCTGTTGTACCGTCTCTAGCTTGGATACAAGATGTGATACGGGCGGGCATGGAGGCTCTAGTACTCATATCTGCCTGAGATGTACCTGCATGCAGAGTTTTACAGCAGAAGGACAACTTCTTCTAGATGCTGGGTTTATCTTACAGTGTCCTCCACCAGGATGTACAGAGATAGCTGCACAGGAGATCCGCAGTCAGCAGACATAACTTCATCTGCTAAAGGTGAATGACCCCCACCTTACAGTAAGGCAGGGCACCACTGAGTGACTAGTAGGGATGATGGAGCTGAGCCTCCTGCCCCACTGCACAGCCTGGCATGACTGTGGATAGGACACCCCTGGGCCGGTGCCGCCTCCCCTCTTACCTTCATACTGTAGATCAAACAGGACGAGCAGGAAAGGGAAGAAGGAGAGCAGCTTGCGTGCACAGGCGCTGGGGGCCACCATGCTGCCGGAGCCGCACTGTCCGCCGTACAGTGATGACAGGGAACTGTCCTGCTGCACTTCAACTAGTTCCCAGTAAGTTCAGCGCTGGTCGTGGTGAGCACTGATTGGACGAAAACCCGGTGACCCCGCCCATCTCCTCCTATTGGAGCACGTGGAGCGTTGGCCGCAGAGAGGGGAGGGGCCAAGTGTTTCACCAGCCGTCCTGCCCAACACTTCCGGCACGTTGTCTGCCAAGGAAAGCACGATTCCTCCGGCTCTTCTGACGTCACTCCTGGGCGTCCTGTGCTGCCACCCTAGTCCTCATGGAGGCGCTATGGAGCACAGTACGGGAGGCTGTATATACGTGTGTTTATGTGGCTGTGCACTATGGGGGAGAGTTATCAAAACGGGAGCAAAGGAAGAGTCGAGTAGTTGCCCATGGCAACCAATCAGATTTAAGCTTTCTTGTGCCAAAGAGTCTTTGGGGAGTGAGAGCTGGAATCTGGCAGGTTGCTATGGGCGACTCCACTCTTGCTTTGCACCAGTTTTGATAACTCTCCCCTTCTATGCTGCTTCCCTGTAACATGCTTATGACATGTGTTCCACCATGAGGCATGGACAGAGAATTGTCTGCAGGGAGTCCGGCGCAGGAGAGACACACAATACACACTGGGGTCATATACACACTTTGTCAAAAAAAATTGCGCCTCTAGAAGAAGTCGTTTTGCTGCAAACCCGTCCTGCAGTTCCATCTAAGGCCAATCTACAGATGATGAGAGTTGTGATTAGATGAACGGTCTTGTCACCGGAGGCCCTTGTGTGCAGTGACCTCTTCTTCCGCTTGTATAGAGCTTGGTGTGTTGCTGCTGTGGGATGCACACACTGGGTATTAGTGTATCTTGGCGCCACCACAAGTAGAGGTGGAGTCAAGATACAAGGAGTTAGACAGGGGGTTTTGTCCTGCATTGTAACCTCACAGGTCCTGTAGCCACCGCTGGGCGCTGTGGAGGAAGGTGACAGGTGACGCTCGGGCCTTATGAGCGATGGTGGTCAGCGGACGAGGCCGTGGAGGAAGAGCCGTGCAGTGTGCAGCACTGCTGCGCCAGGGTGCGTTAACCGGTGGCCGGCGAAAACAGTCACAGGGGCTCTGCAAAGGGGGGGGGGGGGGGCAGAGTCTGTGCAGCGCTGCTGCAGGGAGGCCGCTGCCGGGGACAGTCACAGTGGGAACAGTGACAGGGAGAAGCCGCCGGGGACATTGCCGCTGGTGCCGCACTGCTAACAGTCACTGTAGCGCTGCTATCAGTAGGCCTGTGGACGCAGACGCCGCCGGGAACACTCACAGTAATAAGCCACCGCCAGTGCAGCGCTGCTGCTGGGAGGCCGCAAGCGCTGGCGGCTACAGTGCCAGCAGGAAGAGTCACAGGAAGAAGCCGACGCCAGGGGTAATCCACCGCCGGGGACACTGCCAGAGGTGCAGCGCTGCCCCCGACAATCACAGTGGGCCCGGCAGCACACGCGGTATACTCACTTCAGGAGACCGCTGTGCATTGCTCAGTTCCAGGACCTGCTGTGAGGTTGAGTAATAAGAGCCTATCAGGGACAGGGGGCGTCAACCTCCTGTCAAGCACCTAGTATCTTGACACCACCTACACTTCTGGTGGCATCAAGATACACTAATACCCACACACTGACGGCGGTGAGCGGTCCTTGGCCACATGATCTCCGTTATCCAATGGATAATGGCGATCATGTAAAAGTTTTTAAAAAGTTGACGTTTAATCTCTCCTCACTGATGCGATCGGTGAGAGGAGATGAAACTTCTTACCAGAGGCCTCCGCATTTGGACCCCAACACGATCCTCCTCCATGGACCTTCCCCGACTTCTGCGCACGCGCCCGCCGGCAGAATGACGGACACGTGCAGAAGCCAGGGAGGGACTGGGAAATTTTAAAATCTCCTTGCTCCTGGCTACCAGAAGGTAGCCGAGAACTTGGCCTTGTTCAGCAGTCCCTGGTCACGTGATAAAAAGGTAGCAGTCTACTATTAGGCTGGTCTCACATGACCGGATAGGAATTGCGGATTCTGCATGCGTTTGATCCGCAGTAATACACGGATCAATCAAATGCATTGGATTACACAATTCTGCTCCCGTTAGCGGGTCGGAATTACATAACCCACTCCCAGAAGACAGAATGCAGCAGGTTGTATTTTACCGTGGATATCCGCAACATAGACCCCATTGTGCTCCATGGTCATGGATATACCCGCAGCCCATACGCAACTACATGGCGCAGGAAATATAAATAAAAAAAGGTGTGCTGCGCAAGACCACCTGCGTGAGTACGCAGTTATGCGCAGTACAGTACGCGTCTGTACGCAGGGCCATGGCTGGGCACACAGCTGGGGTCCACTGCCGATCTGTTCAGATCGCTACGTGTAATATGTAATTTACAAGAAGTTGCAGGGAACGCTCGCCTTCCTGCAGATCCAGGAGCAGCTTGTTGAGCGCCTTCTGAGTGAGACCGCCGCACCTTAGTAAGCTTACGAAGACTCAGAGAGCGCCACTTTTTACACCCCATCCCTGCCGCTGAGGTCAAGAAATACCCCCAAAAAGTGTTGGGTTTGCAGCAAACATGGGCGGAGGAGGGATACCCAATTTTATTGCCCTATGTGCGTATCCCACCTGGGCCTTCATAATTAACTGTTTTCAGTCATACCACACAGTAAAAGCCCCATTTAGATGGGACAAATGTCAGGCAAACGATGTCCAACACTTGTCCCTGTGTGTCCTGTTACACAGGAGCTAGTATCGCTGGCTCGCTGATGGAGTAGCCAGCAGGGGTTAGGAAGGCTGCAGGAGATTTCTCTCCTCGCGATCCCCCACCCCTCTCCATTGACATAACATAGCAGCCGTTCAATACAGCTATTTAGAATGTACGATGAACGATCAGATCATCGTCTATGCTGCATGAACGATGGATGATGAGCTGATCGCTCATCGGTCAGTCTAAATAGCTGCCGTTCAGTATTGAACTGCCGCTATGTTATGTCAATGGAGAGGTGTGGGGGAGTGTGAGGAGAGAAAACTCCTGCAGCCGCCCCGGTCCCCTGCTGGGCGCTCTGCATTGCAAACAAGTCCTATTCTTGAGATCCATGGGTGTCTTATCTCTCAAACCCCATCCCAACTAATCAATCCTTTATGTCCACCCAATGGTTTACAATGGGGTGCAACCAAAAATTTTATTTGGGGATGCTCCCATGGCTGCCTACTGCTGACTATCTCCATTGCATGTCATATTCGCAGTTCCTCTCTGTTCGACTCAGTGGACAGTGTTGGTATCCACGATCCATTCTCCTCCTCTTATCTGATAGGATATAGAGGTTGAGGAGAAGAAACACAGGTGTGGTCGACTACAAAGATATATGTGCTGGGTGCTGGTGGTGAAGAACACAGCTGGAAATTATCTCTATTTCTATAACTAAATAAAATAATGACAATATTTAAAAAGCAAACATTTATAATGTACTTTTCTCAAGAACTCAAAGCGCAGACTCAATTAGGTCATGTATTGTAGCTGTTTGAGCGTTCATTCCAGCATCCAGTGGCAATGCCGTTTTTCTTGAATAGCTGCTTTTGTGTTTTGCGTGTTAGGCCCCCTGCACACGGGCGGAAAATCCCCCTATATGTCACGGAAAAAAACGCTGTAAAAATAATTTTGGTAGCTAAAGGAAACAAAAAAGGGCAGTAAAACCGCCATGTGGGTAAAATCCCTAAAAAGTGTCTGGTTCTTAAGGTACAAAACAGCCTGGTTCGTAAGGGTTTAAAGGGCCACTCTGGTGAAAACACATTTTTGTATCTCTGCTCCCCCTCACCTTATTGTCTGTCATACTCTGGAGGTGTCCTCTGTGTATTCCAGTCACTTCCCTGCAATACAACCCCCTGTATGATGCTTATCAAGTACCATCTTGAGAATGCTTTTCAATCAATCCCATGATGCATCAGCACAGCATTAAGGTAATACCTGCTGAGGACAGTTTTTTCTATATCCATTACCTTCTGAAATTACCTGTAGAAACCACAGACCATAAGTATTCAGTTAAGAGGATGAACGGTAATCTCCTCTATTATAGCTGTGTGACAGGATCTGTGTGATCATCACCAGTAACTGTGAGAGGAGCGCCTGTGTCCTCCTCCAGGCGATCTCTGTAGTAGATCCATGTAACAAACTCACACAGACTGATAATCTGATTAGAAAATGAATCCATAACCCCCAAGTAGATCTGAGCTGAAAAGAATTGAGATCACATGACCATCTGAGGGAAAAGAGGCTGGAAGTTTCAGACAGAAAGAAATAACTAAGGTAACACTAACTCATCTATATTTACTGGGGGGTAGCTGTAAACAATGAATGAATTTTAAAAAATCACCGGAGTTGCCCTTTAAATGGTTATATTCACACGGGTGATTTTTTAATTGGCCGAATAGACCAAGTAAACCAAAATCACACCATCCTATTTTGTTTTGAATTTCAGAACATCGTCCATTCAAGTCCATGGGTTTGTTTAAAAGAAAAAGGTATGCATTTGCTTGAGGTGATTGTGATCTGTTTTTAACGCCTGTAACCATGGTGACCATAGAAAAAATAGAAAACCAGTGCAGAGCCTGTACATTCATGCTATTTTTCTTTAAATCTTTACATTTCTTTAAATTAGTGTTCCTCTGCAAGTAATTGTGCTGCTGCTTGCATCCTGTATATGTCCATTGGTAATAGTGCTCCTGCATGTGCCCCTTGGTAGTATTGCCCTCTTTAATGCAGCAAACACCTGATGTCACTGCCTGGAATGGAGCTGCAGAACGGTGCTAGCGGCACTATTTTATTGGACTCCTAAGCACAGAAAGAGCTGTTTATCAAGAGAAAGAAGCATGGCTGCCACCACCAGATGACTCTTCTCTGTGGATTTGCATAAGGTACGGAGTAAAGCCCATTTAGACGCAATGATTATCGCTCAAAATTAGCTCAAAAGCCGTCTTTTGAGTGATAATTGTTGCATCTAAACACGCGGCCATCCACTATTCTTACACTATTTATTCATGAATCACCAATGACTCTTATCAGCGCAGCACGCTGATTTTCTCAGCTGATGGTGCTGATAGCATTCTTTCAGCTGGTATCCTGCTGGCAGTTCTCAGCTGGATACCAGCTGAAAGCTCCGAGAACAATGCAGCTGTTTGCATAACTCTTAAGTTGCTAATTCCCTACTTATAGTTATGCAAAGATGATAGCTCAAAACTATCACTCAAACTGTCGTTTGAGCGAATTTTGAGCGTTCATCATTCCGTGTAAATGGGCCTTAACTTTGGAACCTAATTGCAGAGGTACATTGGATCATTAGAAGTGATTGACTTTTCAGCTACTGCCAGCTGGTGAAGTGCGTTTTGTGGCTGTGATTGTGATAACAGGGAGAGCCGTTTTAACTTTAGTACAAAGGTTTCATCAGTGGCCCCCTTCATGACCACTGTTAAATAAATATGGAGATATTTTTAGACAATGTGGGGCAAATTCGGAATTAGCAGTGGAAAATCTGCATCATTTACAGCATAAGCATCCACCTGCTGTGAAGATAATCTGTAGAATTTGAAATCAGTTGCATGTCAAGTTATGCTATGGATTTTTCACAACAATTTCTCTCCTTCAAAAACGGCAAATCCTCACCAAAATAAGCACCATTTGCTGCAGATTTTCTAACGAACATACCCTTACAGTGTTCAGGAGGGTACAATATCTTCCGATTTAGTGATTATGCCTCGGTTTATTGCCATGATTTCCACTAGACTATAGAAATACGTTCAGTTTTTTTTGCAAAACTGGTCCAAAACCATGGTATATTCTTGTGAATGTTCTCGAAAAACAATTCTATTTAGAGGCAATATTTTATACTGATTTCACTTATAGTCTCCCCTTTGCCCACTACCGCCTGCGCCCGGGAATAACAATTGAATTTATGAAACAGCTGGCATTTAGGGATCATACCCGGCACACAGGTGGCATGATGCAGTAATATCATAGCGCCATACAGGTGGCATTATGCGGTTACAGTAGTGCAACGCTTGCCCCAGTAAGTCAAGGAAGCTGAAAAATATTCACTGTGACCTTTATGAATTTTCTACACTGATTTTTTATGAAGCTTACAATATAACTACAGCACCAGAACCAAGCCCATAACATAAAATGCAGCCCCAGAACCAAGCTCATACTACACTCGTTATCAACAAAATAATTAAGCCCATAGAATTTGTCGTTTTGCTGCAAAACTTGGCATGCAGTTACATCTCAGGCAGATATGTAAATGATTACAGCTGTGGTATGATTAGAAGAAAAGTCTTGCCAAAGGAGGCCCTAAAGTTAGTTCCACCCTTTGCATATAAAAAGTCTCTCGGAGGCTACTTGTGTGTAGTGGACCTCTTTTTCTGCTTCTGTAGAGCTTGTTGACCACTAGATGCCTCTATGATGCTATTGAAGAGATTTCACTCAGTTAACAGAGTTTGACAGGGCCGCATAATCGACGAATTGCCCGCCACCATTCTGACCAGACTTTTAGGTGTCGGGAACAGTGGATGCATGAGAGCATGCACACAAAATGAATGGACTCAGGACGCCCTCGACAGACCACCAGTAGAGAGGATCGTCTGACATGAGCAAACAGCTCCAAACATTTCCTTGTCCACCATCCAGAAATAAGTGGCCCCATCGTTATAGGCCCCTCTGTCTATTGGAACCATTTCCAGGCTGAAGGACATTTAGTCTCAAAATACCCATTACGTGTTCTGCCTTCGACACCCAACCACCGTCACCTCCGTTTGCAGTGGTGTTGTAAATGACGAAACTGGACTGCTACTGAGTGGAAATGGGTTGTCTTCAGCGATGAATCCAGGTTTAGTTTGGGCACTGACGACGACCGTGTTTGTGTCTGGAGAAATAGGGGTGAGCTTCTCAATCCTGCCTTTGCTGTAAAGTGGCACACTGACCCCACTGCTGGTGTGATGATCTGGGGGTCATCACATACGATAGTTGGTCACTCATAGTAGTGGTGTAGACACATGTGTTCCTCTCAGGGCGGCTTCCAGGAGGCATCTTCCAGCAGGATAACGCTCGGCCACACACAGCAAGGGTGTCACAGAAATGTCTCCACAACATTGTCACACTTCCATGGCCTGCCCAGTCACCATATTTATCACCAATAGAACATGTTTGGGATCATCTGGGACACCGACTTTGACAGCCTATGAGTTTGCACGCTCTAGAAGCTCATGATCGGAACCTGTATGCCTCTATGCCCGCCCGTATCACATCTTGCATCCATTTTGCTCTGATATTGTAATCACCTAGTTATATCAATGTTAGGGCTCAGTCACACAGGCGCCGATCCGCCCGTGTTTCTGCACGATAAAACAGCCACACCGCGTGCGGACAACTCTCTGCATGACCAGCTCCATTGCCGGCCATGTGTTCTTTCTTCCGGCCAGTGTGGAGAGTCGTCCGCACCTGCAGTGCAGCGGTCTTATCCTGCAGAAACACGGGCGGATCAGCACCCGTGTGACTGAGCCCTTGCAATCACACATATAAAGTTTCGATTACAACAACTCCTTCTAGGTGTTTGATTTTTTTTTACAATGAATGTATAAATACAGTACCAGAACCAAGCTCATAACATAAATATAGCACTAGAGCCAATATCAGTACATAAATACAATTCAAGGGTTATTAAATTCAATGGGAGCTGCGTCTGCAATACCAATCCAGGTCGCTGCAAGAGTTGACTGCTTATAGCTCCACCAGCAATGACAGTGGGCCCAGTAAACAGCTGATTATTGGGGATCCCAAGCAGCAGACTCCCATCAATTAACTACTGCTGACCTATCCTGAGAACCGGTGCTAGTAAAGTCACGGAAAACTCTTTTAACTCACTGCCCTGTCCTAACCAAGGGATTTTCGTAATGAAGTAATAAGCAGTTCTGAAACCTGGGACAAAGACTGGAACAACAAAACATGTTGTGGACAGTAGAATCGGGTTTATACAGTATTTTGAGGTGACAGCAAGTGTGAGCTGTATCTCTACGTTCTTCCTAGCCTCAAAGATTACTGTAAGTGGTAGGTCTTCTGTTTTTTCCCTTTTAGTTTATAACTGTTTTGATTGTATTATGTCATTTTTATTTTGCCTTGTTTTTAGCTTCTCGTAAACTTTGGATCTTTTTAACTTAAAGGGGTTGTCCCGAGGCAGCAAGTGGGTCTGTACACTTCTGTATGGCCATAATAATGCACTTTGTAATGTACATTGTGCATTAATTATGAGCCATGCAGAAGTTATAAAAAGTTTTATACTTACCTGTTCCGTTGCTGGCGTCCTCGTCTCCATGGTGCCGACTAATTTTCGCCCTCCGATGGCCAAATTAGCCGCGCTTGCGCAGTCCGGGTCTTCTGCAGTCTTCTATGGGGCTCCGTGTAGCTCCGTGTAGCTCCGCCCCGTCACGTGCCGATTCCAGCCAATCAGGAGGCTGGAATCGGCAATGGACCGCACAGAAGAGCTGCGGTCCACGGAGGAAGAGGCCATCTTCAGCGGTGAGTAGAGAAGTCACCGGAGCGCGGGGATTCAGGTAAGCGCTCCGGTGAGCTTTCTTTACCTCCCTGCATCGGGGTTGTCTCGCGCCGAACGGGGGGGGGGTTGAAAAAAAAAAAAACCCGTTTCGGCGCGGGACAACCCCTTTAAACCTTAAAATGGAAATAAGCCTAGTCCATGCCAATTCTAAAACTATGGGCCCTGATGTGATGTGTCAACCCTTTGACTAGGTGGGGAACAGAGTGTATGTGTGGCACAGTGTGTTAAGGCAGCAGAAATGCAGTCCTAAACTCTCGCTCACCACCTGAAGGTTGCAAGTTCAATCCCCACTTGGTTCAGGATTACTCAGCTTTTCCATCCTTCTGAGGTCAGTAAAATGAGTATCCAGCTTGCTGGGGGGTAATAAATAAATTGCCTTAAAGCACAGTGGAATAAGTTGGCACTATACAAATAAGTGGTGGTGTAATTTATGTATAATTAGCAACTTAGTGTAAAGTGAGCTCATGATTAACTGAGAAAGTGCATATGTGACAGTTTACTTTGCATCAATGTAAGTACTTTCTTTGTCCAACACTGTGAAATATACTGCTACTGTACCTTTATATATAAAAATTTCTGTTGTGTGTTCTTTATGTATGCCTCATGTGATTGAGGCTACAATACTTGTCTGCCTTTCTCAGAATGAAGATGTCTGTATTCCTCAGATCTCTCTAATCTACGATGACAAGCGTTCACCATTAATATTTAAGAGACTGTAGTTTTCTTTACGAGTTTCTTTTGCAGTGACAATTAACAAGGCACAAGGACAGTCCCTGAAAATTGCTGATATCAACTTAGAACAACCATGCTTCTCTCATGGACAACTGCATGTTGCCTGCTCCAGGGGTGGCTCAGACAGAAGCCTTTACATACTAGCACCGGCGAACAAGACAGCACATGTCGTCTACCCAAGAGTGCTGTCTTAGATTTCTAGGAATGGAAATAGGCCCTGCGAAGCCAGGTAATTCTGCTAGTACATAAGACTCCTTGGAACACTTATTTGTATTAGCAATATGCTTAAAAGACCACAAGATGTCACTGTTCAAAAAGTGGAAAGTTTCTAACATATTTAAAGAAAACTTTTCTCAATACATTTAGCACAGTTGTCTACACCAGGGCTCAAAATGATTGCGGGATTCTCTGTTAAAGGAAACCTGTCACGTCCCACAGTACCTTAAACTAAGTTATGGTGCTGGTAGAGGATGTGTCAGGGAGCCGGGTGATGTATTTGTTATACTCACCCACTACTATGGTCCAGCGCTGTCACTCGGTGAAGTCCATACAAGTCTATGGGAGAATGCGTGCACAGGACTGATTTTACTGCGCCGCACGGACTTCACCGGGTAACAGCGCTGGATCGCAGGAGTTGGTGAGTATAAAAAATACATCACTCGTCTCCCTGTCACCTCCCCTAACAGCACCATAACTTAGTTTATGTGCTGTGGGGATGTGACAGGTTCCTTTAAAGTCCCTATTACGCAGGACAACTGTGGGGCGCTGAAGCGCATGGCAGCCATGCCAGCAATTATCGCTCTTGTGGTTTTACACAGGAGGATCATCACTCAGTCAATGGAGACAGAGTGGTCCGGAGATCGAGATTGTTCCTGCCCGCCCACCTTATTCACAGTAGACAGGCAGTCATTCATAGATGAACGACTGCCCGTTTAACCACTTAGTGACCAAGCCTGTTTGTGCCTTAATGACCAACTAATTTTTCAATCTTTTTCATATTCGCATTTTAGGAGCCATAAGTTTTGTAATTTTTTCCGTCGACATAGCCATACAAGGACTTGTTTTCTGTGGGACAAGTAATAATAATAATATAATAATCTTTATTTGTATAGCGCCAACTTATTCCGCAGCGCTTTCAGGCATGGATAAATGCAAAACAATACAACAATTACAATATGAGGTACATTGGGTTAGACACAAATGGGTTGGGGGTGGTACAGGAGGTGCAAGGGGTGGGGAACACAGGTAATAGGAAATTTCATGTGCAGATCAGAGTTGGTATGCTTCCCTGAAGAGGTGCGTTTTTAAGGCACGTCTGAAATTTCGTGCATCGGGAATTGTTCGGATGCCTTGGGGTAGAGCATTCCAGAGGATGGGTGCTGCTCTGGTGAAGTCCTGTAAGCGAGCATGTGAAGTTCGTATTACAGGGGTGTTTAGACTGAGTGTGTTAGCGGATCGGAGTGAGCGCGCTGGGTGGTATACTGACAGTAGGGAGGCGATGTATGGTGGCGCAGCGCCATGCAGAGCTTTATGAGTGAGGTAGAGGAGTTTAAATTTAGTTCTGCAGTGGATGGGCAGCCAATGCAGTGACTGGCATAACGCAGAGGTGTAACGACTGAGTAACGACTGGATAGAAAAATGAGCCTAGCTGCTGCATTTAGTATGGATTGGAGTGGAGCGAGTCTAGTACGGGGGAGGCTGATGAGTAGCGAGTTGCAGTAGTCAAGCCGGGAGTGGATGAGGGCAACCACGAGTGTCTTTAGTGTGTCCGTGGTTAGGAACGGACGTATTTTAGCAATATTTCTGAGGTGCATGTGGCATGTTTGGGCCAGAGATTTGATATGGGGGATAAAGGAGAGGTCAGAGTCCAGTGTGACCCCAAGGCAGAGGGCATGCTGTCTAGGGGTTATGATGGTGCCAGACACTGGAATGGAGATGGTGAAGGGAGGTCGGTTAGAAGGTGGAAAGACAAGGAGGTCAGTTTTAGAGAGGTTTAGTTTGATAAAAAGGGAGGGCATAGTGTTAGAGACAGCAGACAGACAGTCGGTGATATTTTGGAGGAATGGTCCAGAGATTTCACGAGAGGAGATGTATAGTTGGGTGTCGTCAGCGTAGAGATGGTATTGGAGGACAAATTTGTGGATGGTTTGTCCAATTGGGGCAGTATAAATAGAGAAGAGAAGGGGACCAAGGACTGAGCCCCGGGGTACCTAAACAGCAGGAGGAAGTGGAGCAGAGATAGAACCAGCAAAGGAAACACTGAAAGAGCGGTCAGAGAGGTAGGAAGAGAACCAGGAGAGAGCAGTGTCCTTTAGGCCAATAGAGCGGAGCATAGGGAGAAGGAGGTTATGGTCAACAGTGTCAAATGTAGCAGACAGGTCAAGGATTAGTAGGGGGTAGTCACCTCTCGGCTTTGCAGTCATCAGGTCATTTGTTACTTTTGTAGGGGTAGTTTCGGTCGAGTGTAGAGAGCGGAAACCAGACTGGAGGGGGTCGAGGAGTAAGTTGTCAGAGAGAAAGCGTGTAAGGCGGGAGTAGACCAGGCGTTCCAGTAATTTGGAGATGAAGGGGAGGTTTGAAACGGGTCGGTAGTTGGCAGCATCAGTTGGGTCCAGGGTTGGTTATTTAAGCAGAGGGGATATGATGGAGTGTCTAAATGAGGAGGGGAAAGTGCCAGAGGTTAGGGAGAGATTGCAGATTGTGGTAAGGTGAGTAATGAGAGCTGGAGAAAGGGACCGGAGGAGGTGAGAGGGGAGAGGGTCGCTAGCGCAGGTGGTGGGGCGGGCAGCGGAAAGGAGCCTGGAGACTTCTTCCTCTGTCGTTGGTTCTAACATAGATAGTGAGTAGGTGCTGGATGCAGTGCTGATGAAACTGGGATCGGGACTAGCCATGCAGCTTTCAGAGATTTCTTTTCGAATGTGGTCGATTTTTTCTTTGAAATAGGCAGCTAGTTCTCCAGCAGTCAGGTCTGTCGCAGGGGCCTGTTCTTTGGGGCTGAGGAGGGAGTGAAAGGTCTCAAAGAGTTGTTTGGGGTTGTGGGATAGTGAGGAGACAAGGGAGGTGAAATAAACTTGTTTGGCATGGTGAAGGGCTAGGTTATAAGTTTTAAGTATGAATTTGAAGTGGAGGAAGTCTGCTGGCAGCTTTGACTTTCTCCACAGCCGCTCGGCGCACCTAGAGCACCGCCGCATGAAGCGTGTTTGGGACGTGAACCAAGGTTGCCGTGGTCTGCGTTTGACGGCTCGAGTCACGGACGGTGCCGCTTCATCCAGAGCACGGCTGAGAGTGGTGTGGTAGTATTCGGCTGCCAGGTTAGGGCAGGGGAGGAGAAAGGGGATAGGGAGGACTGAATAGTTTCGGCAACCTGTTTAGTGCGGACGGACTGGAGGTTCCTAGAGGTGCAATAGATAGGAGGGTCAGGAGAGATGCTAGGGTGCCTGATGGAAAAAGAGAGAAGGCAAGTTGTATTTTCTAGCGGCATAATCTTTGAGTACACATAATGTATTATATAACTTTTATTCACTTTTTTTAGGGAGATTGGGGAAAACAAAGAAATTCTGCCATTTGTTTTTGGATTTCATTTTTACGGTGTGCAAAATAAATAATGTGATAACATTATTCTCTGGGTCAGCATGATTGCGGCAACACCAAGTTTATACAGTTTTTTTATGTTTTGCTATTTTTGTGCACAAAAAACCGCTATTTTTTTTTTGTTTTTTAAAGATTTGCTTTTGTGTCACTGCATTCCAAGAGACATAGCACTTTTACTTTTATACCAATGGAGCTCTATGAGTGCTTGTTTTTTGTGGGGCCCTAGGTAAGTAATCTCTCCTCCCCTCACGCATCTGATCTGTGACGGAAGGTGAAACTTTAGCTTTTTAAAAAATTTCACGTGATCGCCGTTATCCATTGGATAACGGCGATCACGTGATCAATAACCGCGTACTGCGGTCCCCTGTGAGATCTCCAGGCTCTTGGCTATGTTTAGTAGCCAGGAGCGGGGAGATTTTAAATTACCCCGGCAATCTGCGTCTTTTAAGGAGCTAAGGGTTTCATACCTGCACCTCGGGTTTCACTTTCCTGTTTCGTTCGGAGAGCAGGAAAGGGGAATCCCTGTGGCCGACCGGCTCCAAATGAATTTTTATAATGGTGTCCATGTCCGTTCAGCTGCTTGGCTTTTAGATATGATCCTGCATGCAGCGCTTTTTCTTCCAGTATTTGGAGTCTCTGACACAGATGTGAAACTGGCCTAACGACCTCATCTCCCTACCTTACACATGTTCACGCTAAGGCTAGTTTCATAGCAGGCAGAGGTCTTCCAAATTAAGCCAGCAAAAAAATTCCAAAATGGAAACGCATCCAAACTCAAGGAAACTATGAGTGACACATAATAACCCCCACAGAAATGAATGAATCAGAAAACTTTGTTAGGGCACGCCACAATCGTTTATTAGGTAATTCATGGTGTCTTTTGCCTAAGGCAAATATAATCTACAAAGCACTAGAACCAACTTGTTAAGACAAAATAGACTGTTGAACACCATCCACAAGTTTGTAAGCATTAAGGTGGGAGTCGAGGTAGTTATATGCCTCAAGAATGATAGATGAATAGTTTTATGCAGTTGAGAAAGTTAGTTCATGATGAGAAAGTTTATGCCATTGTTTAGCCTAGTTTTTGGATAGAATGATATAACGTAGCTGTTTCCTTATACTGGAGCGGTACATATTGTGTGGAATTTGGTGCATATTTCTTTATTACTAATAGAAAGTATGTAACTGGTGCTCCTTATTGGTCCTTATACGCTTTTACTGCATTTTTCCGCGGTCTTCATTAATACTACATTAACCCCTTGAGTGGCACGCCCGGAAAAGTTCCGTGACGAGCTCCACTGCTCATAGCAACATAGCCCGGAAGATTTCCGGGCTATGTATCACTGTGGGAACTGCAGAGCACAATGCCACAAGCTGTGACAGTGTGCTCTGCCTGCACAGACCCACAGAGAACAAAGCAAGGGCTTTGAAAAACCAGCAGAAGATATTGCCGACATGTCGGCAATGTCCTGCTTTGTTTACAGGTTGCCATAGAGACCATCGGCTTGTCAGAAGCAAGCCGATGGTCTCTGTGGCAGGGAGAGCTGGTTGTTAGCTGTCAGAGGACAGCTAGGTACTAGCTCTTACAGCAGAGATCAGAGAAAACCTCCGATCTCTGCTGTGTTAACCCTTTACATGCTGCAGTCTATGTGACTGCAGCATGTAAAGGGTTGTCACTGCAGCATGTAAAGGGCTGTCACCATCGGACCCCCGGAATGTGATCAGGGGTCCTGATGGGTCCCTGTGGAAGTCCCCTAAAGGGACAAAAAAGAAAAAAAAAAATTTTTAAAATTTAAAAAAAGTTAAAAAATTATTAAAAAAATAAAAAAACACTTGTCTCCCTTTACTTTGTAAAAAATCAAAAATACAATCACACATGTGGTATCCGTGTGCGTCGTAATGACCCAGAGAAGGAAGTTAATACATTATTTAACCCCTTAATGACATGGCCCCTTTTTTCTTTTTTCCCCATTTCTTTTTTTCCTCCCCCCTGTTTAAAAAATCACAACTTGTCCCGCAAAAAACAAGCCCTTATATGGCCATGTCAATGGAAAAATGAAAAAGTTATGGCTCTTGAGACGCAACTGCAAAACTAGTTGAAATTCAATGATTAGACCATTTTAAAAAACCTGCCCTGGTGGGCACGACAGGGTGGAAGGAAACCCGCCACTCAAGGGGTTAAAGGAGACCTCCTGCCGTGGAAAAACATAGTATGGCCGCCTGCACACGAGCGTTCCGGATTCCACTCGCGGATTTTCACGCGCGTATGGTACCTAAATGTGCTTGCGGATAGGTGCGGATGCGTGAAAAATCACGCGCGGATATACGCGGATGTGTGGCGGAAAAAAACGCGCAGAAAAATCCGGAATACACCCTTATTGTAAACCCAACCCCTAGAGAACTGCCCATTCCCTGGAAAACAGCTTAAAAACCAACACCCAGACTCCGTTCTGTCCCTCTTGCTTGTGTGAGCACTGTTAAATTATTCTGGCAACATGCTTTCACCCGGTGAGCAGATGTCTTTGTGGGCATGGTTGATCCATGTAACTTTTTTCGGACGTACTGCGGTAACGGAGGAGGAAGAGCCCCCCAGGAAAAAAAGGAGGTACTGGGTGCACCCTGGCTGGTGTCTGCTGGCTGCTCTCTGGTAGATGAGGGGACTGAAAGGACAGATCTGCAGTTGAAATGTGCCTGTGAAGCTCTGTGCTGTGTGTTGGGACGCCTCCTACCATGCCTACTTCCTGTAGTCATAGCAACCAGTGACTCCATCCGCAGCTGCACTCCGGATGTACTGCATGAAAAAACGCACCCATTCACTTGTATTGGAGGCTTCACGCGCATGATCCGACCAAAATTAGAACAGGTCGCAGATTTTTTCACTCGCGTGAAAAAACGCGATACACATCCGTCCGTCTGGGGACAACTGCGGATCCTCATAGGAGTATATTGGCTGCGGTCTGGGGCGGATTATGTGCCTAAAATCACGCGCTTGAAATTCTGCTCGTGTGCAGGCACCCTAAAAGAGAACATGCCACGATTTTTTCCCGCTGCGTAAATCTGCGGCGGAATCCCGCATGTGAGGACTGAGCTATTAGGTTCAATAGAACCTAATAGCTGCGTTATTACGCCGCGGGGAACGCAGTATAAATCTGTCCATGGACATTAGCCCTTAATCTAAGCCCAAGATCCTGGCAATCAGCTGAGTCTAGCAGAGATGGAGTTGATGTTTATCAGTGGCTCCCTGCTTTGGCCCATATAAGCTCTAAATGCCCTAATGCAGAATAGCCCATTTGTAGACCAGAAACCTCTGTAAATTGCAATAAACTCTCTGAAGTATATTAGGAGGTGAATCTACGATGCTCTTGGAATTGACAAGTTGTCATGTAGCACCATTCTAAAATTTGAATCACCTGGCTCAATCAAAAAATTTAGGAACAATACCAAGCCATTGAGATAAACAAAATATTTGTTGGAAAGGGGCCATACATGGAAAGTTATTTCCCACAAAACGGGTAATTTGCGATATGGAAAATAATTCATCTTATGGGAAATACTTTTCTATGACAGTGGTAGACTAAATACCATAACTATAGCATTACCATTAGAGATGAGCCACCACGCTCAGATAAGGCAGATACTCGAGCGAGCATCACTCTTCTCGAGTAACTGCATTCTCATCCGAGCAGGCTCGAGGGGGGGGGGGGGGCGGCAGGGGTTAGCGAGAAGGGGGGGGGGAGAAAGAGAGATCTCTCTCACTCTCCGCCGCGCTACCCCCGCCGTACCCCCGAGCCTGCTTGGACGAGAATGCAGTTACTTGAGAAGAGCGATGCTCGCTCGAGTAACTGCCTTATCCAAGCGTGCTCGCTCCTCTCTAATTACCATACATCAAAAAAGTTTGAAGCATTAGAAATGTGTTCTGAACAATGCAGCAGATTTTCATTTTTAGGACCATATATGTAACAACTATTGTTATAGTTAAAGAAGCTTTATCACTACCACAAAACATTTTCCAGCAGCTGGGCCCAATGTAAAATAAAAAAAATAGACTTGACTCATCTCTCTTCGTCCCCCAGAATGCAGCACCCAGCTTCCAGAGTTTACGACTGAAGGAAGTCAGGTGACATCTGTGACCAATCAGAGGCTGCAGCATTACTATCTCAAACTCCTGTCAGTCAAACATTGCAGAAGCCGGCGCTGGGGCCATGGGAGAAGCTCAGCTAGATCCTATGGGGCTTCACGAGAGGTGAGTATACTCTATTTTTTTTTATTTTACACCAGGCCCAGCTGATAGAATTTTCTTGTGTTAGGGATAAAACCCCTTTAAAGGGGTTTTCCAATCACAGACACTTATGACATATTCACCTCTGGAAATCACACCTCCATTTACAACAGGGGTCCCCAAACTCCCTTCACTTCAATGCAGAACAGCCATATCCCCTCTACTGGGGAGCAGGGGGGAACAAGGGGGAGCTCTCTCTATCTGCCCCCCAAAACCTCCCGCTCACCCCAGGTCTTGTATCTCTTCCATTTTCTAATTATTGCTCCCACAGTTTCTTTCTTCACACCAAGCTGCTTGCCTATTGCAGATTCAGTCTTCCCAGGCTGGAGCAGGGCTACAATTTTGTTTCTGGTGTCCTTCGACAACTCTTTGGGCTTCACCATAGTGGAGTTTGGAGTGTGACTGCTTTAGGTTGTGGACAGGTGACTTTTATACAGATAACAAGTTCAAACAGGTGCCATTACTACAGGTAATGAGTAAAGGACAGAGGAGCCTCTTAAAGAAGTACAGGTCTGTGAGACCCAGAAATCTTGCTTGTTTGTAGGTGACCAAATACTTATTTTCCACCATAATTTGCAAAAAAAATCGTTAAAAATCAGACAATGTGATTTTCTGGATGTGTTTTTTCATGTTGTCTCTCATAATTGAGGTCTACCTATGATGTCAACTACAGGCCTCTCTCATCTTTTTAGGTGGGAGAACTTATACGATTGGGATCTGACTAAATACTTTTCCCCCCACTGTATATACTAACCCTTGAAGTACAGCACTGATCATCTTTTTTATCATCATGATTTTTAAAATTTATAGTTTTTTGTTTTTAAAATGAGTATATTTATGATAACGGGTTCCTCATTTAGTTTTGGACGTTTTGATATATAATTTGTATAGTTTGGGATTACAGGGTTCATACAGCGACCGTTTTGGTTGGCGTCTGTGGTGGGTCATTTTCTTTTTTATGTATATATTTTTATTTTATTCTGTAATTTTTTTTTACTTATATGACGTCATGGGGGATATAGATGGGGGAGCGCTGAGCTGCCAGTCAGGTGATGTGCTGGAGCCCGCCAGGTGACGGGGCGCGCTGACAGCACAACTGATGCAAGGGGAGCGCTGAGCTGCCGGTCAGGTGATATGTTAGAGGCCGCCAGGTGACGGAGCGCGCTGACAGCACAACTGATGCAAGGGGAGCCCTGAGCTGCCGGTCAGGTGATGTGCTGGAGGCCGCCAGGTGACGGGGCGCGCTGACAGCACAACTGATGTGAGGGGAGCGCTGAGCCGCCGGTCAGGTGATGTGCTGGAGGCCACCAGGTGACGGAGCGCGCTGACAGCACAACTGATGCAAGGGGAGCGCTCAGCTGCCGGTTAGGTGATGTGCTGGAGGCCGCCAGGTATCGGGGAGCACTCACAGCACAATTGATGTGAGGGGAGCACTGAGCCGCTGGTCGGGTGATGTGCTGGAGGCCGCCAGGTATCGGGGAGCACTCACAGCACAATTGATGTGAGGGGAGCACTGAGCCGCTGGTCAGGTGATGTGCTGGAGGCCATCAGGTACCAGGGAACGCTAAGCCACCGGCCAGGTGATGTGCTGGACGCCACCAGGTACCAGGGAGCGCTGAGCCACCGGCCAGGTGATGTGCTGGAGGCCACCAGGTATAGGGGAGCATTAAGCCGCCGGTCAGGTGATGTGCTGGAGGCCACCAGGTATAGGGGAGCGTTGAGCCGCCAGTCAGGTGATGTGCTGGAGGCCGCCAGGTACCAGGAAGCGCTGAGCCACCGGCCAGGTGATGTGCTGGAGGCCACCAGGTATAGGGGAGCGTTGAGCCACCGGCCAGGTGATGTGCTGGAGGCCACCAGGTATAGGGGAGCGTTGAGCCGCCGGTCAGGTGATGTGCTGGAGGCTGCCAGGTACCAGGGAGCGCTGAGCCACCGGTCAGGTGATGTGCTGGAGGCCACCAGGTATAGGGGAGCACTGACAGCACAAACGTTGCAAGGGGAGCGCTGCGCCTGCTGACATCACCTGTAGATACCCCGCTGATCTCGAGTCAAACTCTGCATGAGTTTCTGTGTGTTCTGGCTGTGTTGGCTGAGATGCCGTGAGAGCCGCAGCATGTCCGCCTGTGGGAACACCATAATGTGATACATTTAGTATGTATGTCCGAGTCCTCAGAGTGACTGGCGGCAGTCAGACGTTACCACAACATGGTATGGGCATCTCTGTGCCTGCTGGCACCAGCGCGCACATGCCAAGGCTTCCATGCTGCACGCCAGCATCAGCCAGCTGACAGCGCACAGCAGCCGGGGCGGAGCTTCTGACTGCTCCTCAATCTGTGCAGCCTGTGGGCGGAGCCTGTGTTGTCCTGGTAACCGTGCGACCACCCGGCTCCTCCAGCCTCATGTCTTCAGTGCAGCTCGTCCCCGGATGAAGAAGAAGCGGAGGAGGAAGGGGGAATGGTGAGGAGAGGGGGAGGGGATTCCGGGGAGCCCTGCAGTCTGGAGGGGCGGCTGGGGTGCTACATAGTTAACCTTTTCTAGTTATGGGCTCCCTTCCCTCCACCCCGGGGATGAGCAGCGAGCTGCATGTTTTGGTTGCCCAGTGAGGCGGCACTATTGTCCTGTGGGGATGTGATGGCTACGGCCACTGGTCTCAGTGTGCCCTCCGTGCCAGCTGCGGGACGGTGGGATCTGCGCCCGCTGCCTGAGAGTGAGGGGGCCTCACTAGAAGTAGGGGGAAGGACAGTATCCGATGCCAGTGCCTGTGCCCATCGTATGCCCAGTGCTGCCCGTATCTGCACGAGTTATTAGCCACTATTATCAGTATATCCTGGAGCCGAACAGTCCGAGCAGTATAAATCGGAATTGGTGTGTGATGGCTTATGGATCTGATATGAATGTAGAGGAAACTGTCAGCTGAGCAGAGTGCTTCATCCCAGAAGTGTGTGAGCCTGAAGACATATCATATATACACCTATCTGTATCATACATATCATATAAATACCTGTCTGTATCACATAGATCATACATATCCATATGATATGAATGTAGAGAAGACTGTCAGCTGAGCAGAGTGCTTTATCCCAGAAGTGTGTGAGCCTGAAGACATATCATATATACACCTATCTGTATCACATAGATCATACATATCCATATGATATGAATGTAGAGAAGACTGTCAGCTGAGCAGAGTGCTTTATCCCAGAAGTGTGTGAGCCTGAAGACATATCATATATACACCTATCTGTATCATATATATCATATATATACTTACCTGTCTGTATCACATAGATCATACATATCCATATGATATGAATGTAGAGAAAACTGTCAGCTGAGCAGAGTGCTTCATCCCAGAAGTGTGTGAGCCTGAAGACATATCATATATATACCTATCTGTATCATACATATCAGATATATACTTACGTATCTGTATCACATAGATCATACATATCCATATGATATGAATGTAGAGAGAACTGTCACCTGAGCAGAGTGCTTCATCCCAGAAGTGTGCGAGCCTGAAGACAAATCATATATACACCTATCTGTATCATATATATCATATATATACTTACCTGTCTGTATCACATAGATCATACATATCCATATGATATGAATGTAGAGAAAACTGTCAGCTGAGCAGAGTGCTTCATCCCAGAAGTGTGTGAGCCTGAAGACATATATATATATACCTATCTGTATCATTCATATCATATATATACACCTATCTGTATCATATATATATATATATATACCTATCTGTATCATACATATCATATATATACTTACCTATCTGTATCACATAGATCATACATATCAATATGATATGAATGTAGAGAAAACTGTCAGCTGAGCAGAGTGCTTCATCCCAGAAGTGTGTGAGCCTGAAGACATATCATATATATATACCTATCTATATCATACATATGCATCTCATTTATATATACTTACCTATCTGTATCACATAGATCATACATATCCATATCATATGAATGTACAGAAAACTCAGCTGAGCAGAGTGCTTCATCCCAGAAGTGTGCCAGCCTGAAGACATATCATATATTTACCTATCTGTATCATACATATCATATAAATACTTACCTGTCTGTATCACATAGATCATACATATCCATATATGAATGTACAGAAAACTGTCAGCTGAGCAGAGTGCTTCATCCCAGAAGAGTGTGAGCCTGAAGACATATCATATATATATATATATATACCTATCTGTATCATACATATGCATATCATATATATCCTTACCTATCTGTATCACATAGATCATACATATGATATACATAATATCACATATAGCATACATATCCATATCAGATATATACTTACATATCTGTATCACACATATCTATATCCTACACACACACATATTGCGGCCTTCTTTGGATCTATTCTATAAGCCTGAGGAAGAACCCTGAGTAGGTTTGAACTCTCCCTATAACATGTATTTTTGTTAGTCATTGAAAGGTATCATATCTACAAGATGACTCGGTGTCTGAGAAGAGTCACATTTGGAGTATTTCTGGCCCGCAGCGCTATTCTCACTGTAACCCACAACAGCGCTATTCTTGATGGAAGCCACAACAGCCGCCATTAAAAGTCTATGGCGTCGGTCAGGATCTGCCATGCGATAGATACAACACAGTATCTTTATATTGGATGTCATATTCTCTTACTAAACCCCTTTGTTGTTTTTGTGTTTGTACCTTATTTCTTAAAACAATCATTTAGACCGGGCTCAGACCAGCAGCTCTGATTCCATGAGCGGATAACCGCAACATAGGACCGCAGAAGCGAATTTCATATGGTCGCGCATGCTTACAGTTTTCCACACGAATGTATGGCGTATCGTCCGCATGGAAGAACGAATGCAAGCAGGGTACGACATCAGAAAGTTGCCCAATGCCCTGGAAACGTCCTTCTATCGTCTCCTGCGGACGGCTGGGTCGACTCCCACTGCGAGAATTCTTGCAGCGAGATGTGATCCGTGCCCCTGCAGCTCACCTCTTCCCGGCGTCTCCTCGCTCCGCTATGTGCCGGCTGCCAGCCAGCCAGCACATGCGCAGAGCGGAGCCGGCACGTCACTAGTGACGTTTCTGTGAGGGCCTCTGCGAGGCTCGCATAGAAATAGGACATGTCGCGATTTGTTTACCACGCAACATTTCGCACGGTCAAATCGCGGCTGTCTGCATAGGATTGCATCATGTAATGCAATCCTATGGCAGCGTGCACGGGCGGAAATTCTGCGTGAAATCTCACCGCGGGATTTCCACCCGTGTGCAGGAGGCCTATCGCCCCGGTGACATTCTCTTGTGCTGTTGTGATGAGTACTGTCCTGAGAGTCTTCAGAACGGGATGCTGCTCCCCAGACTCGGCTGGTTTATACTACTTTTTTTGGAAGTAGTATAAACTGCTTTCACAAAAAAACACTTTCTTGTGGAGGAAGAGCCCAGAAGAATAAGCAGAGGCTGCAGACAGTCTGGATGGGGTGTTGCACCCCAGACTCTGTCCTGCATTGTCTGCCCACAAATACCTGCTTTTTTTTATTCCATTTGTTATCTGGTCTTTTAGCAGCGTGTGTACGAATCCGCACCCATGTGTACTGCGTTTCAAACACATCCATAGAGATTAGTAGAGCTTATACACAAGGGATCTGCGGTAAAATAGAGCATGCTGCGATTTTTACTCCCCTCGCGGAATCCGCAATTCCTTCATGCAAGTGTGAGCAAAGCGGAGAAGTCAACGCATTTGATTGCCCGTGCATTACCGCGTATCATACGCTTGAACAGTGATCGCAGAATCTGCAATTCAAATCCGGTCATGAATAGAGGAGTAGATACTTAATTAGTCCACTCATAAGGGATGTGAAAGTTTTGTGGTCTTTAAATTAGTGTTAGGGTGTCACCAGTCCAGAGTGTTATCTCTGCTATAGATTTCTCAGATTCTCCACTGATGCATGAAGCTGCTTGAAATGTTGATGCCTGTCTTGAGAGTGCCAGGCTAGTCTCACACGACCAAATTTGAATAGTGGAATCCGCGATCATCACATGCCCGGAGGATCTGCGGTGCACACATTGAAAAAAATAGAACATTCGCATAACCGCTCAGATAGGTGGATAGCAATTGTGATTTCTGCAAGCAGAAATAAAATTGCAGCATGTTCTATTTCTATGTGGACTCTGCACGGACAGCTTCCATCAAAGTCAATGTAAGCCATCCGACTTGCGGTCTGTCCGTAATTGATGTTGCGGATAGGCCGTGGATACCCGATTCATCGCCTAGCAGCGCGGGAGGTACAAGTATTTAGAAATTAATCTCTACTGCACATGACTGATGGCGGGCGTCCTTGGTCACCCGCAGTAAAAAAAACAACAGGTATGTGGGGTGACCGGCCGCGGTCAGAGCCGGATTCCGCTGTGGGCTCCCATATGATAAATTCCAAACTGTCTGTGTGAGGCTGGCCTTAAAAATGGCTGTAAACGTGTACTCCCAAATTCTTCTATGACGCTAAGATTTGAAGTTGCCTTTTAATATAATAACCGTCATGTTCTATGGTGTGTCCGTGGCTAGAGAAATGCTCAGCCACAGGTAAGTCGGTCTTTCTTTCTTTAACTGTGTGGTGATGAGATCTCATCCTTGCTTTCAGCTTCTGTCCTGTTTCTCCAACAAAAAATACAGGACATTTACTGCACTGGATCATGTACACAACATCCAACGTGGAACATGTGGGTACTCGTATATCTTCTTTCCACCAGAGTTATGGGTGGAGACATGGGCTGGGTGGAGACAAAGTTCCTCAAATATGGAGGTTGCCTGTAACACAGAAGGGGAGGTCTTGGAATATGATGGTCAGACGGTCATCCTTGTGTAGGGTATGGTGGAGTTTCTTTGCTGTTTTCCTTAGTACCTCTAGCTGTGAATTGTAGGTCACTACTATAGGTACACGATTGTTTCTTTCCTTTTCTGTGTATTGGAGTAGTTAATTTCTGGATATCCTGTTGGATCTGGTGATTTGGTCATCAATTGAGGTGGGATGGTAGCCCTGATTTAAAAAATATCCTTTTAAGATGGTCTAGATGTTCCTCTCTGTCTGTTGGGTTGGAGCAGATCCGGTTGTATCTGTTGGCCTGGCTGTAGACAATGGACTTTTTGATGTGTTTAGGATGGGAACTGTCCTATCTGAGGTATGTGGGCCGATCAATCGGTTTTCAATATAGGGATGTCTGTATTGAGTTGTTTGAAATTTTTATGGTGGTGTGCAAAAAGTTGATTTCTGTATACAAGTAGCCTAATGTCAGGTTTATGGTGGGGTGGAATGCATTGAATCTCTCATGGAATTTTATTAGTTCTTGTTCAGTGTTTGTCCAGATGATTATGATGTCATCCGTGTAGTGGAAATAGGCCAATGGTTTGCTGGAGCAGGAGGCCAGGAAGTCACTACAGTTTTGCCATGAAAAGGTTGGCATATTTCAGTGCCATTTTACCGTTCATAGCAGTTCCATTAAGTTAAAGGTAAATAATTTTGCCAAAGGAGAAATAATTGTGTGTAAGGATGAATCTTGTGAGTTGTAACATGGATTCAGAGGTGACCCCATTGGCTTCAAGTTGTACCTGGCAGGCGGTCAGTCCATCCTTGTGTTGGATGTTGGAGTATAAGGATTTCACATCCATGGTGGCCAGGATGGCGCCATTGGGGAGAGGACCTATGGTTGACAGTTTGTTCAGTAGGTCCGTGGTGTCCTGCAAGTAGCTGGTTGTATTTCTCACCAGTGGTTTGAGGACACCTTCTACCCATCCTAAAATTCCTTCCGTGAGGGTTCTCACACCTGAGGTTATTGGCCTCCCTGTATTGCCTGCTTTGTGTAGTTTGGGAAGCATGTAGAATGTTCCAACCCTGGGGTTCTCTGGTATCAAGACTTTTTCAGTCTTAGGCCACCTGTCCAGGGGCGGGTCAGACCCCACGTGCGGAATCCTGCAGTGAAGTGTCGACCCGGTTGCCAGCTGGTGACCCCCGCTTACCTGTGTGATGTCTTCTTCTCTGTACTGCGGATGTGCCGGCCTATGCTCCGGCATGTATGCGCAGTACAGAGAAAGCCGTGCCGTCACTCGTGGGCAGGAAATCACGTTTTTACATTACGTGTAATAGGGCTGGATTTGCTTCGGAGTCCCGAGACGGAATCCCACTTCGTACTCCGCAATGCAAATCTGTCCGTAAACAGGGGCCCAAAGTCTCCTGAAATATTCCCCCATGTCACTGCAGAGTTATGTTTTGTCAAGCGTTTTAGTAGGACAGAATGAAAGTCCCCTGAGCTCCATATTACTGGGGTTGTGAGATGACAGATTGATAACACAGCTGATTTTACCTGTGTCCATGTCCTGTAGGGGGTTCTGTTCCATCATGCCCGACTTGGGGTGTTCCTGTTTGGTGTTTGAGTAGAGGCCATCTCTGGACTCAGGGTCTTCCTGTTCGGTGTTTGGGTAGAGGCCATCTCTGAACTTGGAGTGTTCCTGTTCGGTGTTTGGGTAGAGGCCATCTCTGGATTTGGGGTGTTCTTGATCGATGTTTGGGTAGAGGCCTGCTCTGCACTCGGGGTGTTCTTGAACGGTGTTTGGGTAGAGGCCTGCTCTGGACTTGGGGTGTTCCTGATTGGCGTTTGGGTAGAGGCCATCTCTGGACTCAGGGTGTTCCTAATCAATGTTTGGGTAGAGGCCTGCTCTGGACTCAGGGTGTTATTGATCGATGTTTGGGTAGAGGCCATCTCTGGACTCGGGGTGTTCCTGATCGGTGTTTGGGTAGAGGCCTCCTTTGAGCCAAAGGTTTTGGAGTTTATTTTCCTTTAACTATATTAGGCAGCACCGTAGTGTTGTGTAAAAGTGTTGCATTTTCCGTTTCAAGTCCTCTGTAAGTGTGTTCTTTAACGTTTGTATCTCCATAAGGCCTCCTTTCCACGAACGGATTTCCGCCGTGTAATTCGCGGCGAAAATCCGCTGCGTTGCCCGCAGCTATTAGGTTCTATTGAACCTAATAGCTCAGGGCATATGGTGCGGAATTGCACCGCGGAATTCCACACCGTGAAATCTCCCGTCCTCACCCGCGGCATGCTCTATTTGCCGCGGGTGTACGCGCTGACAGCTTCCATTGCAGTCAATGGAAGCCGTCCGTTCACGCTATCTCCCGCTGTAACACAGCGGAAGATAGCGTGAAAACGCTTTCCCGCCTACCGCCGCCGCGTCACGTGACACGGCCGCCTGCGTCATGTGATGCGGTGGGCGTGTCATGTGACGCGGTGGGCGGGGAAGCGTCATGCGGGAGCGAAGACACCGGATCCGCTGGTAAGTATGGGGTCTCTGGGGGGTGCCGTGACGGGCTTCGCCGCGGAATATTCCGCGGCGGAGCCCTTCACGCTTGTGTGCAGCCGGCCTTAGGGCCTTTTTCTTGTTGCTGTAGAAGACGTGGATGAGGTGCTTCTGCAGTCTCTCAGAAGTCCTGTGGCATAGACGTTCTGCATAAAGGTTATTATAGGTATACAGAATGGGATTTAATCCTTTGGGTATTTAATGTTCCTACGTGCATCTGGTTAAAAAGAAAATGTTGCTGTCCAGTTGTGCCAATTTCTTCAGGAGATGTTTTGGTTTCATCTGTGTGCGGTGCATTCTGGTATCGTCCAAAGAAAAACGTTTGGTACCGTGTTAGCCAGTAGAGCAAAATATGATTTCTCTGTAAGAGAAATAAAGTACCATATTTTTTGCTCTATAAGACGCACTTTTTCCCCCACCCCAAAGTGGGGGGAAAGGTCAGTGCGTCTTATAAAGCGAACGTACCGAAATTCAAGCTGGCCGTCACTATTGCAGAATCGTACGTGCCTATCACACTGCTATTGAGTGGGCCCGGCTGGCAGCTATGTGATAAGGACGTGCGATTCTGTAATAGTGCTGGCAGTACATACAGGGGGCAGAGAAAAGCAGTTCTCTTTCTCCTCTGCACTGCTGCTCATAGCTGCTGCTGATTGGTGGTGAGTGCCAGCTGCTGCTCCCCTGCCTCCACCAATCAGCTTACTTCCTTCCTCTCGCCATACCAAAAGCGCCACTGTTACAGAGTTTCACTGCTCCTGCTGTGGTACTGTACTATTACCTGCTGTCATGAGCCTACCGTGGGCCTGGAGTCTCATGTTGTAGCCACTTACAGGAGGGTAGTGTGGTCCAGGAGTAGCCGAGGTCTGGCTCACAAGATGGCGGTGCAGTACAGAGGGTTTTAGCAGTAACATAGTCAAAAAAAGTAGCCTAGGTCTGGTATACAGGATGGACGATCAGTTGTAGAGGAGCAGTTATGTGGGAGGATAGCTTAATTAGAGGCGCAGGGCACAATAAACACGCAGGAAGTCGCAGGTTCGAATCCTGGCACGTCCACTGTCACCTAAAGTCCCTGGGTGCGTTCAAAATATTTTTTCCTATTTTTCCTCCTCTAAAACTTAGGTGCGTCTTATCATCAGAGGTGTCTTATAGAGTGAAAAATACGGTAATCTTGTAGATATGATACCTTTTAATGTTTAACAAAAAGACAAGTTTTTAAACCTATTTAGGGCTCTTCTTCAGAAATACTCATGAAACTGCATTGTGAACATACAGATGTATTTCCTGCTGTTAGTGCCACTTATAGGAAGGTTATTGTGACCTTGGCCCCCAGCAATCATGTGTATGCCCTTTACATTGGTCCCGGACACTTTTATCAAACTAGATTGGTCAGTTCTTGATGAAATCATTCTCATGATGCTCTTTAACAGATGGGCTTAACTTGTGATTTTCCTAATATAAAAGTATGAGATAAATTAAGATGACTTTCTTTGTAGATTTCTTTTACAGTTTTAGTTATTTTTCATTTTGGCCTTTGCCTCTTTTTCAGCCTTTCTATGACAATGTTTACTACCCTCTCGAGCCGGAGAAGGCACAGATGTCACCTGACATGCTAAGGACCCCTTGGATTCCGCGTCCATCAACGCCCAACAGAATGCCCTCCTACAACCACGACTCCCGGTTTAAATTCAGAACACGCCATGAAAGCGTAGACTGGAGAAGGATCGGGGCAATTGATGCGGACAGGCTGGCAAATGAATTGGACTTTGTAACCCTTCAGGAAAATATTATGGGTATTACATTCTGTAACATAGGGAATGAAAAGTGCCCTCACTGTCACAGCAGCCTTGACCCTGTACTGCTAAAATTGTTCCGACTATCCCAGTACACTATTGAGTACCTGCTCCATACCCAGGAGTATCTGACCACCAATCTGCAGACGCTAGAAGAGAAGGTCCGTGCCACCCTGGCTGAGACAGAGCAGGTACAAGCCAAGATGGTCAAACAGACTCAGGAAGTAAAGGCACTTAAAGAGGACTGCAAGCGGAAGAAGAAGATCATTTCTACACAGCAGATGCTGATTAGCACCAGTGCAGGGCCCTACCACAAGGTAAAGCAAGTGGATGCGACCCCTAGGTACTCTGGCAAAGATACTGCCCAAACCAAAGGGGGACGAAGTGGGAGGAGGGTTGGGGGACTATAAGTAATCAGCAGGGTTGTGTCTGTAAAGTTCTCCAGAGTGTTCTACAAGAAACATGACAAGTTTTCTTCAACCGTTTTCCTCTCTGTGATGCACATGTACATCACAGAGGTATGGAGCGGTTATGAAGAAGGCTTGGAAGCGGAGTCTGCTGCATACACAGTGGCTGACACCTGCCAGAGACAGCCTGATTGGCGGTAGCTCCAATGGAGGTTGTTTGACAGCATAAATATGTGGTCAGTCCTGATAATGTCATGTAAATTGTCAGCTGGAGGGGCAGCCCTTCAACTCATCCTTTTTTCCCCACTATTGATAAAATTACAAGGTGCTGTTTGTAGGCGTAATATGGGAATGTGAAAAATACAATATACTGCAATACTGAAGTATTGTAGTGTATTGTAGAAGCAGTCAAACGATTCAAGTTCAAGTCCCTTTAGGGACCTTTCAAATTGGACGCAATTGCAGGATAAAGTGCAGATGCAGGTTTTGTCAATTAGTTCAGAAGTTTTTGTGTTTTTAACTGCGGAATACGTTCTGTGGAACATCTTGCGGAATTTCTTGTGTTTTATTCTGCAGACTTTAATTCCGCAATATGTCCTTAATTCCGTAGCAGTAAGATTTTCTACTGCAGAATTTAATCTTGCAGTTTTGAAGTAAACATGTGCGGATTGTGATAGGGGCAGAATTCAAGCCCCATAGGGATAACATTATGACTCAGAAATATCCACATGTACTATTTCCATCCCACTTGAAAGGTCCCTAATGGGACTTAAACAACCTGTAGAATATAAGTCTAATAAAATTTGTAAAAATAAAAAAAAATTGAAATATTAAAAACTCAAACCGCCATTTTCTCCACCAAATTCCCAAAATAATAGCCATTATTTTTTTTTATTTTTTTATCGCCATGTCCGAGAAGTCAAAACAATCACCCCGTCTACCATTACAAATTGAATAAAAAGTGATCAAAAAGTCGAATGTAACCAAAAATAGTATTAAAATCAGCTGTTTGCCTCACAAAAAAATGAATGATGTGAAATTAAACTTTAAAAAAAAAAAATCTCATTTACGTTTTTCCCATATCACCCCGCCTAAACATTTTCAATGTTTTCTAATACATTAAATAGTGCATTAAATGCTACCATTAAAAGTTGCAGCTCCTCTTTAAAAAAAACAAGCCCTCAGACGGCTATGTCAACGGGAAAATAAAAAAGCTATAGCTCTTGGAACCTGCGGATGAAAGAAAAACAAAGCCAGAAAAATGTCCGGTAGCTAAAGGGTTACTTTTTTATACTTTAGATTATCAGAGAAGCATGCATTAATCCTTCCACTATCTTAAGGCCTATTTACACGGAGCGATGATCACTCAAAGATAGCTCAAATGACAGTTTGAGTGACAGCTTTGAGCGATCATTTTGCATAAAGCATTAAGTAGCTACTTAAATACCAATTAGGTGTAAAATGAAGCCTTCTCTGAATGCAGTTAATAGCCCCAGGCTATTATCTGTGCTCAGATCCTTTGTTCTCCATGGGAACCAATGCTATCAGCGCACCCCGTGGAGAACTACTGATAAAAGTAAAGGCCGATTTTTAGGTTGAACTGAAATTCACGATCAGCTAACAGTGCCCAAAAAGCGCACGATGGGCTACATTTACACGCACCGATTATCGCTAAAACGATCGCCGATTAGTGTTTTTTTTTTTTTTTTAAGCGATCATCGGCTGGTGTAAATGGGCCTTTAGTGAGCGAAAAGTCTGAAATAAATTTTCCCTTATGTTCTGAGTTGAGTGTCTTGTAGTCTGCAGAAGTAGTACAATTCTTATTTTTGTTATTGCAGTGCCAACATTGTGAGAAGGCGTTCATGAACCATTCGTATTTACAAAGTCACATGACAAGGAGACATCCAGGAGGTGTGTATCCGGTCCCAACGGTCTGCTGTAATTAATATACGTTATTTCATACGAAGGTTCTGTATTTTATCAGGTGAAGCCGTGAGCAGTGTGAGCGCAGCAGCAGCCATTAAAGGTCCCCTGTGCTGTGTGTTAAACACAGTATTCCATCATGGATTGACTTAAGGTACCTTTGCATGGGTCAATAGGCTCCCAAATAATCGCTCAAATAAGTGATTATGGGCGCTGACGTCCCGTGTGCACATGGCCACTGACAGGGCAATGAGCAACAATCTGCTCAGAAGTCGCTACTTGTTCCATTTCCACTTGCTGAAGTGGAACGGCTACCGAGTGGCATCTCACCAATTGTAAATAGGAGTCACTCAATCTTTGACCGACTGCCTGCCTCAATAAGTAGGCTGGTGGCTGTAAGAGATATCTAGCAGACTACAGCTCTGGTATAAAGGCACGGTCGCAGCTTAGCCAACTCATGAATCCCACCTCCACAATGCGATGGCTGTGATTGGCTGAGCAGCAGTCGAAGACCAATCAATGCAGTGCTCAATGACCCAATCACAGCCATCGCATTGGCTCATCGAGCGCTGCATTGATTGGCTGAGCAGCGGTCGAAAACCAATCAGAGCCATCGATTCCTGAGGATGGGATTTATGAATCTCGTAACCAGGAAGTCATATTGTATGACATGTTATATGTTCTGTATCAAACTGTGTGAACAAGGTCCTTGAGTATCCTATAGTTTGTGTGAAGTGGTCTCTTTAAGGACAGAATGTACTATTCCAGATGTGGCAGACTTCTACATGCCGAACATATTTACACGTTTTGGACACAATGCAGGTTGGTACTTTAAAGGGGTATTCCAGACTTTTACAAGTGATGACCTATCCTCTAAATAGGTCATCACTGGTTGATCAGTGAGAATCTGCAGTTTGGGATCCCTGTGATCAGCTGATCATCCTGACTGCTGTCAGTGCAGTGGGACTGATGTCATCATCAATGGTCAGGGGAGAAAGTATAAAAGGCTTTTGAAATCAGTGGGAGTGACGCCTTTTATTACACTTCTGGTTTTGACCGCAGTGAGGAGCTGGAAGTGTAAAAGTAACCATCACTCCCATCGATTTCAAGGGGAGTGAAGACTGCCTGTTACGCTTCCTCCCTTAGTTATCAACAATTACATCTGGCTCACTGCACTGACTGTTGTAGGATCAGCTGATTGGCGGAGATGGATCCATGCCAATCGACTAGTGATGACCTTTATATAGATCATCACTTGTAAAATTCTGAAATTCCCCCTTAAGTGCAGCAAAAAGCTGATTGATTGTAAGTGGTCTAAGGTATTGTTGGTATTAGCTGTAATACTTTGGCGCCACTAACAATCAAAGTGCTTTAGGTGCATTGAATTTGAAAACTGCTATAATTTACATGTCAGCACGGTTTGGGTCACGTTGTCGCCACGCTGTGAGAACGCAGCCACGAGGGTTCAGGCATTATTATGACTTTTCACAACTTGTGTCACTACTAGCTTACTTATAAAATGACACTTGGCTCATCATGTGATTATCTGGGCAGCATCTTTTTCAGAACTTTTGTTATAAAAGTATAAAGTGGATACTTAGAGCAGCCATCCTTTGCCATTAGTACTAAGAGCCGGGTGCCAGGAGCACAATGTCCGGGTAAGGTGGTATGAGAAGTGCTCAGTGTAGCTGTTCAGCGGCGCCTGCGACGGTTCTGCTCGGTTGGCACTCTTCCTCATATCAGACATGAACGCCCTTGTTGATGAAGCAGAACATGGCATTAGTTGTCGCCAGCCTGCTTCCTCGGATGAAGGCCTGTACATTAGTTGGTAGCAGAGGGAGATGAGGAGCATTGCTGAAGAGGTAGATGTGGCTGTGCAGATAACCGGAGCCACAGAAAACCTCACCTTGTATATTTTATTCGGCGCGGTGTTACTTTTTTATAAAAATAAAGCTCACTCTGTAAATTTCACGGGTAGCCGGTTCGCTTCCGTTGTGGCGAACGATGTCATTACCAGAGGTGAATTGATCTCTAGAAGGATACGTAATTTGCTTAAAAAGCATAAATGACCAGTCATTATGTTGTTGATGATGCTCTTCCAACAGGTGACTTGTCATCTATGTTTTTGGGAAAGTTGGATGAAAATCAAGCGGCCACCTATACAGTTGCCCCCAGCTTTCCCAGGATTCTAAATGGCAAATCAAAGTTGTTATGTAGTGATGTAGAAACAGCTCAACAGAATTTCTGAGTACACCGCTACAAACAATGAAAACCGAAAGGCCGTATGTAGTAGTAATTCTAAGTTTTTCAGAGAAATATCCTTGTAATGGCTCACTCACACGGGCTTAGGTCGCCCACGTATTTTTCATGTGTGTCAGAATAGCTTTGATAATCTGACGGTAACAATGTTAGAATTTCTGATTATGATTACAGTATATACTCGAGTATAAGCCAAGTTTTTCAGCACATTTTTTTGTGCTGAAAAAGCCCCCTCGGCTTATACTCAAGTCAGAGAAAGAGTTTAAAAAAAAAACAAAAAAAAAACCTTCCATACTCACCTCCCAGCCAGCGTCTGTGACCCCGGCGGCGGTGCAGCAAGCTGTTTGGATTCCTGTGTTCGCAGAGGTGATGCGCAAATCTGCTTGAATTCTCCCCACTGTGATCCCTCGCCGTCCCCTCTACTCAGCTGCTGGATCGAGCGCCACCCAATCACAGCGGTCGATCATTCACAGCCAATCAGTGAATGATCGAGCGCTGGCTGTGATTGGCTGGCGCTCGATCCAATCACAGCGCTTACTTACACAGTAAATCACGACGGGGGATTTGAAAGCCGAGCAGGGAGGTGACAGCAGGGAGAATTCAAGCAGCTTGCCGCACAGACACAGACGCCAGCTGGGAGATGAGTATGGAGGGTTTTTTTGTTTTACCCAGTATATACTCAAGTATAGCTCGGCTTATACTCTAGTCAATCAGTTTTCCCAGTTTTTTGTGGTAAAACGTATTGACTCGGCTTATACTCGGGTCGGCTAATACTCAAGTATATATGGTACATTGCCTCCTGCGTGGGGATAACTGCTGCCTAAAAGTAAGTTGCACCAGATTTTGCAATCTTAATAAAAAACTTATGAAACTAAAAATAAATGGCACATAGATGTAAAAAAACAAATACGTAATAAAAATGAATGCAACATACATGAAATCAGTCTATTTTTCACTACCGAAAATGCATAAATCCACGTGTAGGAAACTTAGGAGACTTTTCATATAAGTGGAATATTTCCGTAATAAGCACCAAAGTCTGCATGCAGGTATTGGGATGGAATTCTGCAGCAGCAGAGTAATCTGCGTCTTTCATGGAAATATTCTGCTGGTGTGAAAGGTGCCTGAGGGACCCGAGGACAAGGTCATCCATGTGGGGAGAGCAGGGGCATGCAGACACCGCTCACTGACAGAACTAATGCAACTGCATTGTGTCTTCTCTCTATAAAGAACAGCAACACGTCCAGGCGAGTAATAACCTGCAGCATGAGATGAACTGCCTAAAAGAGGAACTACAGCTTACCAAAAGTCAGCTGGAGGCAGAGCACAAAGCTCATCTAGAGAAGATTTCCCAGGTAAGATGTCTTAAAGGGGTATTCTTATTTTATACAGCATGTCTTTAAGATATGCCATCACTTTATCATTGGCTGAGGTCCAACCCGAGAATGAACAGGCTGCAGGCTGATTTAGCTCTGCATACCCTTCTAATGTTTCCCTACAAAGTGGTGCTACCCGCTGCCCAGCTATGCAGGAACTACAGCCAACCCCATTCAGTGACCTTTTTTTTTACATAAATTGTGATAAAATAGCAGGATTACCCCAATGCAATGTCAGAGTTTCTCTAAGGCCTCGTTCACACGGCTGTATGCATTTTTACGGTCGCCCATACGCGCATATAATTGCATGAATGAAGATTTGCCACGATTGAGTCCTGATCCTTAGTCGCATATTTTATGCCATTCACAAGACTGCGTGTATCGGCAAAAAAATACATGTTGAAAAGCATTGAAATCCTCGGAATGACTAATCCCCCCCTCCCTTTTTTTAGGTTCCATAGAAGTCTATGGGAGCTTCTAGCGTATCTCAGCCAAAGATAAGGCAAGACCTATCTTTTCACGTGGCGTATAAAACCGGCAACCAAAAACGCTCGCAAATGTTCTATTTTTTCCCGACATGATTTTTTTAAATGTCCAAAAATCACTCATCTGAATGAGTACATTGGAATCCAATGCTTCGTATGGTCGCCATTCTTGGGTGATTTTTTTATTTTATTTTTACATGGCTGACTACCTGTGCAAATTCGGTGAAAATCATCCCTTGCTGTTTGAAAAAATATATACTCACCCTCCCCCGCTGTTGGGGCTCAGGCACGTCTTGTCCCTGGCTTCTCCGGCTGTGTTCTGAAGCTCTTTCTGCAGGCACGGATTTAAAAATCATTGAATTTAATGAATGGCTGAGTGCTGCCTCTGATTGGCTAAGCACTGTGACCAATCACAGGCAGCGCTTAGCTGTTATTTAATGAATGGCTGAGCGCTGCCTGTGATTGGCTGAGAGCTCAGCCAATCAGACACAGCACTTTCCCTGGGTTGGGATTTTTAAATCTCCGCCCAGGAAAAAATGCTTCAGAACAATGCCGGGGATGCCAGAGTGTAGATGTGCCGGAGCCCGGACAGCACAGCTAGGTGAGTTATTTTTTTTTCCAACACTTAGGGATGATTTTCAGGGAAGGGCTTATATTTAAAGCCCTTCCGTGAGAATCACTGCAGTGGTTCCCTGCATCCTAATACTTTCAATAGGGCCTGTGGCAGCAGCAGCAGCAGCCCCATTGAAATCAATGGAAGAACATTGCGTTCCTTTGCCATACTGTGGCAGGGGATTCTTTACTCCCCATGGAGAGTGCCATCATCACTGAACACTGGGACAATGCTGTCACAGTGTTCAGTGATGAGGGGACTCCCCGCGGGGAATATTAATAGTTCCAATAGACGCGCTGTTTTGTGCGCACATACGCACGCACAAATACACGCTTGTGTGAATGAGGCCTTAATGTATTTATTTACATGGTTTACTATGTATTTGTTTACTTGGTTATATTTTTCACGGCTGCGTTTTAAGAAGTCCGTATGCACTACTTTTGACCGTTTTTGCTTCCATATTTGCATTCCTTGCTATTATTCTCTATAGAAAATAAAACCAGTGAATACAAATACTGACGACATATGTCTTATGGATCCGCATTACGGACGTATTACAGTAGGCTTGTGTGAAGGTGGCCTAACATACACGACTGCGGTGCTCATGCTGTTGGTGGTTTGGACAGGATGAATTTGGTGACCGCCTCCCTGCAGATCTTGTACGGATGCTGTTAATGAGCGCGAATCCCTTTTCTATAGATGCAGGAAAATGAACATAGAAAAACTACCGAACTGAACATTTTGAAAGAGTTTGACAATTGGAAAAAAGAAGAAAGAGAAAAGTTTGAAGAAGAATTGAACAAAGTAAGAGAGATGTTTATGAAGGAGCTTAAAGAAGTGACATCTAAGAACTCGTGTCTAGAAAATGTAAGTGGCCGCTTTTGGTTACATTTCTTACAAAGCTGTAGTCATTAGATTACATTTTAGGACTTAAACAGATGAGCGTATACCACAATACGCGCGCTCCTGCGCAATTTTTTTGTGCAGTTAACGAGTGTATTTGTGCAGGCACTGTTTTATCACACAGGCAGGGAAATCGCGCCGGTCTGATTTAAATGGCTAATTAGCCTATCGGAGTGCCGGTGATCGCGGGTATGCTTAGCGTTTAGTGCGTACTCGCACGTGCAGATGTGCGTGTTTGCTCTCCTTCCATAGACCTCTATGGGGCTCTTTAGTGCACAAACATGCACAAAATAGGGCAGGTCCTATTTTTTCACAGGCATAAAAAAAAGGTAAGAATGACCCCGATGAAATCAATGGGTTCTATTCTCGGTGTTTTGCAGGTGTGATTTTCCTGCGCGCAAAATCGTGGTAAAACGCGCTGGTCTGTCTGAGCCCTTACACACAGTACTAATTAGAGACAGACTGTTCTTTGTGAATGGACAAGCTAGCCACACATCCTGTGAAGGGCTCCAGCCTGTACATACACAAGCCCACAATGTAGAGTGTTATATGCAAGTACAGGGGCAACCTGCAGTTACAAGTTGTGAAGATGATTTCTAAGCTGTATTGCCACAGCCACATTCATACGGGCGAGCGTAATATCGGGCTGAAAAAATGATATCACGTTTGTCAACATGTGTTTTGCCCGCAAATGCGGGGCGTTTTTGATTCAAAATGACGTAACCTTACATCATGTGCATGACGCAGGATCAGAAGTAAGCCGGTGCCATACGGCAGTGTGAGTTGGATGCAACAGCAGGTGTACATGAGGACAGCGACCCCCACTGTTAACTACCAACATGCTGCGATCTATGTAGATTGCGGCATTTAAAGGGTTCAAAGAGGGAGGGTGCTCCCTCTGTGACATCATCGGACCTCTGCGATGTAATTGCGAAGGAACGACGGGTTGCCATGGCAAAAGGACACCAGCTACAGGTGCCCTGCTTTGACTTTGCCTATGATCACTATTACAAGCGATAAGGCATTGCAGAACATAAGCGATCATAGCTGCTATGGTTCATGACATAAAGACTGTAAAAAAAGCTAAAGAAATAGTGTAAAAAAAATTAAAAGAAATAGTTTAAAAAAAACTTTTTTCCTCATTTTCCCATATTTATTTATATATATAAATTTAAGAAAACACCCACATATATGGGAACCTTGTGTCCGTAACGACCTGTACTATAATCTGAGCACACTAATTATTGTTCGCAGCAAAAACGTAAACAAATGAAGGCAAAAATGCTTATTTTATTCAATTTACCTCCCAAAAATGCAATCAAAGTGATAAAAAAGCCATAAAAACTTCAGCTCGTGACACAAAAACAAGTCCCTGCAGAGCTCCACCCATGGAAAAATAATTATAATTTTAAAAAAAGGGTTTTTAATGAATAAAAGTGGAAAAACCTCAAAAAATCATAATGTTTTTGGTATCGTAATCATACCGAACTACAGAAAAAATGTATTGTGTCATTTAGGCCCTCTGCACACGGACATAGTTGCATTGCGGAGTCTGCTACGGGCATCCGCCTCTAGACTAGCAAATGAAGCCGTTAGCATTCAATGGCAAAACGCCATTTCATCTTCACAAGCGGAAATTGATTGCGATTTTCGGCTCGTGGAGAATAAATCGCCGCATGTTGCGTATTAAAGTCAATGGAAGCCAGCCGTCCCGTGGCACTTCAGTAGCGAGCACCACGGAAGTATCGCTGGATCTGCGTCACTCCAGAGCTCCGGCAGCTACTGCGCATGCAGTGCTGGATGGCACATCCGCAGCCCTGTTCAAAGCCGCCGGACAGGTACACAGAGGTCATCTGCCGGGCAACAGGATGAACTCTGCTTCGGAAGTCCTGCATGCGGGTCCGGCCCGCTGGTGTGCAGGTGACCTTATGCTGTATGGTTGACGCTGTAAAGAAAAAAATTATTAAACAATGGCAGAACTGATGTGTTTTCTCTCCCTGCTCTAAAAAACAACAAAAAAAAAGTTTTACAATGCATTATATGCACCCAAAAATACCAATAAAAACTACAGTTCGCCATGCAAAAAACAAGTCCTTATACGGTCACGTAGACGGAAAAATAAAAAGTTATGGCTCTTGAAATGCAGAAATAAAAATCCCCCATAAATCATTGCATCCTTAAGCCCAAAAGAGGTATTTTTCTTAAGGGGTTAATGGAGAACATTGAATCGCATTCGCATGCACAATTCACAACTAGTGAGTTCTATGCGATGGCTTTACGGTCCTATTGAAAACAATAGGTGATGCGTTCCGAGGAACGTGAAAAAATAGGACCTGCAGCATCGCTGTGAGGGCAAACATCACTCATGCGTCTGACTCCATTCAACACAATGTAGATCATATTCGGGAGTTTTGTGCGTCTCGCAATACATAAAACTGGCATAAGTGTTGCACCGTATGCATGTAGGGCATGTGTACACGGGACAGAAATGCTGCACTCAACACACAGTTGGGGCAGATTTTGACTCAAAATCAGCTGCATACACAGATTTCAGAAGACACAGTGCTTACCTCCCAAGTCTAACGGGACAGAATGAAACCACTGATTTCAAGTGATTTTCGTGGTTTCACTATCTGGATTCTCGCCTGTTAATAGTACGGGCGAGAAAAGATAAGTTCTGCCCATAGTATGAACTACATGAGGGAAAGATAGTGCAAGACCTATCTTACTGCCATTTAAAAAAACAATTCCTGCGCTATTGCAGTTTGAAAAAGCCGTTGAAATACCTCGTTTATGTGCAACTACAATCCATGCTGGTAAGCGTAATTGCGCATATGGCCGTCTGAAACCGCCCTGAGGGCTCAGTCACACGGGCACCGATCTGCCCGTGTTTCTGCAAGATAAGACGGCTGCACCGCGTGCGGACGACTCTCTGCATGACCGGCTCCATTGCTGGCCATGTGTTCTTTCTTCCCTCCGGTGCGGAGAGTCGTCTGCACCTGCAGTGCAGCGCTCTTATCGTGCAGAAACATGGGCGGATGGGGGCCCGTGTGACTGAGCCCTTAAATTGACATGCTGCAGATTTATCATCTGCACTGTGGGTCAATTTACACAGTTTTTCTGAAGCGTGCGGATGAGATTTTTAAACCTCTCATTCATTCTGCTGGCGCTGTAAAATGCTTTGGATTTTCCCCAGCCAAGCCCCCTGAGGAAGACCTGCAGCATTTCCGCCTCGTGTGTACATGCCCATACAGTCTTTATGGGCAGATCGTGTATGAGCAGTGCAATACAGCAACTAGTGGAATATCAGGAATAATCCCGGCATAACCAGAGTTTTCATTTGAAATGGAACTGGTATTTAAAATCCAGAGGATGATATTGTGATGAGCATCCTGACGTGTCCGTGTGCGTCGCTGGGTGTATGTATGTAGCTGGGTAAAGGGAAGACACATATCCGCACCTCTCATTGTTACCGCTACGTCACTTGGGCTTGCGGACATTTCATACAGCATTTGCCAATGTCAATTTTAGGAGCTTCTTGAAATGAAGAAAGCCAGTCGGCCTAGGAGATCGGGCCTTGGCATCCTGCAGGAGGGGTCAGCGAGCGAGGCAGAAGTGGACAAGTCTAAGTGTGCGCATGACATTCAGAGCGTGAAGGAGCTCCTTGAACTACAGGTTAGTTACAATATACCTTCTACCATTCCCTTGGACATTATAATATCCAGGTCTTATTTAGTTATCTATCATCCTGTAGGAAGACAAGTGGGGAAAGCGCCTCCAGCTGCTTCATCAGGAGCACGACAAAGAGAAGAAGCAGGTATTGCGAAACTGTTTACCTTCTGGAAGTCGCATGATTTTTTCGCATTGCCACAATGCTACAAATCACATGTAAGTGAAGCCAACGCTTTCCTATGGGTTGCTTCACATTAGTGATGTTTTGTAGCATGGACATTGCGAGTCAAAAACCTTGCGGGTTTCGCTATATGCCCGTGACTTGCGATGTTTTGTAGCCAATGTTTCCCTATGGAGCCATCCTCTCCGTCGCATCGCACGGAAACGTGTTTTTTGTGAGATGCAACTTTGACAGTAGGAAATCCTACTGTAAAAGGCCTAAAATAAGCACTAGCTGCAGGGAAAAAAAACACATACATCAGCTAAGAAGCGCTGTCTGCTCTGCTGCGTCTTCTCCCCGGTCCCTGGCACCTGTCTTCAGGCATGTCTTCTGGCCGGGGATTGGAGGTTCTGTTGCAGATCTGGCTGAAAATACCAGAAGAAAAAGCGCTGCGTACAATGCTTTTTTCTCCATCCCAAATCTGGAAAGCAGGCAGAGAGCCGTTCGGCCAGGGCATTCCCCTTACCAGCTCCCCGAACGGAACAGAAAAGCAGAATCCCCTGCACAGATGAGAAACCGCCCTTGTTCATATATAAACTGAAGAGTGCCATACATGTGGCAGCCATTGTGGGCAGCTTTAGCACATCTTGGTTCTCACATTCAGCTTTGCATTCTGTAGTCCAGAAACAAAGGTGTGTCTAGTTATAATGGGACACCCATTTCCAAATCAGAAGGGTGTTGATCCAGGAAGTTATTCTGACTGATATGTTTGGGGTCAGGCAAGAATTTTTTTTTAAATAAGGAAAACTGGCTTTTGCTTCATGGGGGTTTAGTTGCCTTCCTCTGGATCAACATTGCAGGATAATAGTCTGAACCGGATGGACATGTGTCTGTTTACAACCTGGCACACTGTGTTACCATCAATGTCATTATTATAGTGAGGCTATAAAGGTGGACCGTTGGTATTTATGGGGGTCCTGCTTATTCTGTGGTAATGTACATTATGTTAAAACCCTTCCCTTTGTGTGATCCTTCTTATTATGAGATTTATCAAAAAGCAGACTGTTCTTGTGATGTCAGTGGCCCTTTCCTTTAAAGTAAGCCGTCATGTACGCGGCAGAGCTGTGATATGGAGATGGTATGGAGGCACATAGAGTTGTATACTATGGACATATTGGCGCCCTGCGTGTTGTGGTCTGCTGCCATTACTTCTGTAGCGTTAAATGAATGCAGAGAAAAGCCATTGGCGCAGTTGATTGCACATAGCAACCAATCAGATAACAGCTTTCAATTTGCAACTAGCATGAAGAAAACCTATATAGTAATAATGCCCCAGTTAATAGTAATACCCCCTTTCCTTCAAGCATCATAAATAATTCCCCTATTAGTAAAAATGCCCCCTTTATGCTGTAAAAAAATCTGATCTCTTTTGCTCCCCTGGTGCTCCGGTCTTTACTTTCCTTGCAGGAAGTGTTGTCATATGCAAATCACATGTCCGCTGTGGCCAATACTTGTCCACAGACGCTGAGACCAGTGATTGGCTGCAGCTATCACATGCCATCTAGCATCGTATCACTGCCGCCCGCGATACAATCCCAAAATCTTTTATCCCAAAAGTTAATAGTACTTTCCAATGTTATAAAAGGCATTGCGTGAAAATCGCAGGTTTGTGAGTTGCAATGTGATAAAAAGGAGGCTCCATAGGGAAACATGAGAGATACAAAATCGTAGAAAGACAGAGCATGCCAATGATTTTTTTTATCGTGTCAGTGAAAACATCGCTAATGTGAGGAAACCAGTGAAAATCATTGGTTTCGTAATTCTGTTTTTCTTACTCACTCTTGCATCGTGCGAAAATCGCACCATTTTATGGCCCTTGTGAAGCCGGCCTTAGACAGTTTTGATAAACGGAAGTTAGCACTCATTGCTATTAGGTGACACACAAAGTCATCTCACTATTTACATGGATCTGTTATCTATGGGGTTATTGCTGACTGTTGGGGCAGTACAGTTATAGATTTGGGTCTAACATTTTTTCTGTATTTACCTGCTTATTTTAGCTCTTGTCAAAAATTGAGAACCTAAGACTATCAATGAATGAAGATCAAAAGACGGCCAATGATTTCTACAAGAAGCGCTTGGATGAACTCGGGCAACGACTTCAGGAGCAAAACGAAGTCATTAAATGCCAAAAAGAGCAGGTTTGTAGGAGCTGTGTGTGGGGCTTGGGGTAGAAGGTCCAATTGGCTCCACTTACGTCAGTATAAATATCATCTCTCTGGGTGGGTTATTAACTAACTGTTATAAAAATCAATACTGATTAATATAATCCTAGTATGATCTAGATCAAGGGTGTCAAACTCATTTTCACCAAGGGCCACATCGACCTTATGGTTGCCTTCAAAGGGCCAATTCTAATTGTAAGACAGTATAGTAAAAGTGAACCTCATAGTGGCCCGATTGGTAATAAGGTCCCCCATAGTGGCCAGTGGCCCATACTATATATATATTTTCACAGGCGCACACTATTATTATACATATGTATATGTATACACAAATGCACCCTATTCTACGCATATACGCACAGACGCACAGTATTCTACACATATACGCACAGTATTCTACGCATATACGTAAAGACACACACTATTCTATGCATGTACGCACAGACGCACACTATTCTACGCATATATGCACAGACGCACACTATACTATGCATATACACACACTATTCTACGCATATACACACAGGTGCACACTATTCTACGCACACAAGGACACCTCTGCATTTTTATACACATTTTTATACTTACCTGCATCCAACATGGTTCCACTGGCAGGTATACCGGCTGCTCTCAGTCCTTTTTGGGGCCGGTGAGAGGAGTTCAGCGCTGACCAGGCTCTCACCCTGCAGCTGCTCCTCCTCAGCATCGCTCTCCTCGCACCAGAGATCATGTTTCTGCAGTCTTCTTCCCTCCTCCGCGGCAGTTGTCAGGGTGATATCGGCAATCCTCTATTACTGTCTGCTCTATTAGACAGAACAAGACTATAGATGATCTCATACTGACAACCGCACGGAGGGTGAGGGAACTTACTGCACAGCCGGCAGGCCACAGAAAATGAGGTGGCGGGCCTTGTGTTTGACACTTGTGATCTAGATGGTCAGCACTGACACATATATAGAACTGTGGTTTGAAGTTCTTCAGTGCTAGTTAATATGACTGATAGTGAATCAATTTCTAACAGATTTTGTTAACGTACTGATATTAAAGCCGTTTTCACATACTGTAATTACTCATAAGTCGTAATAATTGTCTTCCTGTTTCAGATTAAAGAACTGTCCTACAGACCACCCGCAACTAAAAAGTATTCAGGTAGGAAAAATGCCGTACCCTGAAGATACTTTTTAACACACTCATGTGGTCCTTTCTCAAGAGTCATTCAGTACATTTAGCATTGAATTATTACATTATTTTTGCAGCAATGGCCTAATATACATGTATATGTTTACATGCTCATTCATGAGTACAAGCAGTATATAACTGCCTACAAGTGTATGAACTATACATGTGTGTATATATGTTTACACATTTCCCAACTGCATCATGTAAATATGTCATGTGGTCATGAAGGGTGTATGAAGCGGGCTCAGGAGCCGAGTGTGCTCCATACCCAGCAGCTATCTGTTGTTTTTGACCATGTCAGCAACTGCCATGATCGGAGTTAACTCCGATTAGATTCTGCAGTTAAAACTGACCACACATCTAAACAGCCTTCCAGTACCCCATCAGCGTCCTGCGACACATTTGTGGGGTGCCCATGAGTTAGTATGGCAGCCTGGAGCCCAGTAAAGCAGGGCTTGGTAGGCAAAATTGAAAATTACTATATACTGCAATGCTTGTAGAAGTGCAGCTGCTCCACTGAGGTCCCCTCATCACTGAACACTGTGACAGCACTGTCACAGTGTTCAGTGATGAGGGGACTACCCGTGGGGATGAAAGAATTCCCTGTCACAGCTGTGGCAGAGGATCGCAATGTTCTCCCATTGCTTTTAGTGTGGCCAGCGCTGCTGCCGCCTCATTGAAAACAATGAGATGCAGGCAACCCCCGCAGTGATTTTCTGGGAAAGGCTTGAAATATAAGGCCTTCCCTGAAAAAAAGCCCTAAATGAATGAAAAAATTGAAAAAATCAATATATCACCAAGCAGCGCTGTTGGGGCTACGGCGCTTATTCTTTCTAGCTCCCCGGCAGTGTTTTTCAGCATTTTCTTCTGGCCGCAAATTTAACAATCTCGGCGTGCTGGAAGCGCTGCCTCTGATTGGCTGAGCGCTGTGACCAATCGGAGGCAGCGCTCAGCCATTCATTAAATGACAGCTGAGCGCAATGGGAGAACACCGTGGTCCTCTGCCTCAGCTGCGGCAGGGGATTCTTCCATCCCCGTTGCAGTCCCCTCATCACTGACCACTGTAATAGTGCTGTCAGTGTTCAGTGATGAGGGGACTCCCTGTAGCATCCCACAATGTTACATGCAGCATGGACCTTACCAGCGCACGGATGTCCTATCTTTGCAGGTGCGAGTATTTTGCTTCTGTAAAAAAGAGACATGTGAAAACTTCATAGGAAATCAATGGTTCTAAAAGACGCCCTTTTTTTTTGCTCATAGGTGCGTAAAAAAAGCGCTTGTCTGACCAGGTCCTAAGAGTAGTACCACATAAAGCGAAACAACATGTGTGGGACTTTCTTGAATGGCTGTGATTGGTTATCCCAGTGCCGGCTTTCATTGGCTGAAGCAGCGCTGGATTAACCAATCAGAGCATTAGTTTGCTGGAGGCGGTGCATTCAAGCCCCGCATGCAGAAAGCAATGCTCTGTCGGCATGGAGGAGGACACAAAAGCCTGCAGCAGCGCCGCAGACCATCGCAAGGACCGAAATGCTGCCGATAGGTGAGTATTAGACCCCCCCTTGAGCCTCAGCTTGCAAGCTGCTTGACTTTCAAGCAGGCTCGTAATCCGAGTTTTTGCTCATAAATCAGAGCAAAAATTCAGGGGAGAGCCTGCTCTCAAGTCAAAAAACTTGCAAGCTGAGGCACTCGTAAACCAAGTTACCACTGTATTAGGCTTCATTCACATGGTACATGCACTATTATACTAATATCTGAGCCATGGTAAGGACTTGTTCACATCTGTGCCAGAAGCTCCTTTTGGAGGATCCTGCACTGATACGCCTTAAAATGCCATAAGTAAAACTTCTTTTTTGTCCGGTAAAATGCCAAGCAGGAACTGAAGGACCCTGCTGTAGTCAATGGGATGCATTTGGAGCTGTTCGGTTCCACCATAAAATTGAACTATTCGGCCAGGGATTCAATTTTCCTGGATTCATTATGAAGAAAGAAAATGGAATTCCCAACATAGATGTGGACAGAGCCCAAGGCTGCTACCGCCCTATGCATGTCTGATGAGGAGCACATTTTTTATTATGCCTCTAGTGATAGTCTTATAGGCTGTAATGCAGTGGTAAATGTCAGGTATGATATATAATTGAAGTTAGGGCATGTTGACTGTATAAAAGTAATGGAGCCAAAAGGTGGAGAAATTGCTTAGGAAGCGATCAAGGGACCCTCAGTTTTATATATATGACTCAAAGAATGGTCATTGGGGCTAACAAATTGGATTAAATAAGCCATATCTGAAGATAGCATCAGTGGTGGTCAGTGTGCTGGGAGCCCACCGATCTTCAGAGCACACTGACACTCGCGGGTCCATGTTCCATTGGAGTGAACTTTTTGGTTTGGTCTATTTTTCAGCTCCAGCACCAATCCCAATATTACAAAATGTAGAAGCCAAGCCAAGTACAGCAGTAACAAGAGGTAAGATAATGATTAAGCAATGCCGTTAATATATTATGGTAATAGGTTGGTCGTCTCTAGGTTATGTCTTAGGCACATTAATGATCTGCGTTCAGATCACAGTGAGACGTATTTGTGATGGTAGCCTTTGTTTCCTTGGAATAAACCTGCAGATCCCTTTTTATTCTACTTATTTAGACTCATCTGTCACTAAACCTCAAAACTGTATTGTTTAAATGGGCGCTGGGGGAATATTATTCAAGAACAGAAATCGAGAAGCAGCTGTGGGGTCTTCAGGAATGTTGTGAAATGAGGGGCAGGATTTGCCATCCAAACTTCCAGATGGGGTGAGCCATGGGGATTATTTATCCCAGTGTGTCACCCTGTGGGCAATCCAATATATATATATATATGGAGTAGTATTATGGTAGTTACACTTTAGTCCACATTTCTACAGTTGACTTGATTCAAATGAAGTCACCAATATGACACTAATCTTTCTGAAAGCCGCTAGATTTAAATATATAGGTGCTTTCAATTATTTGCTGCAGTGCATGTTCTGAGAACGCTCTGGCTGTCCTTTTCCCATGTGCTCCATGTCAGAGCAGACACATATACTGGAGCCTATTCAGGAGCTTGCCGAGGAAAAAGGTAAACCTATTTCTATGAAAGCTTGCTCCATTCTTCATCTTTGGCCGTGTTATGTTCATTTTGCATGTTGTCATTGTTAGTACTTACCGAGTTGGAGTGACTTGGTTCAAGGGTTGTAGTCGTCCCATCCATTACAACTTATCACCTATCCATAAGAGAGTTGATAAGTGTCTGAACGGTAGGGGTTCCATGACTGGAAGTCCCACTGATCATGAGTTTTATGGGATATAGCCAGGGGCAGTCCCATCAGAGATGAATGGAGCAATAGTGCTCACACGTAACTGCACCATTCATACAGAGAAACTTTGGACCTCCTGTTCTTGTGATTGGTCAGACACTCACCTCCTATCCTGTGAATATGTGATAAATGGTTATGGTGGGATAACTCCTATAAAGTCAACTTCACATTTATTGCTAGTGGTGAGGCACTGAGCTAAAATATCAGAACAGAAAAAAAAGTTTTTTGTTAAAGTGGAATCCACAATCATGGCTTTCATATGTGGCTTCACGGGGTATTTTTCCCCCATTTTTGTCAACAATGAAAAATGGAACATAAATTCCAGAAAGCATCTAGAATGTGGAAACACTACATAAAAAACTGGATATTCATATGTATGGCCTGTAGGTGGCAGTATGTTCACAGACTTTCACCTGTCCACTCTCACTATCATAGGATCTAAGATGATGCTGTGTTTTGTTTTCTAGTAGCACTTTTATCTGTAGACATTGCATGTGCTGAATCATATTTGTTTTTTTGTGTGTGCATGATTATATTTAGGAAACACTGTTGTTCCTGGACAAAAACATAAAACTTCTATATCTGGGACTTCTTTACTACATTTGTAAATAGAATAGTTCCTACTGTACAAAGCAGATTGTCATCCAATGTTATCATGTAATTCCAGACTTGGGCAGTGAAGAATTACCAAGCACCAGCAAACAGCAGTTAATAAATGCTTTGAAGAAGAACCCTTCATTAACTAACGAGCTGCGGAAGGTTTTGGAGCAGGGGGTGGTGGAGAAGTTAGAGTCCTTGGGAGTGAAGCCGGTAAATGATTGCTGCCTTCAAATGGACCATGATGCCGTGATAATGTGAACACAATGATAATTGGCTGTCCTAATATACAAAGTTGTTAGGCCACTCTCACACAGACATTTTTTCTGCGATTACCACGGTGTTTTCAACGCTGCTGTAATCGCGGTATAACGCTCCCATTGATTTCCATGGAGCCCTGCAGGCATGTGTTCAAACACAGCACTTTCCAGCGCTGCGATTTTTCATGTGCTTTCTGTTCTATTTTTTTGCATTTAGCGCACCTCATCAATGAAGGAGTATGCTAAAGCTGCTGTCAGAGACAGGAACAAAAAGCAAAATCGTGGCAAAGCGCCGCGATTGAAATCGCTTTGTCGGGGCCATGTGTGAGAGTGGCCTTACTGTAATGTATTGTACTGTAGAAGAATATATTGTATAGGAGATGAAGTCTTTCCAAATTCTGACCACAGCACTTTGCTTTCTGCCAGGGTGTGCGTGGGGTCCCAAGTGATCATTTCAATAGAATTTTGGATGCAGTGGAAACTTTCAGAGAAGAAAAAGAGAAATTAATACCAGAATTTCCAAAGATCCGTCAAAATCTTATCAAGCATATAGACCAAAAGGTGGAAGAACGAGCATCAGCAACAGTTTTAAAACTTAATTCAGGCTCTCAACTCTTTACTGATGGTAAGACATATACTGTGCTGTGCTACATTATTTCCGTAAATCCAATACTCTTCTCAGCCTGCAAGGTCGTCAGGAAACAGCCATGGGTTTCTTATCTCAGCCATGAAATGCTCAGATGGAAATACCCCTATAAGAGACCTTTCACATGGGATTGAATTGTCCGCAGGCCGCAGCGCTGATAGGGATTTTCCGTCCATATCATTGGGGGACACAGCTTTAGAACATGTATAGCTACTGCCACTAGGAGTTTGACACTAAGCAGAAAAAGTGTTAGCTCCTCCTACTAGCTATAATTAGCTTACTGTCCGTAGGAGGCAGACATTTTTTTGTCACTGGTTTTCAAGTACCTTTTGGATTTAGGGAATACAAGGAGGCAGGACTCTCCCTGTTACCCCACTGAAGAGGGCAAACAGAATGGAGTTAACCATTCTGTTGCCTGCCCTGACTTGAACGTGACCTGCCAGCCATAGTGTCCCCCTTTTTACCGGAGCACTCTTTCCCTCTTTAAGGGTAGGTGCGTACATGGGTGTACACTGCTGAAGCTCCGAAGCATCCCTTTTTTTTCGTGACAAAAGGGTTAAGTGTATCCTATGATGGTAAGAATTTATCTCTCACTTCAACCCCGTCCGGATGCTTCTACCAGGTTTAAGTAGCTGTCTGAAGGGGTAGGTTACCCTTCTCAGATAACAGGAGTCCTCTCGGGTACCGCTAAAGCTGGGGAGAGGTGGGGGTTTTCTGCCTGCTGGCTTCTCTGCAGTAGCATCAGTACAGCAGGATGCTATTTGTCCTTTCTTCTGTGTGGTGTGTAGCGGTGGCTGGGTTCCGTGCAGCGTCTAGACTGGGTGCCGTATAGGCCCAGCGTGCAGCATGAAGTGCAGGCCAAGTGCAGCATGGCGCGTGCCTGTGCCATGGGGGTCCTCCCGCTTCTCCTCTTCTCTCCTATGCTGTCCTCTCTGTAGCAGAGGATGTCCTTTTAGCGGCCGAGTGTCCGCTATACTTAAGTCTCCGACTTCAGGCCTACTCTGGCCACACTCCCCAGGGCGGGCTCAATTGCCGGCTTCCATCAATCACAGCACTCTGTTTGGGAGAGGACTTCCTTCTTTCCTCCCCCAATCAGTGTCCATCATTCCCAGATCCCATTGACTGCTGTGGTTGCTCCTAATCCTGTCCCCGGTCTCACCCTTTCAAGCTCACTTGCTGGGACTTGTGGTGCCTCCTATGCACTCCACACAGCATTATTCTTCAAAGAAGTCTCCGGACCACCATGCAGTGATTCATTTGTCCATCGCTCCCTAGACCAGCTCTGGATCGGACAGGCTCTGCCTGGTGGCTAGCTTCTCTGCTGTATTACCCCTTCTGCAGTACCACTTGCAGTAGTAGCATACCACAGTTCTATATTAAATAACTGTTTGTTGCATTTTTAGCGCCATGTACAACGCCAAAGTGGAAGACTCTAGATAGGGGTCAGCCAGAACCACATACTATGTGTGCACTCGCTGTAAAACAAAATTTACATGCAGGCAGTTCAAGCCATTTTGCCCTAACTGTATTCCATTGTCGCAGACGGCCGTAGAACCTGCTACAGGCACCCCTCCCAGCCCGCACCGACTGCTGAACTGGTGATTTCAGACCTTACTAGGACATCTTCTGTGATTCTAGACAGGTTGGACCACATTACTAGTCCACCTTTTTCCGAATGTATCCTACGGAGACCCCATAGAATTTTCTGCACACCCTCCCGATCACTTGTTCAGCTGCAAATTTCCAAGGAATCCTTCAAAGGACAGCACCTTTGCTCAAGCGATACACAACCTATCTTCTTAAGACGTCATTGTTCGGATTCCTCCTTCTCAACGCTTTGCATGAAGGTCATGGCTGAAGCAACGAAGATCTTGATCTGGGCTAAAGATCACCTTCCAGTACTCTCGCGTTCCATGTACTGGGAGTATACAACTGGATAGCCGGCTTCCTCAGCAGAGAGATTGTTGACTCAGGAGAATGGGAGCTGCATTCCGAAGTCTTTCGATCACTTTGTCAAAAGTGGGGCCAACCGGACATCGACCTGATGGGGTCCAAAATGAATCGCAAGCTGCCAATCTTTGTGGCCAGGTCTCAGGAGCCTTAAAGGGGTTGTCCCGCAGCAGCAAGTGGGTCTATACACTTCTGTATGGCCATATTAATGCACTTTGTAATGTACATCGTGCATTAAATATGAGCCATACAGAAGTTATTCACTTACCTGCTCCGTTGCTAGCGTCCTCGTCTCCATGGTTCCGTCTAATTTCGCTGGCAGCTTGCTTTTTTAGACGCGCTTGCGCAGTCCGTTCTTCTCCTTTCAGCACGAGCCGCTTCAGTGTGCTCCCCGCTACAGCTCTTCTGCGCATGCGCAGACGAGCTGTCACTGCTCGGGAGCGCGCTGGAGCGGCCATTCTGTACCATCCTCTGTTAGAGGAAGGTGCAGAGCCGCCGAGCTGTCCCAAGAAGCCGCCCAGCTGTCTCGCCGTCCTGCCGCCCAGGTAAGTGATGGGCCAGGGGGGGCTGCCGCTGCGCCGGGGGGGGCTGCCGCTGCGATGGGGGGGTTGTCACTGTGCCGGGGGGACTGTCGCTGCGATGGGGGGGCTGTCGCTGTGCCGGGGGGGCTGCCGCTGTGATGGGGGGGGCTGCCGCTGTGATGGGGGGGCTGTCGCTGCGATGGGGGGGCTGTCGCTGTGCCGGGGGGACTGTCGCTGTGCCGGGGGGGGGGGATTGCCGCTGCGATGGGGGGGCTGTCGCTGTGCCGGGGGGGGGGGGGGGCTGCGCCGGTTACCTGCTGCCTGGCGGTGGGTGACTGGTCGGCCGTGTTCAATCCCGGGGTCCGGTCGGCGACTGCGGGGCGTCTGGTTGTCAGGGAGACACAGCTGGTAGCGTCTCGGGAGCGCGCACGTCGGGCTACAGCAAGCGATGGGAAAAGAGCCGGCGGCCATCTTGGGAACATTTTTAGAAGTTGCTGAAACGCTGGAACTGTAAGTAGAAACCAGCTAGAAACGTCATTTACAGGGGGGCTTAGTAATGTGTGCTTAATTAGGGGGACTGGGCAAAAAAAAAATTCACTGCTTCCTCGAGACATCTCCTTTAAGTTTGAGCAGTGGATGCACTTGTAATTCCATGGATGGATTTCCTGTTTTCATACCTACTGATTCCACGACTTCTCAAGAAGATCAAGATTCAAGTTCTGCTGGTAATTTTCATTTTCCCAGATTCGCTTCTGGGTGTGATATGTGGATCTTGTTGATCTGCATGTTGACTTTCAGTGGCGCCTCTCTCTTCGAGATTTTTTCTTACAGGGACCCTTCTTCCAGCCGAGTTTGCCCACACTTCATTTAACGGTATGGCGGCTCAAGCCGTGGCCTTCAGAGCCCCTGGATTTATGGAACCTGTCATTCAAACAATGATGAAGGCTGTAAAAACCTTCCTTCTGTCAAGTTTATGATCACATCTGGAAAAATGTATTTATATGGTGCGAACAACGAAACTTGCACCCTATGTGTTTCTCTTAATCCCACCTCCTGTCATTCCTACATGAGGGTCTGGATGTGGGCTTGAGCCTTAGTTCCCTGGAATGTTAAGTATCTGTTCTATTCATACTTTTCCAACGCCCACTAGACTCATAAGCAGCCGTACATACTTTTCTACAAAGGGTCACTCACACCACTCCTCCAAACCATTCTCCTGTCCTGCCTTGGGACCTTAATCTAGTATTGGATGCACTGCGATCTCATCCTTTCGAGCCATTAAGTGAGGTTCCAGCTTGTCTTTTGACCTGGAAGGGGGCCTTCTTGGTAGTATTAAGCTCTATCTGCCAGATTTCCGAGCTCACAGCCTTGTCAGCCAGGCATCCGTTCACCATCTTTCATCCGGACAAGGTGGTATCATGTCCTGTCCCCTCTTTTCTACCCCATGTGATGTCTCGCCTTCCACTTTAATGAGAACCTCGTCCTGCATTCTTTTTGTCCAGTTGTAGTTCATTCCAAGACAACGAGCTCTTCACAAACTGGATCTAGCTTTACAGGCCTATCTCTCTCAGGCGGCCTCTTTCAGACGCTCTGATTCTATTTTCAAAATCCCTGACGGCCCAAGATGTGGCCTTGTGGCTTCTAAAGTTGTAATCTCTCACTGGATCCAATCAGTGGGAATAGAGGCCTACCGTTCCAAGGGAAAAGCATTTCACGTTACGGTGCATTCTACTCAGGCAGTGGGTGCCTTGTGGGCGGTACGCAATGGGGCTTCCGCTATACTGGTGTATAAGGCCACGACATGGACTTCTTTGAACATATTTTCAAAGTTTTACCAGCCGTAGAGTTTTGCAGATGACTATAAACTGACCATATGTATCCTTCTATACTTTCCCACCTCTGAGGAACTGCTCTAAAATGTCCCATGGTCTTCAGCTGTGTCCCCCAATGATACAGGCAAGAAAATAAGATTTTCATACTTATCATAAAATATCTTTCTTGTCTCTTTCATTAGGGAACACAGCACCCACCCAGTCTGTTATTAGCACTTTCACATATATTCCTCCTTGTTAGAGTTGGCTGCATACAAACTGGTAAGCTTGGTGCCTGCAGGAGTAATATAGCTAGTAGGAGGAGCTAAGACCTTTTCTGCTTAGTGTCAGCCTCCCAGTGAAAGTAGCTATACTCACAGTTGTCAGCTGTGTCCCCTAATGAACAAGGCAAGAAAGAAATTTTATGGTCAGTACAAAAATCTGAACAAAACAACAATTTTGTCAATTAGTGCGAATTTTGTTGCATTTTTTTCTGCAGACTTTAATTGCGGAATATATTTTTTGTATGTTAGAAATCTGGACAGATTCCTAGCCATTAAAGGCAACCATCTCTACTGAAGGGTGCCTGAGCAATTAGTTTCTCTATGGTGTGCAAAGGTCTTGTATTGTTCTGACAATTCTTCTGGTTTTGATCCGTGCCCGTTCCACTCAGCTTTCATGTCTTCTCCATTCCTGACCTCATCTTGTTAATTAACCATGATCACTTTATCTGCAGTCTGTCCTGACCTCGGCTCTGGTCTACGACCACATCTCTGTATAGTATATGTGCCTTCCGGTACCACATTATGGTGTAATTTGCATCAGCTACCTCATAACTGAAACTACTTCTGATGTAACAGACAGGGTTCCCCCCAGCAAAGATAAGATCCCAATTGGTGGGGTTATGGGGTGAAAAACAGAAGACCCCAGGTGTTGCCTTCGAGTTCTATTCCTAAGTCAAATTGTTTTTTCACTACAGCAGATCTGTGACTCCACTTGGCAACATTGGATGTACTGATACAGAATGTCCCAGAGGTTCTCAATTGGATTCAGGTCTGGAGAACTTGAGAGGTAGTCAATGGTCTTTCAGAAACTGCCTATACTCTCTGGCCACATAAAGTAGGGCACTATCTTGCACCAAAGAGGAACACAGGGCCTGCTGCACCAGTTTATGGTCTTAACAGTAGTTCTGAGGATTTCACCCAGCATTGTTGGCTATCACATGGAAGTTTGTGCAACGCTCCAAGGATATGCTTCCTCACACCATCACTGATCCACTGCCAAACCGATCATGCTAGATGATGATGCATAACGTTCACCATGACATCTTCAGACTTACAAGTCTGTCACATGTGCTTCATATGAAATTGCTTTCATAAAGAGCTCTGTAAAGGAATGGGGTGCCAATATTGGACCTGCTAATTCTGGTGTTCACTGGTGAATGCCAATCGAGCTGCACAGTACTGTGTTTTTAGCGCAGGTCCTACAATAGAACATCGGGCCCTGATGCCACCCTCTTAGGGTCTGTTTCTGACAGTTTGGTCACAAACATGCAGATGAGTAGATCATTTTGTAGGGCTCTAGCAGTGCTCCGTGTGTTCCTCTTTGCACAATGGAGTAAATACTTGACCTGATGCTGGGTTGATGCCCTTCTACACCTCTATCCACTCTCCTCATGTAATGGCCCATGCCCTGGTATCTACTCCATGCTCTTGAGACTGTTCTTGAAGATAGAGCAAACCTGATGGCATGTATAGATGTGCCATCCTGGAAGGGCAGGACTAGCTTTGTGTCCTCAAAGGCCTGCGAGTACTTCATTCTACCAGTAGTGATAAGGACGCTAGGAAAACACAAAACTAAAGAAGAATCAGGAAGGATAAGGAGAGAGAAATTGTCTGTGGCCATTACTTGAAAAACCATTCCCTTTTTGGGGTTGGCCTGCTGTTGCCTCTCCAGCGCACCTGTTGTCACTCTCATTTACATCAAAGCAGGTGAAATTGATTTACAATTGCTTATGATTTCTAACTGGACAGATTGATATCCCTGACCTTTAAGTAATTTGGGGTAATATTGTGATGCTTAACTGTTACCTTAATTTTTTGATTGGTAGTCGTATATTCTACACGCAGAATTGTTTCTCTGCCAGCCTGTCTATAGATTATAGATACACGCGGTTTCATGTCAACCTTTGTTTCTGCATCATAGGGAAAATGGCAGCCGTTCTCATGATAGCTCTAGAGGTCAACGCACTGTTTTCAATAATATTAGGGTTTTTTATGTTAAATTGGTATCAGCTCTATTTAGATTTTAATGTGTTTTATTTTTTTCTCAGTTTTTTCCACAATTAAATCGCCTACTTTGAGAAGCATGTCCTCCAATTCACTACCTAAACAAAAGAGGTCCAGAACATCAATCCTGAAATCGTCAAATGAAGAGTTACGCACTGAACCAAGATATCCCATTCCAGTTATTAGTTCCACCCCAAAGTAAGACATTAAAAGAGGACAAATTAAATGTTTGATGTGATTCATGCACTATAGGCAATTCATAAAGACTAGTAATGAGTGGGGAACATCATGCCCTGGAAATGTTAGAGTAAATTCACAAATGGCGCATTTGTGGCAAATATTACTGTGACTTTCTCATTCATCTGAGTGAGGTTTGTAGAGATTCATGTACATGCTGTAGAAACAATCCCATTTAAATGTATGGGGGGGATTTTTGCTACAAATCTGCTGCGTGTGAGCCTAACAATACAATCTGGTAACGCATTGATATTATACTTTGCTGTTTGCTTTTTATTACATACAGGCTGCTTTAACCACAATTTATCAGTTTAAAACATACCTAATATTTCATGTGACTAATAAGAATAAGCTGCCGTGTGTGTAGAGGAATAACACTATTCCTAGCCATTGTATGACTCACATGCTATATTTTCCCCCATTTTCCACTCTGCAGGGTGTACATCTCAGTCCTCACAGGACTAGAGGGAGGAACCTGCTGCTGTGATGTGTTCCATACAATAGGGCACAGAGAACTACAGAACTTGCTCTCTGTCTTTTTTTTCTCAATAATTCTTTCTATGACAGCTGATAAAAAACATGTATACAAGCAAAAATAAATGGAGCATGACACTGGGTTCTTGCTCTTACTTTTGTATACAGAATACTAAGCAGTCTTGAACCATTTTTAATTTAGAATTACTGTAACATAGAGTTTTGCTTACTGGTTAGCACTTCTACCTTTCACCACTAGGGGTAAATTTCTATTTAACTTGAGCAACATCTGCATGGAGTTTTCTCTATTCTTGTGTTGGTTCCACTTGGTCCTAAATTTTCCTCTTTAAAAACATAAAGATAGGTCAATTGACCTAATAAATTGCCCCCAAACTATATGTGAACAGGGACTGATATAGATGGATATGTTTTGCATACAGTACCATGTAGTATACAGGCTGTGAGAGAAGCCATAATGTTCTCTAATAGCCGTTGTCTCATAATAAGTTTTGCTTCCTGTGTCTCCTCAAGTGTACATAAACAGATGTGCCGGATAAAGAAAGCAATTAGAGAAATTCAAGGCCCCACAGATAAAAACCATATTTAATTATGCATTTTCCTTCCTGCCCACACCAGGATGAGTTGCAGCTGAACAAAGTTCCAAGTTGAAGGAGCACCACGTGGGCTAAAAACTTATGAGCCCAAAAGCCCGGTCAGCCCTAAAAAGGACTCTAAGTCAAGGAGATAGCTATTGCAGTGCTAGAGGTGCCAGGAATTGGGACATGTCTTGGCACAGTGCCCCCTGACCACTGAGCCCGCGGAGTGTGACGGTGCTTGGCACCGATCCTTGTTTGCAAAACCCGTTTGTAGTGCATTACCGGATCTAGAGACTGAGCCACAAATGTTTAAAATAAGTGTGAACTATTATTTTGTGGAGGTTCTTCTGGACTCTGGTAGCTTGGTCACATTAGTTCATGCTAGCCTGATAGCAGGGGGCTATCTACCTGGTAGACACTTGAGTTTATTGTGTATACATGGTGATACAACGGTTTATCCTATAGCACTTGCTACCATAGTGACCAAGGTAGGAACTGTAGCCTATAAAGTAGGAGTAGTGAGAGGTTTTATGCACAGTGTAATATTGGGATGCGATTTTCCTCTGATTTGGGACTTGTGGGAAAAAAAACAAGCCTGGCTAAAGAGACTGGTACAAGCCCAGGTAACCTTACTCCTATGCAGGACAGTGGAATAAATGTGGACTCTGAACCAAAAATATGTTAACTTCCTAGTGCAGGTCTTGGCCGGAGATTGAGGTGAGGTTGCACCTCTGGTTCAGGGTGTATCCAATCTGGAGGATGCCTCTGAGAGATTTGGGATGGCCCAACTGAGAGACCTTACTCTCACCAATGCAAGAGGAAATGTTGTGTTGATAAATGGTGCTCACCAACGGTTCCCTCATTTTTCTTTGAATGCTAACCTTTTGTATAGAATAACTAAAACTAACGGGGCAATTGTGAAACATTTGGTTGTGCCTAAGTCTTATAAGCGAAAGGTTCTGGACTTGGTGCACAATCATGTACTTGGGGGACACTTGGGGATTGTTAAAACGCAGGACAGAGTCCTTCAAAGTTTCTTTTGCCCTGGGGTGTATAAGGAAATAAAAGAATACTGTAAATCATGCCCCACGTGTCAGATGACAGCTCATGTGTTGCCTTTTTGCAGTCCATTAGTGCTTCTCCCTAATATTGAGGTCCCCTTTGAAAGGATTGGGATGGATTTAGTAGGTCCCTTAGTCAAGTCGACAAGAGGACATCAGTACATCTTGGTTATACTAGACTATGCTACCCGATACACTGAGGCGGTCCCTTTAAAAAGCCTCACTACCAAAAATATTGCACAAGAGTTGTCCTTTGTTTTCCACAACCGTTATCCACCAAGGAGATCCTCACTGACCAAAGGACCCTGTTCATGTCCAAAATAATGAAAAAGTTGTGCCAACTCTTTAAAATCGACCACATACGTACCTCGGTGTACCACCCTCAGACAGATGGTTTAGTAGAGAGGGACCCTGAAGCAGGTGTTAAAGTGGGTAGTAGAGAAAGATGGGCAGGACTGGGACCATCTATTACCTTACCTCATGTTTTCCATTTGAGAGGTACCTCAGCAGAGTGTACAATCGGTCTGCCAAGGTTAGAAAGTTCAGCCCTGGTGACGGAGTTCTCATCTTGGTACCCACGGTTGAAAGTAAATTTTTCACCGAGTGGCAGATTCCCTGCCACTGGTTGGGCGCAGTGTTGTCCCAAACAATAAATAGGGAAGAACATCCGGTATTATACTTGTGTCTCCCACAGAAAGAAATTACGCCATTGTGGAATGAGAATGTTTAGTGGTGAAGTGGGCCCTGGAAACATTAATTATCTCCTGGGTAGAGAATTTAAATTGGTGTCAGACCATTCCCCCTCGACATAGATGAAGCAGAACAGGGAGAAGAATGCGAGGGTGACGAGGTGGTTTTTATCACTGCAGAACTTCAATTTCACCCTCGAATGTAGACCAAGCAAGTCACAAGGTAATGCTGATGCCTTGTCCAAGGTGCTTTGCCTGATGAGTAAAAGTGCCAGCCCTCTGGTCTGGAGAAGAGGGGGGATATGTAGACAGTTGAAGGGTAAAGTGCTGGACAGGGTGTATATCTCGTCCAGATACTTAGCCTGGGTGAGATAGAAATCCGGTGGGTCCCAATCAGCTTAGCTGAAATCACTGAGCTTGTTACTGGGGCATAAAAAGACTGCAATATCCTGCAGTCATCATCAGAGAGCTGAGGAGTGAACACAACTGTGTAACTTCTGATCATCTTTGCTGAAAAGTCTGCTGCCAGTAGTTTTGTATCTCAGTAAGAGATTGTCCTGTCAGTACCCGGAGTGCTGCATTTCCCATATTATTTGCTCATGGGACTGTGCTGTTATTTATGACTGGAACCTGTGTTATGTGAATCTACAAAAAAACTGAAGTCAGTTTTATGGACTTGTTGTGCCAGTGTGTCATTGCCGACCCCACCCCCCACATGGACATTGCTACAATATATAACACATATGACTTTATATCCTTCATATAAATCTTAACAGACTCTTGCTGTCTGTCTCATGAGTGCTATGTACTAGGGAAAGGAGAAGGCATGTATTTTTACATTTTTCTTTTAGTCCTCCAAGGGGACCACAACATGCGATGCTTAGAACGCAAGCCAACCCACGGGGACGGCTTGATAAGCATAATGCCAAGACAGCCCTGGGGCCTTTCAAAAGGCCCCCGGCTGCCATGACACCTGCACGGCTCCCTGCGATCTCATTGTGGGGGGCCATACGGGACCCCTGAACATTGTTCGAGGGAGTTAAATGCCACTGTCAGAATTGACAGCGGCATTTAAAGGGTTAACAGACCCAATCGGCCGCATGACTTGTCGGGGCTGTTGCCCGCGGGTGTCAGCTGTAAGAAACAGCTGACACCAACGATGTATGGAGGGAGGTAGCAGTATGTTCTGTTTTTGTGCGAGTCTTGCACGAGAATAGAGTGTCCATGCACTGTGCGATGCAAGAATGTCGGGCGCGACACACTAATGTGAATGCACCCTAAGGCATCTGAACATCACAAGGGGTGCCCCTCATGTACGAGTAAAAACTCATCATCGCTGTGTATTACATGGGCAGCTATTCATTTGACGAGCATCATGCAATACTACATCTTGTGGCTGTCCATAGCTTATCTTGGCAGAAACTTATCAAGCTGCTTTAGAGAAGGACTTCTCTCAGCTGACTGACTAGTTTTATAGTAGCTGTCGCTGAGGTATGTCTGTCTCAAAGGCTGGTCCAGTACATGTAAACTGGCTCTCCTGCTATAGCGTCTACCTGACATCAGAGCTCTACTCACAATATAAGAAAACTTAAATTAAATCTCATTTTTATCCTTTTTCAAGGATTAAGTTGGTGTCCTCAAAGGAAGCTCGTTTGACAAAGCCATCAAGTATTACGTGAGTATATACCCACATATACATAACTGGTCTGTTAAGTAGACCATTCACCAGCCACACAAAAGGCTACATCTCGAGGCACTGTAATGTTAGCAGCGTCAGTTACATGGGAGAATATTCTCTTTCTAGATACCTTTGTAACAATCAGAGCTCGTCTGCGTCTGGTAAGCACCAGTGACACATACCTATAGAGGACAGCCAACAATTAGAAGTTCTGGTCACTAGGACTGATACAGGAAGCAGCATTGCAACTTGAAGGGGTTATCCAACCTCGTAATATTGATGACCTGTCTTCTGCATAGGCCATTAGTATCTGATCACTTGCTTATCAGCTGAATGAAGGGGCCATGGCGCTCATACAAGTATGCAGACTCTTCATTGCTCCCATCTGAGCACGGCAGTATAAAGTATTATTGATAGCGGCTGTTTTGGGTATTACAGGCTCATCCCATTCACTTCAATGGGACAAGCCTGTAGTACTGAGAACAGCCGCTATCAATGATATGGTGCTCTGCACTACAAGCAGGACTATGCTTAGATGTGAACATTGTAGAGTCTGTGGTGCTCCTCAGGGTAAGCCCCCCTATTAAGTATTGTATATACATGATCAATTTTTTCTCCAGGGAGTCTGACCATGATTTAACCCCTTTCTGCACCACACATCTACGGCAGAGGGGAAAGGTAATTGCCACACAATGGCGTACATGTACAGAAGCTGTTGGTCCATTACCTGCAGGAGTTGGTAGTAACATCTAGACCCCATGATGATGGCCATAATCTGAGTAAATTGATCATTTTTTAAGGCGTTTCTTGGGAAATTAAAAATAAATAAAAATGTCCATATGAATAAATTCTTGTAATTAGCTACGGTTGCTCATTTTATCTTAGATGTCATCACGGCTGCAATATTAAAATTGCTGCTGTGTGTACTGTTGGTCAAAAACCTGTCCTGGAATGTAACTAGAACTGGTTAGGGGCTTCGTTCTGCTCGAGTCCCGGAGGGGGGGGTGTAATATTACACTGCTCGTTCCTATCAGGATAATGGAGGCACAGACAACGGCTGCAGCCCCAGGGGCTCATTGATTACTTGTATTGAAAAAAGTTTTGTTTTAGCAAAACCAGAAATAGGCAATTTTCCTGACAAAAAATATTTCCAATATCTAGCATTTAACCTATCCGCTATTATGTCAGAACTAGAGATGAGCGAACGTACTCGGATAGGCACTACTCGTCCGAGTAATGTGCCTTATCCGAGTACCGCTGTGCTCGTGCTCAAAGATTCGGGGCGCTCCGCTGCTGACAGGTGAGTCGGAGCGGGGAGCGGGGCAGAGCGGGCGGGAGAGAAGGAGAGAAAGATCTCCCCTTCGTTCCTCCCCGCTCTCCCCTGCAGCTCCCCGCTCCGCAGCGCGTCCCGAATCTTTGAGCACGAGCACAGCGGTACTCGGATAAAGCACATTACTCGGACGAGTAGTGCCTATCCGAGTACGTTCGCTCATCTCTAGTCAGAACCCAGTCTATTGATTAGATACCAGAGGTGATAAATTCCTCATTAGACTGCTAAATCTCAATCAATTTCAATCTCCATTGAATGAACCAAGAATTGTGCTTCTCTAAACCCAACTCTGAGCTTTCCTATATCCTAGCTCCTAGTATGACTACCCAAATTAAAATATCCTAATAGGGAGAAGAGGGGAAGGAGAAAAAAAAACATCCACACACCTTACACACATCAGCGGAATAGAAGGGATACTTAATATAAGGATAGCTAAAGGCGAAGATATTAGTCCACAACCATGCAGAGTTATCCCTCCTCAATCGCCAATGTACCAATCCTAAACAACGGCCTGTTTCCAATCAATCTCCAACATTCCGGGGATCTCTGGAAATGTACCCTGGGACTCCAAATGTGTATAGTCTTCTGCCGACCATCCCTCTCCTCCACTGCCGACTCCTCCATAGTCATCACCTTGTGAACCTCCTGCATCCATTCGACCAGTGTCTGATTGATTACTTGTATTGTAGAACAGCAAATGATTTTGTGCTGATTTGCAAACATTTAAAAAAATTCACAATTTTGTTATTACACCAGTAGAATCATTTGATGCAAAAGATAGTGTTAAAAGTAAAAACATAAAACTAAAAGAAATTTACAAAATTGATTAAGAAAAAAAATTTAAATAAGTTCAAAAGAACACATCCTCATACAGCTATGTCAGCAGAAAAAGAAAAGTTTGGTACTGTTAGCCAGGAGAGTAAAATGTGATTTTTTTCCTAGCAAGAGAAGCCAAGTAATCTTGTAGATATGATACCTTTTAATGGCTAACAAAAATACATGATGTTATAGTGAGCTTCCCAACCTACTCAGGGTTCTTCCTCAGATTTAATGGAATAGATTTGAAGAGGCATATGTATATATGCATACATATGACAAGGCACAGACATGGTGTGATTAATTTGCACTTAAAACAATACCAGAACAGGATGAGTAGAGGAGTAAATACTTAATTAGTCCACTGATAAGGATGCAAAAGTTTTATAGTCTCTATATTGGTGTTAGGGGGTCACCAGGCCTCTGTGTTATCTGTGCTGTAGATTTCTCATATTCTCCACTGATGCAAGAACTCACTAGGAATATTTATTCCTGTTGAGAGTGTCAGATGGTTATAAACTTGTAGTCCCAAATTCTTCTATGATGTTGAGATTTGAAGTTGCCTTTTAATTTAGTAACGTTCATATGTTCTATGTTGTGTCTATGACTAGAAAAATGCTCCGCCACAGGTTATTTATTCTCACTTTCTCAATGAGACCTCATCCTCACTTTCAGTTTTTGCCCTGTTTCTCATGATGTCTGTGCCTTTTTATATGTATGTGTGTATATATGGCTCTTCAGATCTATTCCATTAAGCCTGAGGAAGAACCCTGCATAGGTTTGAAAGCTAGCTATAACATCATGTATTTTTGGTACCCAGCAGGAAAAGAAAACTGAATATGAGACAGCGACCTCTTTGGTCTTCATTTCACATGGCTTTCGTCCCTGTCAGGCTATTTAGCTGAATAGAATAGTGTTGTCCTTTCCATTCTGTCTCTAGTCTTCAGTAAATTCACCCCTCTGTGTGTGTTTGCTTTTGATTTGCAGGCCCAGCATATGTACACCTGCACATTATGTCACTTAGTTAGGACAGTATTTTCCATCAGTGTTTGTAAGCCCAGACCAGGGGTGGGTTCAAAACACGGAAAAGGTCGAAGTCTCTTCATTATTTTTCTCTGTATATTTCCTACTCCTGGTTAGAATACTGCCATGTAAAAGAGGCCTGACTTTGTCTTCAGCATTGAACAAGTGGTCGAACAGTTGCTTCATTTGCCTTATTCGCTAATAATTCTGCTTCCTTTTAGGACGCCTCCATTTAGCTCTGATGATGATGAGTCAGACCTGCAGGATGAGTCTGTGCAGCTCCATAAACATTATAGTTCTCTGAAATCGAAATCTTCACTTAATGGAAAAGTTAACATTGGTTTTACTACAACCGAAAGTGAATCAGATGGGAGTGTGCTGGAGGAGATAAAGCCACAGCTGGCCCAGAAGCGTGCGCCGGCTAAACCACCCAGAGGTTAGTATTCGCCAGACATTCACTCTACATTATTAACCCTTTACCAATGAACGCCGTACATGCACGAGCTGAGCCCACTCTATACTCTCTCTGACAGCTGTCATCTGGTCACAACGGCGGGTCTCAGACATAATTTTGGCTCAGTTACTAACCCTTTAAATGCCGTTGTCAGTACCACTACAGAGATCATAGGATGCTATTCGGTTAGCAAATCATACTGGGGCCCTGTGAAGGCCTGAGGGCTGTCATGGAATTCTTCCTACTATGTCCTGCCTACAGTAAAACTTAATGGTATGCCTGCAAATGTACAATATACTGCAATATTGCAGTGTAGTGTACATGCAATCAGGTGATCGCTAGTTCAAGTCCCCTAATAGAATAGGTTTAAAAAAGCTTTTTTTAAATTAATAGTAAATGTAAAAAACATTAAATAAAAAAAACGTTTTCCCACTTGTCACATCAAAAAAGAAAGGCGAATAAAATAAAAATTGTATCTCTACGTCCCTAAAAGTCTAACTTATTAAAATATCACATTATTTATCCTGCGCTATGAACGTCATCATTATTGGAAAATATGAAATGCCATAATTTTTTTTGGGTCACCCTGATGCGGGAAAAAGTAATCAAAAGTCATATATACCCCAAAGTGGTACGAATAGAAAGTATGACTAGACCTTCAAAAAATGAACCCTGACATTAGCTTATCAATAAAAAATTAAAAAGTCATTAGGTCAAAAGATAGTGACAAAAAGCAATTTATTATTATTTTTTTTAAAGGTACTTTATTTGTTTTATTCAGTACAATATAAAAATATATGAATTCAGTAATGCCATAATCATACTGGCCCCCAGAATAAAAATAACATGTCATTTTACCGCACCATGAATACTGTAGAAATAACCCCCCTCTTCAAAATAGCCAAATAGTTTTTTTTAATTTCCATTTCACCCCACAAATTTTTTTAAAAAGTTTTCCAATACATTTTATGGCACGTTAAATGGTCAAATTGAAGGTACAATTGAAAGTTTGTGTGTGTGGGAGGGGGGTGGGGGGGCTTGAATGTGAAAATGAAAAAACAAAAAATTGCTGCAGAGGTTAATTAATGTCAGTAAGAGCTGCATTACTATTTTCAAGTACTTAGCAGATGATATACATAGATATATTTTTCCCTCTGGGTAGCTCCCAGGCATTAATACAGAACATAAGGCCTTGTACATGAACAGTGCGGCAAGAAGCGCCTACAGTAACCAACTAGGTCAGTTATTTTTAACCTTTATTGGGAAAGGAGCACTGGAATCTGATTAATTACTATGTGCAGACCTAGTTCTAATGCAGGAGGCACATCACAACCTAGTGTGCTAGCATTTATCAATCACTTCATACTAACTAAATAAATGTATTAATATTCTCAATTTACTATAGCACTGATATTATTTTATTTACTTTTATATAAGGGTGGGGTCACACGAGCGGGCTTGTATTTGCAACAATTCATTCCCTTTAGTGTGTGCACATGTCCGTACTTTGCAGGTGCGTGCCTTCAAAGATAGGACATGCATGCATCATTGGGAATGCACACATTGTTTTCAATGGAGCCATGGCTGCTGCCGGCGGCTCCATTGAAAAAAATGCTCTGCCGGCTCCCTGCATTCTTTTTCAGGGAAGAGCTTTACATATAAGCCCTTCCCTGAAAAAGAAACATTTTAGTGTAAAAAAAACAACTTCCCTTTCCGCCACTGCTGTGACCCCCGTGGGCATGAAGAACACATCTGCCGCAGATGTTTCCTTCACCCCCGCTAGTTAAAAGAATTCCCTGCTGCAGAGGAATTCTTCAATTCTCAACCGCAGCTGTCACACATGTCAGCTGTGGTAGAGAATCCTGCTGCCGGCATCTCCGTCATTGGATATCAGGGAAGGACTTTTAACATAAGCCCTTCCCTGAAAATCCAAGAAAAGTAGTGTAAAAAAAAAAGCATTCTCACCTTCAGCTGCCGGGGCTGAACTGCGACTTCTGCTACTGTCCCGGCTCTGTAGTTCTCAGATATCGGCAGCTGGGGATTTAAAATCCTCGCCTGCTGGTAGCTCTGATTGTGATTGGCTGAGCGCTTCAGCCAATCACAATCAGAGCTACCAGCAGGCAGGGATTTTAAATCCCTGGCTGCTGATAGCTGAGAACTACAAAGCCAGGGACAGCGGCAGAAGTCGCAGCTGAGCCCCGGCAGATGAGTATAGATTTTTTTTTAACACTTTTTTAAATGGCTTTTCAGGGAGGGGCTTATGAAGCCCTTCCCTGAAAAGCCATTGATGGGGATGCTGGCAGCAGGATTCTCTACCACAGCTGACATGTGTGACAGCTGCGGAAGAGAATTGAAGATTTCCTCTGCTGTATCTGCCACAGATGTGGCATATGTAGCAGCAGGGAATTTTTTAAACTAGCGGGGGTAAAGGAAACATCTGCCGAATGCGGCAGATGTGTTCTTCATGCCCGCATAGTTCATGGCAGCGGCAGAGAGGTAAGTATTTTTTTTTATTTTTTTTTACACTAAAATGTTTCTTTTTCAGGGAAGGGCTTATATGTAAAGCCCTTCCCTGAAATAGAATGCAGGGGGCCGGCAGAGCATTGTTTTCAATGGAGCAGCCGGCGGCAGCCATGGCTCCATTGACAACGAGCACACAGCTGCATACATGCGTGTTTTTGCTCGTACGTAATTGCGCACCTATGTACACACCTATGTATGCGCGAAAACACACTCGTGTGACCCCACCCTAATTATGTGATTCTTTGTGTCCAGTAGCATCCTTGGTGAAAGAACTTACTGAACAGCTGACAGTGGCGCGGTCTACACGGCCAGCCGATCTGAAGCCTGTTGGTGGCGTCGACATTGCTGATACCTTTGTGAAAAAGGACCCAGTTATGGAGTTAAAGGTAAGTGCTCTAAAATCTATTACACTGAGCATAGAATCATTACATGTGTGTGATAATACACAGAAATTGGATGACATTTTATCAGCCTTTAATAACCCTTCCTATACTCTGAAGGGTTTTTGTAAGATGATAAAATGTCATTAACTTATCCGCTTGTTTTCACCACTTACTGCTATAAGAATATATATAGACCACTGGTGTAACTATAGGGGATGCGGTTACACCCGGGCCCAGGAGCCTTAGGGGGCCCATAAGGCCTCTCTTCTCCATATAGTAAGCCTAGTACTATGAATAAAGCATTATAGTTGGGGGCCCTGTTACTGATTTTGCATTGGGGCCCAGAAGCTTCAAGCTCTGATATAGACTACATCGCCAACTGGTTGTGGATGACTTATTCCATATGTGTGTCTATTGAGCCTCTGAGTTCCAAAGCTTGGACATTAATGAGTTGACCTCTCCTTATCTTTCAGACTTCATTCTTCTGGAAAGGCACTCTTTATTTTGTAATCGGATCATTTTTATTAATGTTTTCAAAAACGTAAAAAAATAAACCCTTCCCAACAGACAGCCCTCCACTTCCTAATATTTGGAACGTTTTTTATCTAGATTTAGGAGCTTGTCAATGAAAATAAGGTTTCATGTCCATTTTGGTGACCTGACCCACAGTGGGTGTTCCAACACATTGGCTTTATCGTGCTGAAAGAGGAAAATTCCTTCCCCAATGTATTGCCACTACATTGAAAACATATAGTTTTCTATAATTTCATTGTATACTGTAGCATTCATGCCGCTAACAGTCCCAGAATATTATTAGCCCCCGTCATTAAAAAATGGCACTACACGTTCACGACTGAAGAACTAGAAGGCATCTTCTACTTTGATGCATCCAAGAACATATTTTCACTGCCCCGGAGTGTGTTGCCAGCTTGCTTTACGCCACCTCAGCTAATACTTGGCATTGAGCACAGAGATCTCAGGCTTGTATGTGGCTACTCAATCATGGAAGTCCAATCCAGGAAGCTTCTAGTGAGTAGAACTTGTGCTGATGTTGATTCCATAGGACAGAAGCTTCTGTAATGGCATTCAGCACTACTGTACTGCTAATGATTGTTTATGGTGGTGGCATTTTGTAAACTTATTAATGCTTGTGGCTGACTCCACGTTCAGTTGGTCTGTTGACCTACAACTGGCCACATGGTACATAGGCTAGTATCTACTACTTTTAGATCACCTCGTTGACCATTTTTAATCCATGTTGCTGCAATTCCCATCAGCAATATTTATTAGGTGACAGTCATATATGGGCTCATAACTTCTAATTTATAAACTTGAACTTTGAGGTTTTTATCCTTATTGCTGTGCATGGAGCAATACAACATTTTAAGAGTCTAGGAAGCCAAAAATAAATCTACATCCGTGTATAAATGCAGTTTCTTCAGTAGAGGAGAAAAGCATTGTGATCCCCTGCTGTACTCCCTCTGACAGTCCCTGGTAGCTGCTGGGTGTTTCATTAAGAACAGCTTTTCCAATGGTGGTTATTTTGTTTGCCTTGCTTTTACTCTACAGGTGACCGACCTTGACGACACTGAATTTGATAGCACTTCTTTAGAGGATGAGCCATTTGAAGTGCCAAGATCTGCACAACCCAGACAAGCTACTGTGCCCAAAAAAGAGTTTCCTGCAACTTCTGTTAAAAATGCTTTTAGTGCTTCTAAACCGACAAAAGGAGGTATGTAATGTACAATGGGGCGCTTTTATTACTGGTGTTAAGCTGGAATCCCGGGGTCAGTTCCACTTTTTTTTTTTTGCGCAAATCAATTTAGCCAAATTTATTATTGTTACGCTTTACTAGACACTTATCAAAAAGTACCTCTAAAAGGGGGTGGGGCTTGCATAGCATAACGTTTCTATACAGATTTATTATTTGAGAGTTTAAAAAGTCTCAGAATTTGTGCAATCTCACTCTATTGGGTGGCATAAAAATGATGAGAACAGGTCTAGACATACTTAGAGATGCGACAGATTTATCAACAGCGTGTGCCCAATACGATGAATTTGCCACATTTTGCAATGAGGGAAAAAATCATGCAAGAGAATTGGCATCAAAAATTCCTCTGACGATAAATTCCCCTCCTTGTGTTACAGGGAACCCTTCACAGATATAGATAAAAAATATATTAACTTTTATTAAATTATTTTAAAAGACATGGGCTTACACTGACACTCACAAACATAAATCAGAGTGAAACACAAGAAAAAACCAAAAAAAGGGAGTACCCTGGTTTAGGATTGAATGGGGAATTCACCACTTCAATAATACGTAGAGATAAGTGTGTTACTCCCTCGTGATGTGACTAAGGATATCCCGTATGTATTGATGCAAACCCTGCTCATGTAAAGGTAGATAATTAGAGGCAGGTCGGATCTATTAGTCAGATCCTGCTAGGTTCAGCTATTCAGGTGTGGATCCACCCCTAGGTGATTGGTGGAAAATCACCTATATGAATATGCGGTTTTACGGTGACTCCCCAAATATGCCACAATATTCATTTGCATATTCAAAGTTTTTGTTTCAGGATCTGGTTGTAGTGCAGTTGGATATTCCATTAACCAGATCCTTCAAACAAGCTCTTTGCACCTCAGTAGTGCTGAATCTAACAGCTCAACAATCGAGCTAGCAGTGGCACTAGGCAAATACGAGTCTATAAGCTCCCAGTTTGCCGTGGCGCCGTGCAATAATGCTCAGAAATAGGCTCAAAATGCTCAGAAGTAGGCTCGACGCGTTTCCCTATCCGATGTTGTGGATAGTTCCTCAGGAGCAAAAGGTACATATACCCTCAATTAATATGCAGTCCTTTTGCGTGGACCAATCGTAAGGTAAGTATACCCTCAATTAATATGCAGTCCTTTTGCGTGGACCAATCGTCACCAGGGTCGGTGAAACTAGTAAACAATATGGTTTTTCACGGTGGATTCACGGTTTTACCACCAGTTTCTATTACAGGAATTCCGTAAGATACGGTTATAATTTCCTTTTCTTGCTCTCAAAATGCGCAACCAACGATTCCACACTGTCTGTTAGACCAAACACTGTTCAATTTTAAATGTCGGTGCTAAAGCAGAATATATCACTTAGTGAGAAATGCTGGAGCTGAATGACCCTCGATATACCTCGGTCAGTTTCCAGAAACTGGTCTCACAGTGAGCAGTCTCACTCGTGGACCCAGTGTCTGAGGGATTTTTCGTCGTCTAAAGACTCTGTCCCCTATCATTGCACATACGGGGTTACATAAATGAGTTTAAATGTCCCCTAATCCACCAAAAATATAGCTATATAGCTGTTTGTCTGTAAATAGACGATAGGAGACAATCCTCTGTATATCACTCAAAGAGTGACTATATTGGATTTGGAGAGAAGGGAAAATATACCCGTGTGGGCAGTTTCCAGGGTTGAAACCCAGTAGATACAAGCAGAGCCTAAATAGACAAGACAATAGATACAGGGAGAGCCTAGATAGATAGAACGACAGCACCCCTAAATAGTCCCATCCACAGTCAGATAGGACCCGGGTGTGTAGTCAAGACGAGGAGAGCAAGAGGTAGTGCCTGCGGCTCTGATGGTGAGCGGCCGGCTATGGTGTTACAGGGAACTAGGACTACACAGAAGCCTGTGACTGTAATGGGTTATACGGCCAAAGATCGCTGTGCAGCCATGTGACCTCACAATCACGTTAAGTGGGGTCACAGTGCAAGTCACAGGTTGCTGTGGGATATGAAAATTCCATTGAGCTTTGATTTTTATTTCGATCTGAAACACACGGTCGTGAGAAACTGACTCGCACATGACCCCATTGACCTTACTGTGAGTGCGAGGTTGCAGGGCCTCACAGCAATCCCTGGTCACACAACCCCAGTCAAAGGCAAAAGTCACCCTATAGTATTAGTCTTACTGTACAGAATCTCCAGATGGCAACCAAAATGCACGCAAGATGTTGAAAATGGCAGTCCGATTTTTCAGGCTTTGACCATGCACAGCTTTCATTTGAGACAGGTTTCATTTGCAGGGGGCAGGTCATCTAGTAGAGGTACCTTGCATGCATGTTTTGCTAAATTACCCATTCCCTGAGGACACACTGCCTGCTCGAGCTATTGGCTTAAAGGGGTTGTCCCGCGGCAGCAAGTGGGTCTATACACTTCTGTATGGCCATAATAATGCACTTTGTAATGTACATTGTGCATTAATTATGAGCCATACAGAAGTTATAAAAAGTTTTATACTTACCTGCTCCGTTGCTAGCGTCCTCGTTCCCATGGAGCCGACTAATTTTCGCCCTCCGATGGCCAAATTAGCCGCGCTTGCGCAGTCCAGGTCTTCTCCTGTTCTCTATGGGGCTCCGTGTAGCTCCGCCCCGTCACGTGCCGATTCCAGCCAATCAGGAGGCTGGAATCGGCAATGGACCGCACAGAAGAGCTGCGGTCCACGGAGGAAGAGGATCCCGGCGGCCATCTTCACCGGTAAGTATAGAAGTCACCGGAGCGCGGGGATTAAGGTAAGCGCTCCGGTAAGCTTTCTTTAGGTCCCTGCATCGGGGTTGTCTCGCGCCGAACGGGGGGGGGGGGGGGGGTTGAAAAAAAACAAACCGTTTCGGCGCGGGACAACCCCTTTAAGAGATGAGCAGCACATCTATGTATTACAGGGCAGAGAAGAGAGATGAGCAGCATGTCTATGTATTACAGGACAGAGAAGAGAGATGAGCAGCATGTCTATGTATTACAGGGCAGAGAAGAAAGATGAGCAGCATGTCTATGTATTACAAGGCTGAGAATAAAGATGAGCAGCATGTCTATGTATTACAGGGCTGAGAATAAAGATGAGCAGCACATCTATGTATTACAGGGCAGAGAAGAGAGATAAGCAGCATGTCTATGTATTACAGGACAGAGAATAGAGATGAGCAGCATGTCTATGTATTATAGGACAGAGAAGGGAGATGAGCAGCATGTCTATGTATTACAAGACAGAGAAGAGAGATGAGCAGCATGTCTATGTATTACAGGGCAGAGAAGAGAGATGAGCAGCATGTCTATGTATTACAGGGCAGAGAAGAGAGATAAGCAGTATGTCTATGTATTACGGGGCAGAGAAGAGAGATGAGAAGCATGTCTATGTATTACAGGACAGAGAAGCGAGATGAGCAGCATGTCTATGTATTACAGGGCAGAGAAGAGAGATAAGCAGCATGTCTATGTATTACAGGGCAGAGAAGAGAGATAAGCAGTATGTCTATGTATTACGGGGCAGAGAAGAGAGATGAGAAGCATGTCTATGTATTACAGGACAGAGAAGCGAGATGAGCAGCATGTCTATGTATTACAGGGCAGAGAAGAGAGATGAGCAGCATGTCTATGTATTACAGGGCAGAGAAGAGAGATGAGAAGCATGTCTATGTATTACAGGACAGAGAAGAGAGATGAGTAGCATGTCTATGTATTACAGGACAGAGAAGCGAGATGAGCAGCATGTCTATGTATTACAGGGCAGAGAAGAGAGATGAGCAGCATGTCTATGTATTACAGGGCAGAGAAGAGAGATGAGCAGCATGTCTATGTCTTACGCGACAGAGAAGGGAGATGAGCAGCACATCTATGTATTACAGGGCAGAGAAGAGAAATGAGCAGCATGTTTATGTATTACAGGACAGAGAAGAGAGATGAGCAGCATGTCTATGCATTACGGGACAGAGAAGAAAGATGAGCCGCATGTCTATGTATTACGGGACAGAGAAGAGAGATGAGCAGCATGTCTATGTATTACAGGGCAAAGAAGAGAGATGAGCACTATGTTTATGTATTTTGGGGCAGAGAAGAGAGATGAGAAGCATGTCTATGTATTACGGGACAGAGAAGAGAGATGAGCAGCATGTCTATGTATTACAGGGCAGAGAAGAGAGATGAGCAGCATGTCTATGTCTTACGCGACAGAGAAGGGAGATGAGCAGCACATCTATGTATTACAGGGCAGAGAAGAGAAATGAGCAGCATGTTTATGTATTACAGGACAGAGAAGAGAGATGAGCAGCATGTCTATGCATTACGGGACAGAGAAGAAAGATGAGCAGCATGTCTATGTATTACAGGGCTGAGAATAAAGATGAGCAGCATGTCTATGTATTACAGGGCAGAGAAGAGAGATGAGCAGCACATCTATGTATTACAGGGCAGAGAAGAGAGATAAGCAGCATGTCTATGTATTACAGGACAGAGAATAGAGATGAGCAGCATGTCTATGTATTATAGGACAGAGAAGGGAGATGAGCAGCATGTCTATGTATTACAAGACAGAGAAGAGAGATGAGCAGCATGTCTATGTATTACAGGGCAGAGAAGAGAGATGAGCAGCATGTCTATGTATTACAGGGCAGAGAAGAGAGATAAGCAGTATGTCTATGTATTACGGGGCAGAGAAGAGAGATGAGAAGCATGTCTATGTATTACAGGACAGAGAAGCGAGATGAGCAGCATGTCTATGTATTACAGGGCAGAGAAGAGAGATAAGCAGCATGTCTATGTATTACAGGGCAGAGAAGAGAGATAAGCAGTATGTCTATGTATTACGGGGCAGAGAAGAGAGATGAGAAGCATGTCTATGTATTACAGGACAGAGAAGCGAGATGAGCAGCATGTCTATGTATTACAGGGCAGAGAAGAGAGATGAGCAGCATGTCTATGTATTACAGGGCAGAGAAGAGAGATGAGAAGCATGTCTATGTATTACAGGACAGAGAAGAGAGATGAGTAGCATGTCTATGTATTACAGGACAGAGAAGCGAGATGAGCAGCATGTCTATGTATTACAGGGCAGAGAAGAGAGATGAGCAGCATGTCTATGTATTACAGGGCAGAGAAGAGAGATGAGCAGCATGTCTATGTCTTACGCGACAGAGAAGGGAGATGAGCAGCACATCTATGTATTACAGGGCAGAGAAGAGAAATGAGCAGCATGTTTATGTATTACAGGACAGAGAAGAGAGATGAGCAGCATGTCTATGCATTACGGGACAGAGAAGAAAGATGAGCCGCATGTCTATGTATTACGGGACAGAGAAGAGAGATGAGCAGCATGTCTATGTATTACAGGGCAAAGAAGAGAGATGAGCACTATGTTTATGTATTTTGGGGCAGAGAAGAGAGATGAGAAGCATGTCTATGTATTACGGGACAGAGAAGAGAGATGAGCAGCATGTCTATGTATTACAGGGCAGAGAAGAGAGATGAGCAGCATGTCTATGTCTTACGCGACAGAGAAGGGAGATGAGCAGCACATCTATGTATTACAGGGCAGAGAAGAGAAATGAGCAGCATGTTTATGTATTACAGGACAGAGAAGAGAGATGAGCAGCATGTCTATGCATTACGGGACAGAGAAGAAAGATGAGCCGCATGTCTATGTATTACAGGGCAGAGAAGAGAGATGAACAGCATGTCTATGTATTATGGGACAGAAAAAAGAGATGTGCAGCATGTCTATGTATTACGGGACATAGAAGAGAGATGAGCAGCACATCTATGTATTACAGGGCAGAGAAGAGAGATGAGCAGCATGTCCATGTATTACAGGCAGAGAAGAGAGATGAGCAGCATGTCTATGTATTACAGGCAGAGAAGAGAGATGAGCAGCATGTCTATGTATTACAGGGCAGAGAAGAGAGATGAGCAGCATGTCTATGTATTACAGGACAGAGAAGAGAGATGAGCAGCATGTCTATGTATTACAGGACAGAGAAGAGAGATGAGCAGCATGTCTATGTATTACAGGGCAGAGAAGAGAGATGAGCAGCATGTCTATGTATTACGGGGCAGAGAAGAGAGATGAGCAGTGTGTCTATGTCTTACGCGACAGAGAAGAGAGATGAGCAGCATGTCTATGTATTACAGGGTGGAGAAGCGAGATGAGCAGCATGTCTATGTATTACGGGACAGAGAAGGGAGATGAGCAGCACATCTATGTATTACAGGGCAGAGAAGAGAAATGAGCAGCATGTCTATGTATTACAGGACAGAGAAGAGAGATGAGCAGCATGTCTATGTATTACGGGACAGAGAAGAGAGATGAGCAGCATGTCTATGTATTACGGGACAGAGAAGAGAGATGAGCAGCATGTCTATGTATTACGGGACAGAGAAGAGAGATGAGCAGCACATCTATGTATTACAGGGCAGAGAAGAGAGATGAGTAGCATGTCTATGCATTACGGGGCAGAGAAGAGAGATGAGCAGCATGTCTATGTATTACAGGACAGAGAAGAGAGATGAGCAGCATGTCTATCTATTACAGGGCAGAGAAGAGAGATGAGCAGCATGTCTATGTATTACAGGGCAGAGAAGAGAGATAAGCAGTATGTCTATGTATTATGGGACAGAGAAGAGAGATGATCAGCTTGCTTCGGGACAGGGTGGGCGGAGAGATGAGTGGACTTGCTTCTGACTGGTTGGAGGTTGGACTTTCAGTGTAATTATAATGTAAAATTACAATCAAAGCCCTCCTTCCTGCAGTATTACTACAGTGAAAGCTCCATAGTAGTTACAGCTAATTATGTCAGAGGCAAGTAGGCTCATCTCTCCCATGGCTTCAGCTCACACTGTGCTGCTATTGTGTTTTCCCCTCAGCTGCCGCCTGCTTTAATAAGGCTAGGTTCACATTATCGCCAGAGGTTATGTTCAGAGCACCAGTACAGATTCGTCCAAAAACCAAAGGACAAAATAGCACAGCGTCCAACGCTATGTTCGCAGAGGAAATGCCGGAGAACTAGACGCAAGCTGGACAAACCTCGTTATAACCATTGTGGTCCATCTTCCATAATGAATAAAGCATGCTTTTTTCCTGCTTCCATGGCTTAGCAGGAAAACTGAGTACCATGCGGTGATATGAACATAGCCTAACATGAGCCACACTGCTAGTGGCTCCGGTAAAATGACCGCTGGAGGATGAAGGAGATGTTAAGCTGGCTCAATTCATTACAATTGCTGTAAAACAACATGATGTTGATACACTGCTTGTATTCATCAATTTTCGGCCCTGTCATTGAAATGAATGGAATAGGGTGCACACGCACGTCCTCCGCTCTAGTCATACAGGAGCTGTCAGGACCCCTGTTCTTGGGATCAGTCCAACCCCACCAATCATAAAGGTTATTCCTTATCCTGTGGATGGGGGTAATCTTAGATCGTGATATAATCCCTTTAACATATAGAAGTGTTTTGTCAGACATTCTCAGCCTGGGAAGTTAAGAAGGCAGGCAGAATACTTTTCCTACAGAAGGATCGGCTGCTCCACTACATATAGCAAATTTGAAAAAGGTTCAAGAATTCTTCTTTATAACCATACTTCGATGCACATGCTGTGTTGTATAAACCTCTGCAATATTAATGTCTTCCCTGTTGTACAGATGGCCGTGACGCGGACACCTCCAGCACACTAGTGAGCAGTCTAGTTACTGTCAGTGACTTCAGTGACACGTCGGATCCCTGACTCCTCAGCTGCAAGAAAATATCACAGAGTGCCTTATGGATTTTTGTAAAACCAATGTTGGCAGTCTTAAAGTGTTTTTAATTGTGTCCTTTCCATGTTTTAAGTCTTTGTATTATCAGAGATAGTAAATTGTGTAAATCTCCTCACTGGCCACAGACCTGTTATATTTGCATATGTCTTTTCTGTCCACACTTGATGTCTTCTTATCTTTGCACGGTACAATGAATTCATATTGAAGCACTTACTGTTCTTATTTTCCGCTCCTGCCATCATTTTGTTACGATCACAGTATTATTCAAATGTTTAGATAATGAACCATTGCAGGCTAGAGTCTTGCAGAACTGAGCCAGTGTTTGTTCACATGCAGTATGATGTCTAGGTTTCTAGAAAATAATTCATAGCATCATTTGTATGTAGATTTCTGTTTGTAGGCTGCAATCCAGTGGCTCTGGTAGGGGCTTTTCACCCCTATAAATGTATGTAATTGAGTGTAGCAAAGCAGCCGTGCGATAGTCCCTATATCATTTGTGCATAATGTATGTCTCCTCTTTTCTATGCTATGTCTGTAGAATCCCAAAGCACAAGATTTTATGTGTTTTTTTATACTACCACAATTACTCAGTGGTCAGAGTGATACTGTATTTTTTTACTCCTTTTTGTACTACAGCTTTGGCATAAAAACAGTATTAAAATTTCGGCTTTAACTGAATGGCCTTGGCGTCTGTAAATGAGTTTAGACTTCTATGAAAGCTGATATAAGTGAATAATACTAGGGTTTACACCAACCTAGCATAGCTTTGCTTTTTATGATGCAGCTATGTCACACTACTATAAGATCCAAACCCATTAGGTGCGAATCATACTTACTACACCTTTTTTGTTTTCGTTGGAAACATGTGTTTGTCTTATAGGACCAAGAAGGAGGTAAGGACTGCTGTCTTTAGAACCAGAGCAGAGGGTAGCTCCTAGTAATCTTCACTTATTTTTCATGTAGCCTTTTCTATGTAATCTTCAGAAATACAATAAGCATGAAAAAAGACTTAAATGGTCCCCGAATTTTGAGACAACTTGCAAATCACTTTACTTGCCTAAAATGATGATTTTGTGCTGAAAAATCACTCTAAAGTGCTGACCATTAGAGGTTTTCCTTCTAATTTTCTGTCCACTACCTGTTAAGTGCAGTACATCTCTAGTAAAGGCCCTTTTACACGAAGCGACTGCACGAATGCTGACGTCACTGCTCACACTGAAAGACTTGCCAGCCACTCGCAGGCTTCTTGTTTGCCTCTTGCTCCCCGATCAGTGCTTCCTATGGAAAGTGCTGTGCAGGGAGCTTTCAGACAGCATGATAAGCCAGCAATGCATGCTGATGTTTCCCCTCTGTGTGTGCTGCAGAGTTAGGGAGCAGAATCTACTGCTTTCTCCATGTGCAGTTTATAGAAGACATCATAGTAGCTAGTCTCCACTCACCAGCTCTGCGAAAACTGAAAATTAGTTTGCAGGCTGCATCTTTATGTAAAACAACATAATGTATCAACAACATGTTTTTCACCAATTACCGTCAATAGAAATTGATCCAGCTTAACATCTCCTTCATCCTGCAATGGTTACTTTACCGGAGCAGTGTGGCTTATGTTAGGCTATGTTCATATCACCATTTCTTAATCCATTTTCCTGCTAAGTCATGCTAGCAGGAAAACAGCATGCTGCATTCATTCTATGGCGGACAAATGCGATATATTTCCTATAATGGTCAAAACTCATGCTATTCCTCATGTGCACACACAGCGGCTTTTTCTGAAAAGTCATGGGAAAGTGTGGATGTGCTTACAATTTGTATTAATCACTGTGCCTAGTATGATTGCAAAAAGAGAAGCTTTTAGCAGTCAAACAGCATAATATTATAAAATAGTCTGATTTAGTTACTATTATTGACTTGGCACAAAAATGTTTTCTAAAATCACACTTATTTGGTTTAGTTGGTTTCACATGGGTGTAATACAAGTAAATGTTTGTGCTATGTTGCTGGGAATTTTGACCTGACCGCGGGTCTAATAAATTTAACTAAAAGCATTACAGGGATCTATAATGTGCTTGTGTTACACTCATGTTATACTGATCTAAGATTGTAAGTGAATTAGTAAACGATGCGGGATACAAGAGATGCAATGGCCAGAATAGTGTTATTCCTCATGTACACATCAATAGCAGCTTATTCTGAAAAGTCATTTGAAAAGGCAGAATATGATTTTTATTTCCTGTATTTAACCCTCAAACAAATGACCTCTAAACTTTAAAACATATTATTTAATAAACATAGTTATTTTCATAATTACTCATGCAGTGCAGTCTGTCCTCTGTACATAATGGCAGAGATTTACTAAACAAAATGCAACATAATTCTGTCATAATTATGCTAAAAGAGTGAAGTACACAGTGTACTCAATCTGTTTTGGACACTTTACTCCTACCTAACTCATCTTGAAATGTGTCTACAATACGGGTGACAACAAGAGTCCTTTCTTGGCTGTGTCATTGGGGGACACAGCTGAAGACCTCAGTATAGCTCCTGCTACAAGGAGGCGGACACTAAGCAAAGAAAGAGTTAACTCCTCCTACCAGCTTTACAGCTGAATCAGTTTTAGCTTAGAGTCCATGGAGGGCAGACCGTCCTGCTGAAAATCTCCCAGATGCTGCAATTTCTTGGACCATTAGGCTTCATAGGGCAACAGAATCCCCCTACTCCTCTACTGAGGAGGGACATCAGGGTTGCTCTAACTCCCCTGCTCATTCCCTTTAAGACAAGATTGCGGGGAGAAGCCCTAACTTTTCTATGACCTGCCAGTGAAGATCCTCTCGCTCAAGTCCTCTGGGCTCCCTTCCTCCACCAAAGGGACGTGAGAAATGGTGAGGGATAAGGCTAGACCTATATGCCACAACAGGTGCTTTTTTTCTCTTCAGGGAAGGTACGTATGTGTCATCTGTGACCCCCCTCCTACAGGCTCCCCCTCTCCCTTGCCCATTGCTCATCTTATTGTCAGCTACCCCATGGTCTGAACTGGCCCCCTCATAGTCCATGCAGGTACCAGGTCTGCCTGCTACTGCATGTTAACGCTACATGTCATCCCTTGGATGGGTGGCCTTATCTAGGCTGCACTAGTTTCCAGGAAATTACAACCTCTTTTGGTTCCTACAGACTTTTGTGGTCTTTCCCAGTGGCGTCGGCCAAGTGATGGAATGCAGGCACCGTAGTGTGCGTCTCCACTTCTGGTGCGCCTCTGTTCATCATTCCCCTTCTGGCCTGTCCCTGTTACACCACCAGGGAAAAGCGTTCACTGATGATGGGTGATCGCCTTATTGGCCGTGACTCTACTTCGGGACTTTCATTATAAGACCAACCCCACCTTCCACTTTACCTTGCCTTTTTCATGTCCTGGGTGCCATCTTAGCTGTGGCTCCTCTGCCACACAGATTGGAGGGACCTCCTGGACCCCGATAAGTCCTACCCTAAGCGGTTTCTCACTACCCTAGCTCACCTGTAACCTCTCTGCCTGCCTCTACCATAGTATGCACACATTGCAATTATGCATTTCATCCCACTTTGGGTTGAATCCAGTTAACAGTACAGCCACTGCAACGTACTCCGCATGCTTTACGCAAAGGGACTCGTGCTGACTGCATGAAAATTTGGTGCGACAACTGACTTCTCCCCACACCAGACAGTGAACCTGTCCCAGGAACATCTACTGCCAAATCTGTAGGGTCTGTTGCTGAAGAACTGTTTCTACCAGAACATATGCATGGCAGAGCTAAGAAACAACTATGGTCACTAAGGTTACACAGTGATACTCCGTCACCTCCTTCCTCTATCTCACCTGACAGCTCCTACTCTGAGGGTAAAATATCGGATTCTGACTCTTCCTTTTACTCCAACCTTTTTGTCGTCCCAAAAAAGATGGATCAGTTCACACCCAAGTGTCTGAATCACTATGTCAAAGTCTGCTATTTCCACATTAGTGATTGCTTCCATGGATCAAGGCGAACGCCCATCGTCAATAGATATCCGATTCACCAGTGCCACCAGCCCTTTGACCTAATGATTGTTCCTTGAGTATTCACGAAGGTCCTGTCAGCTGTTGTGGCAATTTTTCACTCCAGGAGAATCGTGGTGATCCCATATCTGGATGGTATTCTGATCAAGGCACTATCTCTTGGGGCCAATACGGAGAGCCTTGAGATAGTGCTAGAAACTCATCTGCTTCAAGTGGATCATCAATCATCCAAAATCCAACCTGGCTCCTTTACATCAAATTACCTTTCTCAGCCTGTTATTCAACACAGTTCAGGCGAAGGTTCAACTTTTGAGGGACAAACTCGCACTTCTCCAGCAACAACGGGTCCGCTTTCTGCGGTCATGCATACCCTGCTCCATCAGCCAAGTCATATGAGTGCTATGACTCAGGGTTGCGGTGTTTGAGGCAGTCCCATATGCACAGTTGCACACTCATCCACTACAAGCAGCCATCCTATCCAGTTGGAACAGATCATGCGAGTCCCTAGATGAGCACCTGGTCTGCCCCTGCTTGGTCCATTGATCTCTGCTTTGGTGGCTGATGTCACCCATCCTCTTCTTAGAGAGATCTTTTCTCCCAGTTTGCTTGAAAGTGATAACCATGGATCCCAGTCTCCTAGGCTGTGGGGGATTCTCGGCAGCTTGACAGTGCAAGGGGAGTGGACTAGCTTAGAATAGAGCCATCTGCCTGTCACTGACTCATTGGTCTGAAATTCTGGCAGGTCACCAGATCCATGTAAAAACAGACAATGTGATAGCAGTACATTAACCACCAGGACAGCACAAGAATCGCAATGGTGAGGGGGTGGATTGCCGAAATGGAGGGCATCCCAATGACCCCATAGTGCCAGACAGGGTCTGCTGCAGTAGGGCCCACTGCTTCACCCATATCTACCTACACTATGTCTGATGGCATGGCTGTTGAATCCGCAGTCTTGAGAGCGCAGGTTTGCTGACCCCATGGTTGGAACTATGGTTGTATCTATCATAAGATGTTTAGGTCCGTTTTAGAGATTAGAGAGCAACATCACCTCCAGCCCATGGATTAAGCCTTAGCTCTTTGAAAGGACTTTTGATGCTCTTCCAAAGTCATTTGGCTTCCAAATTCACAGTGTGGACATTACTTCGGGGAGTGGCACATACTGCTCCTCCTTACGATTTTACGTCAGCACTATGAGACCTGATCTTGGTCCTGGATGCATTGCACTTATCTGCCTTTAAGCCTATGCTGGATATTTCTGTCAATTTGCTATCTTTGAAGGTTACCTTACTGGTAGCTATCACTTTGATAAGCCACGTCTCTGAAATCACTGTATTATTTTGCAGATCTCCCTTTCTGGTGCTGCGTTAAGACAATACGATCCTTTCTCCCCAAGGTGGTTTCAATTTTCCGTTTCAATAGAGGACATCATTCTACCCAGAGCCTGCACACCATATGGAACGTCACCTTCACAAACTTGACGTCGTCCGTTCATTGCAGATCTATCTCTCTCAAACTGAATTTTTTTGACATTCTGACTCTCTGTTCCTCATCCCTGACAGCCTTTGTCAGGGTCTGGGAGTCTCCAAATCCACAATTACCTGCTGGATCAGGATGGCGATCATGGAGGCCTACCGTAAAGGCCAGGATTCCACTCCTTCTAGTCACAGCCCACTCTACTTAAGCGGTGGCTACATCTTTGCAGTGTCACATGACGCTTCTGTGCTTCAGGTTAGAAAGGCTACAACCTGGTCTTCACTTCACACATTCAAAAATTTTTTATTCTAGTTCACAAATTGAATTAGCCCTACAGATCTTACTCTCCTACTGCTTGAGTACAAACTGATTCAGCTTAGTGGCTGCATGAGGAGTATAGCTCGTAGGAGAAGCTAACTCTTTATTTCCTTAGTGTCCGCCTCTTAGTGTCAGGAGCTATATGAGGTCTTCAACTGTGTACTCGAGGTTTTCAGCTGTTTCCTCCAATGAACAACCAAGAAATGGATTTTACAATTACACAAAATTGTGGTTTTCGTTGCATCACATTGCTGTAAATGTATGCCAGTCAAGAGGTTAATAAGAAAGATGGAAAAATACCTCTGCGGCGCCATCTATTGGATGGCAGCATTCCTTCAAATCAAAGTGACTTTATAACAAGTCTTATCAATGATTCGGAATAGGAAACCAAGCGAGAAAACCATACACAGGCAGACTGTGCTCTCCTTGGGAAGAGACTATACCATCCCCATACCCACTCACCCTCTAGGTGTCTCCACACACTTTTTGGGTGCTCTCCTTAAGGGGACACAAAACCGCTTCTGATCCACGTCAAGAGATGGTATAAGGAAAACTAACATGCCTATTGCAAATTGTTCCAAATTTATTATGCCATATGTGCAATTTAGACAAATTCAGGCTGTTTTCTGTTCCCCTGAGGTTCCTAAATCACATTATTCTCTTACCACGTCCCCAGTAGGTTCAATATATTATTTCTCTATTACAATAACTTGGTAGAGTCAGTTTCTTAGCAAATGCAATGCCTTATAAGCTGTGATGATAAGAAACACTGAAGTCCAAACTGCATAACAAAAAAAGAACATACAATTCTCAAACACAAGAGGCGCTATATTAGCGTACTACAATAAATTGTTACATTTGTAAAACAAAGCTATCTCGTCATTTTTGTTTATTTCGTTCTTTCTACTTTTTTGATTTTTTCTGTTGCTTCAGCTAAAATATTTCAGACAAAGGTTCTTGAGTTATATTCCTCTGAGGTTCCACCGGTCACCTTCAGTTTTTGAATCCCTTTAGCTTGGATGTATGAATTCTTTTTGGATGATGCTGGCCTGAAGAGAAAAACAAATATTGTCTCAGTGTTATTCTATAAACAGTTGAAAGTTTCCCCTTAATGTGACTGTTCCTTTGACCTTCTGTTTTTTAGCAGCGGAAGTCTATTTATACTTTGTTGCCTAAAATATTATAGCTAAGTCACTTCTATTCTTTGTTTATAAGCTCTTTTCCATTAAAGGAGAACTGTGGAGGCATGGCAGTCACAATCAAGAAAGTGGAACTGGGGTGGCGTCTGTACATCAGCCTGGTCCACCTGATTGCATCTTGGGTGCTGTTGAATGCAGCTTTCCTATCACTGCAGAAGGTGTTTTAGGTGTCGTCTGTTGGAAATCTCTTGGGTCTCCTTTCATTGCAGAGCTTTCCTTAGGGGGTCGGCCATCAGGATTCCCTTGGTGAATCCTTTCACTGCAGAAGTTCCCTTAGGGGTTGTTGGGAATCCCTCAGTGTTTTATATTCCCCTTTTGTCTTCCCCTGTTTCAATATCCCCTGTGGTGTGTGGTCTGAGTGATCTAAAGGAAGGTGTGTTCTATAAACAGCCAATCAGTGATAATGGATGGGTATTTATTTGGGTCATTTATTCTGCCATGTGCATGCATAATGTTTGGAAGTTTGTCTGGTGTTATCTATGTTTGGTTTAAGTCTTGTCCTGTTTGTGCCACCCATCCGATGAGTCTAATTCTGTCTGTTTCCTACGTCTGATGGTAGTTGGATATCTGAGGTCTAATGTTCTGTCTGTCCCCTCCGCCCATTGTTGTGTGGACACTTGAATCCCCTCCTTGGTAATGTTATATGTGTATGTATTGGTAGTTTGTTGACATTATTACGACTTAGTTGGCATTTTGGTGACATCCATGGAGAGCATCATAGTTGCACCCTGCACGAGCACAAGAACTCCTGATCACAATTCCTTTGCATAAAGGTTGCATATCTTTGTAAACATTTTAAATTCATGATATATTCTTTGTTCAGATGGAACATTAACCCCAATTTCATCTGGAGTCCTGTTACCAGAGAGCAGTGTATTGTAGGAACTAAGGTTACTTTCACACTAGTTCCATTCTTCGCCTCTGTCTAAGGAGTCAAACAAAGAAAATTGGATATGGCGGACCTGAATGGCACCAGATAGATTCATTCACTACAGTGGAGTCCCACCCAGCTTCCAGCTTGTTCTCCGACATTTTCCCAGATGAAATAGTGCATCACACATGGTATTTTGTCTGAGGTTTTATGCCAGATCTGAGCTAGAGCATCTGAATGGAGTCTCCAGCACAGATGTAAATCAAACCTGAGATAATAGTTCAACAGTAATGTTAAAAGAAAACCTACGTTAAAAAGATTAGAGTAGACAAATAGCTGTGTCCTGAGAGCCTACACCCCCGGATTCTAAGGCAATTGAGCAATCTCATAAATAGACCTTGTTTGTTATATTTAAGGGCTCTATAGTGATGGATTCTGTTCCACTGGATTGGTGCATAGCAAATATGGTGCCACTATTCCAAAGATGAACTTGGATACTACAGGCTGGTAAGTATTACTTCTATTGTGGGTAAAATGTTTGGCAGGTTTATAAAAGATGCTATCCTGGAGTACCTCAACGAAAATAGCTGTATAACTAAATATCAGCATGGGTTTATGAGAGATCGCTCCTGCCAAATCAACCTGATCAGCTTTTATGAGGAGGTAAGTTCTGTATTGGACCGGGGAGGGTCATTGGATGTCATATATTTTGATTTTTCCAAAGCGTTTGATACTGTGCCACATAAAAGGTTGGTATATAAAATGAGAATGCTTGGTCTGGGCGAGAATGTGTGTAAGTGGGTACGTAACTGCTCAGTGATAGAAAACAGAGGGTAGTTATACATGGTAATTACTCTGGGTCACCATTTCTAGTGGGGTACCACAGGAGGCAGTACTGGGCCCTATTCTTTATTATATATTTATTAGCTACTTTGTAGAGGGATTGTATAGTAAAATATAAACTATGTAAAGTGATTAACACATGAGGACGGTTTATAGTTGCAAATGAATCTGGATAAGCAGAAGGCTTGTGCACAAAAGTGGCAAATGAGGGTTTAACACTGACAAATGTAAAGTTATGCACATGGACAGAGGAAATACATGTCACCATTACACACTAAATGGGAAACCTAATGGGCAAAACTGGTATGGAAAAGGACTTGGAGATTTTAGTTAACTATAAACTTTACTGGAGCAACCAGTGTCAGGCAGCTGCTGCCAAGGCAAATAGGATCATGCGGTACATCAAAAGAGGTCTAGGGGCACATGACCAGAACATTGTTCTTCCTCTTTACAAGTCACTGGTCAGACCACACATGGAATATTGTGTACAGTTTTGGGCATCGGTACTCAAGGACATATCAGAGCTTGAGCGGGTACAAAGGTGGCAACTAAAGTAATAAATGGAATGGGCGGACTACAATACCCAGACAGGTTATCAAAATTCATGTTATTTAGTTTAGAAAAAAGAGGGGTAACTTAATAACTATATATAGATATATCAGGGGACAATACAGAGATCTCTCCCATGATCTATTTATACCAAGGACTGTGTCTGTAACAAGGGGGCGCCCTCTAAGTGTAGAGGAAAACAGCTTTCTACACCAACATAGAAGGGGGTTCTTTACTGTCAGAGCAGTAACTCTCTGCCTTAGGATGTGGTAATGGCGAACGTGCTAAAAGAAGTGTCTGAGCATTTTCTTCTCTGTAACAATATTACAAGTAATAGCCACTGATTACTTCATTAGGGTCGTTGACCCAGAAAGCTATTCTGATTGCCATTTTGGAGAAAAATTGTCTTCTACCTCATAGTTTTATTTTTTTCGCCTTCCTCTGGATTAACATTGCAGGATAATAATTAACTGAACTGGACGGACATGTATCTTTTTTTAAGCCTTCAAGGGCCACTCTGGCAAAAACGCATATTTTCATCCCTGCATCCCTCACCTGACTGCCTATCTTACTCGGAATATTATCTATGTATATTACATTCACTTCCCTGCAGTACAGCCTTCTGTCTGATGCTTATGAAGCACCACCCTGATTTGTAGATGTATCCGTGCTTCTTCTTTCACTATTCTGTGCTAGCAACCCCATGATGCATCAGCATATCATCACATGAGCCTCTACATACTGTACCATCTCTGCCTGCTGGGAGGACAGTGCTATTACCATCTGTATTCTATTTTCACCCGAGGAAGCTATATGCCATAATTATACAGTCAGGAGGCTGAATTATCATCTCCTTCTTTATAAGGCCTCTTTCACACAAGCGTTTTATAGCGGCTATTTTGCTACGATAAAATGCTGGCCAAAAATTGTGCCCATCAGTTCAGATGCGCAATTCATGCGATTTTCGGCCACGATGTGGACAGACGAAAATCGCAATGCCAGTGTAAAAGAGCCCTTACAGGAGTCTCTAATCATCAGCAGTAACAGTTGATAAGAGTTTCTGGGTCCCCTTCTAAAGAACTTGTGTGGTAGATTCTATCATACAGGAATTATGCTGTCTGAAAAACTGACTAATTTGAGAACACATAAACCCAAATAAATCTCACATGGTCAGAATTGAGATCACCTGTTCCACCTGAGGAGAAGAACTCCAGAAGCTTCAGATAAAAGGGAATAACTAAACAAGGTAGTACTAGCTGATTTATATATATTGGGGGACTAGTTACATTGTAAGTGAAAAAATATTCACCAGGGTGGCTCTGTAAATACTATGTTACAATGGAAGTTACATTACAGCTGCAAGTATATATAGCTCAGTCTGAATGGGCATTGTAGTTGACAATATCTATGGATCCTACTACTGTTGGTACTACTACTAATGGGCAGTATTTTAGCTGGCACTATTGTATGGGCACTAGTAAAGCTGGTGCTACTCTTTGAGCACTTTATTATGGACAGCATTATTATATAAGATCTGTACTAGCTGTAAAAACTATGAGAACTTCTGTATGATTGGAACTATTGGTACGGATGTCATGATATTCATTTTTTGGTCACGAATGGTTCTATGGCATCTTTTACATAGGCAGATATTTTGCCCCGTATTTAGCGCCGATTAACAAAATAGACAAGAATACATGTCAGTTGGTGCTTGTTACAGATCATTGCTAGTATGGGAATGAAAGATTGTTAATATGATTGTTTACATTTGCAATAGCATGTCTCCTGTTTACATGTGGAAATGTGCTGTCGACAAGCAAGTGACAAATGAATGTTTGCTCGTATGTCTGATGATCGCTGACATATTTACATCGGCCGATGATTAGGAACTAAGGTTAATTTGCCGAATCATCAGATGTGTTTTAAGATCTTCCCCAAATCTATTAACGAGGTATTCCCACAATCGTAATGCTACCTCCTTGTACCAGTTTGTAAATATTATGTCTTTGCAATTCGAAGCTATTAGCCAAAATAAGTGGTTACTCTGCAATCACATCCCAAAATAACCTATATGATGCTTTTATTTGTACCTGGAGTCCCTATGTTATCTGAACAGGTGTGGCCTCACGGTCTTCACTTGCGCAGAACAGTACAAACCATAACGTGTGGGAGGGGATTGTAGTTTAGAAGTGTTAAATGGCAATCAAACCCCTCTATATGATCTGCCGCTGCAGAAATTAATGCAGCAAATGTAAAAGCAGATCAGGAGACAAAATAATAGAAAGACATCAGACAGTTATTGCCTGGCGGCAACTTTCAGTGTGTTTCCAGTAAATAAGCAGGTATGGGGGTTCCCAGAAATGGCTGATTCTTAGATGTTTCTATAGGTTTTGTGAGCAGGAAGATTGTTGGGAAAGTGACAAACATAAATGTTATATATACAATTGTCCCAGTGGAAGAACATTCATACTGTGGCTTTCTATTGATCCACATGTATTTTGGACCAGTGTGAACAATAATGACAGAGCATTTACCACTAATGACTGAGGACAATGTACAACGTGAACTGCAGTCTTTACTTCCATGGCCAACTTTACCTTTAACTGTATAACAAATGAGAACAATGCTGGTACCTTATCATAATGTGTTGAGCTGAAGTTGTGCAGCAAAAAATGAATCCTCCCACCAGGCACAGAACAGATCCGCTCCACCCGATAAACAGGGCAGCTCCAAGTTCATACCTGCAAATTACCAACATGTATGATTTAGATGTGTCCACTTCAGAATATTCCATATTTCAGGTCTATAGACCATATGTGTGTTACTGCAGGGTGGGAGTCATCTCTTATGCACCAACATTTGCTTTAGATGGTTAACTCCATTAAAGGCCAATCTTGGTGCTGAAAATTAATTACACATATGATACAGGATTGTTTTAGTTCAGTTGCATTGGAGGTTTTTCAAGCATGAATTGCTGGTTTAAAGTCTTATAAAGCAAAGGATGAGATTAGTGGCGCTCCAATGTGGGGTGGAGAAAGAAAGGCGCTTAATTATGAAGTGGAGTAAGTGACTTACCCCAGATGTAGCTGTACCCAAATGGTGGGGTAACAGTGTCGCCCAAATTGTCCAGACGATCAGATGATGTAAAGTGCAGGGTCCAAGGAACTGGTCAAGCAGACATCCCAGGAAGGGAGAGCATCACAGGGTGGCTCTAGGTATAGTATATACCAGAGAAAGCACGATACATGGATATTTACAAAAGAAAAAAACCCCTGGTGCTCCAGTTAATTGGTATATAGAAGGAGGAAAGATGGAATATAACTTACTTCGTAGGGGTGTCAATGCCCGTGACACCCCTAAAGTCCAGGTTAGCGTGTAGGATTATAGATGGAGTTCGTACCCCTAAAGTTCCAGAATAAAGGTGTTTATTTTATGTAAGTAAAATAAAATAAATTTTACGTAAATAAATTAAACGTAAAATAAACACCTTTATTCTGGAACTTTACGGGTACGAACTCCATCTATAATCCTACACGCTAACCTGGACTTTAGGGGTGTCACGGGCATTGACACCCCTATGAAGTAAGTTATATTCCATCTTTCCTCCTTCTATATACCAATTAACTGGAGCACCAGGGGTTTTTTTCTTTTGTAAATATCCGTGTATGGTTTAAAGTCTTGCTATAACATTTCAATGGGATTCAAGTCAGGACTTCGACTCGGCCACTCTAAAACCTTAAGGCCTTATTCCCGCGAGTGTTTTTGCAAGGCTATTTTGCTGCAATTAAACACCGGCTGTTAATTGCGACCATGACAAGCATTGGACTCCAATGCATTCATTCACATGGGCCATTTTTGGGCGCGTGAAAAAATCACAACGTCAAAACATCAAATCGCCGACCATTTTGTGTCACCGATTTTTCACACTGCGTCAGAAGATGGGTCTTGACTAGAGATGAGCGAACGTACTCGTTTCGAGTAATTACTTGATCGAGCACCGCGATTTTCGAGTACTTCAGTACTCGGGTGAAAAGATTCGGGGGGCACTGGGGGGCGGGGGGAGGCGTGGCGGAGCAGGGGGTAGCAGCGGGGAACAGGGGGAGCCCTCTCTCTCTCCCTCTCCCCCCCACTCCCCGCTGCAACCCCCCACTCACCCACGGCGCCCCCCGAATCTTTTTGCCTGAGTACGGAAGTACTCGAAAATCGCGCCGCTCGGGTGAAAAAGGGGCGTGGTCGAGTAGGTTCGCTCATCTCTAGTCTTGACATATCTTTTGATTTAAATCACTGGAGGGTCCCATAGACTCCTATGGGAGCTGAGAAAAAAGGTTTGGGGAGGGAATTTACCTGTGCCATCGCTCGGGAACAGCTGGCTCTATTTAAGCATTAGAACTCGTTACGAGGATTTCTGCCAACCAATGGAATTCTGTGCTGTAGCATTATTTCTAGAGATGAGCGAGCATACTCGCTAAGGACAAATACTCGAGCGAGTATTGTCCTTTTCGAGTACCTGCCTGCTCGTGAGAAAAGTTTCGAGTCGGGGGGGGGGGGGGTGAGTGGTGTGTTGCGGGAGTGAGCAGGGGGGAACGGGGAGTGGGGGGGGAGAGAAACCTTTCCCACCGCTCTCCCCCGCCGGCACACGGATCTTTTCTCACGAGCGGGCAGGTACTCAAAAAGGACAATACTCGCTCGAGTATTTGTCCTTAGCAAGTATGCTCGCTCATCTCTAATTATTTCCCCATGATACACCCGTGTGAATGGACGACAAAACACTAATTAATGGCGGGACTCGATCGCGGCTATTCTTTCTAGCTGTGATTTTTGAAGGCGATGTGGCTGGCATACAATCTCAGGGCTCGTGTGAATGAGGCCTAAGGCTGTATTTAAACAACTTATGTTTCTGTGCGAGTTCCGTTCGATTGTATTATGGATGGAACTTACACAGGAAAAGAACCTGTTATTGTCAGATCATTTCTGTTACAGAATGGGCAGAATGACTCTAACGTACACATTAATCAAACTACTAGTGAGAATAAGATGATCAGATAATAGCCACACATACATATGTAAGTAGTGGGGTATAGTCTGCTGAGCTCTAAGAGAAACAACAGGGAATTTAAAGTCTCTTCGTAAGTTTGGATGGCTCCTGCGTTACTATACATGATACACAACTGTAGTTTTATCACATCTTACTAATATTCGGAAAGCGAACTTACTTTGCTGTTACGTGTGTTGGGTCAAAGAACTCCGCAGTGGTTTTATGTGCATAAAGGGAGCAACCGGCCAAGGAGCTTACACCTGAAAAACATCACAATAATAAATACCTTAATGTTCTAAACGGCCATAAAACACAGGCGGGATAAAGGCAGGGCTGATACCTTTCAGTTTGTTTATTAGTCAGTTAAAGGGGTTGTCTCACGGCAAACATCAAAATTTTACATTACCCCATTCCCCCTGTCACCCCCCTGGCATAAAATAGCAATTTAAAGCGGTTTTTAAACCGCTTGCTACTCACCGATCCGACGAAATATGGAGTTATAAAAATCTTCTCCCTAAGATGGCCGCCGGTCCTTTCCCAGGGATGCACTGCGGTTTTCTCCCATGGTGCACCGCGGGTCTTCTCCCATGGTGCACCATGGGCTCTGTGCATTCCATTGCCGATTCCAGCCTCCTGATTGGCTGGAATCGGCACACGTGACGGGGCGGAGCTACGATGACGACGCGGTGACAAGCTCTCCGGCACGAGCGGCCCCATTCACCAGGCAGAAGCACGGATTGCGCAAGCATGTCTAAAAACGCCAGAAGACATCGGAATTAGACGGAGCCATGGAGACGGGGACGCCAGCAACGGAGCAGGTAAGTGAATAACTTCTGTATGGCTCATATTTAATGCACGATGTACATTACAAAGTGCATTAATATGGCCATACAGAAGTGTATACCCCCACTTGCTGTCGCGAGACAACCCCTTTAAGAGCCTAGAATTACATAATATTTTTTCAGTTATGAGTGCTACATTACTGGATGCGGTAATTGCTCCAGCGATTTATTCTAATTGCCTATTAGAAGTCTAAAAGGGACTTTTGAGGACACATTCAAATTTCAGTATTTTGTCAGTATTTTTCACCCTTTTTAAAAGGTTTTCCCACAATAAAAAAAATGAACTGCTGGCACAGCACAAAATAGGAAAAGAAAGGAGTACTTACCTATCTTTAGCTCCCAGGAAACAGCTGAATGGCTCCAGCAACTCTCCTGGTATGGATGTCCAGCAGAAGTCACACTCCTGGCATCATGAGGATATGAGCACTAATGCCAGAAGAATGGGTGGAGAAACTGTGACCCCTGATTGGCCACAGCCGTCACCTGACATCCGCTGCACGTACATACCAGGAGGGTTGCCATAGCCATTCTGCTGGGGACTGAAGAGATGATTATTACCTCTTGAAAACCCCTTTAAACCAATATCATGATTGATTTTAAGAAATAAAAGTACAAAAGTGTCCATTATATTTTTCTATATTTAGGATCCTCTTGTTGGGCTGAACGAATCAATGAATTCAGTTATGTGGCATATTCCAACTAAGTGCACAGGTATTTGGCAGGAGAATAGTTTGAGAGGAGTCCTAGAAAATTGGGCTTTGTGAAGCAATTCGGTACTTTGGGCATGACTCTTGTGAAGTAAACAGGATCCAGGAAATAGCGAATAAATCGCTGTGTTTTGCTGTGTTTTATTCAGTTACGTTTTGTAACATTTAACGCTAAGCACCGCCTAATGTTTGTCTGCAACAAATAAGAGTTGAAGCACAGGGGCACAGCTAAAGGCTCATGGGCCCTGGTGCAAAAGTTCAGCTTGGGCCCCCCTCCCACAACTACTTTTTATCGCTGTCATCAATGATCCGCCCAGTTAAGGACACAGGGGCCCAAGATATATCCCTCCCCCCAAAAATTATACATATGATAGCATATTTATGACACCTTTTCTAGCACCTTAGGCTTAGATACAGCAGCTCAGCTCTAATGTTCTTTTAAATTATAGTGAGATACCAGTTCTACACATTGATAGTGATTACAGTGTAGTTACCTCCTATGATCACAGGTGGCGTCTCCCCTGATTCATGATGTCGACTTACTCTTTTCTTCTGTATCTGGGTCCAGACCGCAATGAATAATTTTTTCAGCCATGACCCATCTCTGTACACTCTCACTATCCTGCCACTACTGCAATAAACCTCTCAGTGCCACTTTTTGTGCATAACAAATAGTGCCTCCACACAATAATAATTCCCTCATAATATCTATCAAAAGAAATGATGACTCCTTTGTGCCCACAGTAAAAGTGCCCTCTTTTGTGCCCTCACATAATACTACTCCTTTATTCCTCACATAGTTATAATTATACTTTCTGCCCACCACAAGGTAATAATGCCCACTTTGTGAACTTGAAAAGTAATAATACCCCCTCAAAGTAATACGCTATCTGTGCCACTCAAAATAGTGCCCCCTCTGAGCCCTCTCAAAGTCCTAAAAACTTCTGAAGGTAGTAAAAATGTTCCCTCTGAGCCACCTCAAGACAATAGAACCCCTATGTGCCTCCTAAATAAAAGTACCTCACCTGAGCTTCCCCACAAGTAAAATTGTCCTCTCTTAGCCTTCTTAAAGTAAGAATCTCTCTGTAGTCCACTAAGTAAAAGTGTGCTGTATCTTCTATGCCCTTCAAATAAAATTGTTTCCTGAGTGCCCCAAGCAAAAGTGCGCTCTCCGAGTTCCCTCAAGGTAATATAGTCCCTCCATGCCCCCTGAGTAAAAGTGCCCCCTCTGAGCTGCCTTGGAGTAAGAGCCCACCATTCCAAGTATAAGCACATCTTCTGAACACACACACATTTATCCAACAGAGTATTTGACAGATCAAATCTCATCAGCATTCACGCTGCTGTGTCGGGCTATGCATCTCTGTAGATAGCATAGCCCCACTCCTCCCCCACCTCCTGTTCTGTATATGAGCTAAATACTGGACATGGGAGCAGGAGTCAGGATATGCTGTGTACAGAGAAGTATAGCCTGACACAGCAGCATAAATGCTGAAAAGGTCTGATCTGTCAATTGTTCTGCTGGACTGAGATGTGCAAGTGGGAGCACAGGCGCTGGCAACCAGCTGAAGTGCAGCTACAGTGGCAAGGAGGACATCTGGTGCCTGTTCACAATTGTAACCCCTATTAGCTATGCCTTTGTAAAGTCACAATAACCAATATGACTCAGTATTTGCAGTTGTGTTCCATAAAGTTGAATTGTTTACACTAAATATGGTCTGCAGTTGTCTTTAAGGGAGAACTACTTGTGGGTCACCATGTTACAGGTTTCTGATATGGATTAGCATTGAAGTAGATACAAGATCCAACTAGTTTTAGTTATCGCATTCTCATACAACCATAACCATTACCTGATAATATAAATAGTATTCCAGCCAAACAGGCAACTTTCGCTTTCATTTGGTCATCACCTCCTATCCTTGTACATTCCATTCCAACAAAAGCAAAAACCGTCCCGAAGAATCCCAAGCATATGGCTATAATCATGAGTGCTCTGCAGGCTTGCAAAAATCCTAGGGGTTAGAAGGAAGACAAAATAGTCACATAGGTTGAAAAAGGGGCATTACCTTCTAAACTATAGACTATCTGGTACAGGAAAGGTAAAACAAACTCCCTAGGGAAATTGAGTCAATGTATCCTCACAGCTTCAATGAAAATCTGTTGATCAAGAAATATTTTGCACTTTGTTATACTGGTTTGAGCTCCTCCACTATTAAAGGGGTTGGCGAAATCCAATTTTTTTTTTTAACTTTCCCCCTCATTCTGTTAGTCATTTAAAAAAAAAAAAATCACTTACCTGCATCCCCGTTCGCGCAGCATCTTCTTTTCTTCTTTTAAAGATGGCTGCCGGTCCTTTCCCATGGTGCACCGCGGTTTTCTCCCATGGTGCACCGCGGGTCTTCTCCCATGGTGCACCATGCATTGTCTTCTCCTTCCTTGCGTTCCACTGCCGATTACAGCCACCTAATTGGCTGATCGGCACCACATGACGGGGCGGAGCTACGATGACGACGCACAGACCAGCTCTCCAGCGCGAGCACACAGCAGAAGACCGGACTGCGCAAGCGTGTCTAAAGAAGCAAGAAGACACCGAAATTAGGCGGCTCCATGGAAACAGGGACGCCAGCAACGGAGTGCGTAAGTGAATAACTTCTGTATGGCTCATATTTAATGCACGATGTATATTACAAAGTGCATTAATATGGCCATACAGAAGTGTATAACCCCACTTGCTTTCGCGGGACAACCCCTTTAAACCCCCTGGAATTTTAGGAATAAATGGGACTGTTGGCAAAAGTGCTGGTGACAACCATGTACGCGTTTCGGGGTAAACCCATTCATCAGTCATGTTGGGAAAAACAGAAAATCATGTGCGGAGATAACTGAGACTGTGACACCAGAAGATAAGTGAAAGTACACTTACTGATGAAATAGTTTACCCCCAAAAACAAGCACGATTGTTACTACTGGTGTTAACTATAGGGGATGCAGGGGATGCGGTTGCGCGTGGGCCCAGGAGCCTTAGGGGGGCCCATAAGACCTCTCTTTTCCATATAGGGAGCCCAGTACTATGAATAAAGCATTATAATTGGGGGGCCCTATTACAGGTTTTGCATTGGGGCCCAGGAGCTTCAAGTTACGCCTCTGGTTGTCACAATGGGTCCATAACTCTGCAGCCACAAGAGTGATGTTTCTCCCAGCATGACTGTTGAAGTGGTTCACCCAAAAACACATGTTTTGCCGGCTTTTAATTTACTAAATAAAAGAGAAGTTGGATATTTCATCCTATTGTCTCACGCCTTTTATTGGAGTATTGCGCCAAGACATCAGCTTTATTTTTTGCATATCTAGTCTGCCCACCATTGTTGGGTTTACCTGGCTGGCAGCATCCCCACCACCTACTTTCTATAACCCTCCTCAAGACTGTTAGAGTCCTGGTTATATACCTCGGTCTCAAGCCTCTGAGATTCCTTTGGGCTTGTTCCACCCCCTTCCTTTCTTACTCTCTGGATTTACAATAAAGCACAGAAAGAACTTCCTATGGGCAGCTCTAAAACCCCATTTACATGTAACGATTATCGCTCAAAATTCTTCTTTTAACGACCGAAAATGATCGATAATTATAATCAATACATGTAAACATGGGCATCGTGCACTTTTTGTATTTTATAAGCCTCACTAGAGCTGGGTGCTAGATATTCTTCTCTCTAACTGCTACATTTTATATGCTAGTCCTTACGCAAGTCGTGCAATTCCCACGCTCGGCTATCCCACTCGCATATGAAACACATGTATTTTGTACATCCCTACTGCAGCCCCATTAAAAGTGCAACTACCTTCAACAACAGAGGTGCCAGCTGTACTTGGTATTCTCAATGGAATTCAGTAGCTGCTTTAAGTTATTGTAACTGTAAGGATGTTGTTACAGTCCTACTGGATAAATTTACACGGTATAACACAGAAAACGAACTATATGAAATATCTTCAAAATGAGAGCCAATAACAATGTTTCATGGTCATATTTGTGTTCAGCACACCAAGATCCTACAGATTAGGCCCTTTTTAAGTCAGTAACATTTTCAGTGCTGACCAGTGTTATTAGGTATATTGAGCCTTCAGGGCTTAAACAGACAACATGTTTGCACAGGTTTCTGTGAGTCTGGAAACTCATGCCTGTAAAATGTGACAAAAAATGTTTTCCTTCTCATGTGTTTCTCATATACGAGAGAAAAGAAAGGAATTGCTCTATCTTTTTTCGTTTTACGCAGAAAGCGGCCATAGAAGTAGGTTAAAAAAAGCAAGGGAAAGGGTGTGACCCTGTATAAAACACAGGAAGAAGACAGGTGGCCCTAATTTAGCTTTAAATAGTCATTCTATTTCACGGAAATGGAGTATCACGCGTGTGAACTGGCATTTCGAGTGCAAAAATTACATTACTATGTGCTGGCACACACACATCAGCCTGAGTATTGCCATCTCCAAACCTTGTTCATGCGCAAATACGCTCCATTGTGGCAAGTGTATTTGGGCATACAATTGTGAATTTTCGCTGTGGAGGAAAAATCGAAGCGTGTTCTATTTTTGCGCAGATTCGGTGTAGATGGCTTCAGTTGAAGTCAATGGAAGCTGCCCGATCTGCGGACCTTCCGTAATGGCATTGTGGAAAGGTAGCAGATTCTGCGTCATTGCTAGACAATGATATGGGAAAAGAAGAGATTCCAATAAAAAAAAATCTGTTCTGCACATGTCGCCGTGCGGACCATCCGCAGTACAGAGAAGTTACAAAAAAGGCAGGTATGCACGGACGCTGGCCGGGCACCGGGTCAGATTCCTCTGCGGGCTCCCACATACGAAGTCCGACCCGGCCGTGTGCAGCCAGCCAAAATCAGCAACAAAATCTTTGTATTTTAATGCAGATTTCAGGTGTGGATTTTCACCACAGAATTCCCTTATTGCAATTAATGAATGCCTTGATGAAAATCTGAAGCATTTCCTCAAGGAATAGTGCAGGCTGCAGAATGACTATCTTCCACTGCGGATTTATTCGGATTCCACAGGAATTCATCTTTGTGTGCAGTCACCCCGATTCCCGGAGATCCCCGACTATGCAATTATTTTCACATACTGTCATCATTTATCACTGCATCAAGAAATGATCTATTATCCATAACAAGGTATGGTTACAATATGATAACTAAGGAATGCCTGTAAAACAGTCCTATAATCACCATGTCTGGAGTTACTATTGTATTCTAAAACACATTTAGTTGCCGAAAAGGCTTCATGTATCGATTCTAACTACACGGTGAAAACAGGCAATAATTATGTACTGCTTCCAAATGAAATGAAATCCAACAGTATCCAATGGTAATGTGTTCATAGATCATAATATAGTGTTTATTGTACATGCGAAAAAGTATTCCATTATTACAACCCAATTATGACCAAGTGCTGTCCATGTATGGTGCCTGATCCTGGGCTTCAAATATACGGAAAATGTATGGTGCAGGTTTAAATCTCCATCTCCTGCAATCTATCAGGACCATGTCCGATGCTCGACTGTCAAATAGCACTCAGTGAGTATTATGTAATCAGCAGAGGAAGTAGTAGTGCCGTTCTCAATTGGACCCGACAATCATGTGATCGCTGGTGCCCCCTGGCATGGCGTAGCTGCTGGGTTTTAGCAGACCCAACTTAGTTCTGTTACAGATTAATGTCATAATAGCGGCATGTTTTCATTGGTAAATACGGCTTCTATGTATGCCCTAGTTACAATGAAAAACTGCAAAATAAGAAAAAAAGGCTGTATACTGTGAAAATTGGACACCGCGCTCCTAGGGATATTCACCCTCCGGACAACCGTCTCTTTCTTTTACTCCGTTTATTCAAACAACGCGTTTCGTCGATTACGACTTCATCAGGTACAAATTATTACATAAAATCACCACTATATATACACATACAATCAATAAACAAGTTATTACCTTAGTTGATATGCTGCACGCTCAGATCCCGCTCCCCTCCGGCGTCCAGCGCTGTCCCGCCCTGCACCAAACGTCACAGATGACGTAGCACACGTGACACGGACGTAGCTGTAATGGGCGCCGCCCCTCGTGCGGGGAGGAGCGAGCTCGGACCCTGCCGCTGAATCTGTTGATAGAGGTTACTATGGTTACATTTTTGTACATCGGTGTGTCTAGCCTACACCGTGTTATATTTACCTTGCCCTTGTTACATGCTTTCTTGATACACTGCGCTTTGTTAAAAGAACTATCTAAAATCCCTCAATCCCTATAAATATATAAATACTTGCATGCTTATCGTTTTAGTCCTTCATTAAAATACATAATGGTTTTTTGTATAAAAAAATATATAAAAATATACATATATATAATTATCATTATACCTGCATGAGTATTGCATATAGATTCACTTATACCTTTTTATATAAAATTGATTCCAATATCACTATTTACCCTAAAAAGGTGTGTTGTATACTTTGTTACACTTCAACCTGCGACTTACAACCACCACCTTGGTCTGCATGATTATAAAAATAATTTTTTGATGTTATCCTTAGTAAAAATTTATATAATTTGTCCATACACTTATTGTACTTATTATAATGAATTTATTTATAATTTCTCCAAAATTTCGTTAAGTCCTTTAGGGACCAACGTATTAATTCTATATATCCAGAACATCTCCTTCTCTCTAAGTTTTTGAGTGGAGATGTTCTGGATACATTCAATTGGTGTAGCACGCAGACCTGTTGGGTCGCAGGCATGAACTAGAGAGAAATGTCTGGACACACTATGTTTTTTATAGCCTTTATGGATATTACTCCGATGTTGATTTAAGCGAGCCCTTAGTGTGTTTACTGTCCTCCCTATGTATCTAAGTCCGCACGGACATTCCAACATGTATATAATACCTTTCGTATTACAGGACATTTTTTGTTTAATTACAATTTTTTCCCCATCAATCAATTCAACATATTTCATCCCCTGGGTAATATTTGAGCAACATTTGCAACGCTTTTCTCTGCATTTGAAAACTCCCCCCTCCCCTTCCTCTTGTATATTAATAGATTTAATGGTTTTACTGGTCTTATTTTCTTTTTTTGGACATGATGGTGCGATGAGATTTTTTAGGGTTTTATTTCTCCTGAAAATACAGGAGGGTTTTTTTGGTAGACTATTTTCCAAAAATGGATCTTCCCTCAAAATGGCCCAATTTTTCTTCAAAATATTATTAATTTTATTCGCCTGTGTGCTAAATTTGGTTACAAAAGATGTACGGAAAGTATCCATTTTTGTTTCTATTTTTACTTGATCTATTTTGGGTTTCTCACCTTGTTTCAACGTTTTCTCATACGCCGCTTCTATCAAATTTTTGGGATAACCCTTTTCTAGAAATCGTTTGTGAAGAATTTTAGACTGTGATTTAAAGTCACTTATTCTACTACAATTCCGTTTAATCCTCTGATACTGACCAAACGGTATATTGTGTTTCCAGCTTTTTTGATGACAGCTATAATAGTTCAAGTAGCTGTTAGTATCCACCTTCTTAAAATGTGTCTTTGATATAATTTTATGGGTGTTATTGTCGCCTTCTAGCTCTAGGTCCAAGTACATGGCTTTTTTTGTACTGATGTTATATGTAAATTTGAAGTGGAACTCATTGACAGCCAGTTCTTCTATATAGTTCTTCAGTTCTTCTTCTTTACCATTCCATATAACTATAAGATCATCAATGAACCTTTTATACAATATCACTCTATTATCATGAAATCTGTCCCTTTCAAATATCCCCATGACTATATTGGCGAAACTTGGCGCACATTTAGTTCCCATCGCCGTACCGGTCTTTTGGCGATAAAATTCACCATCATATGTGAATTATAAGAAAGCCTCATGTTTATACTGGATAAAAATATTTTCACATATGATGGTGAATTTTATCGCCAAAAGACCGGTACGGCGATGGGAACTAAATGTGCGCCAAGTTTCGCCAATATAGTCATGGGGATATTTGAAAGGGACAGATTTCATGATAATAGAGTGATATTGTATAAAAGGTTCATTGATGATCTTATAGTTATATGGAATGGTAAAGAAGAAGAACTGAAGAACTATATAGAAGAACTGGCTGTCAATGAGTTCCACTTCAAATTTACATATAACATCAGTACAAAAAAAGCCATGTACTTGGACCTAGAGCTAGAAGGCGACAATAACACCCATAAAATTATATCAAAGACACATTTTAAGAAGGTGGATACTAACAGCTACTTGAACTATTATAGCTGTCATCAAAAAAGCTGGAAACACAATATACCGTTTGGTCAGTATCAGAGGATTAAACGGAATTGTAGTAGAATAAGTGACTTTAAATCACAGTCTAAAATTCTTCACAAACGATTTCTAGAAAAGGGTTATCCCAAAAATTTGATAGAAGCGGCGTATGAGAAAACGTTGAAACAAGGTGAGAAACCCAAAATAGATCAAGTAAAAATAGAAACAAAAATGGATACTTTCCGTACATCTTTTGTAACCAAATTTAGCACACAGGCGAATAAAATTAATAATATTTTGAAGAAAAATTGGGCCATTTTGAGGGAAGATCCATTTTTGGAAAATAGTCTACCAAAAAAACCCTCCTGTATTTTCAGGAGAAATAAAACCCTAAAAAATCTCATCGCACCATCATGTCCAAAAAAAGAAAATAAGACCAGTAAAACCATTAAATCTATTAATATACAAGAGGAAGGGGAGGGGGGAGTTTTCAAATGCAGAGAAAAGCGTTGCAAATGTTGCTCAAATATTACCCAGGGGATGAAATATGTTGAATTGATTGATGGGGAAAAAATTGTAATTAAACAAAAAATGTCCTGTAATACGAAAGGTATTATATACATGTTGGAATGTCCGTGCGGACTTAGATACATAGGGAGGACAGTAAACACACTAAGGGCTCGCTTAAATCAACATCGGAGTAATATCCATAAAGGCTATAAAAAACATAGTGTGTCCAGACATTTCTCTCTAGTTCATGCCTGCGACCCAACAGGTCTGCGTGCTACACCAATTGAATGTATCCAGAACATCTCCACTCAAAAACTTAGAGAGAAGGAGATGTTCTGGATATATAGAATTAATACGTTGGTCCCTAAAGGACTTAACGAAATTTTGGAGAAATTATAAATAAATTCATTATAATAAGTACAATAAGTGTATGGACAAATTATATAAATTTTTACTAAGGATAACATCAAAAAATTATTTTTATAATCATGCAGACCAAGGTGGTGGTTGTAAGTCGCAGGTTGAAGTGTAACAAAGTATACAACACACCTTTTTAGGGTAAATAGTGATATTGGAATCAATTTTATATAAAAAGGTATAAGTGAATCTATATGCAATACTCATGCAGGTATAATGATAATTATATATATGTATATTTTTATATATTTTTTTATACAAAAAACCATTATGTATTTTAATGAAGGACTAAAACGATAAGCATGCAAGTATTTATATATTTATAGGGATTGAGGGATTTTAGATAGTTCTTTTAACAAAGCGCAGTGTATCAAGAAAGCATGTAACAAGGGCAAGGTAAATATAACACGGTGTAGGCTAGACACACCGATGTACAAAAATGTAACCATAGTAACCTCTATCAACAGATTCAGCGGCAGGGTCCGAGCTCGCTCCTCCCCGCACGAGGGGCGGCGCCCATTACAGCTACGTCCGTGTCACGTGTGCTACGTCATCTGTGACGTTTGGTGCAGGGCGGGACAGCGCTGGACGCCGGAGGGGAGCGGGATCTGAGCGTGCAGCATATCAACTAAGGTAATAACTTGTTTATTGATTGTATGTGTATATATAGTGGTGATTTTATGTAATAATTTGTACCTGATGAAGTCGTAATCGACGAAACGCGTTGTTTGAATAAACGGAGTAAAAGAAAGAGACGGTTGTCCGGAGGGTGAATATCCCTAGGAGCGCGGTGTCCAATTTTCACAGTATACAGCCTTTAACTTCAGCGGCTCTCGAGGTAGAGAGACGGAGGACCTGCAGATCTCTCCCCTGTCTAGCCCGGGGGATTTAAAGGGACCCACCGGAAACTTATTCTACAGGCTCTCCTGGATTAAGGGGTGTTGGTATGGATCTTGGTTAAGGTCTGTACCAAACACCGGGTGAGTGTGATTGATTTATATATTTTGTTCACACATTGTTAATACAAAGCCTAATTACTCAGGAGCGCTAACCTGGTTCATTTACTTTGAAATAAGAAAAAAAGGCATTGTTAATGTCCCCAGTAGAGATGAGCGAACACCAAAATGTTCGGGTGTTCGTTATTCGTAACGAACTTCCCGTGATGCTCGAGGGTTCGTTTCGAACAACGAACCCCATTGAAGTCAATGGGCGACCAGAACATTTTTGTATTTCGCCGATGCTCGCTAAGGTTTTCATGTGTGAAAATCTGGGCAATTCAGGAAAGTGATGGGAATGACACAGTGACGGATAGGGCAGGCGAGGGGCTACATGTTGGGCTGCATCCTAAGTTCACAGGTCCCACTATTAAGCCACAATAGCGGCAAGAGTGGGCCCCCCCCCCCTCCCAACAACTTTTACTTCTGAAAAGCGCTCATTAGCATGGCATACCTTTGCTAAGCACCACACTACCTCCAACAAAGCACAATCACTGCCTGCATGACACTCCACTGACACTTCTCCTGGGTTACATGCTGACCAACCGCCCCCCCTCCCCCCCACAGCGCACACCAAAGTGTCCCTGCGCAGCCTTCAGCTGCCCTCATGCCACACCACGCTCATGTCTATTTAGAATTGCGTCTGCCATGACGAGGGACCGCAGGCACACACTGCAGAGGTTGGCACGGCTAGGCAGCGACCCTCTTTAAAAGTGGCGGAGCGATAGCCCACAATGCTGTACAGAAGCAATGAGAAATAGAATCCTGTGCCACCGCCATCAGGAGCTGCACACGTGGGCATAGCAATGGGGAACCTATGTGCCACACACTATTCATTTTGTCAAGGTGTCTGCATGCCCCAGTCAGACCGGGCTTTTTAATTCATAGACACAGGCAGGTACAACTCCCTATTGTGAAGTCCCTGTCGACCCACAGCATGGGTGGCTCCCTGGAACCCACCAGTGGTACACAGAAATATCCCATTGCATTGCCCAACACAGCTGAGGTAGTAATGTCGTGCTTAATGCAGGTGGGCTTCGGCCCACACTGCATGCCCCAGTCTGACTGGGGTTCTTTATAAGTGTACAGATGTAGTAAAAACTCCGTGTGCACCTACAGCATGGGTGGATGCCAGGAAGCCACCGGCGGTACATAGAAATATCCCATTGCATTGCCCAACACAGCTGAGGTAGTAATGTTGTGCTTAACCCTTTCCAATCCAATTTGTATATGGTTTTCCTAGGGGGCTTACTCTTTTTCTGCCGTTATACAACGGCGCTATATGCTGGCTAAAGCCAGTACTGCATGAGCTGACACGTAGGATAGGCTCCGACAGCAGAGAGGCTGGCAATATACAGTAAGAGAACCCCGACGGACGTCTACCAACAACGGAGCTGTACAGCCTTAAACCCTAATGTCTTCACAGGTCACACAGTGGACTGGAAAGGGTTAATGCAGGTGGGTTTCGGTCCACACTGCATGCCCCAGTCAGACTGGGTTTCTTTATAAGTGGAAACAGATGCATTTATAATTCCCTGTGGACCCACTGCCTGGGTGGGTGCCAGGAAGCCACCGGCGGTACATAGAAATATCCCATTGCATTGCCCAACACAGCTGAGGTAGTAATGTTGTGCGTAATACAGGTGGGCTTCGGCCCACACTGCATGCCCCAGTCAGACTGGGGTTCTTTAGAAGTGTACAGATGTATTAAAAACTCCGTGTGCACCTACAGCATGGGTGGCTCCCTGGAACCCACCGGCGGTACACAAAAATATCCCATTGCATTGCCCAACACAGCTGAGGTAGTAATGTCGTGCTTAATGCAGGTGGGCTTCGGCCCACACTGCATGCCCCAGTCAGACTGGGGTTCTTTACAAGTGGACACATGTAGGTTAAACTCCCTGTGGACCCACTGCCTGGGTGGGTGCCAGGAAGCCACCGGCGGTACATAGAAATATCCCATTGCATTGCCCAACACAGCTGAGGTTACGTCAGCTGTAATGCAGGTGGGCTAAAAATTAATTTGATTACACTGTAGGCGAGGGCCCACAAAAATTGCTGTATCAACAGTACTAATGTACATCAGAAAAATTGGCCATGGCCAGCCAAGAGGGCAGGTGAAACACATTAATCGCTTTGGTTAATGTGGCTTAAGTGGTAACTAGGCCTGGAGGCAGCCCAGTGTAACGAAAAATTGGTTCAAGTTAAAGTTCCAATGCTTTTAAGCGCATTGAAACTTTTAAAAATTGTTCTGAAAAATTATTTGACTGAGCCTTGTGGCCCTAAGAAAAATTGCCCGTTCAGCGTGATTACGTGAGGTTTCAGGAGGAGGAGCAGGAGGAGGAGGAGGAGGAATATTAGACACAGATTGATGAAGCAGAAATGTCCCCGTTTTGGATGGTGAGAGAGAACGTAGCTTCCATCCGCGGGTGCAGCCTACGTATTGCTTACGTATCGCTGCTGTCCGCTGGTGGAGAACAGAAGTCTGGGGAAATCCAGCCTTTGTTCATCTTGATGAGTGTTAGCCTGTCGGCACTGTCGGTTGACAAGCGGCTACGCTTATCTGTGATGATTCCCCCAGCCGCACTAAACACCCTTTCCGACAAGACGCTAGCCGCAGGACAAGCAAGCACCTCCAGGGCATACAGCGCGAGTTCAGGCCACGTGTCCAGCTTCGACACCCAGTAGTTGTAGGGGGCAGAGGCGTCACCAAGGATGGTCGTGCGATCCGCTACGTACTCCCTCACCATCCTTTTACAGTGCTCCCGCCGACTCAGCCGTGACTGGGGAGCGGTGACACAGTCTTGGTGGGGAGCCATAAAGCTGGCCAGGCCCTTAAAGACTGTTGCACTGCCTGGGATGTACATGCTGCTCGATCTACGCACATCCCCTGCTACCTTGCCCTCGGTACTGCGCCTTCTGCCACTAGCGCTGTCGGCTGGGAATTTTACCATCAGCTTGTCCGCAAGGGTCCTGTGGTATAGCAACACTCTCGAACCCCTTTCCTCTTCGGGAATCAGAGTGGGCAGGTTCTCCTTATACCGTGGATCGAGCAGTGTGTACACCCAGTAATCCGTCATGGCCAGAATGCGTGCAACGCGAGGGTCACGAGAAAGGCATCCTAACATGAAGTCAGCCATGTGTGCCAGGGTACCAGTACGCAACACATGGCTGTCCTCACTAGGAAGATCACTTTCAGGATCCTCCTCCTCCTCCTCCTCAGGCCATACACGCTGAAAGGATGACAGGCAATCAGCCGGTGTACCGTCAGCAGCGGCCCAAGCTGTCTCTTCCCCCTCCTCCTCATCCTCCTCATGCTCCTCCTCCTCCTCCTGTACGCGCTGAGAAATAGACAGGAGGGTGCCCTGACTATCCAGCGGCATACTGTCTTCCCCCGCCCCCGTTTCCGAGCGCAAAGCAGCTGCCTTTATGGTTTGCAGGGAATTTCTCAAGATGCATAGCAGAGGAATGGTGACGCTAATGATTGTAGCATCGCCGCTCACCACCTGGGTAGACTCCTCAAAATTACCAAGGACATGGCAGATGTCTGCCAACCAGGCCCACTCTTCTGAAAGGAATTGAGGAGGCTGACTCCCACTGCGCCGCCCATGTTGGAGTTGGTATTCGACTATAGCTCTCCGTTGTTCATAGAGCCTGGCCAACATGTGGAGCGTAGAGTTCCACCGTGTGGGCACGTCGCACAGCAGTCGGTGCACTGGCAGCTTAAAGTGATGTTGCAGGGTGCGCAGGGTGGCAGCGTCCGTGTGGGACTTGCGGAAATGTGCGCAGAGCCGGCGCGCCTTTACGAGCAGGTCTGACAAGCGTGGGTAGCTTTTCAGAAAGCGCTGAACCACCAAATTAAAGACGTGGGCCAGGCATGGCACGTGCGTGAGGCTGCCGAGCTGCAGAGCCGCCACCAGGTTACGGCCGTTGTCACACACGACCATGCCCGGTTGGAGGCTCAGCGGCGCAAGCCAGCGGTCGGTCTGCTGTGTCAGACCCTGCAGCAGTTCGTGGGCCGTGTGCCTCTTATCGCCTAAGCTGAGTAGTTTCAGCACGGCCTGCTGACGCTTGCCCACCGCTGTGCTGCCACACCGCGCGACACCGACTGCTGGCGACATGCTGCTGCTAACACATCTTGATTGTGAGACAGAGGAGGAGGAGGAGGAGGAGGGTGCTTTAGTGGAGGAAGCATACACCTCCGCAGATACCAGCACCGAGCTGGGGCCCGCAATTCTGGGGGTGGGTAGGACGTGAGCGGTCCCAGGCTCTGACTCTGTCCCAGCCTCCACTAAATTCACCCAATGTGCCGTCAGGGAGATGTAGTGGCCCTGCCCGCCTTTGCTTGTCCACGTGTCCGTAGTTAAGTGGACCGTGGCAGTAACCGCGTTGGTGAGGGCGCGTACAATGTTGCGGGAGACGTGGTCGTGCAGGGCTGGGACGGCACATCGGGAAAAGTAGTGGCGACTGGGAACTGAGTAGCGCGGGGCCGCCGCCTCCATGATACTTTTGAAGGACTCCGTTTCCACAACCCTATACGGCAGCATCTCAAGGCTGATGAATTTTGCGATGCGGACGGTTAACGTTTGAGCGTGCGGGTGCGTGGCGGCGTACTTGCGCTTGCGCTCGAACACTTGCGCAAGCGACGGCTGAACGGTGCGCTGAACTACACTGCTGGATGGGGCCGAGGACAGCGGAGATGAGGGTGTGGGTGCAGGCCATGAGGCGGTAGTGCCTGTGTCCTGAGAGGTGGGTTGCATCTCAGTGGCAGGTTGGGGCACAGGGGGAGAGGCAGGGGTGCAAACCGGAGGCGGTGAACGGCCTTTGTCCCACCTTGCGGGGTGCTTGGCCATCATATGTCTGCGCATGGTGGTGGTGGTGAGGCTGTTGGTGTTGGCTCCCCGGCTGAGCTTTGCGCGACAAAGGTTGCACACCACTGTTCGTCGGTCGTCAGGCGTCTCTGTGAAAAACTGCCAGACCTTAGAGCACCTCGGCCTCCGCAGGGTGGCATGGCGCGAGGGGGCGCTTTGGGAAACACTTGGTGGATTATTCGGTCTGGCCCTGCCTCTACCCCTGGCCACTGCACTGCCTCTTGCAACCTGCCCTGCTGATGCCCTTGACTCCCCCTCTGAAGACCTGTCCTCCTGAGTAAGCGTTGCACACCAGGTGGGGTCAGTCACCTCATCGTCCTGCTGCTCTTCCTCCGAATCCTCTGTGCGCTGCTCCCTCGGACTTACTGCCCTTACTACTACCTCACTGCAAGACAACTGTGTCTGATCGTCATCGTCCTCCTCACCCACAGAAAGTTGTTGAGACAGTTGGCGGAAGTCCCCAGCCTCTTCCCCCGGACCCCGGGAACTTTCGAATGGTTGGGCATCAGTGACGATAAACTCCTCTGGTGGGAGAGGAACCGCTGCTGCCCAATCTAAGCAGGGGCCCGAGAACAGTTCCTGGGAGTGCTCCCGCTCCTGAGCAGGTGTTATTGTAGTGGAGTGAGGAGGCTGGGAGGAAGGAGGAGCAGCAGACAGAGGATTCGGATTGGCAGCAGTGGACGGCGCAGAACTGCGGGTAGACGATAGGTTGCTCGAAGCACTTTCTGCCATCCAGGACAGGACCTGCTCACACTGCTCATTTTCTAATAACCATCTCCCGCGTGGACCCATTAATTGGGCGATGAATGTGGGGACGCCAGAAACGTGCCTCTCTCCTAATCGCGCAGCAGTCGGCTGCGACACACCTGGATCAGGAGCTTGGCCTGTGCCCACACCCTGACTTGGCCCTCCGCGTCCTCGGCCGCGTCCACGTCCTCTAGGCCTACCCCTACCCCTCAGCATGCTGTATTACCAGTGATTTGATTTCACAGGCAGGAAATAAATTGGCGCAAGACTGCAGGCCAAATATAATTTTTGCCCTTTTTGGAAAACGAAAGGCCCCACTGCCTCTAGTGAATGAATTATCTAAGTTTAATAACTGTGCTGTGTCCCTGCTTATGTGTCACAGAACGTGAGGGTAGCAGAGTTATTATAACTCTGGCAGAGCAGGTATTTTTTTTCCCAATTAAGGAAAGCAAATGGCGAAGCCAGCAGTAAAGCGTAGCTGGGTGCGTATGATTTAGCACTGTTCTTCACGCAGCTCACACGTCTTCACCGCCCGTAAGGACGGACAGAGGCTGGACAAATAGATTTGTTTTCAGTTTTTTCCCACCAAAAGGCAGCACTGCGTATATTCTATGAACATGAGAAGTTTAATAACTGTGCTGTGTCCCTGCTTATGTGTCACAGAACGTGAGGGTAGCAGAGTTATTATAACTCTGGCAGAGCAGGTATTTTTTTTCCCAATTAAGGAAAGCAAATGGCGAAGCCAGCAGTAAAGCGTAGCTGGGTGCGTATGATTTAGCACTGTTCTTCACGCAGCTCACACGTCTCCACCGCCCGTAAGGACGGACAGAGGCTGGACAAATAGATTTGTTTTCAGTTTTTTCCCACCAAAAGGCAGCACTGCGTATATTCTATGAACATGAGAAGTTTAATAACTGTGCTGTGTCCCTGCTTATGTGTCACAGAACGTGAGGGTAGCAGAGTTATTATAACTCTGGCAGAGCAGGTATTTTTTTTCCCAATTAAGGAAAGCAAATGGCGAAGCCAGCAGTAAAGCGTAGCTGGGTGCGTCTGATTTAGCAATGTTGTTCACGCAGCTCACACGTGTCCACCGCCCGTAAGGACGGACAGAGGCTGGACAAATAGATTTGTTTTCAGTTTTTTCCCACCAAAAGGCAGCACTGCGTATATTCTATGAACATGAGAAGTTTAATAACTGTGCTGTGTCCCTGCTTATGTGTCACAGAACGTGAGGGTAGCAGAGTTATTATAACTCTGGCAGAGCAGGTATTTTTTTTCCCAATTAAGGAAAGCAAATGGCGAAGCCAGCAGTAAAGCGTAGCTGGGTGCGTATGATTTAGCACTGTTCTTCACGCAGCTCACACGTCTCCACCGCCCGTAAGGACGGACAGAGGCTGGACAAATAGATTTGTTTTCAGTTTTTTCCCACCAAAAGGCAGCACTGCGTATATTCTATGAACATGACAAGTTTAATAACTGTGCTGTGTCCCTGCTTATGTGTCACAGAACGTGAGGGTAGCAGAGTTATTATAACTCTGGCAGAGCAGGTATTTTTTTTCCCAATTAAGGAAAGCAAATGGCGAAGCCAGCAGTAAAGCGTAGCTGGGTGCGTATGATTTAGCACTGTTCTTCACGCAGCTCACACGTCTCCACCGCCCGTAAGGACGGACAGAGGCTGGACAAATAGATTTGTTTTCAGTTTTTTCCCACCAAAAGGCAGCACTGCGTATATTCTATGAACATGAGAAGTTTAATAACTGTGCTGTGTCCCTGCTTATGTGTCACAGAACGTGAGGGTAGCAGAGTTATTATAACTCTGGCAGAGCAGGTATTTTTTTTCCCAATTAAGGAAAGCAAATGGCGAAGCCAGCAGTAAAGCGTAGCTGGGTGCGTATGATTTAGCACTGTTCTTCACGCAGCTCACACGTCTCCACCGCCCGTAAGGACGGACAGAGGCTGGACAAATAGATTTGTTTTCAGTTTTTTCCCACCAAAAGGCAGCACTGCGTATATTCTATGAATAATAACTGTGTTGTGGCCCTGCCTATACAATTCTTTCCCTGCAGTATCAATGGAGGGTGGAATGCTCTGCAGAGGCGATTTTGAGAAGCCCAAAAAAAATGCAGCACAGCTAACAGCAGCCTGGACAGTACTGCACACGGATAAATATGGCCCTAGAAAGGACCGTTGAGGTTCTTGAAGGCTACACTCACTCCTAACACTCTCCCTGCCTATGCAGCACTTCTGTCCCTAATGCCAGGTGCAACGGTCTGCAGAGGCGATTTTGAGAAAAAAAAAATCCCACTGCTAACAGCAGCCAACACACAGCTATCAGTGGCCCTAATAAGGACCTTTGGGGGGTCTTGAAGCCTACACTAACTACCAATTCTTTCCCTACAGCAGCTCCGGTATAAACAGCACTGTCCCTCATCTAACTCACACCGCATCTGAGGCGAGCCGCGGGAGGGGCCGACTTTTATATTAGGCGAACACCTGATCTCGCCAGCCACTCACAGCAGGGGGGTGGTATAGGGCTTAAACGTTGCAGGGGGAAGTTGTAATGCCTTCCCTGTCTTTCAATTGGCCAGAAAAGCGCGCTAACGTCTCAGGGAAGGAAGTGAAAGTAACCAGAACACCGCATGGTGTTCGTTACGAATAACGAACATCCCGAACACCCTAATATTCGCACGAATATCAAGCTCGGACGAACGCGTTCGCTCATCTCTAGTCCCCAGGTCTCATATGATGTCATAAGTGACATATGTTAAAAAAATCTACATGCAAAAATGTATAAAGACCTGGTACTACTGGCTAGAATTTCAGAATTCTGAAGAGTACAGGACACTATATGGTGCCTGAGCTTTTCATCGGTTTCTTCCTCTCTTTCTTATTTCTCCAGTTATATGTAGTTTCCCATATATGTCTTTGTTTTTTTCCTCCCCTCCTTGTGTCATGTGTTTACGTGAAAAGGTTAGACCGCCTGTGTATATAACTTTTTTCCAGTGATCTGATGTTGGAGAGAATATATTAACGTGAAAAGATGTAGAAGGTACAGAAGCAGGATTTCACGGATCATTGGATGTTTTCGGGTCAGACATTTATTTTTCTTCACTGTTTTCAGGTTATTTATGGAATTGTTTTGCCAGAAGATTGGATACTGGAAATATTACAGTCTGGGTGTTGTTAATGCAGAAATGCAGTAAAATGTTATTGAATGAAAATTCAAAAGGATAAAATAAAGAATAAAAAAAAAAATTATATGCAAAATTAAATTTTTAAGAAATTATAGAATAAAATACAAATATAAAAAAAGAAAAACCCACCATCCATGCTAACCCAAACCAGTCTCCCTAATCCAAAACTATATGGGTTGTATATCAAAATGAGTGAAACAAAATGGGAAATTTATTTCTATACTTCATTTCATTGTAAATGTACACATTTGAAAAATAAAGAACTATAAATTAAAAAAAAAATATATATATATATATTTTTTTTTAAACTTTTTGTACACATTACCCTTGATAAAACAAAAAAGCAAACCATTCCTGTTAAAAAAAGGTATTACAAAACAGCCCTTGTTGTCATGAAAAAAGAAATGCAGCAAAAATAATTGTGATAGCCTGATATAATAAACATAGGGTCATTAAATCACCACTTATATAAAATTGCTAAAAACAGCCTGCTTAGTTAAGAATGAAATACTCTGGTCGTTAAAGGGTTAAAGTTTGTGGAAAAACATATACATTAATATTGTACTAATTCAGAAAATATTCTTTTTTTTCAACCAATATTTATTTTTTACGTCATATACGGTGGCAACATATTGTGCAGTTCTGTGCAGAGATCGCCGATACTCCCCGTAATCCTTGTGGCTGGTTGGGTTCATTCTAATCTAATTTCACTGTCAAACATTGTACATACTAGGGACTACATGGGGGATAATGCACATTTGAATCCCGGATCCCAGTGCTGCAAGGCTACTGTGGTAATCACTAATTTACTTGGACATCATACAGCTACAGAACATTTAATCCTGTTGCTGATATCCATGGAGTTTGTTACCTATAGCAAACACTCCGAAGTAATCATCAGCCTGTTCATAGAAGAATCAACTCAATTTATAGAATGTAGTGTAGAAACCTGATATTTCGCAAGTTATCATTCACCGAGTCATTTCACAATGCACACAAATAAAATATGGATAAACAATGCTAAATAAAATGAAACACATAATCTGTACAAAGTGGACTAAACATTATACGGTATGCAAGGAAACTAAATGATAAAATATAGGCAGCACAATGGCAGCACTGGGACGCGCTTGTATGCTTTCATCCTGTAGAAGAAAAAAACGACTATATTCTCTGATTTAACACATAATTGTTAATAAAACTTGCTACAAATATTATTATATATTATCAATCGATTACTTATAACCGGCATTTATGTTTCTTTCCCATCCAGCTAGAATAAAAGCCTGAGGGAACTGATCACAAAACAAATTCCACAGTTGCCTATGGAGTCAGTTTTGCATAGAGTATATTCCCAACAGGGTTATCAACTGTCCAACCTTTATGCTTCATTATGGTTTTGCAAGGTGTCCGTAGAAATATTGGTTGTCTGTGATTTTTGGATAAGTAGTCCAGAAAAAAAATTAAGGCTGTCAATCCTGATTCCCAAGCTGGACAGAGAAATGTTGTATGCCATGTTTATATGTTGGGCTATGGATATCAGACAAGAATTTTATAGACTTTGCTATGTTTTACCATAAATATTAGTATTCACTAAAAGCCCTAGCTTTTCTCCTAAAGATATCCATTTAAATGACACAGCCCCTGCACGATCCCCCAAGTTTTGTTGCAAGACAGAAAATACCCAACCTATCAAAGAAATGATTGGAAAACCGTTTTACCTTCAACACGGAAGATGGTTAAGTGAGGCCGACAGTGATATGAGCCCAAAGCATTCCCTGCACAGTTCATCCACAAGCCCTGGAACACCCAAGTGGCCGTAATGACAGAGCTGGCTCGGCTGGTCACACTCCATTCATTTGAAACAACTGCACCGATTACGGCTCCTGTGCCACAAATGCAAAATATTAATGCAAGAATTTGAATTCCAGACATATCCGGAAAGAAGGAGAAGGGATCCTCAACGACTGTGTTAAAATCTCCAAAGGCCTAATTAGATTATAAGGACACTAGAAAAACATGATGTGCTTGTAAAACATGGTTTTCTTTTCTCACTAGAGCGATCCTTACTGAGGGGCAAAGTACATTTCACTGGAGGGGAAGCACTGGGGCAAGAAAGGCTACCATGTATTAATGAATACATTAACGTGTTATGAGCAATAATGAAAAGCTTCAGATGTAACACCTTTGCTTATGAAAATACAATGAGTCATCTATAGGGTGCAGACAGTATATTGGAATTAATATTATATTACATATTAGTTTACAGTCCCTGAAATTTGAATTAAGGCAAACTTGGAAGCAAAGTCCAAACTAATCATTAATTGATGCCATAGTGCTGATCTTAATCATAGTTGATGGTTAAAAAGGAAAAACCATTCTGAAGTTACAGACAGCTTGTATGAAGAACCATGTATGGGTGGTGTATATTGTACAGAGGGTTATGTTCTAATTAGAGATGAGCGAACACCAAAATGTTCGGGTGTTCGTTATTCGGAACGAACTTCCCGCGATGTTCGAGGGTTCGTTTCGAACAACGAACCCCATTGAAGTCAATGGGCGACCGGAGCATTTTTGTATTTCGCCGATGCTCGCTAAGGTTTTCATGTGTGAAAATCTGGGCAATTCAAGAAAGTGATGGGAACGACACAGCAACGGATAGGGCAGGCGAGGGGCTACATGTTGGGCTGCATCTCAAGTTCACAGGTCCCACTATTAAGCCACAATACCGGCAAGAGTGGGCCCACCCCCCCTCCCAACAACTTTTACTTCTGAAAAGCCCTCATTAGCATGGCATACCTTTGCTAAGCACCACACTACCTCCAACAAAGCACAATCACTGCCTGCATGACACTCCACTGACACTTCTCCTGGGTTACATGCTGCCCAACCGCCCCCCCTCCCCCCCACAGCGCACACCAAAGTGTCCCTGGGCAGCCTTCAGCTGCCCTCATGCCACACCACGCTCATGTCTATTTAGAAGTGTGTCTGCCATGACGAGGGACCGCAGGCACACACTGCAGAGGTTGGCACGGCTAGGCAGCGACCCTCTTTAAAAGTGGCGGAGCGATAGCCCACAATGCTGTACAGAAGCAATGAGAAATAGAATCCTGTGCCACCGCCATCAGGAGCTGCACACGTGGGCATAGCAATGGGGAACCTATGTGCCACACACTATTCATTCTGTCAAGGTGTCTGCATGCCCCAGTCAGACCGGGCTTTTTAATTCATAGACACAGGCAGGTACAACTCCCTATTGTGAAGTCCCTGTCGACCCACAGCATGGGTGGCTTCCTGGAACCCACCGGCGGTACACAGAAATATCCCATTGCATTGCCCAACACAGCTGAGGTAGTAATGTCGTGCTTAATGCAGGTGGCCTTCGGCCCACACTGCATGCCCCAGTCTGACTGGGGTTCTTTATAAATGTACAGATGTAGTAAAAACTCCGTGTGCACCTACAGCATGGGTGGGTGCCAGGAAGCCACCGGCGGTACACAGAAATATCCCATTGCATTGCCCAACACAGCTGAGGTAGTAATGTCGTGCTTAATGCAGGTGGGCTTCGGCCCACACTGCATGCCCCAGTCTGACTGGGGTTCTTTTCAAGTGTACAGATGTAGTAAAAACTCCGTGTGCACCTACAGCATGGGTGGGTGCCAGGAAGCCACCGGCGGTACACAGAAATATCCCATTGCATTGCCCAACACAGCTGAGGTAGTAATGTCGTGCTTAATGCAGGTGGGCTTCGGCCCACACTGCATGCCCCAGTCTGACTGGGGTTCTTTTCAAGTGTACAGATGTAGTAAAAACTCCGTGTGCACCTACAGCATGGGTGGCTCCCTGGAACCCACCGGCGGTACACAGAAATATCCCATTGCATTGCCCAACACAGCTGAGGTAGTAATGTCGTGCTTAATGCAGGTGGGCTTCGGCCCACACTGCATGCCCCAGTCTGACTGGGGTTCTTTATAAGTGTACAGATGTAGTAAAAACTCTGTGTGCACCTACAGCATGGGTGGGTGCCAGGAAGCCACCGGCGGTACACAGAAATATCCCATTGCATTGCCCAACACAGCTGAGGTAGTAATGTTGTGCTTAACCCTTTCCAATCCAATTTGTATATGGTTTTCCTAGGGGGCTTACTCTTTTTCTGCCGTTATACAACGGCGATATATACTGGCTAAAGCCAGTACTGCATGAGCTGACACGTAGGATAGGCTCCGACAGCAGAGAGGCTGGCAATATACAGTAAGAGAACCCCGACGGACGTCTACCAACAACGGAGCTGTACAGCCTTAAACCCTAATGTCTTCACAGGTCAGACAGTGGACTGGAAAGGGTTAATGCAGGTGGGTTTCGGCCCACACTGCATGCCCCAGTCAGACTGGGTTTCTTTATAAGTGGAAACAGATGCATTTATAATTCCCTGTGGACCCACAGCATGGGTGGGTGCCAGGAAGCCACCGGCGGTACATAGAAATATCCCATTGCATTGCCCAACACAGCTGAGGTAGTAATGTCGCACTTAATGCAGGTGGGCTAAAAATTAATTTGATTACACTGTAGGCGAGGGCCCACAAAAATTGCTGTATCAACAGTACTAATGTACATCAGAAAAATTGGCCATGGCCAGCCAAGAGGGCAGGTGAAACACATTAATCGCTTTGGTTAATGTGGCTTAAGTGGTAACTAGGCCTGGAGGCAGCCCAGTGTAACGAAAAATTGGTTCAAGTTAAAGTTCCAACGCTTTTAAGCGCATTGAAACTTATAAAAATTGTTCAGAAAAATTATTTGAGTGAGCCTTGTGGCCCTAAGAAAAATTGCCCGTTCAGCGTGATTACGTGAGGTTTCAGGAGGAGGAGCAGGAGGAGGAGGAGGAATATTAGACACAGATTGATGAAGCAGAAATGTCCCCGTTTTGGATGGTGAGAGAGAACGTAGCTTCCATCCGCGGGTGCAGCCTACGTATTGCTTACGTATCGCTGCTGTCCGCTGGTGGAGAACCGAAGTCTGGGGAAATCCAGCCTTTGTTCATGTTGATGAGTGTTAGCCTGTCGGCACTGTCGGTTGACCGGCGGGTACGCTTATCTGTGATGATTCCCCCAGCCGCACTAAACACCCTCTCCGACAAGACGCTAGCCGCAGGACAAGCAAGCACCTCCAGGGCATACAGCGCTAGTTCAGGCCACGTGTCCAGCTTCGACACCCAGTAGTTGTAGGGGGCAGAGGCGTCACCAAGGATGGTCGTGCGATCGGCTACGTACTCCCTCACCATCCTTTTACAGTGCTCCCGCCGACTCAGCCTTGACTGGGGAGCGGTGACACAGTCTTGGTGGGGAGCCATAAAGCTGGCCAGGCCCTTAAAGACTGTTGCACTGCCTGGGATGTACATGCTGCTCGATCTCCGCACCTCCCCTGCTACCTTGCCCTCGGTACTGCGCCTTCTGCCACTAGCGCTGTCGGCTGGGAATTTTACCATCAGCTTGTCCGCAAGGGTCCTGTGGTATAGCAACACTCTCGAACCCCTTTCCTCTTCGGGAATCAGAGTGGGCAGGTTCTCCTTAAACCGTGGATCGAGCAGTGTGTACACCCAGTAATCCGTCGTGGTCAGAATGCGTGCAACGCGAGGGTCACGAGAAAGGCATCCTAACATGAAGTCAGCCATGTGTGCCAGGGTACCTGTACGCAACACATGGCTGTCTTCACTAGGAAGATCACTTTCAGGATCCTCCTCCTCCTCCTCCTCCTCCTCAGGCCATACACGCTGAAAGGATGACAGGCAATCAGCCGGTGTACCGTCAGCAGCGGGCCAAGCTGTCTCTTCCCCCTCCTCCTCATCCTCCTCATGCTCCTCCTCCTCCTCCTGTACGCGCTGAGAAATAGACAGGAGGGTGCCCTGACTATCCAGCGGCATACTGTCTTCCCCCGCCCCCGTTTCCGAGCGCAAAGCAGCTGCCTTTATGGTTTGCAGGGAATTTCTCAAGATGCATAGCAGAGGAATGGTGACGCTAATGATTGTAGCATCGCTGCTCACCACCTGGGTAGACTCCTCAAAATTACCAAGGACATGGCAGATGTCTGCCAACCAGGCCCACTCTTCTGAAAGGAATTGAGGAGGCTGACTCCCACTGCGCCGCCCATGTTGGAGTTGGTATTCGACTATAGCTCTACGCTGTTCATAGAGCCTGGCCAACATGTGGAGCGTAGAGTTCCACCGTGTGGGCACGTCGCACAGCAGTCGGTGCACTGGCAGCTTAAAGCGATGTTGCAGGGTGCGCAGGGTGGCAGCGTCCGTGTGGGACTTGCGGAAATGTGCGCAGAGCCGGCGCGCCTTTACGAGCAGGTCTGACAAGCGTGGGTAGCTTTTCAGAAAGCGCTGAACCACCAAATTAAAGACGTGGGCCAGGCATGGCACGTGCGTGAGGCTGCCGAGCTGCAGAGCCGCCACCAGGTTACGGCCGTTGTCACACACGACCATGCCCGGTTGGAGGCTCAGCGGCGCAAGCCAGCGGTCGGTCTGCTGTGTCAGACCCTGCAGCAGTTCGTGGGCCGTGTGCCTCTTATCGCCTAAGCTGAGTAGTTTCAGCACGGCCTGCTGACGCTTGCCCACCGCTGTGCTGCCACACCGCGCAACACCGACTGCTGGCGACATGCTGCTGCTAACACATCTTGATTGCGAGACAGAGGAGGAGGAGGAGGGTGCTTTAGTGGAGGAAGCATACACCTCTGCAGATACCACCACCGAGCTGGGGCCCGCAATTCTGGGGGTGGGTAGGACGTGAGCGGTCCCAGGCTCTGACTCTGTCCCAGCCTCCACTAAATTCACCCAATGTGCCGTCAGGGAGATGTAGTGGCCCTGCCCGCCTGTGCTTGTCCACGTGTCCGTAGTTAAGTGGACCGTGGCAGTAACCGCGTTGGTGAGGGCGCGTACAATGTTGCGGGAGACGTGGTCGTGCAGGGCTGGGACGGCACATCGGGAAAAGTAGTGGCGACTGGGAACTGAGTAGCGCGGGGCCGCCGCCTCCATGATACTTTTGAAGGACTCCGTTTCCACAACCCTATACGGCAGCATCTCAAGGCTGATGAATTTTGCTATGCGGACGGTTAACGTTTGAGCGTGCGGGTGCGTGGCGGTGTACTTGCGCTTGCGCTCCAACAGTTGCGCAAGCGACGGCTGGATGGTGCGCTGAACTACACTGCTGGATGGGGCCGAGGACAGCGGAGGTGAGGGTGTGGGTGCAGGCCAGGAGACGGTAGTGCCTGTGTCCTGAGAGGGGGGTTGCATCTCAGTGGCAGGTTGGGGCACAGGGGGAGAGGCAGGGGTGCAAACCGGAGGCGCTGAACGGCCTTCGTTCCACCTTGTGGGGTGCTTGGCCATCATATGTCTGCGCTTGGTGGTGGTGGTGAGGCTGTTGGTGTTGGCTCCCCGGCTGAGCTTTGCGCGACAAAGGTTGCACACCACTGTTCGTCGGTCGTCAGGCGTCTCTGTGAAAAACTGCCAGACCTTAGAGCACCTCGGCCTCTGCAGGGTGGCATGGCGCGAGGCGGCGCTTTGGGAAACACTTGGTGGATTATTCGGTCTGGCCCTGCCTCTACCCCTGGCCACCGCACTGCCTCTTGCAACCTGCCCTGCTGATGCCCTTGACTCCCCCTCTGAAGACCTGTCCTCCTGAGTAAGCGTTGCACACCAGGTGGGGTCAGTCACCTCATCGTCCTGCTGCTCTTCCTCCGAATCCTCTGTGCGCTGCTCCCTCGGACTTACTGCCCTTACTACTACCTCACTGCAAGACAACTGTGTCTGATCGTCATCGTCCTCCTCACCCACAGAAAGTTGTTGAGACAGTTGGCGGAAGTCCCCAGCCTCTTCCCCCGGACCCCGGGAACTTTCGAATGGTTGGGCATCAGTGACGATAAACTCCTCTGGTGGGAGAGGAACCGCTGCTGCCCAATCTAAGCAGGGGCCCGAGAACAGTTCCTGGGAGTGTTCCCGCTCCTGAGCAGGTGTCATTGTAGTGGAGTGAGGAGGCTGGGAGGAAGGAGGAGCAGCAGACAGAGGATTCGGATTTGCAGCAGTGGACGGCGCAGAACTGCGGGTTGACGATAGGTTGCTCGAAGCACTTTCTGCCATCCAGGACAGGACCTGCTCACACTGCTCATTTTCTAATAACCGTCTCCCGCGTGGACCCATTAATTGGGCGATGAATATGGGGACGCCAGAAACGTGCCTCTCTCCTAATCGCGCAGCAGTCGGCTGCGACACACCTGGATCAGGAGCTCGGCCTGTGCCCACACCCTGACTTGGCCCTCCGCGTCCTCGGCCGCGTCCACGTCCTCTAGGCCTACCCCTACCCCTCAGCATGCTGTATTACCAGTGATTTGATTTCACAGGCAGCTAATAAATTGGCGCAAGACTGCAGGCCAAATATAATTTTTTCCCTTTTTTGAAAACGAAAGGCCCCACTGCCTCTAGTGAATGTATAATCTAAGTTTAATAACTGTGCTGTTTTCCTGCTAATGTGTCACAGAACGTGAGGGTAGCAGAGTTATTAACTCTGGCAGAGCAGGTTTTTTTTTTCCCAATTAAGGAAAGCAAATGGCGAAGCCAGCAGTAAACCGTAGCTGAGTGCGTCTGATTTTTAAAGGTTGCACACGCAGCCGACACGTGTCCACCGCCCTTAGGACGGACAGAGGCAGGACAAATAGAAATATTTTCCGTTTTTTGGCACCAAAAGGCAGCACTGCGTATATTCAATGAACATGAGAAGTTTAATAACTGTGCTGTGTCCCTGCTAATGTGTCACAGAACGTGAGGGTAGCAGAGTTATTAACTCTGGCAGTGCAGGTATTTTTTTTCCCAATTAAGGAAAGCAAATGGCGAAGCCAGCAGTAAACCGTAGCTGGGTGCGTCTGATTTTTAAAGGTTGCACACGCAGCCGACACGTGTCCACCGCCCTTAGGACGGACAGAGGCAGGACAAATAGAAATATTTTCCGTTTTTTTCCACCAAAAGGCAGGCCTCATGTCCACGGGCAAAATAAGAATTAAAATCCGCAGCGGATTTTAACTCTTCTCCTGCCCATGGATCCGCATCCCATAGGGATGCATTGACCACCCGCAGGTAGATAAATACCCGCGGATGGTCAATAAAAGTGATTTAAAAAAAAATGGAGCATGAAAAAATCCGGACCATGCTCCATTTTCGTGCGTGTCTCCCGAAAATGGGAATTTACTCACCTGCTCCGGATCTTCCCTTCGCCGTGGCTTCTTCTCTCCGTCGGCATTTTAGCACTTTCTGCTTAGGTTAAGCAGCGCTGCTGATTAGAGCCACCTGATTGGCTCTTCGGCACCATGTGACTACAATCAGCGTGCACGCTGCGTAGTCACGTGGTGCCGAAGAGCCAATCAGGTGGCTCAAATCAGCAGCGCTGCTTAACCTAAGCAGAAAGTGCTAATATGCTCTCCGTCGCGGCTGGATCTTTTTTTCTTCGGGCCGGCACATGCGCGGGGCACGCAACCGACGTGCCCTGCGCATCCGCCGGGCCGAAGAAAGAAGATCCGGCCGCGACGGAGAGAAGATGAAGCCGCGGCGAAGAGAAGATCCGGAGCGGGCGAGAGGTGAGTAAATTCTTATTTTTATGCCTCATGTCCGCTGGGCAGGAGGGACCCGCTACGGATTCTACATGGAGAATCCGTAGCGGGCCTGATTTTCCCCGTGGACATGAGGCCTCAATGTGTCAAGTTTGTCTACATGTGTTAACACTTGATTGACTGTCTGATATCACCTTTTGAGAGCAGTGGGGGATGTCCACTTGATACATGGATAGTGCGGGGAGCTAGACCTAAGAAAAGCCTGTCCAGGCGAAGGTATAGTAAAGTCCCCTGGTGCAAGCACTGAGTCATGACTGACTCCTCAGGTGATGTCAAAAACAGGTGACTTTTTTGCAGCATTGTTTGGCTGAGTTAACCTTGAGCCGGCTACCTGAACTACTCGGGGATTAAACACGCTACCTTCTGGTCATGAGTGAGAGCTTAGGACTGCATTTCTGCTGCCTTAACGCTCTGCGACACACAGGGCTCTCGTCCAGGCGAAGGAAGGTAAGTATTAATTAAAAAAAAGTATTTCTTGTGACAGCTCTACTTTAAGAAGCTCTAGAGTGCAGTGTTTATTCTTATATACTACAGAACAGAGTGGCACAACCTACACAATGTAGCTTCATGTAGCCCCTAACTATTGGGAAACAAGCATATCAGTTCAGGAACCCTGCTAGTATGTATGCTTAGTGCAGGCCTTAAGGAGTGATGCAAAATATGAATTCTCCTTTTTGTGGTCTTTAAATCCCTGTATTAAAGGGGTTGTCTCACGCCGAAACGTTTTTTTTAAAATTCAATAGGCCCCCCATTCGGCGCGAGACAAACCCAAGGGATGGGTTAAAAAAAAAAAAGTTTATTACTTACCCGACTCCCCGCGCTGCGGCGACTTCTTTCTTCCTTTACCAAGATGGCCGCCGGGATCTTCACCCACGATGCACCGCGGGTCTTCTCCCATGGTGCACCGTGGGCTCTGTGCGGTCCATTGCCGATTCCAGCCTCCTGATTGGCTGGAATCGGCACACGTGACGGGGCGGAGCTACGAGGACCAGCTCTCCGGCATGAGCGGCCCCATTCACCAGGGAGAAGACCGTACTGCGCAAGTGCACCTAAAAACGCCAGAAGACAGCGAATTTAGACGGATCCATGGTGACGGGGACGCTAGCAACGGAGCAGGTAAGTGAATAACTTCTGTATTGCTCATAATTAATGCACGATGTATATTACAAAGTGCATTAATATGGCCATACAGAAGTGCTGAACCCCACTTGATTTCACGAGACAACCCCTTTAAGTCCCATTTAGATGGGATGACTGTCAGGCAAATGATGCCCGACACTCATCCCCGCATGTAACAACTTAGGTGCTTTAGCACAGGAGCAAGTATTACTGGCTCGCTCAGCAAGGGGCTAGGACGGCTGGAGATTTCACTCCTCGCTCCCCCCCCCCCCCTCCATTCACTCAACACAGCAGCCATTCAGTACTGAACGTCTGCTATTTACACTGAGCGATTATCGTTAAGAATTTTAAGCTGCATAAAATCCTGACTGCTAATCGTTCAGTATAAAAAGCAGCTGTTTAGTACTGAACGGCTGTATGTTAAGTGAATGGAGATGGGCGGGGGAGAGCGAGGAGAGAAATTTCCTCCAGCTGCCCCAATGTGCAGCAGTGATACTCGCTCCTGTGCAAAAGCATGAGAGCGAGTAAATGTGGGGACGAGTGTCGGGCATCGTAATTGACAAAAGCTGTTTCAGTTAGAGTCAATTGACAAAGGTATATTTTTGGGCCTTGTGCTTTCTTTGTATTCCACGAACAGCCCACAGCCACATCATAGCCTATAAGGCCATTTAGATGAACAATTTTTCACATGCACCGATGGTCTTTGCTGCATGTCCTCTTCTCATCCATGTTCTTGGCCGAGAAAATGACATGTGATATGCTGTGTCTATGGAGATTGGCCAGCAGACAAATGAGTGTCCATGAGTTATCTGATGCAAGTAGTTGCTCGAGTTTTTCAGGCGCAACTTACATATGTTTATATGAATTTGGCCTTAAAGAAATGAAATTGCAAATGTGGCTTTTATAAGTGCTTTTTCTACTAAATAAAGGCACACAAAGCCTGGTTGCTAAAAATCTGTTCCTCTCAAGAAAGATTGGTAAGTGTGAACCATGCCTTGATGCAAAGAAGTTTTAGAATAGTTTAGAATAGGTGTTATAGAGACACATAAAGTTGGAAAAGGATACAAAAGCAAGACTATGGACCTGTGTGTACATCAATCTATGGTTAGACATCTTCCTAGAAGTGAGCATTCTGTTATGATCAGTCCAAGAGCACAACTGGCAATCCTGAAAGAGGTGAGAAAGCACCCAACAGCAAAAGAGGAAAACTCTACAAATTTCTAAAACCTCTGTTCACTATTAGAAAATCACTGAACAAGAGTAACGTTCATCGAAGGAAACCACGAAGGAAGCCACTGCTGTCCAAAAGAAACATTGTGACACGTTACACAAGTCTGCCCAAGATGACCTGGATATCTCACAATATTCCAAATATACTATGAACAAATGAGACAAAGAAAACTGTGCATGTCACAGACACAGCTATGCTAAATGACAAGCGCATGTCACTGACACAGCTCTGCTACGTGACATGCGCAAGTCACCGACACACCTCTGCTACGTGACATGCGCATGTCAGACATAGCTCTGCTATGTGACTTGCGCATGTCACAGACACAGCTCTACTATGTGACATGCGCGTCACAGACACAGCTCTGCTACGTGACATGCGCATCACAGACACAGCCCTGCTACATTACATGCACATATTACAAACACAGCTCTGCTACATGACATGCATAGCACAGACACAGCTATGCTACATTACATGTGCATGTCACAGACACAGCTCTGCTACATGACATGCGCATCACACACAAAGCGATGCTACTTGACATGCACATCACTGACACAGCTCTGCTGCATGACATGCATGTCACAGACACAGCTCTGCATGTAGCAGAGTTGTGTCTGATGTGCATATCATGTAGCAGAGCTGTGTTTGTAACACGCATGTCATGTAGCAGAGCTGTGTCTGTGACAGACATATCATGCGAATGTTACAAACACAGTTCTTCTACATAACATGCACGTCACAGACACAGCCCTGCTACATTAAATGCACGTCACAGACACAGCTCTTCTACATTACATGTGCGGCACCGACACAGCTTTGCTACATTACATGTGCATGTCACAGACACAGCTCTGCTACATGACATGCACGTCACAGACACAGCTCTGCTACATTACATACATCAATGCTGACAATACACATTACACACACAGCTCTACTACATCCATCCTGATTCCCCCACATGACACACACAGCTCCTGGATACAGTGATGAGCCCCTGGTCATGTGATCCCTGACTCCATTCACACAGGTGATCACGTGGTGACATCATCACAGGTCCTGGTAGTTTCTGTTGGCTTATCCAGTATAGAGTACTTTCTACCAAACTCAAGAATGGCTCCTCCCACAGCAGTGACATCACTGCAGGTCCTTCAGCCCGCCGGATCTCTGTGGTGGCGGTAGGTCAGTGTCTCCTGTCAGGACTGCTGAGTTGTGTCTGACATAATAATGGCTTAGTTGTATTCTCATTGTGTTATTTTGTCCTCCTCTACCAAGAGCCCAAACTTTGTTGTTCTTCTGTCAGTCAGGCTATGTGTTTTATATATACCGTAGGACCTGTGATGACGCCACCAGGGGGTGAGGGGAGCAATGACGTCACCTGGGGCGGAGCGTGAGAAGCACACTTACACAAACACACATACATACAAACAGACAAGTAGTCGTTAGAAGTTTGACTATGATTAAGGCCTCGTTTACACAATTGCTGTTTTAGTGCAGTATAGGGGCGTACAAAGATTGCTGCTATACTGCATTAAAGATCGAGTGAACAGGTTAATTCCAGCTATTTGAATGATCCTGTTTACACAATTCGAGGTGTGTGGTGCATGCCTTCCAGCTCCCACAGAGTCAGGGTCCTGTATTTTCACGCACCACAGACCTTAGATGCGACCTCGCAGTTGCATGTCCTATCTTTGGAGAAATAAATGCAACCGCAGCACACGCCAGAGTTTCTTAAGTAAATGGTACTCTGGTTTCCACAGAGGAAATATCCGTCACAGAAATGAGGAGAAATTGTGCAGGAGCCCGGTGTGGTCCGGATCCAAGCCCCAAACAACTGAAGATATAAAATGACCAGGCAGCAACTGATGGTGTTAGCAAAAATTAGAGAGTAACTTTTATTCCTCCATAAAAGTAAGACCAGCAACGTTTCGGTTTCCACTGGGGGCTTGACAAAGGTTTCTGTGGAAACCGAAACGTTGCCGGTCTTACTTTTATGGAGGAATAAAAGTTACTCTCTAATTTTTGCTAAAACCATCAGTTGCTGCCTGGTCATTTTATATCTTCATGTCCTATCTTTGGCGCGTCTAACATTCTATCATGTGAACGATTTTATAAGAACCCATTGGCTCTTTTCATGTGCCTCTAATGCGTGCAAACAGTGCTTGTGTGAACGAGGCCTAAGGGCAACATGCTTGCCTGAAACATGTAAGACGTCACATGACCTTTGTTCCTTTATGTCTGCCTGGATCCTTTAATAAAGACTGAAAGCTTTTAACCCGATGCTGGACTTTCTCTGTTTTCCTGTGCATCAGTTGTGGTTTCCAGCCAGACCTCATATAGGAGCGACTACAGAGGAGCTGGTTTCTGGCCTGCATATCGTATGTACTAGTAGAAAGTCCGTTCCAGGATAGTGACTACAAGCTATATGCTAATTATATATATATATCCAGGCTCAGAAAAATGATTCACTAGAGTTAGTAATAATAGTCATAATGGAGAGGTGTCAGCTTTCGAATACACAGAATACTCAGTGCAAACCAACATGGAGATCCCTTTAGGTGTTGCCCCACTTGTCTATGTTTGTAGACACTGGTGGGGTTTTTCAAAATTCTCTGCAGGCTTTTCTTATATTCTTAGAGTTACTAATTAAAATATTTCCCGGTAAACAACATTGCAATGAAATTTGTTATACAGGCCACAGAAAATTAGTCCAACACCACACTCTTATGAAAGCTGCCTGGAAGAAAATATCTGTTGTCCATAGCAATCCATCACAGTGCAGCTTTCATTTTACTTTAGCAGTATAAGAAATGAAAGCTGCTCTGATGTGATTGGTTGCTATGGGTAACATAGACAGATTTTCTTTTATACAGCTTTCATAAGAGTGTGGTACCAGCCTACTTTTCCACGGCCCATCCTGTAGATGCTATGGTGATGATGAGTGAGTGTGAGACATAGCATGTAATTACATAATGCGTCCACATGAGGGCATACCACATCATATTAAAATGTATAAATATTACATTTTGGCCATCTTCTTTGAGAAGACTACCCCCTAGAAGACCACTTTTCAATGCAAACTTTTGGGTGATCCTCTCTGAAACATTTAGCTATATTTTTTATATGATCAAACTACTTTTTAGAAACCCAGAAATTACAAAGCTTAAAAAAAATGTAAAAAACACTCAAAGTAAAGGCCCCTTTAGATACAATGATTTTCACTCAAAAATCACTCAAAGCCATCTTTTGAGTGATAATCGTTGTGCCGTCGTTAAGTTTTCGTTAAGCCGTCGCTGATCCTTCAGCATGCTGAAAGGTCAGTGATCAGTTATTAGGAATTCACAGTGTGATACAGCTGATACTATTGTTTCAGCTGTATCCCGCTCCCTGAACACAGGCGGGGTATGAAGAACAGAGCTGCCTAGCTGTGTTCTGCATACCCTGGTCGGAGCGCTTGGCTGTATACCCGCTGGGCGCTGCGAGCGGGGAGTAGCTGGATGCAGAAGACAAGTGGGGACACAGCGCGTGTCCTCTGCATCCTCTGCTCGGAGCACAAGATGATCGCTCAACGTTTGAGCAATCACCTTGCGCTTAGAACACAACGATTATCACTCAAAAGATTTTTTCAGCGATAATCGTTGTGTCTAAACCAGCCTTAAGTTGTGAAGCCCAAAATGACCAGCAGATGGAAAGATAATGATGAAAAGGTTACATTTCAATACAGTAATTTACAATGAAACCTCCCCAAAAGACCTCTCTATATACAGACCAGTTTTCACGTAACAGATTTTCAATTACAGTATTTTCAATTAGACTACCCCCCGAGAAAACTACTTTTCAATGCAATTTTGGGTCGTCATTAGAGATGAGCGTGCATGCTCGTTCGAGCATTAGCATACTCGAAAGTACTTGTTACTCGAGCGAGCACCACCTGGTGTTCGAAAAAATTTCACCTTGTCCTCCCTACATGTTTAGCGGCTTTTTTAGCCAATGAACATGGAGGGAAGGCTTTGGCACCTCCTGCTATGACGTGCCAACCCTGTGCACGTCTATAGCAGTGATTGGCTGGCCGGATCAGGTGACCTAAGATCATAAAAACTCAGGTCACCTGATGCTCGCCTCACACGGAGGCTGGATTAGCTGAGGGACAGAGCTGCTGCGAATGAGGGAGAGCGTCTGTGTAGGTTAAAAGGAGCGTTTAGGCAGGGATCCATCTTCAAAGAACCCAACATTCCTTTTAGGACTACAACTCCACTTTTGTGCATCATCAGTTTGGCTGCCTGGGAGCAGAAGTGCACACAAAGCGCTGTATCACAAGCATCCCGGCTGTATACTGCATGCTGTTACCAGTTCTATACAGTATACTGCTACTGGTGAACACAGACTACCATATATAGCAACTAACAAAACTCCTCTCATTTTTCATTTTTTATTTGTTTTTGGCTGAAAGCATTTGTATAATAGGCCCAACTGTATGTCCTGTTGATCCACACTATATAACAAGACTGTACTCATTTTACACTGTCTATTTTTTGCTAAAGTGTATGCAAAATACCCCAGTGTGTGTCCTGTCTATCTGCGCTATATAACAAGACTGTACTCATTTTTCACAGTCTTCTTTTTGCTATAGTGTACGCAAAATACCCTTAGTGTGTGTCCTGTCGATCCGCACTATATAACAAGACTGTACTCATTTTACACTGTTTATTTTTTGTTTAAAGCGTACGTAATATAGCCTTAGTGTGTGTCCTGTTAATCCACGCTATATAACAAGACTGTACTCATTTTACACTGTCTATTTTTGGCTTAAAGCATACGCAAAATACCTCACAGTTTTTCGTAGCATTTTGAGGCAGTTAATTATACAACATGAACAACACTAGGGGTAAGGCTCGAGGACGAGGATGTGGACATGGGCATCCGAATGAGGGTGTGGGCAAAGGTCGAAGTCCTGGAAGGGGTGAAAGAGTGCCTACTGTATCAATGCTCCATAGCTTCATTTCACAGTTTGCAGGTCCGCGTGGTACACCATTATTAAAACCACAACAGTGCGATCAGGTGATGATGTGGATAGCGGACAACAGGTCCAGTAATTTATCCACCACCCAGTCTTCCAGGCAGTCCACTCACACTAGCCAGGGGACTGGACCTGTGAATCCTCATGCTGATCCTCCTTCCTCCCAGCCTGGTCACTCCAGGAAAAGGAGAGATTCAGAATAGGCATACTCACAGGAAATGTTCTCAGGTCCCTTCCCTGAGTTGCAAACAACGGCTCATAAGCCACCTGAGGAATTTTTCATGACCGATGCCCAAAATTTGGACTTTTCACAGTCTCAGGGTGATGAGGTTGGAGACTTCCAAGTAGTGTCTCAAGAGGTATTTGTTGATGATGATGAGACACAGTTGTCTGTCAGTGAGGTTGTTGTTAGGGCAGTAAGTCTGAGGGAGGAGCAGACTGTGGATTCTGAGGAAGAGCTGGTGGTTGGTAAGCCTACTGAGGATAGGGCTTCAGAGGGGGAGGCAAGTGCGGCAGCAGAACAGATTGGAAGAGGCAGTGGGGTGGTCAGAGGGAGAAGCAGGGCCAGAGCAAGTAATCCTCCAACTGTTCCCCACAGCAAGCTCCCGTGCAGAGGGCTAGGTGTTCGAAGGTCTGGAGGCTTTTTAATGAGAGCGCGGACAACCCACGAACAGTGGTGTGCAACCTGTGCCACACCAAGATCAGCAGGGGAGCCACCACTACCAGCCTGACCACTACCAGCATGCGCAGGCATATGATAGCTAAGCACCCGACGAGGTGGAACGAAGGCCATTCACCGCTTGTGGGTCACACCACTGCCTCTTCCCCTGTATCACATGCTGGCACTGAGATGCAATCCCCCTCCCAGGATGCAGACATGAGCATTTCCTGCCCTGCAGCCACCCCTTCACCTGCACGGTCCCCCACTGCGTCCCAGCGCAGTGTTCAGCCATGCCCTCACCAACACGGTTACTGGGAAGGTCCACTTAACCACCAAAAGGTGAACAAGTGCTGGCGGGCAGGGACACTACATCTCCCGCTGGCGCGTTGGGTTAACCTTCTGTGAGCACGTCACCCTCAGTCGGAAGCTCGAGGCGCTGCAGCCTTGCTATGGGGAAGTATCAACAGGCAGTGCTGAAACTCCTGAGCTTAGGTGACAAGAGGCACACCGCCAAAGAGCTGCTACAAGGTTTGACAGAGCAGACCGATCTGTGGTTTTTGCCGCTGAACCTCCAACCAGGCATGGTGGTGTGTGACAATGGGCGTGACCTGGTGGCGGCTCTGCAGCTTGGCAGACTAACACACGTGCCATGCTTGGCCCACGTGTTCAATCTAGTGGCTCAGCGCTTTCTTAAAAACCACTCCAATTTGTCTGAGGTGCTCAGCAAGGTGCATCCCGTGTGCGCACATTTTCGAAAGTCCACCACAGATGCTACCACCCTCAGGACACTGCAACAGCGCTTCCAGCTGCCAGTTCAAAGACTGTTGTGCGATGTGCAAATGCACTGGAATTCAACTTTGCAAATGTTGGCCAGGGTTTACAAGCAGCATAGAGCCATTGTTGAATACCAGCTGCAACATGCCCGTCGGAGTGGTGATCAGCCTCTGCAGTTCTTCACATAGGTGTGGTCATGGATGTCTGACATCTGTCAGGTGTTAGGAAACTTTGAGGAGTCAACACAAATGGTGAGCGGCGATGCCGCCATTATCAGCATAACCATCCCGTTGCTTTGCCTGCTGAGAAGGTCGCTGCTAAGCATTAAGGCCGACGCTTGTGGATAGAACAGAAGATGGGGGATGACAATACATCGCTTGAAAGTTAGACCACCCTCAGGTCTGTTTCTCAGCGCGTATTTGAGGAGGAGGAGGAGGAGGCGGAAGAGACTGCTGCCCACAATGCAGAGGGTAAGAGGGTACCCATGCTACTTTTCTCACATCTGTTCAGCGTGTATGGGCTGAAAAGGAGGAGACTAAGAGTCATCCTCCAATGAGGACAACGATGTGTTGCGTACTGGGACTCTGGCACACATTGCTGACTTCATGTTAAGCTGCCTTTCTCGTGACCCTCGCGTTAGACGCATTCTGGCCAACACGGATTACTGGGTGTTCACCCTTCTCGACCCACGGTATAAGGAGAACCTTTCCACTCTCATTCCCAAAGAGGAAAGGAGTACAAGAGTGATGCAATACCACAAGGCCCTAGTGGAAAAGCTGATACTAAACTTCCCATCTGACAACGCTAGTGGTAGAGGACGTAGTTCAGTGGGCCAACTAGCAGGGGAGACGAGGAGAACAGGCAGCATGTCCAGTGCAGGCAGGGGAACACTCTCTAAGGCCTTTGCCAGTTTTATGGCACCCCAGCCAGACTGGGCCACCACTCCCCAGTCTAGGCTGAGTAGATGGGAACATTGTAAAAAGATAGTGAGGGAGTACATAGCCAACCGTACCAACGTCCTCCGTGATCCCTCTGCTCCATACAACTTTTGGGTGTCAAAGCTGGACACGTGGCACAAACTTGTGCTGTACGCCTTGGAGGTGCTGGCCTACCCTGCCGCTAGCGTGTTATCAGAGAAGGTGTTTAGTGCTGCTGTGGGAATAATCAAGGATAAGCGTACCCACCTGTCAACTGACAGCGCCGACAGGCTTACATTTATTAAGATGGACAAAGCCTGGATTTCCCCAGACTTCTCTTCTCCACCGGTGGAAAGCAGCTTAACATAAAGTATTTTTAAGCTGGAACTGGAGAAGCATGCACCCTCTATCATACCAAAAAAGGGTAGAAGTAGCTTGGTCTATCCTTCTCTCATCTTCCTCCTCCTCTTCCTCCTAAACCAGCATGTCAGCATGCTGAACAGCCAATTTTTCAGAGGGCCAAAAGGCTATGTAAAAACTATTTTTTTTGGAGGGGTGCCTCCAGGCTCTGTCAAAACAATTTTTTCTGAGGGCTGCCTCCAGGTTCTCACCCCCAATTTTGAAGAGGTTCACCACTAGAGTTCAGCAAACATGCTGGTTCCAGCGTCATACACCCAGAGTCCACAAATGTATCCCAGTTCAGTGTCCAGCTATCTGACACTGAGACGGAATGAATTGTCCTGGTTTGGCCACTCTAATTTCTTCATAGTACATGCTGTCTTTCCCTGGGGCACTGGTTAAAAAGCCCCTCGGGGAGAGTCAGTGGCTGGGACAGGCGGTAGTTTGCCTGTTGGTGGACCGCCACCTGGATCCCATTAAGCAAGTACGAGTTCTATGTTAAAAAAAATATTTCAGGGGTTCACCTATACTCTTGGTACACAAATCTTTCAAGGGTTCGCCTATACTCTTGGTACACAAATTTTTCAGGGGTTTGCCTATACTCTTGGTAAACAAATCTTTCAGGGGTTCACCTATACTATTGGTAAACAAATACCCTGCACTCTCGCTCAAAAAATCTTTCAGGTTCTCACCTGCAATCTTGGTAGAAAAAAATTCTTCTTTTTAAAATGGGTTGTTTTCTTCATTAAAAATGTAGAAGTAGTGGCCTCTGAGTCCCCCCTAGGCTGGCATTTGTGGCTAATGAAATGCTGCGACAGAGGTGGCATGGGATGGCACTTACAATCATACATTAACCCATTTAGGACCAGCCACTGTATATATACGGCGGCTGGTCCTGGGTTTAGAGGACCACCGATAGTAAAAATACGGCGGTGCTCTAAGCCTCCTCCCTCTGCAATCAGTCAGAGCAGGAACAGGTTATCAGCTGTTAGTGACAACTGATAACCCGGAGCAGAAGGCAGGAGGGTTTTTAACCCTTCCTGCCTTCTGCTTCCCCGATATCCAGTGTTCAATAAGCACTGTATGGGGAAACTGAAAGTAACATTTACTTTCACTATGGGAGCCTCGGGGGGTCATGTGACCTCCCGGGATTCCCTACTATGCAGAGCTGGAGGGTCAGACTTAGACCCTGGCAGCTCTGCAGGTGACTAATGTCACCACAGGGGTTGCTTTCCCCTATAATTAGGGCTTCTATGGACGCCCTAGCTATAGTGGAAAGTGTCAAATAAAGTTAAAAAAAAAAAGTGAATGTCCCCCAGAGGTCTTATATGACGTCATGGGGGACATAGATAGTAAAAGCACAATTACATAAATAAGTAAAACAAAACAACAGAATAAAACAACAACACATACAAAAGAAAAAGAATAACACAAAGTAGACGCCAACAAAAACCGTCGCCGTATGCGCCTGTAAGCCAAAACCATACATACTATATATCAAAACGTCCGAAATAAATAGAGGAACCCATTTCCATACTTTATTTTAGTGTAAATATAAAAATTATTTTGTAAAAAACTATAAATGTTAAAAAAAATCATTTTTTTTAGCATTTTACCCCCAATAAAACTAAAAAACGGGAAAAAAAGTCAGTGAAAAAGATATTAAAAAAATAGTCCTATATGTCACGGAAAAACAAACGCAGCAAAAATAATTTTGGTAGCTAAAGGAAAAAAATGGAGCAGTAAAACCGCCACATGGGTAAAATCCCTAAAAAGTGTCTGGTCCTTAAGGTACAAAACAACCTGGTCCTTAAGGGGTTAATTTGTCAGCTATGAAGCACAATTTTAAAAGGGTCACACGGTGTACGGAAACGTATCCCAGCGTGGTGACCATCTTTGGCCACTAATTTCTTTACAGTTCATGCTGTCTTTCCCTGGGTCACTGGTTAACAAGCCCCTCGGTGAGAGGCAGGGGCTAGGACAGGCGGCAGCTTGTCTGTCGCTGGACAGCCACCTGAATCCCATTAAGCAAGTACGAGCTGTCGCTCAAAAAATCTTTCAGGTTTTACCTGCACTCTTGATAAACAAATCTTTCAAGGGTGCACCTATACTTTTGATAAACAAATCCTTTTAGGGGTTCACTTATACTCTTGCTAAACAAATCTTTCAAGGGTTCACCTGCACTCTGGGTAAAAAAAAATCTGAGATGTGTAGAAGTGCTGGCATCTGAATCCCCTTTATGCCCATGTTTGTGGCTCATGAAATTTTGTGACGAAGGTGGCATGGGATTGGAATTATGATCATACATTAATTTATCATCAATCCTCATCAGCATTGTGAGCTATCGCCCACAATTTCAAGGAGGGTCACTGCCAGGCCCTGCCAACCCTCTGCAGTGTGTGTCTCCTGTTCCTCCTCATCCAATACGCACTTATAAATAGACATGAGGGTGGTGTGACTATCAAGTGACCGTGTGGCACTGCTGAACGCTGCGCTGGGAAAAATTTCAGAATGCTGTGGCCTACTGAGTAGGCAAAGGGGTGCGCCTTACCCTGTCTGGGATGGAGACAGCTGGACGCTGCACTGGGAAAAATGTCAGTACGCTGTGGACGCAAGCTTGTGCCTTTGTCCTGGGGGATTGGACAGCAATGTCATCGTGTAACCCAGGAGAAGAGGCAGTGGTGTCACCCGCAGGAAGTGATTGGCCTTCGTTCCACCTAGTGTGGTGCTTAGCTAAGATGTGCCAGCGCGTGTGCCTTGCTAATTATGATCTGGCCCAACTACATTGCTAGGGGGGTGACCACCAGGCTCTTGCCCACAATTTGGCTTAATAGTGTGACCTGGGAGCCTCAGATGCATCCATGCATGCTGCCCCTGCCTTTCCCTATCCGTTTCTGTGGTGTTTCCATGACTTTCTGATATTTTCAGGTGAATCACACACCCTCCCCTATGCAGAGCATGGGTCACCTTGAAAAATGCTCGAGTCTCCCATTGACTTCAGTGGGGTTCGTTACTCGAAACAGAGCTCTCGAGCATTACAAAAAGTTTGACTCGAGTAACGAGCACCCGAGCATTTTGGTGCTCACTCATCTCTAGTCGTCCTATCAAAGAGGTTTCACAGTATTTGCTTAAACATACATATGTTAGACTTTTGTATAATGTAAAGTCGCTGTTTATTTTTAAACCCCATAATGACACAGGATGTGCAGTTATGTCCTGTACATTCGGGGTTTTATAGATTCCGCTGCATAGAATATAGGTGCTAGCTCTTTCTCACAGCTGATACCTGTAGGCAATAGCCACAATCAGTGTTGACACTGATTGCGGCTGTTAACCCTGTAAATGCTGCTGTCAGCTCTGGGTTTTCCAGCGTATTTTTTCACTAAAAATAATGCTCACGGTCGTGCGAATGGACAAGAAAACGCTAATCATCTCTGGCCATGATCGCGGAACGTCGTCCATTCATGTGAATTTACAGCGCCAAGGAGAAAATGTAAAAATGCATACACTTGTGTGAAAGAGCCCTACGGCTGTGATCTTCTTATATGGAATATCTATCTATCCATTTATCTCATATCTATCTATCCATCTATCAATCTTCTCGTTAATAACCTTGACTACCAGCCTGATAAAGGTTATGTAGTTGATATAATTCACATGCAATAATCTGCTATCGGCGATATTATTGTGTGAACAGGAAGTTTTTCATCTTATGTAAACTCCTACAACTCGTTCCGTGCTCCTCTGTTTGCTCTCCCTTACACTATAACCATCCTTGTGACATTTTCACTGCTTAGTCACACTGGATACGTGCTGAGATCACTTGAGTTCTTATTTGAATAATTCCTGTTGATTAAATGTGGTCACGAAAAACTGATCCTAAATTTTATTAGAGAAGTCTTAAAGTTTATTTCCTTATTTTAGGGTCATTTTTGTTAATTAAATGCGTTGTACGCAAGCATTACAGCCCATACTATCTGCCGGCAGAGATAGTGTACGGGCTGCGATTCGCACTGCGCATACCTGGGAATCTAACATCACGGACATGTGCAGTGTGATTTTTTTCCCCAATTTCCCCTTCTGTTCAGAGTGGGGATGTGCATTGAGATGCTGCCTATACACAATAAAGGCTTACGGACAGTGTTTCATATGTAGCCCATTCAAGGTCTGTGTATAATACGCAAAGAAATAAAGCATGCTGCCATTTATTTCTCCTGCGTATAGATTCGCAGTGTCTACGTGCCGGTGTGAATGGAAGAATGAAAGTCCATTGACTTACATTGCCTTTATTCACTGCACATTACGCACTGGAAATATGCGTGCATAATATGCAGTGACAATAAGTTCGTGTAAACAAGCCCTAAGAGAAATACAAAGGCAAGACACCAGTGGGCAAAATAATGCAGTAAAAAACATCTCAGTACTGGTGCATTATGTCTCCACCGGATGTATAAGTGGAAATATGGGTTGGCCACTGTAAGAAACAGGGAACTCCCAGGCCATGCGGGTTGGCCGGTGTCACTGACAGAGAACTTCCAGGGCATGCCCCCCTAATCTAGCTCACACATGTCCCCGGCAGACTCCCTGCCCCCCCCCCCCCCCGCTGCCTTGGTCATACTCACATGGCCGTGGCAGCTGACACATGTCCACGGCGAAGTCCCATCTGCTCTGGTGTCCCCCCCGCCGCAGCGCTCTTACCCCTCCTCTACTCCCATTTCCCCTGCGGCCGCTGCAGCCGGGGCCACTGTCTCTGTCCTCCCTGCTGTCACAGTCAATGCCGGCACTGGCAAACCGTGCTGTGTCTGTCCATGTACTCCCGGTGCCACTCTCCTCCCCGCTGTCACCATGCATGCCGCCGCTGTCAAACCTCGCTCTCTCCGGCCATGTTCCCCCGGTGGTGCTGTCAGTGTGCTTGTTATGTCTGGTCATGCACTGCCGCTCACCCCAACTTCTCCCCACTGGCTCACTGAGACTGGAGGATCAAGAGTGTAACGGACCGCAAGGAACGGACATCCTGTGTGCACACCGGGAAAAGGAACATCCTGTGTGTGCACTGGCAATCCATACAGCGCAGCTGCACATTAATAGTCTACCATGTGTCAACCACGGCAGTTGAGGGGGGCGTGGCCTGACAGTTCACTGTCACAGACAACGGCCAACCCATGTCTTCACCCATACATCCGGTGGAGACATAATGCACCAGTACCAAATATCTCCGGGTAAGATAGATCCAGATTTCTTCTGTACCAATCTGATGGGAGGGTCAGAATTTTGTGCAAGTAACATCAAACCTTCCCATCAAGTATCCACAGTTCAGGCTAGTGAAGGTGGAGTAATAGTGGGGAAGAATACTTTTTTGGCACACTCCAGACCCTCTGATACCTGTGGATGGATGTAACAATGAGTTTCTTTGCTTCTGGGTGTGTCTATATAGTGGCTATTCGGTTTCAGAACATTTTGTCCAATCCAAATCTCATCCACTCCATACATTTTGTCCATTGATTTCCTCATCCGCTAGGACATTGCATCCAATTTCTTTCGCCCAATCCACATTTCGTCCAATTGCTTTCCTTGTCCAGTAGGACCTTTGACATTTCACCAATGATATTTTATGCCATACTTAAAAAAGAGACATGTATTCTCCTCTTGAACATATAGTCTATATGAAATCACTGTCCGAAGAATGACTTTGGATGTCGCCACCTCTTGACCCACTACCGTAGTAAAAAGGTTGTAATTTCAAAGTTTCTTAACTGATCACATGACGGTGACATCATTAGAAGTCCTAAAAAGACACTCAACACGTACCTGCGGTCAGTCGCTTATCGTTTGAAGATGAACCCAGCTGAGGAAGACAATGAGGAAGACTAAATTCTCTAGCCTGCTCTGCTTATATGAGATAATAGCGACCTTGTGTAAAGTAAAAAAAGTTTAAAAAGTATACAGTTCCATCTCCCCTCACCAAAAGGAATAGTGATGGGAGATGGAACGTTCCTTGATGTCCTCCCCTGACCTCTCCTCCTGACGTGTCCCCCCCAGACCCTCCGCTGCCGCCCCCCCAGGCAAAATGGCGGGCGCATGCGCTTGCGCAGTCGCAGGGTGAAGACATCGGGGGCTGCAATTTGCAAAGTGTAAAAAAGTTTCAAAAGTGAAAAGCTTCATCTCCCATCATCAGTCGGAATGGTGAGGGGAGATGAAATGTATAAGGTAAACCCTCCCTGATATCCCCACTGCCAATGTGTGCCCCCCTCCCTACCCCCGCGGCACGAAAATGGCGGGCACAGTAATGCTATAGCCACATGGGGCAGATTTTTGTTGGAATGTCCGCAGCAGAGATTCTGCAGAAAATCTGCAGCGGCTTCCCTGCCTCTGAGTCCACACTACGTGGTGCGGAAGTAGAGTCAGGGAAGATCAGGGCGGAATCCCATCCCCCACAATGTCGGAGCATTGAGAGGGAGGAATTCTGCAGCGGAGTCGTAATACAAATTATACCACCTAAATGAAGTACAAAATGTGGCAAAAAAACAATGTCAGAATTCGTGGAGTGATTCTATGTTAAACTGACACGTCAGATTTCTAAAATTTGGCCTGGTTGTTAAGGGGTTAAAACAAGTGGCTCAGAATCACTTTTGCGTTTCCAATGCTAAGTAGATAAAATCTAGGTTGTACATAGTGATGTATAGGACAAATTGAGATTGGACGAATTGTCTGCCCGGACGAGCCCTTCCTTGGAGAAACTTATGATAGGGCAAGAAATCTTGGACGACTGTCTTCAAACTGGCTATTCAGTGTATGTCTTACAGCTTAAAAACTACAATTATTATCTAATTACCTGCCAAACCTGCCAATGTTAACCCTTTCGAATCCAATTTGTATCCTGGTTTTCCTAGGGGGCTTACTCTTTTTCTGCCATTATAAAACAGCACTATCTGCTGGCTAAAGCCAGTACTGCATGAGGTGACATGTTGGATAGGCTCTGACAGCAGAGAGGCTGGCAATATACAGTAAGAGAACCCCGACGGCCGTCTTCCAACATCAGAGCTGTACAGCCTTAAATCATAATGTCTTCAGACGTCAGACAGTGGATTGGAAAGGGTTAATATACAACCAATCAATGCTTATAAAAATATATTTTCTCCTAAATGAGACAGGCCGCTGAAGAGCTTATCTGCAGGCTTCACACACGCAGTTCGCAGCCAGTACACAATAACATTGCGTAATACGCGCCAAGATAAAACATGCTGTGATTCTTGCGTACATAATTTATGCAATTTGTGTGAGCGGCAACATTGCTGCCTTTGGGATATTGGTACAGCATATCACACGTGCAAGACCCGAGCACGTAATATGCTGTTATCATACACTAGTGTGAGACAGCCCTTAAATGCATTCCAACAGCCAAATCTTCTTCAATGATTATCACACATGGTAATATAACGTTTGTCGCAGACTTTCAGCCAACAGTAAAGTATGATACCTTTGTAACACTTTATACACAGGGTAGTTAAACATTATCTTTACACTTTGTGTTTTCTAATCCAAATGTACCTAGAATATGCAGGTTTACTATTATTATACTAGAACCCTGTTCAAAGGGCCACTTCATTGTATAATATACTAGCTTACCCGTCGCGCGTTGCTGCGAAGACAGACAGACAGACAAACATACATTCGTTTTATATATCTAGATAACAACCAATCACAGCGCAGCTTTTTTATGTTACCTCAGTGGTATAATATATAACAACCAATCGCAGCGTAGCTTACATGTTACCTCAGCTTTATAATATATAACACCCAATCACAGCGCAGCTTTCACGTTACCTCAGCAGTATAAAATATAACAACCAATCACAGTGCAGCTTTCATGTTACCTCAGCAGTAGGAGAAATAACAACCAATCACAGCGCAACTTTTATTCTGCCTCAGCAATATAAAAAATAGCAACCAATCACAGCGCAGCATTTATTTTACCTCAGCGGTATAATATATAGCAACCAATCACAGCACAGCTTTCATGTTGCCTCAACAGTATAAGAAATAGCAACCAATCACAGCACAGCTTTCATTTTACCTCAGCATTCTCAATATCCAGCACTTGTCTTGCGAAACATTCAGCGGATGCATCATTTTGTAGTTGAACACGCATCCCGTTGCTCGTAATGCCTTTTGTTTTTGTGCTTGAGATGGAAATCAAATGATCTTTGTCTGGGGGGGCATAACTGTCGACGATGGATAGTTGTACTATGCCAGTAATCTTCCCAGGAGTGTACTCAACAACTTCCCAAAGTTTCATGGCGATTAGATGAATTGTGTAGTAATGCATAAAGGACAGACAAACAGACATACATACATTCATTTTTATATATATAGATGACATCAGGAAGTGAGAGAATTAGATTCCGTACGTAAAATTTGGACGCTAATTCTTTGGCGCTTAGAATTGAATAATCGAGTTGGGACCTAATAACTTTTCTTATTTATGACATAATCAATGCTCGTGCCAAATTTCATGTTTCTACAACATCGCGAAGTGAGAAAATTAGTGGCAATGATGGAAATCGAACGATCTACGTGGGGGGGGGGGGGGGCGTAACTGTCGACGGCGCTCGCGCGCGCCATTTATCATAGCATAAATGTACTATGCCTATAATTTTCCCAGGAGTGTACTCAACAACTTCCCAAAGTTTCATGGCGATCGGATGAATGGTGTAGTAGCGCATAAAGGACAAACAGACAGACAGACAGACACGTAGACAGACAGACACGCATACATTCAATTTTATATATATAGACTAGCTTACCCGTCGCGCGTTGCTGCGAAGACAGACAGACATACATTCATTCGTTTTTATATATCTAGATAACAACCAATCACAGTGCAGCTTTCATGCTACCTCAGTGGTATAATATATAACAACCAATCACAGCGCAGCTTTCATGTTACCTCAGCAGTATAAAATATAACAACCAATCACAGCGCAGCTTTCATGTTACCTCAGCAGTAAGAGAAATAACAACCAATCACAGCGCAACTTTTATTCTGCCTCAGCAATATAAAAAATAGCACCCAATCACAGCGCAGCTTTCATGTTACCTCAGTGGTATAATATATAACAACGAATCGCAGCACAGCTTTCATGCAACCTCAGTAGTATAAGAAGTAGCCACCAATCACAGCACAGCTTTCATGTTACCTTAGTGGTATAATATATAACAACCAATCACAGCGCAGCTTTCATGCTACCTCAGTGGTATAATATATAACAACTAATCGCAGCGCAGCTTTCATGCAACCTCAGTAGTATAAGAAGTAGCCACCAATCACAGCACAGCTTTCATGTTACCTCAGCAGTATAAGAAATAGCAACCAATCACAGCACAGCTTTCATTTTACCTCAGCATTCTCAATATCCAGCAATTGTCTTGCGAAACGTTCGGCGGATGCATCATTTTCTGGTTGAACACGCATCCCGTTGGTCGTAATGCCTTTTGGTTTCGTGCTTGAGATGGAAATCAAACAATCTTTGTCTGGGGGGCATAACTGTCGACGATGCTCGCACGCGCGCCACCTATCATAGGATAGTTGTACTATGCCAGTAACCTTCCCAGGAGTGTACTCAGCAACTTCCCAAAGTCTCATGGCAATTGGATGAATGGTGTAGTAATGCATAAAGGACAGACAGACAGACATACATTCATTTATATATATCAGGAAGTGAGAGAATTAGATTCCGTACGTAAAATTTGGACGCTAATTGTTTTGCGCTTAGAATTGAATAATCCAGTTGGGACCCATTAGCTTTTCCTATTTATGGCATAATCAATGCCCGTGCCAAATTTCAAGTTTCTATGTGAGAAAATTACATTCCGTACGTAAAATTTGAACGTTAATTCTTTTGCGCATAGAATTGAATAATCGAGTTGGGACCCATTAGCTTTCCCTATTTATGACATAATCAATGCTCGTGCCAAATTTTAAGTTTCTATGACATTGGGAAGCAAGAAAATTAGATTCCGTACGTAAAATTTGGACGCTAATTATTTGGCGCTTACAATTGAATAATCGAGTTGGGACCCATTAGCTTTTCCTATTTATGACACAATCAATACTCCTGCCAAATTTCATGTTTCTACGACATCGGGAAGTGAGAGAATTAGTGGCAATGATGGAAATCGAACGATCTATGTGGGGGGGTCGTAACTGTCGACGACGCTCGCATGCACGCCATTTATCGTAGCATAAATGTACTATGCCTATAATCTTCCCAGGAGTGTACTCAACAACTTCCCAAAGTTTCATGGCGATCGGATGAATGGTGTAGTAGCGCATAAAGGACAAACAGACACGCAGACAGACAGACACGCAGACACGCATACATTCAATTTTATATATATAGATTAACAAAGGAATTACATATATATATTTTTTTGATTTTTTTAATTTCCTTTGTTAACACCTAAATCACAACCAGATTGGCATGAAATTCACTGCAGATGCACTTGAAAAGTTATTTTCTTGACTTGACAGTTATGATTGATGACAGAGGCCATATTCAGACATTTTATAGACGAGATGCTTCAATGAATAGTCTGCTATCATGGGACAGTTGGCATCTCAGAGCCTTCAAGATGAGCATCTCTGTAGGCCAATAGTTACATGCAAGTAGGAACTGTTCTAGTGAGGAGTCATTCAAGCAAGAATGCCACAATCTCTATAATAGGTTAAAGACTAAACCTCTAGTCAAGGCATTTAGCTATCTCAGGGTTCCTTCACACAAGAGTATGTGTTTTTACGTTCTCTCATCCGCGCCGTAAATTTGCATGAATGGACGATCAAGTGATCGATTTTCTGTGATCAAGTCCCGAGCTTAAAGGAGATGTCTCGAGGAAGCAGTGATTTTTTTTTTTTCCCAGTCCCCCCTATTAAGTATACATTACTAAGCCCCCCTGTAAATGACATTTCTAGCTGGTTTGTACTTACCGTTCCAGCGTTTCAGCAACTTATAAAAGTTTCCCCAAGATGGCCGCCGGCTCTTTTCCCGTCGCTCGCTGCAGCCCGATGTGCGCGCTCCCGAGACGCTGCCAGCTGTGTCTCCATGGCAACACGACGCCCCGCAGCCGCCGACCGGACCCACCGCAGCCGCCGACCAGTCACCCACCGCCAGGCAGCAGGTAACCGGCGCTAGCCCCCGGCTCCCCAGCGCTACGCTCCCGGCTCGCCAGCGCTACGCTCCCGGCTCCCCAGCGCTAGACCCTCAGCCCAGGTGAAGGCCCCGGAGCCCAGCGCTAGGCCCCGGAGCCCAGCGCTAGGCCCCGGAGCCCAGCGCTAGGTTCCGGAGCCCAGGTGAAGGCCCCGGAGCCCAGCGCTGGGCTCCACCTGTCAGTGAACATCACCCCCGACCCATCACTTACCTGGGCGGCTTCTCGGGACAGCTGGACACCTGGGCGGCTTCTCAGGACGGCAGCTCCAGTTTCTGCACCTTCCTCTAACAGAGGAAGGTACAGAATGGCCGCTCCAGCGCGCTCCCGAGCAGTGACAGCTCGTCTACGCATGCGCAGAAGAGCTGTAGCGGGGAGCACACTGAAGCGGCTCGTGCTGGAAGGAGAAGACCGGACTGCGCAAGCGCGTCTAAAAAAGCAAGCTGCCGGCGAATTTAGAAGGAACCATGGAGACGAGGACGCTAGCAACGGAGCAGGTAAGTGAATAACTTCTGTATGGCTCATATTTAATGCACGATGTACATTACAAAGTGCATTAATATGGCCATACGGAAGTGTATAACCCCACTTGGTTTCGCGAGACCACCCCTTTAATTAGCGTTTTCTTGTCCATTCACACAACCGGGTGCAATGTTTTTAGCAAAAAAATATGTCCCACCCTAGAAAGCCCTCACTCGGCATGACTCCTCGGAATGACTTACAAAGCCTATATAGAAGCACCTGTAAGCTTTTCACAGTGTTGGACGCTGCTAAACTGCCTCCCCCTCCCTTTTTTTTCCAGCTCCCATAGGAGTCTATGGGACTCACCGCCATATATTGGTTAAAATCTAGAACCAGAACTATCTTCTTACCCACCGTATAATCGCTGGTGCGTATTTCAGTCGCAAATGTTCCATTTTTTACAGTACAATGTTTTTACCTGCCGTAAATTTGCCCGTGTGAACGAATGTCAGATGGTCGGGTATATCGGCCGGGCGTGAAAATGGGGCTGATATACGCTAGTGTGAATAAAGCCTCAAACCAGGATGCATTCCTATCTTCAAATCTGGAATGGAGAAAAATAAACTTATTAGAAGTATAGGTACATATGATGCTTATGCACCCTGCGGTTTACACAGTTTACATAAATACTGACCCCTTTTAAAAGCACATCCAGATCCAACCATGGTAATTACATCAAGATCATCGATTACCTATTGGAGCGGTCCAAATCGAAAGGACCTGCTTATACATAGTGATTTTGTTAACATAGATGGTGACATGACCAACGAAGGGTGTATCAGTATTATACCTGCTGAGGCTGCAGGTTTTGCCCATCACTCATAAACCCACTAGTGTAACAACTGTGGATGTGGAATCACTGTGTCAACCTACCTGGTAGGTGATTATCCAGTCCAGTATCGTTGACAGCCAACCCCAGCGTGTGAGGTAAGATACCGGATGTGCTAACCCCATATGCCCGTTATGGCGAACCTATGACACGCGTAGCCATAGTCGCTGACACACGGCTGCTGTCGGCCGTTCACCCCGTTAGTGGTGAATACTGGCAGGGGCCGCGGCTCCCCTGCCGTTATTCACTAAGCAGCTCTACTAGCAGCGCTGATCCCGTCGCACACTGTGATGTCAGTGTGCAGCCGTGATCCTCCTACCCCCTCTCCTGACGTCTTCTACTATTTGGTTCCATGAGAGCATCCGCGGGAGGAGGCGTCCGACAGCACACTGACGTCACAGTGTGTGACGGAGATCATCGCTGCTAGCGGCGCGCCGGGCAGAGGAGGAGCGGAGCTTCCACGAGGTGGAGGGGGTAAGTATATGTCTCGGGGGGCACTGTCACTGCTGGGGGCCGCTGTGGGGAGCCGCTGTCACTGCTGGGGGCCACTGTCACTGCTGGGGGCCACTGTGGGGGGTGCTGTCACTGCTGGGGGCCCCTGTAGGGGGCCACTGTCACTGCTGGGGGCTGCTGTGGGGGTCCGCTGTCACTGCTGGTGGCCGCTGTGGGGGAGCCACTGTCACTGCTGGGGGCCGCTGTGGGGAGCCGCTGTCACTGCTGGGGGCCACTGTGGGGGGTGCTGTCACTGCTGGGGGCCGCTGTCACTGCTGGAGGCTGCTGTGAGGGGCCACTGTCACTGCTGGGGGCCACTATCAATCCTGGGGGGTTGCTGTGGTGGGTACTTTCACTGCTGGGGGCCGCTGGGGGGGCACTGTCACTGCTGGGGGCCACTGGGGGGGCACTGTCACTGCTGGGGGCCACTATGGGGGGCCATTATCACTGCTGGGGGCCACTGTGGTGGGCCGCTGTCACTGCTGGGGGACGCTGTAGGGGGCCACTGTCACTGCTGGGGGCCACTGTCACAGTGTGTGCCGGAGATCATCGCTGCCAGTGGCGCGACGGGCAAAGGAGGAGCGGAGCTTCCACGAGGTGGAGGGGGTAACTATATGTCTCAGGGGGCACTGTCACTGCTGAGGGCCGCTTTGGGGAGCCGCTGTCACTGCTGGGGGCCGATGTCAATGCTGGGGGCCACTGTCACTGCTGGGGGCCGCTGTGGGGGGCCACTGTCACTGCTGGGGTCCGCTGTGGGGGGCACTGTCACTACTGGGGGCTGCTGTTGGGGGCCGCTGTCACTGCTGGGGGCCGCTGTGGGGGGCCACTGTCACTGCTGGGGGCTGCTGTGGGGGGCCACTGTCAATGCTAGTGGCCGCTGTGGGGGGCCACTGTCACTCCTGGGGTCCACTGTAGGGGGGCCACTGTCACTGCTGGGGTCCGCTGTGGGGGGCACTGTCACTACTGGAGACTGCTGTGGGGGGCACTGTCACTGCTGGGAGCTCATCATTACTGAGATAAGTGAGGGGGAGGCTGGGAGAGGCGAAGGCCTGTGCTAATTATATATTACAATTATACATTTTTGTTATTTAAACTATAAATATCGTGAATTTATGGTTCTTTTTCTCAAAGTGACACACCACCCGTAATGCTTGTTTTTTTGGCGAATTTTGACACCTCAAGGTCAAAATGTTGTACATCACTGCCATATGCAGATGAAACTAGGGAAAGTATCTTGCCCTGAACTAATAACCAGGGAGGGAAACCCCTGCCTATAGGCAGAGCACTCGTCTCAATAAGGACGACCCCACGGTCTTCTTCTAGGCGCGGACTGACAACTATAAAACACTACTGGGGTGTACAGGAACAAAGGAGGTACAGATAAACAGAGAGGCAGAGTATAACAGACAGCAGGATACACAAACGAAGGACACAGAACATGAGCAGAAAGCAAGGTAGCAAGGAAACTTTCGGAGCAGCGGCTAAACATGGAGTTATGGACATGAATCACACAACAACACTACAGCATTGTCTGAAAGGTTCAGGGCAGCTGTTTATGGAGGTGATTAGAAAAGGTGCATCAGCTGAGCAGGAAGCCCAGAAGCAATTAACCCTAGGATTGCTGGAAGAAAATAAATGTAAGTTCAATGAACAGGGAGAGCAGGATGACACCCTCGCCTGCCAAACACAGAAGCAAAGGATTGTGTCTGAACATTGCACCTAACAACTGGATGGAAAGAACTATGAAATAAGGCAATTCACTATATAATGACCACCAAAAAGTTTAATATTACCAATAATAACACTATATGGAGGGCCAAATAATACCCTAGAATGTGACCACATAATGCCACAATAGTGTTACTGAAAAAAGCATTACACAAAGCCCAGTATTACCCCCGCATACAATGACTAAACAGTAGTATACACTAGATCTACACACGCACTTTACAGACCGTATAGATTATTACAGTTCTGTTATATCCAATGATCACATCTCCTTTGACTTGAGTTGTTAACTTTCTCATTTTCTTCATCCGGTCCAGACCATCATGACGGCTTCTCTCGGTCATAACTTGTCTCTGCAGAGTTTGTCACACAGACATCTTTAACACCTCAATTCTCCAGGGATGCAGCTTCATTTTACAAAGCTTTACATAATCTCCACATACATAGTGCCCCAGGTGTAAGGTGACCTACTCAGAAATAGTAGTCCCCCTTTTTGTGCTCCCAGTAGGCCCCACTTAGTAAGTGCCACTTTTCATGTCCCACACACAATTGAAGTGCCCCCACTCAGTAATAATGCTCTATATAAGTCCTCACTCAGTAGTTATTCACCTCACAGGCCCCCATTCAGTAAAAATATCACTCAGTGATAATGCCCCATATAGGCCTCAGTTCCCCTAACTTAGTAGTAGTGCCCTTTGTGTACACTCCAAAAAAAAAGTTATACTCACCTGCTGTGCTGCTACTGACCTCTGCAGTCTACACTGGCCACATTGCTCACTCATTTACATCTAGCTAGAGTGATCATGCGTTAATGTCACGGATTATCAATATAGGTACCTTGGGAGGACATTGATCCTCGTGAAGTTTCAGGCGTGGGGTGGCCGCCCTTATTATATTCTGCCATTGGTTGTATCACTTGAAACCGAGTACACGAAAAGGGGACTTAAATAACAAGCTACTCCAGGGGGAAACAAAATTGATCTTTTGTTTAAATACTCTTAGTCCTAAGGGCGCCTACCCACTAGCAATATGTTTTCTTGTGATGCGAGAGCGAGTCCAAATGCATGATTATGAAAGCAATGATTTGCAATGGTTCATACTCATTTGCGATTTTTCACTCAAGCCTTGCAGCGCAAAGAAAAATTTGCAATATCGCTCATTGCTATCAATGTGTCAGGGTAATAAAATTCTAAGTACAGCACCAATCAGGCCCACCCCACTTGCCCGCTGCCGGCGGTAAGAAGAAAACACCACACACACAGAGGTCTGGTATAATTCCTCACACGGGACATGGCTGCGCTTTGCCGACGTTTATTACAGATTACATGAGATCTTATACCCTTTGTCCCATCACCAACAAGGGGTGATGGGCTTATAACCATATATGGGCAGTCCGGATTTCCGGCCTGAGACAGTGAAAACAGCCGATATCTTGCTTATGGCGCCTCTGGCTTATGTACAGAAAATCACGTATTCAATTAACTCCAGTGCAAAGAATCACCCACTCAATTCTAAGAAAACGGCCAAGCATGCATTCTCCATATATGGGAAGTCCGGATTTCCGGCCTAAGACAGTGAAAATTATGTACATAGTGGAACATCTTGATATCTTGCTTCTGGGAAAACGGCCAAGTACACGCGTCCTTCATGTCTGGTTCGGTATCATCTCTGAATTTCTAGAACATCTCTCTCAGCCTTGCAAAGCCTTGGAATATCTGATGTAAGGCGACATATAAGTTTTTTCTCATTTAGAATTGAATAAAACTTGCATATAGGTATAAAAGTATAACGAACATATGGCAATATATATATATATCCTCACAAACCCCCCTAAAAAACTTAATATGGAGATCAAGCATCAGACTTTGCACTCTTCCTCGGTCGTCTCTCCCTTGCGTCAGGGTTTCTCCACTGCCCGTAAGTCCCTACTCCTAAAGGGGAGGGATCCCTACCTCACCTCAGAAGGAGGCCATGGATTCCCTGGGCTTATTTCCGGGCATCCATACCCTCTATCTGTACGAGTTAACACCCCACAGGGTGTGCCCTCGCCGGAACCTAAGGTCTTCTGCACTTTCCCTAGGCAAATGGGAAGTCCACTGACAGTCCATCTTATGAGACCGGGGCAGACACAGTACTAGTACATTTCTCCATTCTTCTGGTAACGTATCTGGTTGGCATTATCGGAACTGGCTCTTCATCTTTTTCAAACAAGGGAAATTTTGGTCACATTAAAGGGATAATACACAAACAGGAAATTACATACCCCACCTCTTTCTGCTAAAATCATATCCAGGGCCACTCTATTTTAGAACGCCATGGATGCAGTGGGCCCTAACTGGTCAGCTAACCCTTGCAAAGCATCCCTGTTGTAGTTTACAAACCTCTGCTGATTGTAATAGATATAATTCATCCAATCTACATTATTATTAACAGTGATAAAAGCAAATAAGGACTCAAAACCTGCTTAGACATGATCTCTAGAATTAAATTCATCTGGCACCCCCCTTGGCACTCCTATTACATCTATGTATACATGTGGATCAAAGTTACCACCTGGAGCGTCAACTTCTCTCTTAGCACGATACGGTGTTGGATTCTCACCCTCAGTGTAGTCTTCATATTGCACATTTGATTGTATTAATTTGTTCTGAAACAGGGGCTAGTGTACAGTAGTCAAAGGTGTGTGTTAGAGGAATTGTACCAAATTATAGCATTTAACCCCTTAATGACATGGCCTATTTTGAGCTTAAGGACCAAGCCTTATTTTTCAAATCTGACATCTGTCACTTTCTGTGCTAATAACTTTTGAATGCTTTTACTTATCAAGGTGATTCTGAGATTGTTTTTTCGTGACATATTGTACTTTATGTTAGTGTAAAAATTTCATCAATAAATTTTGTCCTTATTAGGAAAAAAAATCCAAATTTACTGAAAATTTGGAAAAATTCACAATTGTCAAACTTTGAATTGTTTTCTTTGTAAGATAGAAAGTCAAACACCACAACATAGTTATTAATTAACATTTCCCATAGGCCTACTTTACACAGCAATCATTTTTTAAGTGTTATTTTACTTTTTGCAGACTCCACAAAGTATATAAATTTAGCAGTAATTTTTCACATTTACTAGCAAATTTCAAAATCTAAATTTTTTAAGGACCAATGCAGTTCAGACATAGTTTTGCCGAGCCTGTATATCAGAATCCCCCATGAATTGCCCCATTTTAAAATCAGCACCCTTCAAAGTATTCAAAATGGCATTTAGAAAGTTTATTAACCCTTTAGATGTTTTACAGGAATTAAAGGAAAGTGCATCAAAAATTAGAACAGTTCCTTTTTTCTACTGATTTTCAATATAAAACCTTTTTTTTTATATAAAACAGTAGGAGTTAGCAAAGAAACAAAACTTGGAATGTATTACCCAGATTCCGCAGTTTTTAGAAATGCCCCATATGTGGACGTAGCCTGTTGTATGGGCACATGGTAGGTCTCAGAAGGAAAGGAGCGCTTCTTGTCTTTTTGAATGCAGATTTGGCAGGAATAATTTTCAGACCCCATGTAGTGTTTGCAGTGCCCCTGAGGTAGCAGTACATTTGAAACCCCCAATAACTGACCCCATTTTGGAAACTACACCCCTCAGGGAATTTATTAAGGGGTGTAGTGAGCGGTTTGAACCCACAGATGTTTGAGGAATTTTTTTTAACAGTTTGAGTTCAATACGAAAAAATCAAATTTTTCACATAATGTTTAGCTTTAGGGCCAGATTTTCATTTTTCACCAGTGGCAGAAGGAAAAACGTACCCCATGATGCGTTACCCAGTTGCTCTCGAACACGGAAATGCCCGATATGTGGACGTAGCCTGTTGTATGGGCACATGGCAGGACTCAGAAGGATAGGAGCGCTTCTTGGCTTTTTGAATGCAGGTTTTGCTAGAATAATTTTCAGACCCCATGTAGTGTTTACAGTGCCCCTGAGGTACCAGTGCATTTGAAACCCCCAACATTTGACCCCATTTTGGAAACTACACCCCTCAGGGAATTTTTTAAGGGGTGTAGTGAGTGGTTTGAACCCACAGGTATTTGAGGAATTTTTTTAACAGTTTGAGTTCAATACAAAAAAATCACATTTTTCACATAATGTTCAGCTTTAGGCCCAGATTTATATTTCTTACCAGTGGCAGAAGGAAAAAACGTACCCCATGATGCGTTACCCAGTTGCTCTCGAACACGGAAATGCCCCATATATGGACGTAGCCTGTTGTATGGGCACATGGCAGGACTCAGAAGGATAGGAGCGCTTCTTGGCTTTTTGAATGCAGATTTTGCTGGAATAATTTTCAGACCCCATGTAGTGTTTACAGTGCCCCTGAGGTACCAGTGCATTTGAAACCCCCAACAACTGACCCCATTTTGGAAACTACACCCCTCAGGGAATTTTTTAAGGGGTGTAGTGAGCGGTTTGAACCCACAGGTATTTGCGGAATTTTTTTTAACAATTTGAGTTGAGAACGAAAAATTCACATTTTTCCAATAATGTTCAGCTTTAGGCCCAGATTTTCATTTTTCACCAGGGGCAGAAGGAGAAAACATAGTCCATAATGCATTACCCAATTACTCTCGAGCACGGAAATGCCCCATATGTGGATGTAAACTGTTGTTTGGGCACATGGCAGGGCTCAGAAAGAAAGGAGCGCTTTTTTTGAATGCAGATTTTGCTGGAATAATTTTCAGACACCGTGTAGTGTTTGCAGTGCCCCTGAGGTACCAGTGCATTTGAGACCCCCAACAACTGACCCCATTTTGGAAACTACACCCCTCAGGGAATTTTTTAAGGGGTGTAGTGAGCGGTTTGAACCCACAGGTATTTGAGGAATTTTTTTTAACAATTGGAGTTGAGAACGAAAAATTCACATTTTTCCAATAATGCTCAGTTTAGGCCCAGATTTTTATTTTTTACCAGGGGCAGAAGGAGAAAACGTAACCTATGATGTTACCCAACAGGGAAATGCCCCATATGTGAATCTAAACTGTTTTTAGGGCGCAGGGCTCAGAAGGGAAGGACTTAGCATGTGGCTTTATGTACAAGCTGTGCGAAGTACATCAGGGTAAAACGTCAGGGCAATAAAAAAATTAAAATTTCAGGGACGTGTGGTAGATCTTAAAACACTCATTTATACAGAGGCCGGGTTGTGTGGGGCACGTTTCACACTGGTATATGGTGTCTTTTCTTATCCCCTGTTTGTAGCACACTCTGCACCTCTTTTGGGTCCTTCCCTTCGTCGCAGTGGAGGGAATTTCACTGAGAAAATGCTGCCCTGGTACAATTCTTGTAGCCTCGCTTCCAGAAGTACTGGGCCTCTCCCCCACCTCCTGGTCCCCAAATATTAGGTCCTTGATAACTTCCTCTTGAAATTCAAGGAATGTCCCCCTGTGGCCTGCACCTCGGAACAGCACGTAGGCATTATACAGTGCCATCTGTACGAGGTGCACGGCCAGTTTTTTGTACCACACCCGTGTTTTCCGCATGGCTCTATAGGGCTCCAGTACCTGGTCTGATAGATCGACCCCTCCCATGTACTTATTATAGTCGAGGACGCAGTCTGGTTTGGGGGTCTCTGCACTGGTACCTCGTACTGGGCAGGGGGTACTGCTGTGGCCGTGTATTGTCGTCAACATAAGGACATCCCTCTTGTCCTTATATTTAACGCACAATACATTGTCGCTGCATTGGGCCCGGCTCTCACCCCTTCTGAGCAGTTGCCCAAGCAGCGTCTTAGGGAGGCTTTTTTGATTTTTCCGAACAGTGCCACATGCCACTGTTCCTCTGGAAGCGAGGCACTGAAACAGGGGGACACTGGTATAAAAGTTATCCAGGTACAGATGGTAACCCTGGTCTAATAGTGGGTGCACCAGTTCCCACACTATTTTCCCTGTTACTCCCAGCACGGGGGGGCATTCTGGGGGCTCAATTTTAGTGTCCTTCCCCTCGTAAATACGGAACTTGTGGGTGTACCCTGATGTACTTTCGCACAGCTTGTACAACTTCACACCATACCGTGCCCGCTTACTGGGCAGGTACTGGCGGAATTTTAGCCTCCCCTTGAAGTGTACCAGGGACTCGTCTACTGCAATGTTTATCTGTGGGGCATACGCCTGGGCAAACTTGGCGTTAAAATAATCTATTACGGGCCTGATCTTATACAACCGATCGTAATTGGGGTGATCGCTGGGGGGGGCACAGCTGGTTGTCATTGTAGTGCAGAAATTTTAAAATACACTCAAAGCGCGTCCTCGACATCGCCATGCGGAACATTGGGGTGTGGTACAAAATATCGGTAGACCAGTACGCCCTGATTGTTGGCTTCTTTATTAGCCCCATGGTTAGTATAAGCCCCCCAAATTTTTTTATCTCTGGTGCATCCACAGGGGTCCACTTATCGGGTCTGGCGTAGCTGGAGGTGGGATTTTCTTCTATAAAATTCTGGGCGTACAAATTAGTCTGGGTAACAATATGGGCAATGAACTCTTCAGAAAAAAAAAAACTTGAAGAAGTCCTTCCCTCTGAGCCCTTCCGTGTCAAATTGAATCCCTGGGTTCCCAATAAAATCAGGGATCTGGGGTCTGTAATCTTCCGGGGTACTCCAGTGAGCATCTGATGCATTGGGGTCAGTGGCGGTCCTTGGACGCCTTCTCGGGGGTGCAGGGAGCTCAGACTTGCTGGATGAGGATGAGGAGTCGGAGAATGCCAAAAAAGTGGGGTCGTCATCACCACTACCTGAGTCCGAGTCTGATGCAATGATTGCATACAGTTCCTCTGAAGTGTACCTCCTGCGGGCCATATTTATATAAAATGGGGCACACGGGGAAAAAGTTTTATTAGATGGGACACTGCGGGATGGGGTGACCACGGGACGGGGGTCGGAAAGAATGCGGAAACTTATGTGGTGTATTCACGTGTTTTTTTTTTTTCTTTTTTTTTTTTTTTACACAGACGAATACACTGACACAACACGGACTAACGACACGCTACACTAACTAATGACGGGTGACAGGACAGGTAACGAAATGGGAACAACAGGAACTTTTTTTGGTTTTTTGTTGTTTTTTTTACACAGACGAATACACTGACAGTACACGGACTAACGACACGCTACACACTAGACGGACTAACTAAACGCTACACTAACTAATAACGGGTGACGGGACAGGTAACGAAATGGGAACAACAGGAACTTTTTTTTTTTTACACAGACGAATACACTGACAGTACACGGACTAACGACACGCTACACACTAGACGGACTAACTAAACGCTACACTAACTAATAACGGGTGACGGGACAGGTAACGAAATGGGAACAACAGGAACTTTTTTTTTTTTTTTTTTTACACCAAGGGATACACTGACTACACGCTGCGCTACACTACACTGCTGATCGCACGCTACAGCTCACTCACTACACTTCTGATCACACACTACAGATCCCTCACTCACTACACTACACTGCACTTCTGATCACTCACTACACTCTGCTACACTACACTGCCTGATCAATCACTCACTACACTCACTACACTACACTGCCTGATCAATCACTCACTACACTCACTACACTACACCACACTGATCACTAACACTCACTGAAAAGCCTGGAATATACCCAAAGCAGACATGATGTGTTGCATTATTTCACCTGTGACATTTGTACCTTTGTTTGACTCAATCACTTCCGGTGCCCCATATCTGCGGATTACCTCATTCATGAGCTTCTGTGCGGTTACCTGCTTATTTACTTTGGTAACAGGGTAGGTCTCCGACCTGAAAAACATCAACAACAACAAGCACATATTCAAGCTTTCCAACAAGTGGGAGCTGAGTGTAGCCAATTTGCAATCCCTGAAATGGGTAGAGTGGTCCCGGCAAGTGTGGTGTGGCAAATTTTACTTCTGCCCTGTTGCTTACGGCAAAGATCATGCAAAATTGGACAAATGATGCAGCAGCTACAGAAAACCAAGGAGCCACCCGTCCTCGTTCAAGCGTCGACATCATTGCTGCTTTGAGAGGTGCGTCTTTCCATGCGTCAGCTGGGCCATCATGGGGCACAGGGACTGTGGTAGGCAAGTGCTGTTGACTGTTCACCATACGCCGTCCCTTTTTAGTCCATTTTTCCTTTTTCTTCCTTGCTGGCTTGTAACTGTAAAGTCATTAGCATATCAAAGTCCAAGTTCAAATCAAAGTCCAAGTTCAAATCAAAGTCCAAGTTCGAATCAAAGTCCAAGTGTAGTCAAAGTCCAAAGTTATTATCAAATTCTTCTTTTCTTCTTTCTTTCACAGCTTGAGGGCCACTGCCTTTGCTGTGTGGCCTGTGATGGCGTTGCCTCTTGCTTCTCTGGTGTAGGAATTGGTGTGAGCTTTCCACCTTGTCAGGTAGAAGTAGGGCCTCCATGAGACTCTGCACCATTGCATCATTCTTAATTGGCTGTCCTGCTGAGGTAAAAAACTGTCTGGCCTTCCATTTTGGGCCGTAATCATGAGCTATGCCAAATGCATACCGGGAGTCAGTGTAAATGGTTGCCGTCTTACCTGTGGCCACTCCACACGCCTCAGCGAGGGCTTTTAGTTCCGCTTCTTGTACTGCGACATGCGGAGACATTCTGCTTTTAGGACATCTTGTTGTGTAACCACTGTATATCCAGTGTGGAGTCGTCAATCACCCTGGGTACCATCTATAAAAAACAACTCAAAATATGCATTATTAACAAGGGCTTTCAGTAACTTTTCTTTTTTTTAAACTTAAAATTTTCTTGTTGCATCACTGCTAGACAATCAGGCTGGTATTATATTTCAAAAAGATCAGAACCTTGTTGCAAAAAATTTAAAAATTTAAAAATGGCTTGCAAAAATTTTTTAAAAATGGCTGAATTTAAAAATGGCTGACTTGCAAAAAATTTAAAAATGGCTGATTTGCAATACCTAGATCACCTATGCCTTCTCCTCCCCCCCTTTAAACCAGGGTACGCAATTGGAACAAGAGTACCCGGTTTAAGGTAGTACAACATTGTAAAAAGATTTGATGGATGCAGATAAGGCCTGTAAAATGTTAGCACCAATAACAGACATGAGTTCCATCGGGGAAGAATAATCTACAAAACATCTACTCATATTTGAAATGTGAGATCCCTTTAAGTGAATTCATTATTAGTCTGTTCCTGCCTGCAATATCTTATCAAATCTGAGACAGGAGAAAAAACAAAACAAAAAACTTTTACTAGCTGCTCAAGCTCCTCACCCTTCCCTTGTGGACAAGAGGGATGAAACATTACGTACTATTACATCATCTAGCTCCACCCCTTCGATATTGGCACATTGCGTCTTTCTTCCCAGCTCCATTTCAGCGTAACAGTCCACACGTCCACATCTCAACCAAGCAAAGTCCCATGCATGGGGAGGACTTTTATCCCCAGTCATTATCCACATCACACATTCCACCACAGCTTGAACACGGGTCACTAACTCTCATCCATCCATGCTCTCAAGTCTGCTCCGTCACCCCCTTTGAAGGTGTACCAGTACATCCAGATGCACAGACAAAAAAGTTTGACAAACATACATACATCAGTTGAAAAACATTGAGGTGAGTGCTATAATTTTATAAAGTACATGATTCTATTGAGATGAGATTGTGAATGAGCGCTATCTTTGACAAATTATGTGAAAAAATTTGCTGAGTGACTGAGATATTCTATATTTCTTATTTACTGAAGCTATTATATGCTGTATTAAACGCTAAAGTATTTTAGAATCTGTGACCCTGAATTTGGAGTGAATTCTGAAAGCCCCCACCTTTTTAAAACAAACTGTTATCTCTCTACGAATATGAAACACAGACTGAATTGTTTTAGCTAAAACTATTGCCTGCATTTTGAACTCATAATTACAGCGCAACATGTTCTTCATTTTCAACCCCTGTATAACTAAGAATATACCTTAGAATGCTAGGTTTCCTGCCTACTAAGACGGTATCATTAATTAAATTCATTTCAAGCCTTCATTCCTTTACAGCAAGCAGAGATATTATCCAGGGTTATTATTGCATTCTTTCTCTCGCTTCGTTATCTCTTGACCTTGAAGACTAAACACAAGCTCGCAGCTACATGTCAACAAAACTCTTCTCCCCTAAACGCAAGTTCAATTAACTATTTGCACATACAGTATATACATATATATACACACACATATATATCTATATCTATTATCTATCTTGTATTATACACATTTTCATCTCTCTTTGCCAACAAATCACATGCATTGTAACTTTCTTATCGACTTTGCCTGCTCCTCATACTTCTCTCCCCTACCCAACTGCCAATATAACCTTCAATAGACACTCTCCTGACGCCCTCTTGATCACTTACTGTACTTTTCAACATTTCACTTACGGATACTTTCTTAAACAAATAATGTGTACATACTTTCTCTGACTGTCTCTCTCTCCTCCTCCTCCAGCATTTTCTAGCAAACATTGGTCTTTCAAGGCGCCTCTGGGTCCTAAAGACCTCCTCCCAGACACCATTTTGTAATCTGCCATGCGGGTCGGTGTCACACATTTTCATAAGTTTTCTTACATTCTACAGATTCATCCACACGGCGGCAGCCCTTGAGGGGCTCTGTCTTCTTTAATAAGGTCTTACGCATATTACAACAACAACAATAATAATAATAATAACACGCTCCATAGAATGTATCCTTCTTAATTCAAAATTGTCAGGCCCTTATATACTGGCAAGACAACCGAAGGTCTCTTCTCCTATGGAACCAACTTCACAGAATGCATCCCTCTGAAATCAAATCGTTAGCCCCATATATAAGGCAAACCGACCGAGGGTCCCTTCTCCTATGAAGCCTATCTCACAAAATGCATCCCTCTCTGCTAAACCATTAACAACTAACTAAACTAAACTGAGGGTCCCTTCTCTTGTGAGACTAAATGAAAAGTAAGAGAGAAAAAAAAACTTCTGCAGATACAACAATCTCCACTATTATTAAAACGTTAAAACTTCAAAGTACAAATAGACTACAGACTAGTTTCCGGGTGACCGATTGGTGCGCATATCACGGTCAGTGGTCCATGACGGCAAACCCGGAGCCCACACGAGTTACCGTGAAGAACTCTTAACCCAACCCGTCCGGTCACAAACCACAGATAGTCAGTCCCGCTGCAAGACTCGCAGTGTAAAACACAACATAAATATATGCTGGCCTTACCCCTGGAGTTCTGTGAGTTGATCAGGCTCGGTTTGCAGCAGGACGGCTTCCCCGTGGCGTGGATCCGGGTGGAATGCGTTGTAGGCTCTGGCTTTGTCGCCCCAGTTGGTTGCGCCATTTGTCAGGGTAATAAAATTCTAAGTACAGCACCAATCAGGCCCACCCCACTTGCCCGCTGCCGGCGGTAAGAAGAAAACACCACACACACAGAGGTCTGGTATAATTCCTCACACGGGACATGGCTGCGCTTTGCCGACGTTTATTACAGATTACATGAGATCTTATACCCTTTGTCCCATCACCAACAAGGGGTGATGGGCTTATAACCATATATGGGCAGTCCGGATTTCCGGCCTGAGACAGTGAAAACAGCCGATATCTTGCTTATGGCGCCTCTGGCTTATGTACAGAAAATCACGTATTCAATTAACTCCAGTGCAAAGAATCACCCACTCAATTCTAAGAAAACGGCCAAGCATGCATTCTCCATATATGGGAAGTCCGGATTTCCGGCCTAAGACAGTGAAAATTATGTACATAGTGGAACATCTTGATATCTTGCTTCTGGGAAAACGGCCAAGTACACGCGTCCTTCATGTCTGGTTCGGTATCATCTCTGAATTTCTAGAACATCTCTCTCAGCCTTGCAAAGCCTTGGAATATCTGATGTAAGGCGACATATAAGTTTTTTCTCATTTGGAATTGAATAAAACTTGCATATAGGTATAAAAGTATAAAGAACATATGGCAATATATATATATACCCTCACAAATGGGGCCGGCGGCAGCAGCACCAGCCCCATTGAAAACATAGGGAGTACATCGCGAACTTCTGCCACAGCTGTGACAGCTATGGCAGGGAATTCCTTCATCCCCGCGGGAACCGACATTAAAATGACAGCTGAGCGCTGGCTGTGATTGGTCACAGTGCTCAGCCAATCAGAGGTAGTGGTTTCTGGGGGTGGGGATTTTTCAATCTCCGGCCTCCAGAAGACAGAAGACTGCCGGGGCCAGAGAGAAGAACCAAACAGCTCTTCTAGGTGAGTAAAAAAAATGTTTTAACATTTTTTTTACAGCTAGGGCTGATTTTAAGGGAGGGCTTATATTTCAAGCCCTTTCCCAAAAATCATCGCTGCGGGCATTGCTTGCAACCCATCGCTTTCAATGGGGCCACAGCAGTGCTGGCCCCATTGTAAGCAATGGGATAGCATCGCGGACTCCGGCCACAGCTGTGACAGGATTCTTGCATTCCTGCGGTCTCCGGGGTGAAAAATAGCAAATGAATATGAAACCATTGAAAATCATTAGTTTCATAATCATGCGTTTTCACTCGCATCGCAAGAAAACATATCGCTAGTGGGTAGGCACCCTAATAGACTGAATGAGGGTTTCTCTTAGGGTTTATACACATGAGCGTGTTTTTGTCCCGCTTTGCAGACTTGAGAAACATGGGCGCAAAACAAGACACAACAAAACCATTGATTTCAATGGTTTCGTTTTCACTATTAGTGTCACGCGAGAAAAGGTAGAACTTGCCCTATCTCACACATAGTTTTTCTATGTGCGAGAAAGATAGGGCAGGACCTATCTTCACGCTTTGTTTTTAAACTTGCGCATGATAATGCAGAGTTTGAGTAGTCCAAAAATAATCAAAAACGTTTCATGTGCTAATATGCTCTGTAGCGGTGAGTATATTAGTACATGCACCCATCTGTTTAACGCCTTATGTCAACTGATCAAATGTCTTTTTATGCCTGTTAACTGAGAAAACTATCTAAACTGATATATGTGTAACATAACTAATATCTCTATCAAGGACCGCCAAGTAGGCATTATTGAGCTCTCCAGCATGATAGTTAATGAAATGCTAATTTCTGTATGAAAAATCTTTCTCTGATCCCTATTAAACTATTCTACCTATAATGTTCTTGCAGCATACGGAGGTGCATACAATTTAGTTTATACTGAATTAATTTGTATATTTCCCTGTATATGGAAGAAACATTTAAAAAGAAAAAGAACAGTAATAGACCGGAAATGTTACACAATAAAAGTTTATTATTGTTGCCATCTTATGAATTTACGTTGCCTATTAATCCTGCTCCCCTAGTGGTGGCAATAATAATGGCTGACTCAGTGGTACGATTGAGCATGTGCAACATTGGACTACAGATACCATCTTGGTAGTGGAAGGGGACTGGTGATTGTGCAAGCACGAAGACAGCATGCTGGGAATGTCAGGATGGCGTACTTCCAGTCGAAACACTGGAAGGTTGAGTAACTTTGTCATATGACAAGGGGAATACCTTCTTTGCTTTCTACTGGCAGCATGAATTGTTCAGTCTATTGCGGTATGATATAGTTGGACTGGCGCTTTTTCAAGGAATATGAATTGAGCCATCCTATTGGCTGTAAGTGACTGATGCAATGAGTTGCCCCATCTGATTAGCTGGAAGAGATAGGTGCTTTGTAGAGACATCATAATAGAAGCTTTAAATGCCATGCCTGGCGGTTTGCACTTTCATACCAAGTCCTACTCTCTGATGATGCCGGTCATACAGCAAAACACATTGGAAATGTAGCAGTTTTAACAGCAGATTCATAACCAGAATAGTCTTTATGAATGTACTATTGGAAATCTGCAGTAAATTTTACCTCAGTTAGGAAATTAGATGACTCAATAGTGAAATTGTTACATCCAGACTAAACACGCTGGATCCATAACCTGAAGCACAAACGCAAATGCAGACCAAACAGTAGTAAACAATATAGACAACCACAACAAGGAAAACACTGTCCTTAAATAATTTAAACCAAGAAAGGGACTTGCCTATACGCAGGTAACCCGCCCTGACAAGGGCGAACCTAACCACATACCTAGGCCACAAGATGACCCTATGTGGGATAGGAGAAAACCACTGCAAACAAAAAGTAAAAGATAATAACCACTGTACTTAGCTTTGAAAAGACTCATGCAAACAGGGCATCCAGCTTCAAGCTCTGACGTCTATCTCAGTCAAAGGAAGATTGGAAATTAAACAGCACTTGAGCTAAGCTCCTGGCCATCAGGAACATGATTTGCCAAGCACGAGTATGCCCACATGAATGGGCCTCAGCCTGGATTCACATATGTCGTTTTTTGATTTAGTTTTATTTTAGTTTTTTAAAGCCAACATCAGCAGTAGGTCTAAGGGTTCACACCCAGGGCTGTATGCGTAGAACGCTGCGGATCTCCCTGCAGTATCTTACATGGTTTTCAGCCATACTCACTGCCGGCAGAGAGCCAACAGAAACCCTGTTTGGCTACATATAGCAATGTGCATGCCTGCGAATCACACGCTCACGGACAAGCACATTGTGATTTTTTTTAAATTCCCGCTCTGTTTAGAGCAGGTATGTGTATGGAAACGCTGCCAATACACATGTATTGCATATGGATAGTGTATCATACGCTTCCCATACAAGTGTACTGTATATGGCTCACACTGCGTACGAACGCAGAGAGATAGAGCAAGCTGCGATTTATTTCTCTGGCATTTCAATGCACAGTGTCCTTACGCTAGTTTGCATGGATCAATGAAAGTCCCTTGATTTTCATTGACTCCATGTAACACAGTACGTGATACGCGTTGAAAACACGGTTGTGGACATGAGCCTTAAGTAATGAGAACAGAATAAAGGATGGAGTTAAACAACTATTTACTTTGTATGCACTCCTGTGTTTTAATAAAAAACTGCATAATCTACTATGAATCTACCCTAAAGCAATGCAATGCAATACACAGTGACACAGTAGTAAATATGTAACAATTTGTGAATGTAGCCTAAAACAATGTTATGAAATGCAGAGTGTTGTTGCTATCAGTGAGAGAAACAATAAGATCTGATAGATTTCATACCTTTTAATGGCTAACAAACAGAATTTATGTTACCGCGAACTCATACAGCGCCAAAGTTGTTTCTCTTAATGAAAGCAATGACATTTTGTTGTACTAACAGGATACCAAACTTATTTTATATATAATACACAGTGACACAGCAGATATTCCATGTAAATAACACACTGACACAGTAATCTACTGATCCTACGTGATAATCAGTTACAGTGATGTAATTATTGACATGCAACACAAGGGAGAATACAACCCGGCTCGGTTTAGTAGGGATAATAGTTTCTCAAAAAGCCCTTTCCTCCACTTTGTAAGCAGGTGCAGCACTTTTTTCTTATATCTCACGTAGCTTATCAGTTGCCACCTACTGTATTACATTGCATTTAAAGATTGTAATTCTCCATACCGGTAAGAGACTGTTTGAGGACACGGATAATGTGCTGATAAGGTGTCATTATACAATAGCTTTACTGTACAAGTTTCTATGGGGATAGCAAAACTTTATGTTTTATGTTATTTGTATTTGTTTAATAAAAAAGGTTCTATTAAAAACCACGTTTAGGCTTCCCTCACACACTTTTATATGGCAATTTTCTAGCTTGAAAAAATGCCATTAATTTCACACATTTTCTACAAGCGGTTTTTGAAAAAAAAAGCCTGAAAAACTTCACATCATATGCCTGCATTTTCAAAAAATCCACTTACCGAAAAACTATCAAGTGAAAAACACCCTCCCAAAAAATCTGCACTGATCTTAAGTGTTAAAAAACACCAGGAAAAATGCCACTAAAAAGCTCTCTGTATCAAAAACCCTTAGGCCGGTTTCACATGGCCGTGAAAGTTGAGTGAGATTTGTGAGATGCACAAAATCTCGCACAAATATGAATCCCATTCTTTCGAATGGAGTCATAGACATGAGCGATGTTTTCCTGCTTGGCACTGCAATGCGATGCTATGTGGGAAACAAATCGTGACATGTTATATCTTACTGTGTGCTCTCACATTGCAGCGCCCATTGTTTGCAATGTGGCTCCTGAAAGCATCGCACCACGAGCTAGGTGAAGTCCCCCATGGAAAACTGTAGGAGAAACTCTGCGATCCCATTCATCCCCTGGGCGTTCATATGGATGGCAAGGGCGATATGGGGGCAGGATTCACAGCCCCATATTGCGCTCACCTCTGTGAAACAAGTGAACCTGTTATCTTGGACCTAATTCTTACCAACAGGGCTGGAATGGTTGAGGACGTAAGAATGGCTGGGACCTTAGGAGGCAGTGATCATGTTATCCTTGAATTTTGGATAAAAAGGGGAGGAAGACCTGAGAAAACTCAGACCTCAAGTTTGGATTTCAGAAAGGCAGATTTTATTGAACTCAGAAAGAGGTTAGGAAGAATCCAATGGCTGGATGTTCTTAAGGAGAGAAATGTCCAAGAAGGTTGGGAAATATTGCAAAATGAGATTCTCAAAGCACAATTGTTAACAATCCCTAAAAGAAGGAAGAATGGGAAGCATTTAAAGAGACCAGGATGGATGGACACAGAACTTGCACACATGTTAAAAAGGAAGAAAAATATATTTATCAAACGGAAAGAGGGGGGAAATATCTAAAGAAAAATATAATGCGGTCTGCAGAAACTATAGGGCAGGTGTCAGAAAAGCTAATAATGAATTGAGGCTTGCAACAGAGGCCAAAAGCAAAAGAAAAGTCAAAGATGCTATACGATGTTTACAGGATGAAAATGGTGAAGAATGATGTTGAGAAGGCCGAACTTTTAAATTCCTATTTTCTCCCAGAAAGTAAATGGAACATCAACTGATCTTCCCTGTGCTATTGGGGAAATAAAAGAATGCAGGCTATAAGCAGAGAGATGGAGAGGGAACACTTAGCTAACCTAAATGAATTCAAGTCTCCAGTCCAGATGAATTACATCCTAGGATACTAAAGGAAGCAGTGGAGGTAATTGCTGAACCACTCGCCATAATCTTTAAAAATTCCTGGAGAACAGGAGAAGTCCCAGAAGATTGGAAATTAGCAAATGTTGTCTCTATCTTCAAAAAAGGGAAGGAGGTGGATCCAAGAAACTACAGGCCTGTGAGCCTGACTTCTATACCGGGAAAGATCTTTGAACAAATTATTAAACAGCATGTATGCAAGTACTTGGATAAAAATGGAGTAATTAACCAGAGCCAGCATGGGTTTATTACAAACAAGTTGTGCCAGACGAATCTAATTTCCTTCTATGACAGAATCATGAACTGGGTTGATCAGGATAATGCAGTAGATATAATAAATCTTGACTTTAGTAAGGCATTTGACAAAGTATTTCATTCCATAGTAACATAGTATATTAGGCTGAATGAAGACAACGTCCATCTAGTTCAGCCTGTTTCAACCTCCCCCTTGTTGGTCCAGAGGAAGGCAAAAAAAATCCCAGCATACCAATTAGCTGAACAAAATGACCCAATATTGGATTGACAAGACAACGGTTGGGTGGATTCACAACTGGCTGAGTGATCAATGGCTACACATCCAATTGGAATAATGTGTCAAGTGGGGTACTACAAGGCTCTGTCGTAGGCCCAGTGTTGTTTAACATTTTTATAAAGGATCTGGAGGAGGGAATTGAGGGCAAGCTGATCAAATTTGCAGACGACATAAAGCTAGAAGGGATAGCTAACACTAGAGAAGAGAGAGAGAGAGAGAGAGAGAATATTCAAAAAGATTTAGACGAGCTTGAACAATGGGTGGTGACTGACAGAATGGTATTTAACAAGGAGACATGCAAAGTCCTACATCTGGCCAAGGAAAATGAAAAAAAGCACATACAGAATGGGAGGAATTGGGCTAAGCAGCAGCACATGTGAAAAAGGCTTGGGTATACTAATAGATCATAGACGGAACATGAGTCAACAATGTGATGCAGCAACCAAAAACACAAGCACAATTCTGGGATGTATTAAGAGACGCATAGAGTCTAGATCACGTGAGGTCATTATCCCCCTCTACTCTTTTCTATTCTATGATACTAAGTTAGTCATAGGCCGTATTTACACAGGCAAGTGCAATTGCACTCATACTCCTGCAGTTCTTTCCTGTAATTGAAATGCGTTTTGAGAGACAAACAAAACTAATTCCATCGTTGCACATGTGGTTTTCACACGTTTTTCATGCGTGCAAAAATTGCAAGTTGTCTTAATTTAAAAAATGTAAACAACGCATCACACTCGTATGAAAATCAGATTTACATGTCAGTGCGATTCTTTTTTTTTTTTTCTGCCATAGGAACTAATGGGTGAATTTTGACTAGAATTGCTCAAAAATAGGTCAGGCAGCGATTTTTCATTCTTACAAAATCAGTGAAAAATTGTGAATGTGAATTAACCCATTGAGAAAAAATGGGTTCTTTTCACGTCTGACTTCTGGACATAACGCAACATGAAACTCGCCCGTGTAAATGCAATCTTAAGACTTTAACAGATGGGCGTGATTTTGTGATTAACAGGACAAAAGGAAACCATTGATTTCAATGGTTCAGTTTTCAGTAGTGGTATTCTCGCCCATTAATACTACGTGCGAGAAAGATAGGGTAGGACTACAAGAACTAACTTTATTGTAAAATTTGTCAATGTGGCTTACTGATACTCTGAGCCTAATGACAGGAAAGTGGAGGATGTGGAATATGCAGTTTACAGCAAATCTGAGGTAAGTATATCAGAGAAGGGGGAAGGAGATGGCTTTATTATAGTAACTACCGGTAAATGAAAAGTGCCGGGTGGTCAGCGCTCTCCCAATTCCTTGGCCACTGGTTTCTTGGGAGCCGTTTCCAGTTGGAGGGACAATTGAATTTTTCATAATGCATGCTTACGCCACTAAAAGCGCAGAAAAGTTAACACTAGCATCTTGTTTTAGTAGATCTTGTTTTTGTTTTTTCTTTAAACTATACAAAGCAGAAGTAAAACAGATGAAAACGCATTGATTTTTATTCAGTCTTGTATTGACTACAATGTAGAAAAAATGGGTCAGTTTATGTTCCATTTTTTGAAATGGAAACAAAAGTTCAGCCGTCTGCACATTTGCCCAATGTGAAAAATGGAAGGAAGACAGAAAACTGAGAAGTTGATTTAAAATGAAGGTCTTCAGTTTCAATGCATTTCTATGGGCAAGAAAACTTGAACGTTTTCTTTCTGTTTTACTGCTGCCACAATGTTACAGCTGGATAGAAAACAAACATTGTAGTGTGAAATGGCTCTTAAAGATTTTTAATCACTAATTGCAAAAATGATTTAGATGAAAAAAATACATGCATTAAAAATAATTTTTTAAAAAACGAGTGCAGGCATCAATTATCTCTAATCCCTGAACGACACAGGATGTACAGTTATATCCTCTGTGTTCAGGATTTGTATGGAGGGTGATACAGCTGACGCCTCTCAACAACATCTGCGATCAGCACTCATGCAGATCGCAGATGTTAACCCTTTACATTCTGTCAGCAATTCTGATAGCAGCATTTAAATGCCCTGATTGGAGATTGGGGCTCCCAAGCGGCCTCTTGCGATGAAATCGCAGGGTGCCGTTTGGTTTCTCTGTCAGCGGGGGGCCCTCCGAAAGCTCACAGGGCTGCCATTGCATAGTGCCTCTCAAGCCAGTCTTGTGTCATGGCTGGATAGATTGCCTGTCAAATTGCGGTATAATGCAATAGAATGGTATTACATCAAACTGCAGAAGGGATCAAACCATCACAAGTTCTTGTCCCCTATGAGGACTAAAAAAAATGTAAAACTCAATTTTAAAAAGTTTTATTAAGTATTAAAAAAATAAATATAAAGGTAATAAAAGTTTAACCTCCCCCACCTTTTCTGATATTTATTCTAAATAACAAAACCCTAAAACATATTTGGCATTGCTGCATCCATAAGGCCTCCTTCCCACGAACGGATTTCCGCCGCGTAATTCGCGGCGAAAATCCGCTGCGTTGCACGCAGCTATTAGGTTCTATTGAACCTAATAGCTCCATGCTCACGATGCGTAATTCCACCGCGGAATTACGCACCGCGATTTCTCCCGTCCTCACCTGCAGCATGCTCTATTTTCTGCGGGTGAGGACGGGCTGTACGCACTGACGGCTTCCATTGCAGTCAATGGAAGCCGTCCATTCACGCTATCTCCCGCTGTAACCAGCGGGAGATAGCGTGAAAAAACGCTTTCCCGCCCACCGCCGAGCGTCATATGACGCCAAATGACGCGGTCCGGCCGCGTCACGTGACACGGCTGGTGACGCGAGAGCGGTGGGCGGTGACGAGCGGTGACGCGGCGGTGGTGGGCGGGGAAGCGATTTCACGCTATCTCCCGCAGGTAAGTATAGGGGCTCTGGGGGGCGCCGTGACGGGCTTCACAGCGGAATATTACGCTGCGGAGCCCGTCACGCTCGTGGGAAGGAGGCCTAAAAGTCTGATCAAAGTGACACATTATTTACCCTGTACAGTGAACGTTGTAAGAAAAAAAAATTCACAACCTCAGAATTGCACTTTTTTGGTCACGACGCCTCCAAGAAAAAAATTAATAAAAAGCGATCAAAAAGTCATATGTATTCCAAAATGGTAGTAATAGAAGCTACAGGATGTCTTGCAAAAAACAAGCCCTATGTCGACCACAACTAAAAAGTTATGACTACCTGAAGATGGCGGAAGAAAATAATTGTATTTTTTTCCGAAGATATTTTTATTTTAAAAATTAGTACAAGAAAAGAAAACTGTATACATTTGGTATCGCAGTAATTGTACTGGCCATAGTATTATGTTACCATGTCATTTTTGCTGCAGTCTGTACACCATAGAAAAAGATCTCTCAAAGTTAGTGGAATTGCGCTTCTTTTTCCATTTCACTCCACTTAGATTTTTTAAAAGTTTTTCAGTACATTATATGGTACATTAAATAGTACCATTGAAAAATACAACTTGTCCCGCAAACATAAGCTCTCAGACAGTTACGTTGATGGATAAATAAAAGAATTGATTTTTTTTAAAATTTGTTTTATTGAAGTTTTAACATACAAAATTGTCAGAAAATTCCAGTTCACAGTACATGACAGTTTTATTGCTAATAATACTTAGATGCCATTACCCTCTCATAATGGGCTGAGTCTTTCTTAACATATGAAATAGTGGATTTTAGAAACCCTGCAGGTATGTCTTGAGGGTTTCCCAGAGCAGCATTGGGTTAGGGTCTGTGTTATGGACTTCCAGAAAACTAATATACTGGTCAGGGATACCATCTCTTGGATCGAAAAGACTCAGCCAGAATGGGTGTCTTCTCCAGCTGTGCCTAGCTTCTCGTTTAGTTGATGACGCTAACTCATTCCAGAAGGGGGAATGGTCAGATATTACTCTGGGAAGGTATGTTACATTTGTCACGCTGCACAGGTTCTCGCATTACCCAAAATATAATCTATACAGGATAAGGACCTGCTCCTGGCAGAGTAGAAGGAAAACACCCAAGTATCAGTGTGTCTAGTTCTCCAAGCATCCTGCCAGCCAACTTTCCCCATAAACAAGGCTAGCAAGGTGGCACAGAGCATGCTAGGAGACGTTTGTGTCGTACCAAATTTATCTAGCAACCCATCCTGTCAGAAATTGAAATCCTCCATACACACTATCATCGCATTACGAAACTGGGTTGCAAATATAACGGCCTGATGCAGGATTGTCAAGTCTGCCAGAGGTGGTAGGTAAACTACAAGGAAAACATATAGACTAGACTCAATCCAAGCTTGTACAAAGATATATCGGCCCTCTGGGTCTCTAGTTGTGCGACCTGGCTCCCATCTAAGTCTCCTGTGCACTAGTAGGGGGACACCCCTGGAATATGATGTATAGGTGGAGTGAGCTACCTATTGAACCCAAGGCTTTTGGAGTAGGGAAAGTTTTTCGGGCACTAGGTAGGTCTCTTGGAGGCAAATTATATGGTTGTTACGACGCCTGATTAATTAAAATATTATGGAACGTTTCTGTGGGTTTCCCATTTCCCGGACATTCCAAGACATTAGTGTGATGTCAGTCATGTGTAATATATTTCTTGTGCATGATTAGGATGGGGTCTTTACTGTAGACAGGTTAACCTCCAGAGACAGCATAACCAAACTCAACCATCTCTGTCACATAGTGACCCACAGGCATCAGCATATGACAGGGTTACATATCGTTTCTTACCAAGGCTTATTCTTCCATTGCCTCTTAGCTTCTGGGTGGTTTCAGCAGTTGGTTAAACCAATCTTCAGTCTCTTTAGGTGTGTTAAAGAAAAGGGAACAATCGTTGTATACAACTCGCAGCCGAGTCGGATATGCCATAGAGTATTGTTTTGAGGCATCTCGTAGTCCATGGTTGATGTGCACAAACGTTGCCCGGGTCTTCTGGAATGTAGCGGAAAAATCTGGAAAAATGGAGATGGTTGCCTTGTTATATTTGAGGTCTCACTTGCGTCTGGCTGCTTGTAATGCAATGTCTCTGTCCTTGCTACTGAGGAGACCGGCAACTATTGGCCTTGGAGGAGCTCCAGGTGGTGATGGGTGAGCCGACACCCTATGGGCTCGCTCAATTGCAAAGGCAGCGGAGAAATTGGCCCTCCGGAAGGAGATCTTTTAGCCATTTCTCCATGGATTCACATGGGCTCGAGCCCTCCGCACATTCCGGCAGACCTCGGATGCGCAAGGTTTTCCTGCGCAGCCTATTTTCTAGGTCGCTTGCTCGTTGTGTCCACAGATTTGCCACTTTCTCCAGCTCACCAAGCTTGGTGGGATAGAGACTGTATTATTCTCCAAAAGTGAGATGCATGCTTCAGCTTCTCCAACTCGCTCCCTCAGGCTCTGCATGTCCTATTGTATCAGACCCACATCTATCTTGACCTTTTTGATTTTGCCAGTCAGTGACGCTGAGCTGGACTGAGTGTCCTCCTGTAGTTGAGCTGTAACGATTGTTGCTTTTTAACCCCTTTCCTCTCCATGATGTATAGGTACATCATGGAGCGGTGGGGTATGTATGAAGAGAGGTTGCGGGGCAACCTCTCTTCATACAGTGCGGGCGTCAGCTGTTTATAACAGCTGACACCCGCGGGCAATAGCCGTGATCGACGGTTCGGCCGATCGCGGCTATTAACCATTTAAATGCCACTGTCAATTCTGACAGCGGCATTTAAATCCCACGAACAATGTATGGGGGTCCCGCACGGCCCCCGGGGGTGAGATCGGGGGAGCCATGCAGGTGTCATGGCAGCCGGGGGCCTTTGGAAAGGCCCAGGGCTGCCTCAGCAGACTGCCTATCAAGCCATCCCCATGGGGTGGCTTGATAGACTGCCTGTCAAATGGCAGTATGACGTAATGCTATAGTATTACATCATACTGCAGGAGCGATCAAAGCATCGTTGGTTGTAGTCCCCCAGGGGGACTTTAAAGTAAAGTAAAAAAGAATCAATAAAGCTTTTTTAATTGTAAAAAAAAAAAGTTATAAAAGTTTAAATCACCACCCTTTTGCCATATCTATTATTAAAAAATCTAAATCTTAAAATAAAAATACATATTTGGTATCGCCATGTCCGTAAAAGTCCGATCTATCAAAGTATAGCATTATTTTCCCGCACAGTGAACATCGTCCAAAAAAAAAAAAGGCCAGAAATGTACTTTTTTAGTTACCCTGTCTCCCAGAAAAAATGCAATAAAAAGGGATCAAAAAGTCGTATGTATTCCAAATTGGTACTACCAGAAACTACAGGACATCACACAAAAAATGAGCCCTTGCTCCACTACGCTGACAGAAAAATAAAAAAGTTATTGCGCACACAAGATGACCGCAGAAAATAATTGAAAAAAATTAAATGTCTTTGAAAAAAAAGAGTGGAGTATAGTAAAAAAAAAACTATAACAGTTTGGTATCGTAGTAATCGTACCGACCCATAGAATGAAGATATCATGTTGCTTTTGTTGCCGTTTGTGCGCCGTAGAAACAAGACGCACTGAAAGATGGCGAAATGTCTTTTTTTTTTTTCATTTTACTCCACTTGGAATTTTTTAAAACTTTTTCGGTACATTATATGGTACTTTAAATAGCACCATTGCAAAATATAAAACGTGTCTCAAAAAACAAGCCCTCTTACAGCGACGTCGATGGATAAATAAAGGAGTTACGATTTTTTGGAAGGGGGGAGGAAAAAACGAAAATGGAAAAAGAAAAAGGGGCCGCGTCATTAAGGGGTTAAACATTTTTTAGGTGGCATGTAAAATAATTGTACATTTTTTTTGTTTTCTATGTGCCGTTCACCATGCGATACAAATATTATTTTAACTTTATCTTATGGATCATTGGGTTTATTGGTCCACAAGGAGGTTATAATACATCCTATTTACATCCATTAATTATCCATATAACTTGCAGATTACCATCACAAATTCTGCATTTCTATAAGGTCACTGCTTCTTTTGAAGTTTGGCAGGACTACAATATCAGAGTCTGTACACATTTAATGGTTATGGTCATTTAATGGTTATGGTCAAAAGGTTTTTGTCATAAGACGATCAATTTGTTTGCAGTTACATACAAGATATTATGCAACATCTACACTTACAGACTGCTAGAAGCTGATCAACAAGTCAGTGAAGAGTCATGAGGGGTGTGGAGCAGCTCCAAACATCTGTTGCTTTGGACACAAATGAACTCATGAAACAGTGTCATCTATTATTTATATGTAGAAGATATGAAACTGGCTTTGTTATTATTACTCACAAATGCTCCAATACCCACAATACAAAATCATGGTTCAGATATTCTACTGTTAGAGAGTTTATAACAAATGCAGATCAGAATGTATATCTGTAGTCACACACATACTGCGTGTTATTAGCTGTCCATGGTAACGGTGGCTATACTGCAAGAGGAGTAAAACTTTCTATTGTAGTATTTTGCTGTGCAGTTTCCACTCCTGGTTCTGACCTAAACTCGCCCATGTGAAAGTGGTCTTATTTCTGCTTTGAAGCACATTACTCCAAAGATAGATATTTATTTTGCCTACTTTGTGACCTAGTTAACCTCTTTTTTTTGCAGGATGAGTTGTACTTGTTAGTAGCACCATTTGTAGATACATGCAACGCTTTTTTCAGTAAACAATTTTTTTAGGATAATTTCTGCAGTCCTGTTTTGGACGTTGATTTTGGGGTTGTCATAGTAAAGGGGGAAAGGTACAGTTTTGACATTTTTATTATTTTATTTAACTTTTTAAACTTTTTATTGTTGACCCACTAGAGGGTCTTGAATATCAGCATCTTTTAGCATTTTTATAATACATTACAATACTTCAGCATAGCAGTGTATTAGAAGGCCTATGATGTCAGCCAGAGGCTGAGCCTCATAGGCCACCATAGATGGCCGACCTTGAAGCTATATTGAAGTGGTCGCACTGACCATGACATGGTAAGGGTTAAACACTGGGGATGCAAGTTTTTTTCGGTCCCGTTTGTTAGAGCAAGTGCCCGGCTGTCGTCCGAAAGCCAAGCACCTGCTCTTCCCAGTATGGGAGACCCACGATGAGCTTCTAACGCAGCATTGTCAAAAGCCTGCAATGCCGAATAAAGCTCCTTAACGGCCGCCGCCAAAGGATGCGTAGGTAGTCGTTAAGGAGTTAAGACACTGGCGTACGGTGGGGTGGAGCAGGGGTCGCAACGGCGACCCGGCCCTTGAGCTGAGGGGGCCCAAGGGACCGGCGCTGTCGGCCGCATGATGGCTGAGAAGGGAGAGGGGAGGAGGGAGAGGAGAGAGACGGGAGGCAGCGCCGCTGGTCAGCACTTGCAGAGGGGAGGGCTGTTAGACGTGGAGTCGGCAGCCAATTACAGGCTGCAGACTCCCACGGCGCGCGGCCCTCCAACTGATAGACTGCAGCTGTGAGTGGTCACAGCTTCAGTCTATCAGTCTCTGCCGACCAGCGATTACCAGGGGGAGGGGCTAGTGCGGTTCTACTCACCTCCGGCGCTGGATGCACAGGACCTGGGAGAGGACCTGTGGCTGCAGATCACATGACCAGGCTCTAGTCATGTGATCAAACGACGGGGGACTTTCCATTACAGGCTGCCCAGAGACTGCTGCAGAGGTGAGTAGAGAAGGAATTGTAATTATTTATGTATAGCTGGTATAAGTTATACCAGCTGTATATATATAATTATATACAAGAGATACACAGGTTACACCAGCATGGGACATACCACTGTATACAGGGATACAGGGGGATATACATCCTGTATATAGTGATATGCATCATGCTGGTGTAACCTGTGTATCTCCTTCCTGTATATAATTATATATGTGCAGCTGGTATAACTTATACCTCTCCTGTATATATATAATTATATACAGGAGATACACAGGTTACATCAGCATGGGACATACCACTATATACAGGGTGATATACATCCTGTATATAGTGATATGTACTATGCTGGTGTAACCTAGAGATCTCCTGTATATAATTATATATGTGCAGCTGGTATAGGTTATACCTCTCCTGTATATAAAATTATATATGAACAGCTGGTATAACCTGGGTATATACTGTATACAGAATCTGCACTAAAATACAGCACACCATGATTTTTCCTCCATGAGCGGAAAACCACAATTGCTTTCTGCTCAGGTAGAGGAAAAAACGCTTTTCCACAGCCTGCTATGGGCGGTACATGCTGCAGAATCCGTAGGCGGATGCCCGCTCCATATTCCGCAATGCAAATCCAGCCGTGTTCAGCCAGCCTTAGGCTAATTTCACACGAGTGAGTCAGATATTGGGACATGAAATTATGCCTCATATCACACTCGGCAACGTGTGCCGTCCCCACGGATGTGAGGGGTTGTTGTGTTAAAACCAGCCCGCATCACATCATCATATTCTCGTGCGATGCAAAGAAAAAGCAAAACATCGCTCCTGTGTATGATCGTATTCAAAACAATGGGGTTCATATTCATGTGCGATTTGTATGTCTTGCAATGCACAAATCTCCCACAATTTTTGCGGCCGTGTGAAAGCAGCCTAAGATATTATCAACAGATTTTTACGTAGTCAAGGAAAGGAGTCCTGATGAGAAGGCTTAGGCCAAGGGGCTACATCATGTTTGTAAATTAGCACAGTTTAGGTATAGGTACGGGTACAGATGGAGGAGTGGGGGGCCCAGCTGAACTTTTGCACCCGGGCCCCTTAGCCTTTAGGTACGCCCCTGGGTTAAGATGCAAATGAATGAATGTTTTCAGCTTCTCCAACTCGCTCACTCAGTTTCTGCATGTCCTGTCATATCACACCCACATCTATCTTGACCTTCTCGATTTTGCCAGTCAACGACACTGTGCTGGACTGACTGGCCTCCAGTACCTGATCTGTAAGGATTGTTGCTTTTTAAACATTTTTAAGTTGGCTTGTGAAAAAAATTGGACCTTTTTTTTGTTTTCTATGTGCTGTTCACCATGCGATATAAATATTATTTTAACTTTATTCTATGGATCATTAGGTTTATTGGTCCACAGGAGGTTATAAAACATCAATGGTGCAACGCACCAGAAGATGTGCCAAAGCACAGTGTTTGAATATGGACCTTATGTAGAGGCAGGCAGTATATAATGAAATCCGGGTCACAGATCCAAGGGTCGGGGCAGGCAGCGTTAAAGCAAATCCAAGTCTCAGTTCCAAGGGTCAGGGCAGGCAGAGTTCAGACAAATCCGGTAAACAGGTCCAAGGTTTGGTACACGGCAGATCAGGATCAGAATAGCTAGCAGGAAACAAACAACATCAATACTCTAGCAAATGGGGAGGATCATCAGTGCAGCTAAATAGAGAGGTAATGGCCTGTTACACTGTAGCTGGCTGAGAGCACTGGGAGGGAGTTAACTCCTGCGGTGCTTAAGGACTGCACACAACACTGGGAAAAATTACCTCCTCTAGTGCTGATGGAAAGTAAAAGACAATTTATACAGGGGGGCGATGACTTACCACCCCCTCTTTCCATTTGATAAACATATTTTTCTTTCTTTCTAGCATGTGTGTAATTTCTGTGTTCATCCATCCTGCTCTTTTTAAATGCTTCCCATTCTTCCTTCTTTTAGGAATTGTTAAAGATTGTGTTTTGAGAAACTTACTTTGCAATATTTCCCGCCCTTCTTGGACATTTCTCCCCCTAAGAACATCCAGCCATTGGATTTTTCCTACTCTCTTTCTGAGTCCCATAAAATCTGCCTTTCTGAAATCCAACCTTGAGGCCTGAGTCTTCTTAGGTCTTCCTCCCCTTGTTATGCAGAGTACAAGGATAGCATGGTCACTGCCTCCTAAGGTCCCAACCACCCTTACTTCTTCATCTATTTCCTCCCTGTTGGTAAGAATTAGATCCAAGATAGCTTGGATTCTCTTGTTTTCTGTTTCTGAAGATAAAGTTGTCAGCAAGACCGGATGAGAATTTCTTGGATCCATTACTTTTACTTGAGAGAGATCTCCAACAAATGTCTGGATAGTTGAAATCTCCCATGATCACTATGCCATGCTTTTTTAAAAACTTGGACATCTGCCGTAGAAAGAGTTCATCAATATCTTCTGCTTGTCCAGGCAGCCTATAATAAATGCCGACAACAGTGTACTTTCTGTTGTTCTCTCCTTGTATTCTTACCCAAATAGTTTCTACAGAAGTTCCATGTTCTGAAGCTAGAATCTCTGTGGAGATGTATGCTTTCCTAACTCCTCCTCTTTTATTAGGTCGGTTTCTTATAAAAAAAGGTTGTATCCTTCAAGTCTTGTATTCCAATTAAGTCTATCATCCAACCAAGTTTCCATGATGCCCATGACATCATATTTCTCTTCCTGTGTTAGGAGCTCCAATTCCCTTTGTTTATTTCCCATGCTCTGTGCATTTGTATAAAATCATTTTAGTTTGTGATCGGTGTCTCTTGCTACTCTACTTTCTTTCTGAATATTTTGTCTTTCTTCTTTCTTTTCACTTCTAATAGCAAGGTTCTCAAATGTATTAATTAGATGTATATTTTTAACTGGCCTTTCCCTTCACTTCCCATATTGTTCTAGTTTTAAGCTCTCCTGATGCCTGCCAATAATATGCTTACCTGTTTTTGTAAGGGAAAACCCGTCTCTAACAAGCAGTCCATATGCTTCTGATTGACAAATAGTAGGGCATGCCATGCCCCTCAAGGCTTGTGTTTGGTACAAATAGCAGGTGTGGTACGCAAACAAGTTGTTGCTGGTGATATAAGCAAGCTACTATGACAGATCAGTGTAAGGTTGGGTGTGGCCTACGTTATGAGCCAGGAAAAACCACCTGTAAGCCTGTTGCAAAGAGGTTGGGTGCAGTATGCTGCCAGAAGCCCTAGAGTCCCCTGATCAGAGCTAAAAGTGCCTGGTCAGTCTGGGCCAATTATGTGTCCATCTGAGTTATTGCTTCCCTCTCTGCTGCATTTGGCTTGTGGAGGGATTCCTGGTGTGGTGAGCGGCTGCTTCTGAAGTTTCTGCATATTCAGAAGGAGCTGAGAGGGCTGCAAGCCTGGGGTCCGGTGCGGCCCAAATTGTAATGCTATGAGTCTGACAGGGAAATAAGCCCCTAGACTGACACCCGGTTGGGTATGGTATCTAACATTGTGGACTACTGTTTCGCTGAAAATTTGCTGCATTTTAGAATTAGCTGAGAAAAACTACTTCTAGTTAGTCCCTTGGCGGGCAAGTGTTTGTTTTGTTTACTGCACTAAGTGTATAGGCTGCTAGTGGCTGCTGTGTTTCCACTGGGTTTTCCTTTTTGGCTGAAAAATCAAGACAAATAAACGGGTTGGACGTTTATATGGACTAAGTGAGCAATTGTGTCTTTGCCAACCCCACGATGCTTGAAGAAGGCTCACCTACAGAGCCTAAACACATCGCATGTACTTTTACTTGTATGAATAAAGCACCTGACACTATACAGTGGCACCTTAATTCCTTCCCCATTGAATCTGGGTTGGATACTGTTTTGGCTATTCTGGATTAGGGGTGCACTCATCTGAGGCACCCCTGTAAAATTAGTTGTTCACAGTTTACTTAAGTCAATTTGACTACCTGGAGCCCTGGGGTTTTTTAGGTTTTTGACCTCCTCGTACCTTGTTGTCCGTATGTATGTGGTAACTTCGGTGGGACACAGAGCTGGATCAGGGCACCTGATAAGTATCAAACACCCAGACTTCCCGTTCCTGGTACTTTGATCCGCATAATGTAGTAATGACAGGTTCCCTTTAAGATCATAAAAACATGCACAAGCCAGCTCAAAAAAAATCATGGATACATTTTTATTTACATGTAATAAAAAATATGTAAATATGTTTTTTGCTGTGATTTTTTAAATTAGAAATATGGAATCCATTTTTTTTATTTTTAGTATTTGTTATTTTTTATACTTATTACATTAACTTTTTTCACTTCTCTGTATTTTAGCCTCCTAAGGGGGCTTGAACTTGCAGTCATTTGATTGCTTATACATATATAGTACTACAGTATTACAAAATATTGCATTTTCACAAGTATTTTAATATGCAAACATTTAAGGCAGCCAAGGCCCCTGGTTGCCTTGACACCCATACAGCACCCTACAATCTTATCAGGGGAGAGCTATTTGGGGCTTCTCCATGCTGTTGTTGCTGATGCTAGGTCCGGTTTTCCTGTTGTAGAGTGTTTAATCCAACGGATTGCTTGAGGACTTGACAGTGACATGAATGAGCTGCACACAGGTTTCTGATCAGTGTATATACAGTCTGTTTTTAGGTTGCGTTCACACTTAGTAGCTGCATTTGCTTCGGGATTTTGACTGCAGAGTTTGTGCTAAAAATCCCCCAGCAAAGTGCAGTACAATGCAAGTGGATGTGGTTTTAACATACCCCGTTCACTTAGGCTGGTTTTACACAGGTGAGAATCTCTTTTGAATGAAGTCATACACATGAGCAATGTTTTGACTTATGGCGATGCTGCGCGGAAAAATATTGTGGAACGCATCACCCATTAATTTAAATGGGACCTTCAAATAAAAAATTTAAAAAATCGCATGGCTCTTACATGCTGTTCGCTGTGCATGCAAGTTCGATGCGAGGTTTCCCATTGAAATCCATGGACAACACTTCCAATCCACTACTGTGCGTTAAACATGTGCGAGTGTATTGGAATTTTACAGAAGCAATGCAGGGTGTTTTTGCTTGAAAATTGCCTCGCATCCGTTGGTAAAATGCACGTTGCCGAGCGCAATATTGGACAGTTAGCCTTACAGCTGAAGAAATCCACTGTGGAAAAGAGTCATGTTGCAGACTTTGAAATGAGCAACACGCTCTACATATATGTTGCAGAAATGGCATGGATTTTTACAGCCTGTGGCTCATCTAAGGCTGGGTTCAAACAGCTGTTGGCACAACTATGCTTGCTGCTGCGGAGCATAGTTGCGCCTGAAAAAGTTTTTTTTCTTTGACCGTGCAAACTCTGCGCCATAGCGCAGGAGATTGAACAAAGCGCGGAAGAGTAGGTGCTGCCCGATCTTTCCCGCACGTAGTATTTACTATGTACAGGAAAGATAGGGCAAATCCTATCTTTTCTCGCCCATATAATTAATCGGTGAGAATCCTGAGAATCCTTTTGTTTTGCCCCGTAATGCGGCCGTGATTATTATGGCCTCATAACGGGAGAAAAACTTCTTAATCTAAAACTGCCCTAAATAGAATGCTAACAGAAATACCATATACTGCAATACTTCAGTATATGGTACAAGCAATTGAATCAAGTCCCCCATGTGGACTAAAACAAAAGTGAAAATAAGTGATAACAAGTTCCTATCATTGTAGAAATTAGAGGCGCCGGAGAGCTGGTCTGCGCATGCTGGTCACGCCGGAGCGGCCCCATTCAGCAGAACAGAAGACCGCACAGCGCAAGCGCGTCTAATGGAAGGAGAAGACAGCGTTAGTCGGCGCCATGGAGACGAGGACGCCAGCACCGGAGGAGGTAAGTGTATAACTTCTGTATGGCTCATATTTAATGCACGATGTATATTACAAAGTGCATTAATATGGCCATACAGAAGTGTATAACCCCACTTGTTGCCGCGGGACAACCCCTTTAAGGCCTGTTTTGCTTTATTTTTGCTGAAATAAACCCAGGCGAAGCCTGGACTACGAACTTTATTCCTTGTGTCACTGTCTCTGGCTGTGGATGCCCACACTGCTACCTTATCCTGACGCTAATCCCTCACACTACATTAATGGAAAAATAAGAGTTCGGATTTTTTGAAAGTAGAGAGAAAAAAACAAATATGTTAAAAAAGCTGCATCCTCAAGGGGTTGTCTCATTTCTAGCTGTTTTAATGCAGGATAAAGGTACATTCATACAGAAAATCCACACCAAAATCCATACTGTCAGCATGTAAAAAGCGAGTCAAAATCTGCATCGCTGATGCCGATTTGCAGCTAATATCACCCATTCTAGATGGTGGAATCAACTGCGGATCCGCACTAAAATTTAAATATCTGCAACAACGGTGCTGATTTAATGTGGCTTTTAACTGCCTCTCCATTTGCGGTCATTGGTTTTATTACTGAGCCGTATTTGCCCAATAGAAAATAATACTAACGACTGCAAATGTGGAGGCAAAAGTGAAGAAAAATAGGTAATGCTGCAATTTTAAAACACTGTACTGAAACATACAGCCATGTGAATAGAAGCATAGATTTACATTAGTTTTGTATTATGGTCTGCAAAACCATACGCTCATCTGAAAGCAGTCGCTGATGACAGATGAGTGGATACCTGCTGCATACTTCCTTTCATAGGAATTTAGGAAAGTTTTGAAATGTCCTGTAAATATATGTTTTATTTATCTAAGTCCTTATTTATCCAAAACATTGATAACTATGATGTGGAATGTAGGATGTAGCTTGATTAATTTATCAGAACGGTAATGAAAAGCCTGATGTTAATACAGTACATTTTTTCACATATATGAAAGAGTTGGAGTCAAAGTTTTGGAAAATTGAGCAGTCGGAGGTTTATACCAAATTTGCCTGCAAGGCGCTAAATGCTTAGAATTTTTTCTGCCTCAGCATAAAACATAAATCTTTATGGTAAATAGTATAACATGAACTAACAGGCATATATGTGGTTTAAAAGCCCAAGGATGCTGGAAGTTCAAGTGTCCAAAGTTAATAGTTAGATTTTTAAGTATATTCATGTTTATAGTTAGTATCCTTAATTAGAGGTTCAAGTCTGCAGCACAGGAGTCACCTACATAATATATACTACAACTCTCAGCAGTCCCTGCAGTAAAAAAAATCAGTGCAGCCCCTCCGACATGTTTCACCACAGAAAGTAGCGTCCTCAGGTGAAAAGGGCTATATGTTGATTACACCGAACAAATAAATAGACATGACAAGGTACCCATAGTGTATAAACAGCCAATCAAAGTCCTTGATGGATGGCCCCCCATGTATCTATCTGAACATCACTGTAGCAAATAGTAATCATTGTCTGCTGATGGGCAGGTAAATGTGTTAATCATAGTGCTGTGATAGCAAGCGCCAGATATAGTTGGGTGTTCGCATCATAGTGCTATCACTGCGAGTGCCAACAGTAAACAGGCACTCACAGCCAGATAGTTGAGTCAACTTTCCCCGTTTAGTGTACATGCGCCCGGCATGTGTTCTGGCCCCTGCCCATTACTTCCAATGTTGAACTTAGAAAAAAAAAATCACTCAACTTTGAGTTAGGACTTGCGTGTAAGCACAATGTTAGGACTTAAGGGTGTATTATATAAACCAGGTACATGTATTCAACACAGTAAAGACGTTAAAAAGGAGCATACCCGCTAAAAGGTTTGTATCATACTTCTTACGTATCCCAAAATTAGGGCATTCGCATATAAGAAGTATAGGGGTTGTTACATTATATCCGATTCCTACAACATGGATCAATGTTCCCACCTAGGGTGATATAATATCCATAGTCCATATGGGTATATGGGAAGACTGAATATGAAAAGTCTTCATTAAGGCCATTCGAGCTCATACTTTGAAATCTATAAATCCACATGGTCTCCTCCTGTGAAAGGAGCCTATCCAGGTTGTTTCTACATGGTCTCAATTTTAGTTGAAATAATCCCCAGAATCTGAGGCAATTGCCATTACCACCATGGTGACTATTAACATGTGTTGCTACTGAAATAGTTGGATAAAGGTTTTCTAAAATCTTGACTTGTTTTTTCCGCATAATGTTTTGGGCATGTACACTGTGCCACGTTTATAATATCTATAGTTCTGCAGTTAATGCATTGTCTGATATAGTATTTCCTTCCGTATTTTAGGGTTGACAAAGAATCTGGCAATCACTATACAACTCAAGCAACTACCACATGGATAGCATTCTATAGACTCCTATAGGAGCCTATGGTAGCTGCCGGAGAAGGGAGGTGGGAGGGAGTTTAGCTCTGTGTCTGCTAAACTTTCCTCCTCCTCTCCAGCCCTTGCCAGCTGTTTGCAATGGGAGGGGGCAGGACGGGAGCTAGAGCCAAGCTCCCGCCCCCTCCCATAACTTACAAGGGGTGGAGAGGGGGCAGGAGATTAGCACAGTATCTCCTGCCTCCTCCCTTTGCCGAAAGCCGGCGAGGAGGCAGAAAGGGGGAGGCAGTTTAGCAGAGCTAAATTGTCTTCCGCAGCCAACGGTATCCCAGGCTCAGAGTATTCTCACCACACCCGGGCAGTCTGAACACGCGCACAAACGAGAGATTTGTTCGCACGTTCACGCAATTTTTGGTGACGCTGTGGGCATGACACGGCCGACCGAAAATCGCCTACGCCTGTGTGAATGAGCGCTACTGCTTCTGTTATTTGGATGGCTGTATACCAAAATATCTTTTAGGCTGCATTCAGACGAACGTATATTGCAAATAGTGCAGAGGGGCGGAAAGGAGGCAGAGGGGGGCGGGAGCTCAGTTCCTGCTTCTGGCTCTTCCATCCTCCCCCCCCCCCCTGCACACGAGGACAATGTATATCGGCTCGGCGTGAAAACCGAGCCGATATATGTTCGTGGGAATTCACCCTTTGATTGGGGCCTCTCCTGTATGTGACACTGGGGTTTGCTGAGATGACTAGCTACAGGTCAGGATCTGACTGTAGAATTGGACAATATTGTCTCATGATCCACAAGATCTGGTCAGAGTAACCAACATATGTTCTTATACATCTTACAATCTTGTTGGTATGCCTCTGTTTGTTGTGGTTGCTGAGCAGGGTTTCCGTGCTTTTTGCTTTAGCTTTATGGTAGGCTCTTCGCAGACAGCTGGATGGATAACTACTGTCTCTAAAAATTCTAAGAAGGTTATTACATTCATGTTCAAAAGTTTTATTACTAGAAAAGTTTTTTTAGCCCTTACATATTGTCCAGTTGGTATCCCCTTTCTAAGTGAGGGGGGTGCCAGCTATCCCAGGATAGAAGGCCATTAGTGGCTGTAAATTCCCTAAAGGTAGTAGTTTGTGGCATGCTCTCAGGGCAGATAGTGATAGAGTAGTTGAGGAAGTGTCACGACCAGTGCATGTGGACCCACTGTGCCAACTAACCAGTTTGGCTTTGGGCTAAACCTGAGGGCGTTATCCTGGCAGTTTCCCTGTATTCACCCTTTAAACCTTGTACAGGGATCTGGCCTTTTGCTATGGGGAACCGACCAAGTTGCTACCTTCTGGAGTAATCCCGGTGTAGCTGGTGGCTGACCCACGGGGTCGGAAACACTGGTGCAATGCACCACAAGATAGGCCAAAGCGCACAATCTGGATACGGATATTGGAGCTGGTGGTGTTCAAGCGAGATCCGAGACTCAAGTCTGAGGGTCGAGGCAAGCAGAGATCAAGCAAGTCCAGGTAACAATTCCAAGGGTCAGGTGTTAGGAAAATACTGAATGTATGATTATTTAGATTTTATTCAGCCATTTAATTACGATTTGGAATCTTTGAGTAAAATATACTGAGTAGGTGGCTAAACCAGTTCCATGTGCAAATCAGAGATGTCCTCTCTTTTGATGTGCAAATTCAATAGACTTGGACACAAGGGTGAAGTCAACATGATGGACATTTAAGATTAGATCTTGGTCTAGGAAGGTGTAATTAAAGGCTGATTTAGACTCAACGATTTTCGCTCAAAAATCGCTCAAAGCCATCTTTTGAGAGACAATCGTTGTGTCTAACTGCACTGACATTGTGCAGTTTTCATTAAGGAATCGCTGATCATTCTCTTTCAGCATACTGAAAGAGAACGATCAGCGTTATCAGGAGTTCAATCACAAAAAATGGCCGTTACTTACTAACTGAGGAGTGCATATAGATGCATCCTCCTCTCACTATGCAGGTAGCTGATGCATTTATCAGGAGTTCACAGCGAGATACAGCTGATACTATTGTTTCAGTTGTATCCCGCTCCCTGAACACAGGCAGGCTATGAAGAACACAGCGCTACAGCTGTGTTTTACATCCAACGCTCGGAGCGCTCAGTTGTATAACAGCCGGGCACTCCAAGCAGAGAACAGCTGGATGCAGAAGACAAGCAGCCCCGCTTGTCTTCTGCATACCCTGCTCGGAGCACAAAGTGATCGCTTAACGTTTAAGTGATCACCTTGCACTTAAAGGCACACAACGATTATCACTCAAAAGACATCTTTTGAGCGAGAATCGTTGCATCTAAACCAGGCTTAAGCTTGTATACAGACAACAGGGAGTCAATATTTATGACCATGTGCAACTGTTTGATATCCACTTCAAACAGGAATATGTTGTTAACTTTTTGTTTAGAAGGCTTTGGTATGCGGACATATGGTAACCTGTTGGAAAAAGGACTTAGCATGATATAAAAAGGTCCTATGTTCTCAAGTCAGAAGGATGAGAAGGCTTGGAAGCTCTGAATAGTATAGACGCTTCAAAGACAGAATGAGGATGTCATCTGTTGAACCCCTAGAAGTGAGGGGGACCTTTGGTGATGGTAATATGTGATCTGTAACTTTCTAGTTAATAATGTGTAGCTAATGTTGTAATGTAACTTGCTATCTTTATACTTTGTGATGTGACGTCTGCAACCTTTATGCTTTATATATAGCTATTATCATTTGTATATAGAGATTCTTTGTATATAGATCTAATAGTTTGCAAACATATGACAATTATTCACCACTATGCTTGATTATCATTTGGTTTGAATAAATTATTATTGTTAAACCTTCCATAGTGTCGTACTCTCTTTAAAGTGTAATCTGAACGTAAGTCTTGCTCCTTGCAGCAATACATCAGGGCAGGCAGAGTTCAAGCAAAATCCAAATAACAGGTCCGAGGTTTGGTGCATGGGAATCAGACACAGAATAGCTAAAATAGGGAGGTAATGGCAAATTACCCTGCAGCTGGGTGAGAGCACAGGGGTTAACTCCTGAGGTGCTGATGGAAAGCATGCAGCAGTGGGGAGGATTAACTCCTGCAGTGCTGATGGAAAGTAAAAGACTATTCACTCAGGAGGAACAGGGCGATGCCAGGAATAGATGGCTGTCCCGGGTATCTGGCCTAACAGGAAGTTGTTGTTTAACATGGTAATCAATTCTGTAAATAGAGTATTACTGCCATCTCATCAGATAAGTATGTCATCTATGAAGCATTTTCAGAAAAGATTGTGATTAGTGTAAACAATTTTTATTATTTTTTTGCGCCCCTGTAGGAGACTTGAACCATAAAAGCTCTTATTGCTATGAAAATGCAATGCAGTACCTCCGTACTGCAATGCATTATCGCTCACAATAGCGATTACAGACCATAGCAAGCCTAGACACTAGCGCACAGTGTCCAGTTGCCGATTATGTCACAAGAGGAACCATTTACATGCACTCTTTACGTATATTGATCATAGAATATAAGGTGTTAAGAGCGGGGATCAGTGTTCTTCTCAATCCCTGTTGTTGCAGTGGGAGCCGGTGCCATCTACAGGATGTAAGTTTACATTTTGTTGCGTGCCAGGATGTAAACGTAGGCCCTGCTGTGTTAAGGGCTTGCTTTTCATTTGGTGTTAAATGAGAGTGCACATATTGTTTCCTGGGTTTCGGTATATCATTACATGCCATTCTTGTAAATGTGCCAATGCTTGCGTACTGCGAAAATGTGGGGGTTGTGATCGATCTTGGTTTTGGTGTGGTGAATGGACCTGTATCTTTAACACCACCATATTTGTTTTCCTCTATGAGGTCCCCCAGAATATTTAAAGCTTCCATATCACTAAGAGTTTCTCTCACTGGATCCCTTGATTTGGAGATATAGTATTTATGCAAAGCTAATTTTTGGGCAAATAGACATCCTTCGTCCAGTCGAAGTGACTGAAAGATGGCGTTGGTGTGAATGACAGGCCTCTCTTAAGAAATGACATTTGGGTATCTTTTAAGGTTATCAACAATAGGTTCGTAATTTGCATTTCCTTCTTAAATCTTGCTGGGTTACCAGTATTTACTTCTGATTCCGAGATATCTTTGCTTGGTCGTGAAGTTGTATTCAGCTCTGACCTAAAAAAATTGGTACTGTTATTGTAAGGGTGCGTTTACACCAAACCAAATATTTGAATGAGCAAACAATGTCAGAGTTCACTGTTTATACAGCAGATACATCGTTGGCGCGTTCAAACAAGAAATCACTCAATCGTTCACATTCCCTGTATAAGTTAAGGAGAATGACTGAATGAGCGCTGGTTACACTGAACGATTAGTTAACGAGCCAACGATGATTTTATTGCCTGCATGAAATGAGCGACGATCGAAAAGTGGACGATTATTATTCGATCGCTGGCATGCGTTTAGCTTGAACGATTATCGTTCACTTTCACTTGTTTAAACGATTTTTGGAACAATAGTCATTCCGTCTAAGGTCTCAGTAAGACGGGAGTTTTTATGTGCGCATGTTATTTGCGTTTGTGATCCTCATCTATATAGAACCTATGTTTTTCAATAGCAGTGGTCACATGTCCGATTTTCACATGCACATAAAATTCGCACCTACAAAAGACAAAACACATGGCTGGCCATGGACATGGTCACACAGTTTTTTTACGTGCGCAGTACGATCTTTTTTTACGTGCAACTAAACACATGTAAAAAACGTCCGTCTGACTGAGCCCTCAAAGGGACTTAAGCGGAGTATTTACAACTGTCGGAGGAGGTATACTCTGAGTAGCAGAAGTTGCAGCATTGATAATGCCGAAGCCCATATTCAAAGACATGGATGTATTTATTCTGGGTGCCCAACCCTGGAGGGCTGTCATATTTACTAGTGCCAATGGAATAGAAAATGAGGAATGCCCATACGGATTGGAGGAGGAAAGCGAGGATGCATTTGCCACTGTGGGACCACATGCCATTAAATAACTAGTGGCCAATTTTGGAGCACCAAATTGTGTGTGGGCAGTTTTTGTAAAGTAGGGTGTCCTAAATTTTTAGGTTTATCATTTTTTTTATTTTTCCTCTGCACAAACTGTGCAGAAGTTTTGTTTTTTTTAGGCCTCATGTCCACGGGGAAAATCAGATCCGCTGCTGATTTGTAACGCGGATTTGGGCTGCGGATGCAGTGTAATTGTCTTTTATTTTTCATGCGGGAGATCAATTGAGCTATGTGCTCTATGAGCTCCCGCACGCGTGATCCGCACTGAAATGGAGCATGTCCATTTTTTTTCATGCTCCAGAAATTTTTTAATTACCATCCGCGGGTATTTATCTACCCGCGGGTGGCCAATGCATTCCAATGGGGCGCGGATCCGTGTGCAGGAAAAACGCTGCGGATTTTAATTCTTATTTTCCCCGTGGACATGAGGCCTTATACTCGTTTTTATTGACTTTTCCATAAGACCATAGCATACAACAAAAATTATCCCAACAACGTCATACCATACATTTGAAATACATGTGTACATATAACCCGTGACTTAAGTATAATGACAAACGTTCACAAATAATTTCAGGTTTCCAAAGCATGTTCATGTAGTATCATGTCTGCTCATTACTAATATAATAATTCATATTAAGAACCCGATGCTTATTATTACCAAGATGAGATGTTAAAGTAGAAGTAACATATTTTACATACAATATTTTCTAAAAAGATGTATTGTACTGTATATATCACTTATTGTTCATGTGTGTATATATATATATGTTAACAGATATAACTTAGCAACTTTTAAACCCCCACCTCCCTCCTAAGAAAAAAAACTTCTAAATAAATGAATAAAGGTGGAAACTATTGGCTTGTCAACATGTGTCCTCCCTTGGTTTTCCGTTTACTATTTTAGGACTATTTTGAATTAAGATCCAAAGTTTAATTAGCCGTTGGATAAAACTTTTCCTGTGCTGTCAAGAAGTATCCTTTTCTGTTATTTTTAATTTCCCCCACTGATTCGTGTCATCTTGGATATAATACCAGGTTGTGTTGACAAACGGGCGCATGCATTCAATGATCTTGTTTAAGTCAAAAATCCTTTCTATAAAAACCGGCCATTTTTAAAAAGAACTTTGAGGCTTGGATTTCTGCGCTTTTTTCTAATTCCAGTCATTCCATTCTCAGAAGATATTTTATTTGCTGTGTCATATCTGATAGTGTCAAGTATTTGGCTTGTAGCCAGTTTGTCAGCAAACACCTTTTGCTTATTAGAAGAATAATATGTATCATACCAGCCCTTCACAGAATAGGCTCTTTAAAAGTATTAGTATTCTTTATTGACTCAATAGTAGGAGTGCATTGGGGTTTAGTTGCTGTCAACAAATGGGCATCCCTAAAGACTCTACGTGTTTCACCACCAATATGGTGGATGTGTAGGAGGTATGGGTGCGTAGCTCATAGCCGACTAAACTGATGTGTGGTCATGATCTGAGTTGCCGTATGTTATAGCATTATGAGTACGGTGGAAGCGGTACAATCACCCATTCAGAAGGTAGGTCTCAAACCAACACTCAACAGTGATTCACTGCCCATACCCTAATACGGGAATCTTGGTTGGGTCACTGGGGTGGTAGGGTGTTAGGAAGGGGTTTAATTGGCAGAGATAGCCTAATTAGCATCAATGATCATTACTGCCTACAAATAATAGAAATCCACCCTTATGTGCATTTCACATAGGAGAAGTTGTTCCCCACACCTCAGTAGAGACCTATCAAGTGAAAACAAAAAAAATCCAGGCCAGAGGCGCAGCTGCTTTTTTTGTTGCATACGGCAAAAAGTGAGACGCAGATAGCTCATATATTTCACACATCTACCTGAACACTGTATCTAGGTTCCTCCTGGTGGAGAAAGTGTTGAACCATCACAATACCTCTGCTACGCCACAATTCAAATATTTTATTGTCTTTCCCCCCCTTGAAATCCGGATGTCCCCATAGATCCAAAGGTTTTGACAGTTTGAAGGAAAGTCCATAGGTTTTACAAGTTATTTTCCAAGCAGTAATAGTATCCCTTGCCATAGGGGAGTGTTTAACCCCTGGTGGGAGGTTAGAGAATCCTATGTAACGGAGGGCATTTGGGCTCCAGGGATATAGCATTTCCATTTCTAGTTCATAGTTTAAAAAAATAATTGGACCTGCAGCGAATCCAACGAATGGCGCATAAGGCTGACTACATTATATGCACATATGTTAGAAAAATTGAGCTCCCCCCTATTTTTGGTAAGCATAAGTTTTTTAAAGCAATACGTGGGCGTTTTTGTGACCATATAAACATGGAAAATGTGGTATAAAATTTCCCCAAATCCTTCCGTTTAAATAAGACTGGGATAGTTTGTAGGGGGTAAAGAAGCTTCGGGAAGCTAATCATCTTGATCAATTGGCATCAACTCAAAAATGATACTGGAAGGTTATTCCATCTATCAAGTTCAATTTTGTGAATTATTGGGGGATAGTTTAACCCATATAGACTTTCGGGAACCCTGCCTACGTTTATCCCTCGGTATTTAATAGAAGTCTTTACTGCAGTGATCTTTTTAACCCCTTCCCGGTATATGACGTACATATACATCATGCAGGGGCAGGGTATGTATGAAGAGGGATCACGGGGCAACCTTTCCCCATACAGTGCGGGCGGCAGCTGTTTATTACAGCTGACACCCACGGGAAATAGCTGCAATCGGCCACACGGCCATGAACCCTTTAAATGCCGCTGCCAGCATTTTAATCCCCCGAACATCCATAGCGGGGTGGCTTGATAGACTGCCTGTCAAATCGCAGTATGATGTAATGTTAGAGCATTACATCATACTGCAGGAGTGATCAAAGCATCGCTAGTTATGGTCCCCTAGGGGGACTAAGAAAAAAAAAGTAAAAGATCAATGACGTTTTTTTACAATGAATAAAAAAGTAATAAACGTTTAAATCCCCCTCCTTTTACCATAACTATAATTTAAAAAATCTAAATCGTAAAACAAAAATACATATTTGGTATCGCCACGTCCGTAAAAGTCCGATCTAACAAAGTAGCGCATTATTTACCACGCACGGTGAACGTCGTCTGGAAAAAAAAAAAGAACATCAGAAATGCACAGAAGTGCTGGCGTCCTTGTCGCCATGGCGCCGACTAACGCGGTCTTCTCCTTCCTTTAGAAGCGCTTGCGCTGTGCGGTCTTCTGCTTTGTTCAATGGAGCCGCTTGCGCCGCCGAGGTCTTCTGCGCATGCGCAGACCAGCTCTCCGGCGCGAGCACGCCGGAGCGGCTCCATTGAACAAAGCAGAAGACCGCACAGCGCAAGCGCTTCTAAAGGAAGGAGAAGACCGCGTTAGTCGGCGCCATGGAGACGAGGACGCCAGCACCGGAGGAGGTAAGTGTATAACTTCTGTATGGCTCATATTTAATGAACGATGTTATGGCCATACAGAAGTGTATAAACCCACTTGCTGCCGCGGGACAACCCCTTTAAATTTTTTTAAAAGTTTTTCAGTACATTATATGGTACATTAAATAGAACACTTGAAAAATACAACTCGTCCCGCAAAAAACAAGCCCTCATACAGCGACGTCAATGGATAAATAAAGGAGTTATGATTATTTAAAAGGGGGCGGAGCCGCAGACGAATCTCCATCAGCCTGATAGGCTGACTGCGGAGAACCGCGGCAATTCGCAGCATGCTGCGAATTGCAGGCCGCGAGCGGAGATTCGCATTGATTCTCCGCTCATGGACACGGGGCCAGCGCTTTCCATAGCAACGAAATCATGTCTGTGGACAGGGGGCCTATCTCACTTGCGAACCCCAATGTTTCTGCGTCCTCTGCTCCAGTGTTTGCTTACCGGCTCCACCGCCCTGTTTATTGATGCCCGCTACAGACCAGCGCGCTGGCCTAACCGTGGGGCTCCTCACCCCAATTACAGTCACTCACAAGGGCGAGAAAACGTGCATGAAAATACAGCCCATTATTTGCAATCAGTTTAGTTATTTTCTTTCGCAACGAGTTGGTAAAGCAGCTGCACGCTCTATTTCTGTGTCGCGCATGCAGATATGCGGTCTCGCCAGCACGACACAGGCGTAGGGTCCGTGGGCTGTGCAATGCGACCCGCTCGTGTGAACGCATAGCTGCGATACCCAGAGGTCGGGTGAGGACAGCTGCAAGCAGGCTGTGACACTGGTCCCTATTACAGATGCATATGCGCGGCAGGGAGCTGCTGACTGCAGGGCTGCTGCTGGGACACTGGTCCCTATTACAGATGCACATGTGCGGCAGGGAGCTGCTGACCCCAGGGCTGCTGCTGGGACACTGGTCCCTATTACAGATGCACATGTGCGGCAGGGAGCTGCTGGGACACTGGTCTGTACTGCTGATGCATACATGCGGCAGGGAGCTGCCGACCCCGGGGCAGCTGCTGGGAAAATAAGGTGAGCAGGCTCCCGGCTTAGGAGGACGAGAGCGCCCCACACATCCCCCAGCAGCCGCCAGCATGACCGAGCCGCACACTACACGAGGAGCTGCTCCCCGCTCATGTGTTGCCGCCTCCTTCTTATTGGCTGATTCCGGCGAGCCGTGTGCCACTCACAGCCCTCCGTCCAATGGGAGACCGCAGAGGAAGCGGTGGGCGGAGCCAGTGCGGCTGGCAGTGAGTGCAGCCGGAGTAGGTTGCAGTGTAGTTCCAGTGCCCTCTGCGTGGTCCTCCAGCTGGGGGGTCCTGATGAGGACGCGGACAGTGGAGACTGCGGGCACGAGGCGGTGCTGAGCATGGAGCACACACACAAGGAGGGCAAAGCCAACCCGCTGCAGACTGCCAACTTCTGCTCCAAGCTCTTCTTCTGGTAAGCGGCTCTATGTATCCAGGTGTGTGCCAACTGCAGAGAGGCAACACGTGCGGAGTGACGAGGAGCAGCTGCAGGGCACGAATAGGGCATGTCAGTTACTGTGCCAGCGTGCCCGCAGCTCCACCCCATGTTACCTGAGCTGGCAGATTAGCTGCAGCAACCCAATGCCACCAGACGGCTGCATGCCAATCACAGGGTGATCTCCCCCGACTGCTCGTAGACTGGAATGGGCACGAGAGAAGACTTTGTATTGTCACCACCAGCCAGTATGGTGGCACAGTGTTGACATGTCAGGGCACTTTTTTGGTAATGGGGCAAAGCTTTAACAGTGGGCACAGTTAGCATCTCCAGGTGACTGGGCATCGGGGATGTGCCAGCCCATCTTCTGGGTACTGCCCGCTGCTAGCCATGCTGATCTCTGCAGTAATTACCCACTGCAGAAATAGATATCAAATCCCGACTGTCGGTTTAAAGGGCTTCTGCGGGGTTTTAAAAACTGTGCCAGCTAAAAATGGTGTAAAATGAAGAAAAAAAAGTAATATATTCACCTCGTCCAGCGCTGGAGCCCCCGCTCCCACCGCCCAGAGGAGGCCAAAGGGCAGTCCTGTGCTTTACGGCTGCTGCACACGGACGTATCTGCACGCGCAATACGCAGGGAATAGAATTAATTTCAGCGGCTGCATTCTCATTTCTATGATTTGCGTGCATGAAAAAAGAAACCGCAGCATGCTCTATTTTCGTGCGCCCATAGAAGTCTATGAGAAGTGCACAAATGCACACTTAATACGTGCGCAAATAGCCAGCGCTGCGCAATTTTGTTAGGAAAAACCAAACGTGGCACTCATTAGGCTAAATAGTCTTTTAAATCGGGGCGTGGTAATGTCCCTGCCCTGTGTGCGCCACATATACAGTAAATACATAACCCACGCAGATGCACCTTGTTCATATCGCTTCTACGTTACACTGAAGCGTGCGCAATTGCGTGTACATCCGTGCGAAGGGGCCCTCGCATTGTGCACAAAGCAGTTCTGGCAGTCAGCTTTAGCTGTGATTCTTCCATAGCCTGTGATTGGATGAGCAGTCACATGCGTGTGTCACGTGACCGCGCCGCTGATAGCATACTAGAATGTATCCTTTTTACTGTAAAGCTTCTTCAGGAATCTATCGGATGTTGCGGGTTACAAGCAGCAGGTGGTAGGGCTCCATGGGGAGCTGCCGGAGGAAGCAGACATTTTTTTCTTTATTTTACACCATTTTTTTAGGTCCTGGACAACCCCTTTAGGCCAACTGCCCACGGCCGGGTCGGATTCCGACTGCGAGATCTCACAGCGGAATCAGACCCTGTGCCCCGGCGATGACATCTACCTAGCTGTAAGTTGTCGTCTTCCCTGTGCTCCGCACATGCCCAGCGCAGAGAATGACGTGCCGATGATGACGCGGATTTGCTGCAACTTGCCGTGGGACGGCTTCCGTTGACTGCAGTAGACGCCATCCATGTGCGAGGCTCGCACTAGAAAAGAACTTGCTGCGATTCTCTGCCGTGAGCAGAAAATCACAGTTGATTTCTGCTCGTGGGCATGGAAAAGTGTTTTGCATCGCACGTTTATGGGTGGCATTTGCTGCGGGATCTGGAGGTGAACGCTCGCAGTGCAGATACGCCCGTGTGCATTGGACCTTAACCAGAGTCTTCATAGTCTGCAGGATAGTGATTGTTTCCTGCGACGTCGTGTGGTTGCTGCTGTATTTGGGACCAACAAGATGGCATAAAAACCGTCATATAGTAGAGTGCTGGAAAGGAAATCCCGACCCGCTCACAGACTACTTCAGGCTGGATTCATACATACAAGCGCTATATCAGTCCGAGGAACTCCGATCAATATTACACGGGTAAACCTGCAATTGCTATACGTTTTGTGAGAAAACCGCATCTTCACACGCATTTTATCACGTGGTTCCAATAGGGAAACTTAAAAATGAAATCGCACTGACATGAAAATCGCAGCGACGCGTAAATGTGATGCAGTTTTTTTTCATTGTTCCTATAGAAAATAAGGGGCGATATTGCCCCAAAAATATCACATGCTGTGATTTTTCTATCTCGAAGCGTCGCTAGGAGAGACAAATATGTCGCACCTGTAAATACACCTATTGCAAATAATGGATTGTATTTCCATGTGAGCTTTGTGTGTCTCGCCACGACCAATAACGCAGCAGGGGATTAGCAGAATGTGACAGGGGCTATTTTTGCAGGTAACTAGTCTATGGAATAATTTTGAAATTTCCAGTATCAAAAAATTAACCACTTCACGACTATACAAAGTAAATTTATGTCGCTGCTGCCTGGGTTCTGTGCAGCAGCGATGTAAATTTAAGTTCTGCTGTCAGCGGGTGATCGCAGCCCTTCCACAGCAGATAAAACACCTAAACAGACTATTACTAACAGCCTGTGATACAGGTGCTGTCATCGGGACCTGATTGGTTCAGGTCCTGATGGCGTAATTAGTGATCGCTAATCACAGGACTGGCCAGGAAAGCAACAACCATGTCCCAGCACGACTGCATCTGTCTCCTTCTCTCTCCACGCTCTTCTGTCAATGTGAGATTGGAGGAGAGATAAAGAGATACGGTGTAACGCTACCTTTATACAAGGCGACTAGCACTCATACATCGGAGTGTACGAACGACAGTTGCTGTTTCTAGCGGTTATTCAGATGCTAATCATCCTGTGTAATGGTACCTTAAAATACCATAGTGACTTGAAATAAACCCTTTCCACACATTTACCCCAAATTAGCCTCTTCTATTACAATCACCTATACTATATTGTTATTATAGCGGATTGTATAGTGTAGGGCCTATTTTTATTAATTTATGCGGAAAAAAACAAAAACACATTTTTAAGGGTGCGTTCACACATAGCAAGTTTCGTGCTGATCGGCACCAAAATCTGTGTTAAAATTCACAGTATTTGTGTTGATTTTGAAAAGGTTTTTAGCGTAGATCGACAACTGATTTCACCCTTTCCAATGTAGGGGTGACGTCTGCACCAGTGGGGTAATGCAGAACCGGACACAGATTGGGGTGCAGATTATACACAGTGGGAAATCTGCGCCAGTTTCGCTATGTGTGAACGTACCCTTACATTAATTTATTACATCAATTAATTTAATCCTAAATACATTGTATCTAAATGAAAATGTAACACAATATACAGCAGAAGTGCAAAAAATGTTAAATTACTAAGGCCGCTGAACATGTGCGTTCAGATAAACCCCGCTCGAAACTGCGGCATTAAATTGTGATTTGGAGCGGCGTTTTTTAACACGTTTGACAGTGCTTTTTAATGTACTCCATCATTATGATAGGTGATGAGGGATGTTAAAAAGCGCTAAAACGCGCAAATTGCTGTAAAAAGTTGCAAGCGTAAGAGCGGCCTAAGGCCTCTTTCATACCGGCGGCAGTGATATTGCTGCTACAAAACTGTGGCGATATCGCAGCTGTGTTCCTCTGGTTAAGCCCTTGCCCTAAAAAAAGCCTTAGCTGCATTCCCTGAAAAAAAAAGGTATACTTACCTGGCTTGGACCGGGTATACATACATACTTTACCAGGCTTGGACCGGGTCCTCCTGCTGCTGTCCGGAGCTCCGCGGTGAATCCTTCAGTCCTCGTTCACCCACAGGACATCACTTCCTGGTCGCGGGACTCTGATTAATTCATCTAGCGCTGCTCAGCCTATCAATGCAGCGCACAGAGAAACAATGCAATGGGTGGACTAAGGTTGCTAGGTAAGTACTCCTTTTTTTTTTCAAAGAATGCAGCTAGGGCTTATTTTAGGTGTAGGAAGATGTATCACATCACACGAAAATCGCTGGTTTGAGAGATGCAATGTGATAAACAAGGAGGCTCCATAGGGCGAAAAAAAAGTGTCGCTCAAATATAGAGCATACCGCAAATTTTGTTTCTCGCAACGTAGCATCAGAGAAAACATCACGAAAGTGAAGGAACCCATTGGGAAGCTTGGGCTTCACCTACATGTCAGAAAATCGTGAGATATTGTCCCCCGTGTAAAAGCAGCCTAAGACTGGGTTCACACAGGGTGGATTTGCTGCGGGAATTCCGTCCGGAATTTCGCTGCGGCACATCCGCCTGCGGCCGCTAATCCCGGGATTAGCCAGCCATGTGGACGAGATTTGTCGAAAATCTCATCCACATGGGATGGCTAATCCGCCGCGGTAAAGCCGGCAGAAGCCGGTGCTGCGGCACGGATTCCTCGGCTGCAGCATGTCAATTTTTCTTTCCGTTGCAGCTGCGCTCTTTTCCGTTGCGGCCGAAGCTCCCATAAAAGTATGCGGCCAAGCTGCTCTAAAACCCACGGCTAAGTGCCGCGGGTTTGGAAGCAAGGCTTTCCCAGCGGAAATCTCACGTTTTTTCGCTACGGCCAAACCGTGAGATTTCCGACGGGATTTCACCCTGTGGGAACCCACCCTTAGCCTCCTTAATTGCTAAGAAACATGCAAAGTTTTTCAACTGTGCTTCCAAAATGAAGCAAACAAGGGAAAATATATATAGCTGATTAAAAAGGAGTATAGCATGTAGGTACGGTACATATTTGTCCTAGGTGGTTCTGGTACATTATGTCTCCACCAGACTAATGGGTGGAGAGACGATTTGGCAGTCCTGAGTTGAAGGACACACCTCCAGCGGCTGATTGGCTGCTGCAGACGTGCGCTTTTGAGCTTGACCTCCTGCCTCATCCTCCTGGCCCCATACACATGCTGCTGGAAGCGGGGCCGGCCCTGAAGCTGCGGCTGCTGCTGATCGGCCAGCTATGACAGCCGGGAGGAGAGTGACAGCGTTCCCCTCTGCAGCGGCCGCAGGGGGAACCATAGCGGAGTACAGCGATTTTCCGCTTGTGTACATCGGGCTGTGCTTTCCATAGTTATCCTATGGAAAGCGTGCACTGCATTACCCACGGGTAACGCAGTGAAATATCATTTTGAACCCGGCCATATTGAATTCGGCTCAAGTTTTCAGATGAGAAGGTGGTTATTTGATATATAACTCTTGGCTAGAATTTACTCAGAAACGCACTGGAAGTGTCACTTTTGCCCTATCTTTACATGTTTAGGAATTAATTAAGGCCAAAGTTCCACAACGTGCTTTACATGGAGTGTTCAAAGTCTCCATCGTTCTGCCGGATGCACATGGTTAAACGATTAATCCAGTATTCTTGAACGTGATGAAGAACTGCCGGTGATGTTTCTTCACAGCACTGTAGGATTCACTGCTTCAGGTGAACCATATTGTGTATTATTCCGCATACACAAGAAACTTTAACTGGCCCTAGAGATAAAAGCCCTAGACGGCCATTTGACTGGACCTCCATGCCCAATCCACTGCCCAGGCAATGGCACATCCAGCCATCTGTGTACAGCCACAGCAAAGTGCGGAGGTACGCCATTCTGTTGCAGATGATGTGACAACTCACTGCTTCCATTGAGCACTAATGGGAATATGGTATCTTGTAATATCTGGAGGTGCTTCTTATTGCTAAGTGATTCTTCAATGAAAAAGGCCCCGGATGCCCAACTCAATTCACCAAATGTGTCCTTGCTTAATTCCTAAACAACTGAAGATAGGGCAAAACTGATGCTTCCAGTGTTTCTCATTAAATCCTAGCCACGATTGATATATCACATCACTCTCTTCTCATTTGAAAAACCGGAGCTGAATTCAATATCCCAGGGTTCAAAATGACTGCTTAAAACGTCTCCTCCACCAAAAAATGCCGCCTCCCTATCCATTAATACTTTCACACATTGGAGGTCAGTTTTCTCGTTATTACACCAGTTAGGGGGGGGTCTCACACAAGCGGATTTGAATTGCAGACTCGGCAATCGCTGTCCACAAGGACGATACGTGGGCATTGAAAAACATTGATTTTCGAAGTTTCGCTCACACTTGCGGGTAGAAAACGTGGATTTTGTGAGCGGAATAAAAATCACAGCATGCTCTATTTTACTGCAGATTCTGTATATAAGCTCCATTGATCTCTATGGATGCCATCGATCTGCAGTGCAAACACAATTAACATTGCGTATGGGCATGGGTTCGTATGATAGAGAGGGGAGAGCTCTCACCGTGGTAGCACAAGACAATGTCGCCTGAGTGATATTGGGCTACTTTCTGATGTCATTCCCTCTTGTGATCTTTCTTCTGCACGGACGGTATGTTGTCTATACGTGTACAGCCGTGTGGAAAACCGCACGCATACGCGATCATATGCAATTAGTTTCCGCGATCATCTGCTGGTCTTCCAACCCGCTCGTATGAGCCCGGCCTTAAAGTTGTGTCACGTTTTCAGCAGCGCTGAAACCACTGTCCACTCTTTTAAATGGTCGTCGCACAGCTGAAAACTGCCAATGATAGAACATGCAGCCTTGTCAAAGCGCAGCGTTTTGACACTTGTGTGAACAGCCCCATTGAAATGAATGGGAGCGCTGTAAGGCTAAACGCTGTACAAAAACATCTGTGTGAGGGAGGCCTAACGTGTGTCTGAGAAGCCCCATTGAAATCAATGGTAGTGATTGACAGCGTTTAGCACTGCACCTAAAACGCAGCGTTAGGGCTTTTACCTACTAGCGTTGTTTTTTTTTTTTTCGCTGCGTTTTTTTTCCAAATGTCAATGGGACTTTCTAATGTTAAAATTGCATCGCACAAAAATCTCAAGTTTGCGATTTTGGTGCGATGCGATTTTAACATTAGAAAGTTCTATTGACATTTGGGGGAAAAAAACGCAGAGAAATCGCAGCGAAAAAAACCCGCTAGTGTGGAGAAAATGTGAGAGGGGCCTAAGGGACCTTCCTTTCTACCAGTTGTACCATATAACAGCTGATTGTGGTTCGGCACCTCTCTGGTAACTGTTCTGCCCCGTGTGGACCTGGAATGACAGTATTGTGCTTGTGTGGGGTGGAACCTCGCAGGGAAGCCAGCATTTCCGTGGCCATGACACAACGGATCGTTCTGCTGAGAAAGTAACATGAAACTCCCTTCACAAAGTTGCTTTTTAGGCAGTTACATAAACCGATCTCTGTAGTTTGTGTTGTGAAGAAATTCTTTGCCATGCTATTGGGTAAAGGACACAAAGAGGAACGTCCGCTGACTCTGTTGCAACTTTTTCTTCTTATATACAAAGGGGATGATTAGAGAATTGTTCGCTGCAAAAAAGAGAGCCGCGCTGTCCTTACCGAGTTCAGGCCGAGGTTATTCGGAGCCTTTAGGACCAGTAACTATTGTTAGCTGTTACAAATACAACTTTTTGTATTCTGGGCTATCGGTTTGTTTTTTGTAGGTTTGTAGTTTGAAAAGGTAGTAAAAATATGCTTTTCTAACATAAAAACATAAAAGATTGATGGCAGAAAAAAAAGGTCCATTTAAGCTGCCCTAATATTATTTCCTGTTTATTTTCCTCCTAGGATCGCTATGTTTATCCAAGGCATACTTAACCCTTTCCAGATCTGAGATTTGTTTTGCCTCTCATTTTCATTTTTTCGTTCCCTGTCTTCTCTGAGCCCTAACTTTTAATTTTTACAGAAAAATAGCCGTATAAAGACGTGTTTTTTTTATTGCACTATATAATATATTGAAAAACCTTAAAAACTTTTAAGTGACATTAAATGGAAAAACACAATTGCACCATTTTTTTCTGGCTTCTGTTTTTACTGCCTTCAATGTGATATAAAAATGACTTTTATTTTATTATGTGGTTTAATATGATTATTCCGGTTAAACCAAAGATATACAATTTTGTGTTTTACTACTTTTAAAAAATATAAAAACTTTTTTTTAAAATTGCTATTTGTTGCTATATTGTGAGAGTATTAACTTTTACATATATGTCAATATCAATTGTTTTACTTTGTTTTTGTTTAGATTTTTTTTTGGGGGGGGGGGAAGAATTGTAAAAAGTTTTTTATTTTTTTTTTTTTAACTTTTGGTCTTAACTTTAAAAAAAAAAATTTGATTCCTTGTACAGTTTACTACAATACTTCTTTATTTGGTTTCACTCTGGAGACTGCTTCATACCCCCACTTGACTGCATGAGGTATATTTAGATGATGCGGTGAGGAAAGGGTTAAATCCAATTTTTGTTGATTTTTCCAACCACATCTGCTAGACGTTTATTCCAAGCGATAACTAATCTATCAGTAAAATAATATATCCTGACATTGCTTTTGATCTTCTCTCTAACTAATCTCATGTTTTTCCCCCCTTGTTCTAGTGTTTAGTTTCCTCATAAAAACATTTCCCTCCTGAACTTTGTTTATACCTTTAACATATTTAAAGGTAACGATCATGTCCCCCCTCTCCCTTCTTTCCCAAGGCTATACAGATTTAGGTCTCATTCACACGGGTGTATGAGTATAGAGTTGTACTCATCGCAGCCACTATGCTCTGCTGGCAGAGATCGCGTAGGGACTGCGATAGGCACTGACGTCACGGACATGTGCAGTGTGACTTATTTTTTTTTCTTTTAAATCCCCTGCTCTGTGCAGAATGGGGCTCTATATGAGACGCTGTCTTTTCGCAGGCTTTACGAAGGGGCACCATTTCAAAATGCAGCCTTTCATGGCTCCCTATTAAATGCAGAGAAGTAGAGCACTTCAATTGCTTCCATTCACCGTGTGTTGCACAGGAAAATATGCGTACATAATATGTGGTGACAATACACCTGTATGAATGAGCCCTAAGTTCCTTAAGTCTTCCTGATTAGTTTTGTTCCTGAGACCTTCCACCATTTTTGTAGCCCTGTAATTCGTTTGATTATATCAATGTCTTTCTGTAGGTGAGACCTCCGGAACTGAACACAAAATTCCAGATGTGATCTCAATAGCACTTTAGTGCATTTTTCTGGTAATACTACAGTGTTACTCCAAGGGTGGTTTCACACACAGAATCATTTGGAAAAATGTCATTTTCAGTGCTATTCTTCCAGGCATTTTTTAAAGCAAAAACGCTATGCCAGATGCTAGTTGTAGGGCAGTTGTTGTTATTGTTACCCGTTTAGTTGTTCACAACCCTCGGCGACCCTAAAGGCGAGCTCCCTCCATGTTTTTTGGTTTTGCACTGCTTCTTTCATTTGTGTGATATCCATGCCAGTATCAGGTCTGACAGTACCAGACATCGTGTCCTTTGGCAGGGTCTTCTTCTGCCACTGATCTATCCAAGTATTACATGGCCAAAATCCGTGAGCCTGAGCCGGGTCATCTTGTCCTCCAGTGATATATCGGGTCTTATAGGTTACTTTCTGTTACTCTCGCCATCCAGGGTATACAAAGCAGCTTTCGCCAGTACTACAGCTCAAACGCATCAATCCTCATTCTATCCGCTGTTTTCGCAGTCCAGCTTTCACATCCATACATGACTATGGGGAAATCGGTGGTCTGCGCTATCCTGTGTTAGACTGCTATACCGATATAGGACAATAGGAATACATACGTAAACAGTGCTTTTTTTTTTTTCACTTGTGTGAAAAAAACTGACCGGTGAAGTGTACCACATTGATTATCTTGTAGTATTGATACCCATCAAGTGGTGGGATGTTGGGTGCTAGAAGCAGGAAAGACTGGACTATCATAAGGATCTGAGCGACTTTGTCAGGTGACACATTGGGATGATAAACAGTTCGTCTGAGCATCTCCAAAATGGCGAATGTGGTGGGATGTTCGTGATATGTATTGGTTAGTACCTACCAAAATTGGTCCAAAGGTGGGCAATCGTTGAACAAGGGCACCCAAGGCTCATTGAACTGCATTGAGTGTAAAGTCTAACCCGTCTACAGAAACCCAAATTGGTGAAAAGATTAATGCCATCTGTGAGAGAAAGGTGTCAGAACGTACGGTGCATCGAAGCCGCAGTCTGGTCAGAATCCCATGGTGACCGCTGCTTTCTCCAAAAGCGCCAGCAATGGGCATGTGAACACTATAACTACACCATGCAGCAATGGAGAAAGATGGCCCAATCTGATGACTCGTGTTTTCTTTTACATGTGGGCAGCCTGGTGCGAATGTGTCTCTTGCCTGAAGATAAGATGGTGCCAAGATGGTCTACAGGAAGAAGGCAAGCTGGCAGAGGCAGTGTGATGCTCTGATGAATGTTCTACTCAGAAACCCTAAAGGGAATCTGTTTCTGAGATCCGCCTAAGGCAGTGAGAGGCATACTGATTTACAGCTTTGAATATGTCTGTCCTGTATCTCTGTTAAGTAGTTTGATGGCAATTTACATTTTATCAGTAGTAGCGCTCACAGAGGACTACAGGAAGTAGTCTTTTATATTCATGAGCTGCATGCTAGCCCAATCCACCACATATCCAGCCACTGATTGACAGCTGTCTCCCTATTATTGTGCATAGAAACAGCTGTCAATCATGAACTGTGGGGCGGGGGTGGCTAGCTGCAGCTCTTGGATATCCAAAACTACTTCTCGTAGTCCTCTGTGTGTGCTGCTACTGATAAACTGTAGGTTTCTGATTAACTGCTTCAGAGATATATAAGGCAGACATGTCATGCATGTCACTACCTTATGCTACTCTCGGAGACTGCATTCAGTCCTGGCATTCATGTAGGTGTTACTTTGACACGTACCACCTACCTACACACTGCTGCAGACCACATACATCCCTTCATGGCAATGGTATTACCTAGTGGCAGTGGCCCCTTTCAGCAGGATATTGCGCCTTGCAGCCCCGATTTGATTCCAAGTCCTTCTGCTTTCCCACTAGTTTCTGTACTGCCGATCATGTTCCATCTAATTGTGTGACTAATGCTAACTTCATGCGGGTGAGATTGCCCCACGGGTGCAAGGCGTTTTTATCTCATAACTGCTTTGCATCACTTCAATGACTTCTACGGCAGAGGATTGCGGAGTTTCTTCCATTGTTTTCAATGCGATGCTGCTGCCGGCCCCATTGAAAACAATGGGTGAGGCGATGGCATACCCAAGGATAGGACGTGCCGTGATTTGTTTCCCACATCGAACTGCGAAGCGATGTGGGAAAAAAATCGCTTATGTGTATGACCCCATTCAAAAAAAATGGGGTTCATGTTCATGCGCGATTTGTGTGTCCCGCAACGCACAAATCTTGTGAGATTTTCTCGACCGTGTGAAAACGGCCTAACCGTGGTCAGTTGGTTAAATGGAACGAAGTTTAGGAAACAGCAAGCAGGTCTCCTTTGTGAATGTTTGTGGGAAAAGATGGCAACCTCTGCAACCTGAATCCGCAGGGGGAGCATAGTCCAGAAAAACTTTTAATGATAGAAGAAATGACAGGTCTCCGCGGTAAGCCTATCCGATAGATAGGCTCACCGCGGAGAATCATGGCAAATCGCAGCATGCCGTGATTTGAATCCCACGAGCGGAGAATCGCTATGATTTTCCACTCATGGACATCAGACTGCGCTTTCCATATTTAAGTCTATGGAAAGCAATCACCGCGTTACCCGCGGCCGGATTATCGCAGCGGATAACGCAGTGACATATTGCCTGTGGACAGTAGACCTATGCTTGAGAGTGGTTTTATTTTAACCCCTTAGTCACCACCCTTTTTAAAAAAAAATTTTTTTTCTCTCCATTTTCGTTTTTTCCTCCCCTCTTTTAAAAAATCGTAACTCCTTTATTTATCCATCGACGTCGCTGTATTAGGTTTTTTATTTTGCAGGCCGAGTTGTATTTTTCAATGGTGCTATTTAATGTACCATAAAATGTACTGAAAAACTTTAAAAAACTCTAAGTGGAGTGAAATGGAAAAGAATAGACATTTCGCCATATTTCAGTGCGTCTTGTTTCTACGACGCACAAATTGCAACAAAAGTCACATGATAACTTTATTCTATGGGTCATTACGATTACTAGGATACCAAACTTGTATAGGTTTTTTTCTGTACTACTTATATATTTTTTTTTAAAGATATTTAATTTTTTAAAATTATTTTCTGTCTCCATCTTCGGCGCACAATAACTTTTTTATTTTTCTGTCAATATAGTTGTGCGAGGGCTCATTTTGTGTGGTACATCCTGTTGTTTTCGTTGGTACCATTTTGGAATACATAGGACTTTTTGATCGCTTTTTATTCGATTTTTTTCTTGGCAACAGGGTGACCAAAAAAGCGCATTTTTTTTCGGACGATGTTCACCATGCGTAGTAAATAATGCATTAGTTTGATAGATCGGACTTTCACGTACGCAGCGATACCAAATATGTATTTTTGTTTTATTATTTAGATTTTTTTATTGTAAATATGGCAAAAGGGGGTATGTGAATTTTTGTAAATTTTTTTTTTTTATATAATTAATAAAACTTTATTCTTATTTTTACTTTTTCTTTTAGTCCTCCGGTGGGACCAGAAATAGCGATGCTTAGATCGCTTATGCAGTATGGTGTAATGCCATAGCGTTACATCATACTGCATTCTGACAGGCAGCCTATCAAGTCACCCCACGGGCATTCCGCTATGACAGCCCTGGGGTCTTTCGGAAGGACCCCATCTGCCATGACACCTGCACGGCTTCCCCAATCTCACCACTGGGGGAGGGGTACGGGATTGTTCGGGGGATTTAAAGGCCGCGCTGCGAAACGGGGCTGTTGCCCGCAGGTGTCAGCTGTAATGAACAGCTGACACCTGCGATGTATGGAGGAAGATAGCAGCGCTATCTCCCTCTATACACGTCCTGCAGCGGCAGGACGTAAAAACATGATCGGGTGGTCACTAAGGGGTTAAACCATTCTAAGCTGTTTTAAAAAAAGAATGTTCTCACTGCTAGACCGCCCCTTCAATGGATCTGCTGCTGTCATAATGCCAGATACAACAGGACACCTTCAGAGGTCTTATGGAGCTGTCAGCTTTACTACCCCTAGGACCACTTATAAACACACCAGCAGGTAGGTGACATGAATTACTTAGCCCAATGACCTACCTGCTACTACGAGTCCTTCCCCAGGAACACCAGCTCATAGGTCAAGGCTTGACCATAGCCTCTTGCTGTTGCTAACTTGATCGTAAACTCACCAGCTAGGTGAGAAAAGGGGGCATTTTGGTGGTAAATCCCCTGACTAAAGGAGGAGCCACTTGAAGAGATAACAGCCTCATATCCTAACTGTCTGGGATCCTTCTTTCATAGCCACAGGTTTCATCAGGCTAATCAACTGAAAAAATTTCAGTTGTGTGCCTGTCCCTGTTTCCCTGTCCTGTAGTCAACCATCCCATGGTCCGTGTAGCGTAATATCAGCATATCTGTCAGTGTAAAAAAAAAAAAAAAGTTCCTGCTGCGTTTTCGTTCCCGTCTGAGTTACCCATCCCGTGGTCGGTCTAGTGTAGTTTGTGGTTAGCCCATTTAGTGTCAGCGTATCTGTCAATGTGCAAAGAAAAAGAAAATACAGTTCCTGCTGTGTTTCCGACCTCATCCCATGGCCATCCCTTCCCAGTTATTCCCCAGTGTTCTGTGGTCACTAGGGATGAGCGAGTATACTCGCTAAGGCACTACTCGCTCGAGTAATGTGCCTTAGCCGAGTATCTCCCTGCTCGTCCCTAAAGATTCGGGGGCCGCCGCAGCTGACAGGTGAGTTGTGGCGGGGAGCAGGGGAGAGCGGGCGGGAGAGAGGGAGAGAGATCTCCCCTCCGTTCCTTCCTGCTCTTCCCCCCGCAGCTCCCCGCCCCGCGGCGGTACCCGAGTCTTTCGGGACGAGCAGGGAGATACTCGGCTAAGGCACATTACTCGAGCGAGTAGTGCCTTAGCGAGTATACCGTATTTTCCGGACTATAAGGCGCACCGGATTATAAGCAATCTTGTTTCATATATAAGGCGCACTGGATTATAAGGCGCAGCACATTAGTGCTGTGCAGGGGCCGGAGAGGCTTCTATCAAGCCTGATAGAAGCCTGTCCGGTCAGATCGCGGTTGCTAGGCAGCCAGGGGCCTTCTGAAAGGCCCTAGGGCTGTCTATGCAGAGCGCCTAGCAAGTCGTGCGCTAGATGGGCACTCTGCATAGACAGCCCTGGGGCCTTTCAGGAGGTCCCCGGCTGCCTAGCAACCGCACAGCGTCCCGCGATCTCATCGTGGGACGCTGTACGGGCCCCCTGAACATCGGTTGCAGGCTGTTCTTACAGCGGGCACCCGGCGGCAGCAGTTCTGATGAGCCGCGCCGCTCGTTAGAACTGTTAACACTTTAAATACCGCTGTCAGAGCGGTATTTAAAGTGTTAACAGTTCTGACAAGCGGCGCGGCTCGTCGGAACTGCTGCCGCCGGGTGCCCGCTGTAAGAACAGCCGGCACCCGACGTTGTATGGAGCAGGATCCACCCGCGATCCCGCTCCATACTACTACTTGTTTGACTTGCGAACAAAACGGACTTGCGAACGGGCTCCCGGAACGGAACCTGTTCGCAAGTCGGGGAGCACCTGGACTGTCGGGTTCATATATAAGGCGCACCGGATTATAAGGCGCACTTTCTATTTCTGAGAAATTCTCAGCATTTTATGTGCGCCTTATAGTCCGGAAAATACGGTACTCGCTCATCCCTAGTGGTCACCCAACCAATAAAAATGCTTTTTTAAGATGCATTATAAACTTATATAGTACTAGCTTATATACCCGACTTCCCCCAAGTTAATTTGGTGCAGGTGTTTTACCTGTTGTTCGCACTGAAAATTTTCATGAAGTAATATTTACTTCAGAGGAACCAAGGAATAAAATATGTATACACAGAGGAACGTTAGATTCTCCTTAGACTGCATGTACTGATGTCCTTCTGCAGACTATGCCACCCCTCCCATTTTTCTCCCTTTTTACTTTTTAACACCCCTTTTAGGCCTCATGTCCACTAGGAAATTCAGGCCAGCGTGGATTCTCCATGCAGAATCCCGCAGCGGGACCCTCCTTTCCCGCAGACATGAGGCCTGAAAAAAAAATTTAGCTCACCTGTCTGGACTCTGCAGGTTCCCGTCCATCACGGCCGGATCTTTTTTCCCTCTGCCCGGCGGATGTGCTCGGCACGCCGGCAGTGTGCGGCGCGCATGTGCCTTGCACTTTTTTTCCCCTTCTTTTTGAACTCCTGCTCTCCCGCGCCGGAGAGTAGAAATTCAGCTGCGGGTGTACCGCGGGACTGGACGGCTTCCATAGGCTTCTATGGAAGCCTGCGGGAGCCGTCTGCTCGGGACACCCGCAGAAAATGGAGCATGCTGCGTTTTTTCTCCCGCACATGAGGAAACGCAAATCCATTAAAATGCCATACGCAGGTGCAAATTTCAATATACTTGACTGCGGATGGCCAATGATTCCCAATGTGCAAAATTGAATGCGGATTCTGCAGCGGAATCCCCAATTCAATTTTGCTAGTAGACATGAGGCCTTATTCAAATTTAACCCCAGACTGGCGGTTGCAGCCCTTTGTTAGCCTTCAAGGCATGCTTCATCCCTGCAGTCCATGGCCGCTTCCTTATGTACTTTACAGCCTGTATTATGTACGGGGCTAGTAAAGAAGCCAAGCATTAGGGCCTACCAGAGCATGGATATTTTATACCATACCCCAATGTTCTGCATGGCTATGTCAAACACGAGTTGTGAAGTGATCATAAAATTCCTGCCTTATAACAATACGCAGTGCCCACCCAGCAATGACCCCAATTATGATCACTTATATAAAATCAGGCGGATAATATAGCATTTTAATGATAAGTTTGCCCAGGCATACACCCCTGAGAAAAACATTTCAGTAGATGAGTCCCTGGTACATTTCAAAGGAAGGCTTAGATTCCGTCAGTATCAGAGGACACAGTATGGTGTAAATATATACAAGCTGTGCGAGAGTACATCAGGGTACACCCATACGTTCAGGGTTTATGAAGTGAAGGACACAAAAATTGAGCCCCCAAACTTTCCCCCCACTATGGCAATTACTGTACCCACTGCTTGTCCAGGGTTACCATCTGTACCTGGATACTTTTTACACCAGTGTTCCCTATTCCAGACCCTCGCTTTCAGAAATACTGTGGCATGTAACACTGCTAGAAAAAAAACAGAAAAGCCTTCCTAAGTCACTGCTTGGGCAAATTCTCCTAAGGGGTGAGAGCGGGCACTATGTAGTGACAACATATTGTGTGTCAAGTGTTAGGGCAAGAGAGATGTCCTTATATTGACCACAGTACACGGCCATAGAAGTACCCCCTTCCCAGTACAAGGTACCAGTACAGAGACCCCCAAGCCAGGCCGCTTCCTTAACTACAATAGCTACATTAGACCTGTCTGATCAAGTACTCGGGCCGTACAATGTCATACGGAAAACAAGGTTGTTTTATAAAAGCTGGCGATGCACATCATACAGGTGGTGCTGTATATTGCCTACGTGCTATATCGATGCCAGCCAGAGGGGCAACTTTCTTGAATTCAAGGAGGTCATCAAAGCCCTAATATTTGAGGATCAGGAAGGGGGGGAGCCCAGTCCTTCTGGAAATGAGGCAACGTATTGTAGCAGGGCAACACTTTTTTAGTGAAATTCCATCCACTGGTAAGAAGGGAAGAATCCAAAAAAGGTTCAGAGTCTAACAAGGAGGGATATGGAGGGACACAATTTATTACTGTGAAACGTGCCCCACACAACCCGTCTGTGCATAAAGGATTGCTTCAAAATATACCACACGTCTCTGGGATTTTAATTGTATTATTGCATTGAACCACCATTATATGATTTACCCTGATGTACTCCGCACAGCTTATACATAAAGCCACATGCCGCTCCTTCTCTTCTGAGTCCTGCCATGTGCCCAAACAGCAGTTCACATGCACATATGAGGCATTTCTGTGCTCAGGAGAAGTTCGGTAACACATCGTAATTGCTTTTTTTCTTTAGTCCATGGCAAGTATTACCAGAAAATTGGAATTTTTAGCTTTCAGATTAAAATATTAAAAAATTTGCCAAACACTAATGAGGTCAGAACACTCACTCTTTGATGAATTCCCTCACTCTTTGATGAATGTCAGTTCTTGGGGGTTTCAAATGTACTGATACCTCAGGTGCTACAAATACAACATGGGGTCTGAAAATGATTCCAGCAAAATCTACATTCTAAAAGCCAAATAGCGCTCCTTCCCTTCTGAGCCCACCATGTGCCTAAACAGGAGTTTACATCCACATATGGGGCATTTCTAAAAACTGCAGGATCCGGGTAATACATTGTGAGTTTTCTTTCTCTGCCAACTCCTGATGTGTTGTAAAAAAAATGGTTTTAAATTGAAAATCTGCAAAAAAACACAAAAAAATGAAACTGTTCCAATATCTGATTGACTTTTCTTTAATTCCTGTGAAACATCTAAAGGGTTAATAAACTTCCTAAGGCCTCCTTCCCACGAACAGATTACCGCCGTGTAATTCGCGGCGAAAATCCGCTGCGTTGCCCGCAGCTATTAGGTTCTATTGAACCTAATAGCTCAGGGCACACAGTGCGGAATTCCACCGCGGAATTCCGCACCGTGAAATCTCCCGTCCTCACCCGCGGCATGCTCTATTTGCCGCGGGTGTACGCGCTGACGGCTTCCATTGCAGTCAATGGAAGCCGTCCGTTCACGCTAGCTCCCGCTGTAACACAGCAGGAGATAGCATGAAAACGCTTTCCCGCCTACCGCCGTCGCGTCACATGACGCGGTGGGCGGGGAAGTGTCATGCGGGAGCGAAGACACCGGATCCGCTGGTAAGTATGGGGTCTGTGGGGGTCGCCGTGAATATTCCGCGGTGGAGCCCGTCACGCTTGTGTGCAGCCGGCCTAAATGCTGAATACTCTGAGGGGTGTAGTTTTTTAAAATGGGGTAATTCATGTGGGTTTTCTGGTAAAATATATATATATATATATATATATATATATATATATATATATATATATATATATATATATAATATATATATATATATATATATATATAATATATATATAATCTCTATCCAAGTAGGAATTGAATTGGTTCCTAAAAAAATCATTGTTTGAAATTTGCTAGTAAATGTGAATAATTACTGCTAAACTTACCGTATATACTAAAAAAAAGACCGCTTAAAAATTATGGCAATAAAAAGTAGTAAATGTTAAAGGGGTTGTCTCGCGAAAGCAAGTGGGGTTCAGCACTTCTGTATGGCCATATTAATGCACTTTGTAATATACATCGTGCATTAAATATGAGCCATACAGAAGTTATTCACTTACCTGCTCCGTTGCTGGCGTCCCCGTCTCCATGGCTCCGTCTAATTTCACTGTCTTCTTGCTTTTTTAGACGCGCTTGCGCTGTGCGGTCTTCTCCCCTTCTGCTCGGTCCGGCACGGGCGGCGTTCTGGCTCTGCCCCCTTCTACGCATCATCGTGTAGCCCCACCCCATCACATGTGCCGATTCCAGCCAATCAGGAGACTGGAATCGGCACACGTGACAGGACGGAGCTACGCGATGACGCGTAGAAGGGGCGGAGCCAGAACGCCACTGCTGCCGGACAGACCCGAAGGCAGAAGACCCTTCTGCACAAGCGCGTCTAATCGGGTGATTAGACGCTGAAGTTAGACGGAGCCATGGAGACGGGGACGCCAGCGCAGGGAAGGTAAGTGAATAACTTCTGTATGGCTCATATTTAATGCACGATGTATATTACAAAGTGCATTAAAGGAGATGTCCCGCGCCGAAACGGGTTTTTTTTTTTTTAACCCCCCCCCCCGTTCGGCGCGAGACAACCCCGATGCAGGGGTTAAAAAAACCACCCGCACAGCGCTTACCTGAATCCCGGCGGTCCGGTGACTTCAATACTTACCGCTGAAGATGGCCGCCGGGATCCTCTGCTTCCGTGGACCGCAGCTCTTCTGTGCGGTCCACTGCCGATTCCAGCCTCCTGATTGGCTGGAATCGGCACGTGACGGGGCGGAGCTACACGGAGCCCCTCTCTGGCACGAGCGGCTCCATAGAAGAAAGCTGAAGACCCGGACTGCGCAAGCGCGGCTAATTTGGCCATCGGAGGCCAAAAATTAGTCGGCACCATGGAGACGAGGACGCCAGCAACGGAGCAGGTAAGTATAAAACTTCTTATAACTTCTGTATGGCTCATAATTAATGCACAATGTACATTACAAAGTGCATTATTATGGCCATACAGAAGTGTATAGACCCACTTGCTGCCTCGGGACATCTCCTTTAATATGGCCATACAGAAGTGCTTAACCCCACTTGCTTTCGCGAGACAACCCTTTTAATTGTTAACTACTGAATTTGGTGCTTTGTAAGACGCGCTTGTCTTCCCCCCAGAGTGGGGGTGCGGGGAGTCAGTGCGTCTTATAAAGTGAATGTGTTGAAATTCGTCATGATTGACACTTGTTTGCTTCATCCGGAGTTTAAATTTACAAATTTTTCCACCTTTTCAGAATATTTTTTAATTTTGTTTTATTAATAAAGCCAAAATGTATTGATGAAAATTTACCATTTACAGAAACTACAATATGTCATGAAAAAACAAACTCAGCATCACGTCGGTAATTAAATGCATAGATCGTTAAGGCCAAAATAGGCAGCGTCCTACAGGCCGTTCCCACACGGCCAAGAAAATTGTGCGAGATTTGTTTTCAATGGGGCCGGCGGTAGCGTCGCACCACAGAAGCCGTTCCGTTTGATTTCAGTTTTTTGGAAACCCCATTGAAATCAAGCGAAAAGGCTTCTGTTTGCTTCCGTTCTATTAGGTTTCAGGGTTTTTGATGGAAAAATAATTTTGCAGACTGCTGCATTTTTCCATCCAACCTAGCGGGATGGAAGCAAACAGACGCCTTTCCGCTTGATTTCCGGTCTTTTTTTTTTTATTATTATTTGGGGGAAAAGGTCTTTTTTTCCATTTTATTTCAGTTCCTCTTCTCCAAAAACAGAACATATATATGGAAACCCTGAACTGAGCCCAAACGCAGGTGTGAAAGCAGCTGTAGACATCAAGTCAACTGTGTTCCATGACGGACGGTTTTTGTGGCAAACAGCCAAAGCAATCGGGACATTGCCGTGTGTATGGCTGGCTTTCAGCGCGGGCGGCTAAATATTTACATGTCGCTGATAGGAGGTCTCCGTGTAATTTGACTTTCTATGGTTACAGATCCTCTTATCATTCCTGCTGAGCTCTCAGTGAAGGCGCAGTAAACTTTGGAAGGAAAAAAATGTCTTTTATGATGTGCTTCTTTTTAATATATTTATTAACAACGCTGTGGAGGGATACAATATCAATATTTGCAGATGACACAAAACCATGTAAAGTAATTAGCACAAGAGAACAGTATTCATCAACAGAGGTCATGGGGCACATGACCAGAGCATTGTTCTTACTCTGTGCAAGTCACTGGTCAGACCACACATGGAATATTGTGGACAGCTTGGGGCAGTGGTACTTCAGATCAGGGCTTGAGAGGGTACAAAGGCGGGCAAATGGAGTAAGAAAACCCCTTTAATCATCTTTCTCCACCTACTTACGGATCTATGCGGTAAATGGTAAGGCCGCCTTCACACTGGTGAGTAAATTGTGCAATTTTTATTTTTTTTTTTTTGAGCGGTGTGAGAAAACGCAGCATCATGAAACCCATGATTTTTAATGGCTTTATTTCCATCTGCGATGTTTTCTATTATGCGATGTTGCAAGATTTGTAAATCGCTACATGGCTTATCTTTGCGATTTTTAAATTTTTTTCTGTTTTTATTTATTTCTTTTTTTTTGACCATGTTTCCCTATTGGTATCATAGTAATCGTACTGACCTATAGAATAATGTTATCAGGTCATTTTTACTGCATTGTGTATGTATGGAGGAATTTTTTTTGTTTTTCGATTTCACTCCACTTAAAATTTTTCAAAAGTTTTCCAGTACATTAGATGGTATATTAACAAGTACCATTGAAAAATACAACTCGTTCCGCAAAAAAACAAGTCCTCATACTGTGACGCCGATGGATAAATAAGAGTTATGATTTTTTAGAAGTGGGGAGGAAAAAACGAAAACGGGAAATAAAGTGCTGCGTTCTTAAGGTGTAAAGAAAAATACCTCGCATCCGCGGGTAAATTGCACGTTGGCAAGCGTGATATCGGGCCAGCGTTTGACAGCCCCATATTGCGCTCGCCTGTGTGTGGGAAGCCTGTGAAGGCGGCTGGCTTGGGGAGAGGTTTTCTTTCATTTCAGTAAGTCTGCTATAATAGAGAGGTACTGTTCTCATGTTTAAAGTCTAATTTCAAGTAATCCGCTAAAAAGTAATTAAAAGGTCAGACCTGGGCTAAGCTATTCACAGGCCTGATATAGTATCCTCCAAAATATGTTTAGGCATTTCTTCATCAAGTTCTCTAAGGGACCTTTCACACAGGCGGAATAGGCCGCACGACACACTGCAAGCTGCGGTCAAGTGCGCACTAAGGTCTGCAGGCTATCTCCGGATTTTGATGTGGAATTGAAAATGTGTTGAAGCCTGCGTGCAATTCTACATAAGAATCCGCAGTTAGACTTGTGAATTTTGATGTGGAATTCAATGACTGCGAATTTGATTGCGTCCCGTGTGAAAGGTCCCTGACAGTCATTGTGGGAATAGCGCTTTCATCCGCACTCTAGATACTTATTGATTACCTGTTAAATATTTTATAGCACAGTACAAAGAAAGTATTTACAGGGATTGTTCACGTGGAAACTGTACCTCTGTACATGCAGGACTGTCCTGATCTGACATGTAGATATACAGCTGTACCGATAGATAACAGGCGTGTAGTATTGTTAGTGTACTGCTGCATTCTTCATGAAAAGCTTGATAAGACACTTGGATTTAAGGTGCCCATACACATGATTTCACCAGGACTAGCCAACCACCTGATAACATGTCCTTTTGTTCTTAGGGAGATAAGCTGTTGACAGAGGTGTCTGGCAGGTTATGCAGTACATATGTACACTTGCCTGAGCCAAATGTGCAGGTATATGTGGGTGGCGGGGTTGAAAGGAACAGCTGTCAACCTGCATGGCCAGCTTTACCCCTTTAATGACCAACTATGTATATGTATGTCATTGGTCTGTGGGGTGAGCCCAGCTCGCTTAAAGGGGTTGTCCCGTGAAAGCAAGTGAGGTTATACACTTCTGTATGGCCATATTAATGCACTTTGTAATATACATCATGCATTAAATATGAGCCATACAGAAGTTATACACTTACCCCCTCCGGCGCTGGCGTCCCCGTCTCCATGGCAACAACTGAAGCCTTCTTCTCTGGTCGCTGCAACAGTCGACGCTTGCGCAGATAAGAATCTTCTGCTGGCTGTGTCCGGGCTCACGAGCGGCGTCCTGGCTCCTCCCTCTTCGCGTCATCGTAGCTCCGCCTCCGTCACGTGGTGCCGATCTGCCAATAAGGTGGCTTTAATCGGCAGTGGAACGCAAGACTGGAGAAGAAATCCACGGTGCACCATGGGAGAAGACCCGCGGTGCACCATGGGAGAAGACCCGCGGTGCACCATGGGAGAAGACCCGCGGTGCACCATGGGAGAAGACCCGCGGTGCACCATGGGAGAAGACCCGCGGTGCACCTTTGGGAAAGGACCGGCGGCCATCTTGAAAGAAGAATTTTATAAGTTCATGAAACGCTGAATTGGTGAGTAGAAACCATCTTTAAAAACACTTTCCGCGGGTACATTGTGATGTTTGCTGTAGAAGGGGGACTGGGCAGAGAAAAATTTTTTGATTTTTGCCTCGGGACAACCCCTTTAATACCCGGCAGCTAACCGCTGTTTTATACAGCTGACAGCCACTGGAAACTGCTTCACTTGGAGCTAGCTCCGACTGTGGCTATTTAACTTCTTCAGTGCCATGGTAAATGCTGACCATTGTGTCTAAGCAGCTAACTGGAGGGAGGGCCAATTCTGACGTCCAATGAGTCCCCACAGTGCAATTGCAGGGTACCAGGGGGCTCAGATGACCTTCCTGGGAAGGTGTTAAAGAGCACCTGTCATGTCTTCACTGACTTCAACAATGTTTATACTCATCCTGGTTCCCCAGTACGGGCTCTTCTTAGATTTTGCCCTTGGGGCTGCAAATGTGTCAAGTGGACGCTTCAATCAAATCTGCCATCATCCATTGACGGTAAGCCGTGGAGATTGCCCACCTGCACATTCCTACAGCTGGGAGATGAATAAAAGAAGAGCCTATAGGTATTAGTGTATCTTGACGCCAACGGAAGCTAGGGGTTTGACAGGGCTTCCATGGAGGGATGCCCATGTCACACCCCTAGCTCACGATTGTCGGAAGATCTCTAGGTCCTGCAAGGTGCAGAGGTCTGTGATGCACACTCCCTGTGTATTCCTCTGCGCAGTGCTGGACCCTGTTACCCAGCTGTCTGTGACATGAAGTCAGCGCTGTATCTTCTCAAATTGGTGGAGCCTTGTTTCATGTCCCCAAACATGCTGCGGTGCTGTGTGCTCCCTGCGGTCAGGTGCGCTTTAAAGGGGTGTTGTGGGTATAGCGCGCTGTGGGATCCCCTGTCCTGCAGTACTCAGCGCCGCTGCGAGTGTTTCTTCCGCCGCCACTGTTTGCTCCCTGCTCCAAGCCGGGGGTTATGGGTACGCCGCCGGCGATTTGTAACTTACATCCTGCCGCCAGGGGTGGGGGCCGGCCTTCTGGGGCCGCGTCGAGAAAACTTCTTTACGCCACTGGCAGCTCCCTGCTTTCCAGCACGATGTGGCCTTCTCCACCGACGAGGGTGCCACTGGCGGCACCCAACACACTTTCAGCTGCAGAAGCATGCCTGGCCGGAGGACGCTATATGCGAGATCCATAGTGGGCTGCCAGGACCTGCTCTCCTGCCACCTCTGCAGCCAATTAGCAACAAGGGATGTCACCCCCTGTCAATCTTGACGCCACCAGCGCTTGCTGGTGGCGTCAAGCTACACTAATACTGAGCCTATACATGGGAGTGGTGATGAGTATAAGCAAAGGAAATACATCGCTGAAGTGAAGTCAGTGGGATCAGGGCTGCAAAGCTATGTAGCCAAGCCCCGACATGAGATGTTCTTTCTAAGGGGTTAAAGAAACACACCTTGCATACTGCGCTATGCCTAGTGCCGGGTCTGAACGAGGAGCTACCATCCCCAGCTGTTAGGTCCGGCGGCTCTCGGGGTCTCTGTGCCCGCACTACCAGTCCTAGTACCCGGGCTGCGGGGGAACGACACAGGGGAGCCCTGGTCTTTGTGACCTCTCCTGGCCGCCGTGATCTGGTACCCTGGCTCCGGGCGCACGCTCCCAAGCGCAGGAGGCGTGCGCCTAATTAGTCGGGTTGCTGGGCACGCGACAGGTGCTGTCCCGCACTGCGTTCCCGTTGCCATGATTCCTGGGCACGCCTGCCTGTCCTTAGCAGGTGCTGGGGGCTGTTTTTTCCAACATCCGGGTTTTGGCTCCTGTCAGGCTCCCCACCCCAATCATCTGCTGGGGCGGGAGATCTGACAGCATTTAAACATCTCAGTTCCTGCCAGTATTTGCCAGTTAATGTTTGGTCTCCAACTACACCCACGTATCCTGTGTTTGATTCCCTGCTGTGACTTGCTTGTTTGGAACCTGCTTTGCCTTTGCCTGACCCCTTGTACCTCGTTCTTCTTTATTGCCGACCCGGATTGCCTGACCTGCCTTTGTGTTTTGTTTGTTTTTGTATTAGTTTGTGTGTCTTGCTCCTGCCCCGCATCCCTAGCTATTCTAGGGACTTTCGCCCAGTTGTTGCCCTAGGGCCTAGCCTAGGGGGGCAAGTAGGTAGGGACACGGGTTGCGGGTAATTCAGGGACTCCCAGTCTCACGGACCCCAGCTCCCTGACACTAGCCCTGCATTGTCAGTGTACTTGGAACGCTCTTTTCATTTACAGCCTACACTTCTGCTTTACCTTTAAAGACAGTCTGTCATGTTTTAGCAGCCCTCTCAGTGTCACACTGATTAAATTGATCTGCTGTATGTATCTGTACAGTAGTTATGGAGAAACTTGCATTTTATTAGTAGCACTCAGACACAGATCTAGTCCTAGCTGCAGGTTAGGTGGGTGTGGCTAGGCTGCAGCTCATTAATATGCAGGACTACTTCTGTTTCTGGCTGCTACTAATAAAATCCAAGATTCTCCCAAACTACTGCACAGATACTTACAACAGACATATCACTGTTATCAGTGTGACAGACACTACCTTGTGCTGCTCTTACATAGGGGTGCAAAAGCATGGTGACAGAGTCTCTTTACTGTAACGTCATGCAGGCTTACTTCTAGATGATCTGAATGTACCATAGGATATAGAGTATTAGTGTGAAGAACAGTATAATTATGTAGTAACGATATCACTACTCCATGTAATATATGAGCATTGGGTTAGAAGCTCTCCGGGGACCAACATAGAACAATTAATAGCACTTCTCTCCAGCAGACGGCTTCCTCTCAGACAGATCTATTGCTCACACAATAGGACAGCATGCAGATACTTACTGTTAGAAGCATGGCCAATGTCATTAGAAACATTCTTGTGCTTTGATATGAATGAGGCCTTTACCTGGAATTTGTGAGGTGTTTATCTGGAATGGAAACAATCTAAGAAGTAATCCAGTCTTATCTGACACTGTTGGGAGTAATTCATATTGACTCTTTGTTTCGGATTTACTTGTGACATAACAATTTCCTAGAACTGTTTTTTCTTAAAAAAAAAGTTGCCACTGTGACATTTCTCTGGTTTTCTTGTGCAGGGGCATTGGAGCATCTGTGTGAATACCTAACTACCCTCAAACCCTTCCTAGGCACAGTAGTTCTCTACAGTTTTTCTTTATATTTACACTGTGGACCCCCTCCTATCAGTGAGCGGGTGAGGGCTGCACATGTAACGCATCAGACTTTGCTACACTGTAGAAAATACACCCCGTGTGATTGGACCTGTAAAGACATTTAGGGCTCATGCCCACGGCCATGAAGGGCTCCGCAAGCGGAATACCACAACAGAGTCCGTCACGGTGCCCCTCAAAGCCCCTATACTCTCCTCTGGATCCGCTGTGCATCTCCCGCAATAATGCACCGGCGCGCATACGCAGTACAGCGCATGAGTCGCCGACAGTGTCATATGACGCGGCCGGCGGTACTCATATTCACGCTATACTTCCGCTGTTCTACAGCGGAAGTATAGCATGACGGCCAGCTTCCATTGACTACAATGGAAGCCGTCCGCACGTATTACAGCGGCAAATAGGACATGCCGGGGGTTATTTATGCTGCGGAATTCCGCAGCGTGAACGTTGATCTATTAGGATCAATAGAACCTAATAACTGCAGTGAAACGCTGTGGATACCCGCCGTGTTTCACAAGGTGGAAATCTGGCTGTGGGCATTAGCCCTTAGGCTGCCTGTCCACGGGTGTTGCGGTATCCTGCGGTGGATCTCCGCCGCAGGGGCCGCCGCCCAGGAGCAGCAGCCAACAGATAGGCTGACCGCGGAGAATCGTTATGATTCTCTGCTCATGGACACGGCCTGTGCTTTCCATAGCAACGCTATGGAAAGTGTGCATTGTGTTCACCGCGGGGAATGCAATGCAGAAACGCCCGTGGACAGGCAGCCTTAGGGGGGGAATATGGGTTTGGATGGTAATTTAGACGAGTCCAAAATGCTTACAGGAAGTGTAACTCAATACAGGAACTCATTGAGATATTGAACAGCAGTTCCCATCTATCTTGTAGCCCCAAGCGTCTATAATATAATCTTTTGGCAGTTCCCCGTTACCGGTAGTCACACCTGGATGTCTTTAAGTGGAAATATCAGAATATTTTGTAGCCACACTAAGGTAGTGTTTTCATGTGAGCGTTCCTGGTCTGCATGTAACAGTACATTAATAATGCTGAACACCAAACACATTTTACTGAAAAATGCCACAACTTTTTAATGTGTTTTACTGCATCAAAACCCACAGCATTCTGCACTAAAACGTTTGCGGTGTTCAGGATTATTTTTGACGTACAGTTAAGTTGCACATCAGAAATGCTTACAAAATGCATAAAGGTGCTGTAAAAGCACCAAAAAAGTCACATTGAAGCACAATCTTTGGTTAGATTCACACGGGCATCAGCGTTTTTACATTCGCCCGTCGGCATCATAAAAACACGTAAATAAGCGCAAAAATCTTAATGTTTGTGCGCCCGTTCAGAAGTTTCCCCGTTCCCTCCCCCTCGCCATCTCTCGGCAAGGGGGGGAGGCGGAACGGGGTGGGAGCTACTTTGCTAAGCTCCTGCCCCCTCTCCTCCCCTTGTCGCAGCCAGCAATGCGAGGGGGCGTGATGGGGGTGGAGATTAGCTCCCTCCCCACCCCCTCCCATTGAAAACAGCTGGCAAGAGGCAGAGAGGAGCAGGGAAGGGGTGAGAGTTCAGTAGTCATGCTGCTAAACTCCCTCCCACCTCCCTTCTCCCGGAGCTGCCATAGGCTCCCACAGGAGTCTATGCAGCCACCGCCGGCATAAAAGTGCCTGGCCGAAATGCCTTATCTTGGCCGGCTGGGTATATTTACGCCACGGAAATACGCCCATTGTAAACCAATGCAACAGAGGGGCAGCGTATATTGGCCAGGCATGAAAACCAGGCCAATATATGCCCGTGTAAATCCAGCCTTAGGCTGTGAGCGTATTTGAATTCCGTTTTTACGCACATCTTATATGCGGTACATTGTGGCAATTCAAATACATGGATTTTCGCAGTTCTACTCACACCAGTGTTTATTCATTGCATATAGTACTATGTAAAAAGAATGCAGCATGTTCCATTTTACTGCATATTATGCGCGATAGAGCCCTATTGTTCTTTATGCGTGCGTGCAAAACACTGTATATATGCAATTATATTACTTATGTGTGGTGTTTAGAGGAAAATCTAATATAAAGCATCCTACAGGCTTTTTCTTGCACCACTCTTTGACCTCTTTGCATGACCTTTTGGTGGATGATGTTTGTGTCATTAGATTTATTACATCCTCAACACCGCCAAAATCATACAATGTGAGTTTGATACATTGAGTGATCTGTCAGGCAAGGTCAAATCTCCTATGTTAAATCTAGCGGTGCGGTTGTGCTTCAGCCACCAGCGCCGCTAGGGAGAGTCCAGCGCTGCTAAGCGACGTTCATATCAAGGTCTTACCAGTCTGACTGTTGTCATGTCCCCAAAACGTGGCAGACCAAGCCGTGGATGGCGAGCAGTTTAAGCTAAGGTTGGGACATCGACACAAAAATATCAACAGTATCGACCATCGCTGAACAAACTATCGATTATTGTAAAATATCTGTGGAAAACTATCGATATTTCGATATATCGACTTTTTAAAATGCTGTATAAAAATAAAACCGGTCTAGGGTTAATAAAGCAACAATCAACAAAAAATATATAGTTTTCTTTTAAAACTTTAAACTGTTGAATTTATTAACTTCAAACTATTAATAACATGAAAATATATTAAAGTTACAAATGCGAATAAAGAATTACAGATGAAACATAGAATTAAAATGAGGTATATGGAAAGAAGGTTTTATCATTGGCCCCAATAATCGTTATCTAATGAGCCCGAAACCTTAATTTGCTCGCATGCTCTCCCTTCACAATGGTCCTTCCAGCAGACATGACCGGGAGTGCAGAAAGATGATTGGAGGTAAACACAGTGAAACAAGGTCCTGCCAGCTACAAGGAAGCCGGAAGATGGCCGCTGGACCTGACGGGATGTGAGCATGATCTCTGTGTGTTTGTAGGGCTGTTTGCCCTGCATTTTTTTCAAGTTGCCACTGAGGGACCAACGGTCTCCATGGCAACCTGTAAACTATGCAGGGCCTGGTAACGCGAACGCAGTGCCCCAAACACAATTGTAGTTGCGTTAGATGAGTCTCCTTTCTTTTCTAGGGGCACTGCGTTCGCGTTAGCACTGAACGCACGACATGTCGCGTCTTCTGTTCTGGACGCCACCGTCGTGCGTTCAGCGCAGCCCTCCATCTGCATGTGGAAATGCTTTTATTTAGAATGCACTGCCCACAGCCATCGCGTTAGACGCAAGCGTTCAGAGCCTGCGTCCAACACAATGAACAAGCGCATGTGGAGGACGGGCCGAAGACCCCACTGTTTCTGAGAGTCGTTTTGCCTGGAGCAAACCTTATTTGTGACAAAGAGTCACCTCACACTTTACAGAAGTTTCTAGAACTTGTTTATAAGTTCATTAAAGCCTGGAGCAAAACTACATCCTGTACCGACACAAAGGAAAGGGTGGAATGTAAAATAGGAAAATCTGGTCACCGGACCACAAGACACGGTGCTTCTTTACAAAAATCGATACTATATCACCTTAAACTATCGATGTTACCGATATATCGGACATAACAATATCGGTGAAAAGTATCCCCAAAGCATTAGCCATATATCCATATTTCGATATATCGGTTTTCGATGTCCCAACCATAGTTCAAGCCGAATCCTCGGCTCCACAGTTCTTAAAACATTTACAACCATTCCTCCAAACATTGTAATCTAGGTAAAGAATAAATTAAACAATGTGCGTGAGATATGCTGTTATGTGCAAGCAATAAACGCTGATACTCCGGTCCACACCGCGGTAAAATGTTGCGTTCTGCCACACGTTCACGTGAGCCCGGCCTGTTGGACAAAAGTGTCCTTCACTATTTTGTCCACTAGGCTTCTCTTCAGACGAGCGTATTTCAGCTGCTTATTTGGTCCGTATTTTGTGAACTGTAATATGGGGGTAATGTAAATCACATGACCGTATTTTTAACCGCCGTTTTGCCTCCAGATTGCTACTATTAAATAAAATGCAAACCATGACCGTAAATACTGATCAAACACTGATGACCTACGGTTATAATGTCATCTGTTACACATCCGTATTTCGTGTGTATTACAGTCCGCTCCTCTGGAACTGGCTTTAGAATGTATCCACATGGAGCAAAACTGCACTAAAAACCATACTGGCAAACCGCATGTTTTTCTGCATTTGCTGAGCGCCTGGTAAAGATCTGCAGATACTTCAGAACACACGCAGCTTTTCTAATGCGCTTTTTGGTGCAGTTTTTACCATATCCAAACCGTCCCCTGATAGCAGATTTGTCCGCTATCAGAACGTGAAATCACATGTGCTGTCCTGGTTGTAAGTATTGGCATAATCAGTTGGTCCCGTTCCATAACATTTACCGCATCCCATGTTTTGAGAACTGCTGTGACCATGAAGAACGCAGCTGCTCTTTCTGCGCAATTGTTTTCTAAATCGCAGCTTTCCAGTCTAAACATCCCATTAATCCTGTCATATAGAGCATCTTGTTGATTTTAAATACATGGCTGTATATGAAAGCCGACCCAAATAAGTGCGTGAGTATATTCCCACTGTTGTCTCATTAGTGCTAGAATACAGGATTGTCTGATTGGCATATATGTAACATCACCATGCAGGTAGGGGCACACAGTTACCCTCTTATAGATTCTGACACCTACCGGCCATGGCAATAACGCCGCTTCTGTTAATTAGAAGTACAAACATTTGTTTTGAGGTTTGGTAGGAAGGTAAAATGTCTGAAGGGCTTTATTCATGCCTGCGTCCGGGGTTTTCTTGCCAACAAGTCTATGTACTTTGTCAAGCATCCAGGTTAACTCTGTATAGACCTACTGAGTGGGAACGACATCTTAGTATTATTCTACATCTTGACTTTTAGGCTAGTTAATATAGGAATATAATATGTGAAGCTGAAAAAGACATATATCTATCCGGAGGAAGGCAGACAAATAACTCCAATGAGGTAGAAAGCTAATTTTCCGCATTTAGGGTGACTACCCACTAGCGCTTGCGAATTTGCTGCGTTTTTTTTCCAGGTGTCTATGGGGCTTTCTAATGTTAAAAACGCATCGCGGCAAAATCACTATTTACCGCTAAATCGCAATTTTTCACGATGTGATTTTAACATTTACGAGTCCCATAGACCCCTGGAGAAAAAAACCGCTGCAAATTTCGCAGTGAAAAAGAACAGTAGTGGGTAGTCACACTTAAGGTGATAAAATTCCTTCCTGACTCAAATCTGGCAATCGGAATAATCTGTGGATCAACAACACTTGATATTATTAATGATTATAACAAATGATATTGTTAGACTGAAGAAAGGTGTCCGGACTCCTCTTGAGCCCTTTAAGTGAGTTCCCCATCACCACATCCTCAAGCAGAGAGCTCTTACTGTAAAGAACCCCCTTCTATGTTGTGTAGAAGCCTTCTTTCCTCCAGACGTGAGGGGCACCTCCTTGTTACAGTCACAGTTCTGGGTATAAATAGATGATGGGAGAGATCTGTATTGTGCATTGTTCATTCTGCACATGATTTTATTGTAGATTTCTCAGCGGGGTTTCACTCCTTAGACTGCCTGTCCAGGAGCAGGAGCCGGCAGACGGATCTCCGCGGTGAGCCTATCTGCAATTTGCTGCCCGCGAGTGGAGAATTGCTATGATGCTCCGCTCGTGGACAGGTGGGCTGCACTTTCCATAGCAAAGCGTGCCCTGCGTTCCCTGCGGCCGGATTATCGCTGCGAGTAACGCAATGCAAAAGCGCCCATGGGCAGGCGGCTTTAGGGTGATTACCCACTACAGTTTTTTTTCATAGTGAAATTCGCAGCGTTTTTTTTTCTGCAGGGGTCTATGGCACTTGTAATGTTAAAATCGCGATCGCGCAAAATCGCAATTTACCACAAAATCGCGATTTTTGACCCCTGCAGAAAAAAGAACGCTGCGAATTTCGCAGTGAAAAAAAACTGTAGTGGGTAGTCACCCTTAGGTTGGTTTCACGCACCGCATACTCCTTTGTAGAATTTCAGAAGAATAATATGCCCTGAAACTCTGCAAAATTTGTTCACAAACATGGCAAAGTGTTCAAGGTGATGACCTAGCCACCAAATTTCCCAGGACTCAAAACAACGGAGTATCTATGAAATGTACTGGAAAAAGTAGTCCAACCTCACAACTTAGGATCATGCTGTGTGAAGCTTTCCATAGCGTTGCTATGGAAAGCGCAGCCGCGGCATCCACGAGCAGAGAATCCTAGCGATTCTCCGCTCGCAGTATCTAAATCATGGCATGCTGCAATTCTCCGCGGTCATTTGTGCGCGTATCGGCGAGTAGTACTACACTTTTTGCGCACGCAGGGCCAGTTCACACGCGCGACACACTCCTTTTCTTTATTTAAAAGGCTATTTAGCCTAATGAAGTCCAGATGTGTACTTATTTCCGCGGAATTATGCAGCATATTGCGCATTTGTTTTTATAATAAGTGCGCATTTGCGCAGCTCCTACAGACTTTATGGTACCCTTGGTGTGGAAATATGCAGGAGAATAGAGCAGGACCTATTTTTGTGCGTGCATTTAGTTTATAAGTTCAAACACATTGACATCAATGGGTTCTATTTTCTATGTTGTGCGAGCAAATATGGTCATTTGAAGAAAGCCCTTAGACATAGAAACTATAGGGAATGGGATATGGGTGATGAACACAAGGGAGAACTTGATGATGGTCAGAAACTTCTGTGAGGCTGTGTAGAAAAGGAGTAGGACTTTAGGGTAATAAAGTAGCTCCCGCTCTAATCATGTGGGGATTATACTGCTAATATTGTACATGAAGCAGGTACATTGCATGCACACATGTAGACCACGCACAATGTTCGTTCTTGTGGCTAATGTAAGATTTCCATCTGCAGCACTTAAATCGAATGTAGGCCAAGGATTTTTGCAGCGGTCTAATACCCCATTTACACTGACAGATGTTTGCTCAAAAGTCGCTCAAATGACAGTTGAAATGACAGTTTTGAGCGATCATCTTTGCATACTTTATAGTAGCTAATTATCTACTATAGAATATGCAAGCGGAGTGGGACACAGCCGCATCCGCTAACAGAACAGTACAGCTGCTTTGCATATGCAAACAGCTGTAGTGTTCTCTGCGCTTATAGCAGGACGCAGGCACAGAGAATCTTATCAGTGCAGTCGGCTGATAACAGCCTGCTCCACTGATAACAGCTTATCGCTCAATTCTAGCAAGCTAGAATTCAGCGATCAGCAACTCATGCACGAAAACTGCACAATGTCCCTGCATTTAGACAGAACGAGAATCGCTCAAAAGATTCTTAAGCAAATTTTGAGCGATTCTCGTTGTGTCTAGATCAGCCTTAATTTATAATGCAAGCAGCTTTCCTTCTTTCCCTTCCATCCCTCCATCAGTAGATAGACACAATTTAGTGAGCTGGTTTTGCAGAATAAACACTGCAACAATTATACAATGAGGCTAACTTCACGGCAAGTGCGATATCCCCACGAATGCGAGGTTGACAGTTCGCAAGGCTGACAGTTCCATTTGCGGATCGCTGAGTGTTTCCTATTACGTTCAATAGGAAAGAATCACATTGCACTTGCGTGCACCTGGCACGTGGTGTGATGCTTTGCCAGCCCCATTGAAAGCAATGTGTAATGCGATGCGAGGGCGCACCCACAGATAGGGCATGCCGCGTTTTTTTTTTTTTAAAGAATGGGGTTCATATTCATGCAAGTTTTGTGTGTTTTTTTTCTCAACACACAAATCCTGCGGGAGATTCTCGGCCGCGTGAAACCGGCCTTAGGCTGATGTTAACCTAATTGCGACCAAGCTCCATTCATGTTCAACACTTAGTCCTGGGTTTTAAATCCAATCGATTCTTTATAGTCGCTTCTGTCTTCTTTTTTCCTGTCTACATAGTTAGTGCTCAATGGAGGATGTTTTCATCTGGAACTGGGGCTCCGATGGATGCAAAATATGAATGTTCCCAGGTTTTATATGATGTCATGGCGGCACAAATGTTAAAAAAATGTATTCTACAATTTTTTTGTGCTTATTTTTATATTATATTAAGAAAAAAACCTACTGCCCATGCCAATCCAAACCATTACTATAGCTGCCCTGTAATCTGAGACAATGCAATTTATATATCTATACTGGACCGTAATTTATATGTCAAACTGACCAAAACAAAATGGGAAAGTTATCCCTGCACTTAGTTTTTTATTTTTTTTCTTACTTTTTATACACATTATCCCTAATAAAAGAATAAAGAGGAACAAATTCTCTGGAAATAAAAAAAAACAGCCCTGTGTGTCATGAAAAAAGCATTAAAAATATTTTGGTAGCCCAAGAAAAAAAAAAATAGAGCTGTTAAACCACCATATGCCTAAAAGCAATAAAGAGCATCTGGTCATTTATGATGGAAACACTCTGGTTGTTAAGGGATTAAAATCAAATACTAATGACCACTTGTCCGTGAGTGAGTTACAAGCTCCTCCCCTGACCACATGATGATGATGTCATGAAAGGCCCTTCATCGGGAGAGTAAGTTCCATGCTCCGCCCCTGACCACATGACAAGGATGTAATCACAGGTGCTTCATCTCACCACGATTTCACTTTAGCGAGTAGCTAAATTACCGGAGCTCTGAGCTCTGCCCCTGATCACATGACGGTGACCTCACCACAAGTCCTTCAATATTTTGACCAACTCCAACCGTCGTCACAGGCCCTTCAATGAGTTACATATGATGATGTTATTTACTATATTATATTATAAGTGACATATTGCGCCACCAGAAACACTGGTACTATAAATAATACTAACTAGTCCGTTCTATATGTATGTGTAGGCCACTATCTATTTACTGATCACTGATTACAACACACTGCTTGAAGGTGGATGTCTTATTTTTCTGTACAATGATTGTAGGTCACTCTTTTATTCATGCTTTGCGTTTGAATCGTGTTTTTGCAGCAATTCTGACGGATTGGGAGCACCATGCTGTGATTTTATGTGCCTGAGTTATATTAATTTGCAATGACACAATGTTACTATTATATGTGTGTTATACAATGTTATCTTCTACTGGAGGATATATGATTAGTTTTATCCATCTTTATTTACAGTTGGCTCAATTCTCTGTTTCTTGTTGGTCATAAAAGAAAGCTTGAAGAAGATGACATGTACAAAGTACTCCCAGAAGACACCTCCGAGAGACTTGGAGAAGAACTCCAGGGGTAAGGAGCCGCACTGCTTATCTTGTAGAGAGGGAGTTTACTGCTATAGATTACTATAAACGTCACCTTTCGTTATGGAAGAAAGATAACCAGCAAAGTTATGTGTTTGCTTTCTCTTTCCCATTTGTGACAGAGAACATACAAATAGATTGCTCACATGGTGGGGAGGGGGTTCGATATCTAGATGTTGTTTTCTGATAATACTAGTGAGCTGGATCCAGGATAAGACATCTGACCGATAAGGACGTTTAGGCCACGTGGAGCGTATTTGTTGTGGAATCGCCGCACAGAGAATCCACTGCATTTACAATTAGCAGCAGAGTGGATCAGATTTTCAAAATCTTAACCAAATGCTGAGGAAATATAGATAGATTTGACTTTCCCACAATGCTAACAGAAGATCATATAATAACATAATGCTATGACTGCCAGGCTGCAGAGAGGCAAAAAGTTGCCCATGTTTTTAAGGCCAAAATTGGACTGGTACTCAGAAGGTTAATCAGCCCAGAATGTTAGAACTAAACACAGGGTTTTAAAATATGGGCATTCACTACAGACCCCAATCAATCGGATTCTGCAGTAGATTTGCGCTGAAATAGACGTCTGTGCTACTTTAACATCTCATTGAACTCAATGTAACCATTGTTCATATGACACAGATTTTAAAATCCTGTCAGAGGAAACAAGATTGTTCCCAGCAAGAGAAACCAAGTAATCTTGTAGATATGATACCTTTTAATGGTTAACAAAATTACATGATGTTATTGCGAGCTTCTGAACCTCTCAGGATTCTTCCTCAGGCTTATGGAATGGATCCGAAGAGGCGTGTGTGTATATATTTATATATGTGTGTGTGTGTGATATATATATATATATATATGACAAGGCACAGACGTGGAAGTGATTAATTTGCACTTAAAAGGATACTACAACAGGAAGAGTAGAGAAATAAAAACATACTGATAATGATGTGCAGGTTTTATGGTCCCTGAAATAGTGTTAGTGGGTTACCAGGCTAGCATGTTATCTGTGCTACAGATCTCTCAGGTATTAGTGTACTTTGATGCCACCAGGAAGTCCTGGTGGAGTCAAGAGTGACAGGGGGGCGATGCCCCCTCAACTTGATTGGATGGACAGGAGTCTGCTGTGTAGGTTCTGAAAGGCCAATAAAAGTTTCTGAAAAGTGCATAGAGCAACCCCCCATGCAGCACGTCCAAGGGGCTTCCTTGCTAGGGACCCTGAAGCCGCAACCCCCCTGACTATGAAACGGTTGCTCGTGGCCCAGGCCAAGAATCGGCCACCGCTGCAGTCCCACACCTTTTAAATCGCCACCGCTGAAGGGAGCCAACATGACCGGCGGGAGACACTGTGAGAGCAGGCGGCCGCACAGTGCAGCAGCTGACGCCAGCCACCATACAGAAGTTGACACCCCTTCACTCCCCCACTCTCACCCGATGTAAGTTTCTCATAGCCACCGCTTAAGGGAGGCGACAGGGCCACCGCCACAGAGACTGACTACGCTGCTCGCAGCGGCAGTGGTGCACAGAAGGGACCCAACCTTGTCGGCACACTGCCTAATGCACTGCGGCTCACGGGGGGATGGAAGCCTACAGCAGCGGCACAGTCAGACGGAGGTGGGTAAGAGGAGTGCTGTGGTTAACTGAGGGATGTCAGCTTCAGCCATTCCTGCAGGTTGCAGGACCTGTACCTATTCCGCCAATCGGGAGCTGGGGGTGTGAGAGGGGCATTTTCTCTGTCAAACCCCTAGCTTCCGGTGGCGTTAAGGTACACTAATACTGATGTCTCATACTTCCCATTTACACATGAATCCTCTTGAAGAATTTAACCCTCTGTTGTAAGTGACAAATGTTGTTATAAGTTTGTACTCCCAAATGCTTCTGTGGCTTTGTGATCTGAAATTGCTTTTAAGTAGAAGAACTTTCAGGTGTTCTATGTTGTTTCCGTGACTAAAAAAAGTGCTTGGCCACAGATAATTTTGTCTTTCTTTAATTGTATGGCGATGAGATCTCATCCTGGCTTTCAGTTTTTGTCCTCTTTCTCCAATATAAAGGCCCCCAACAGGACATTTACTGCACAGGATCAGGTACACAACATTAGATGTGGAACATGTGAATGTCCCCGGGATCGTATAGTCCTGCTGTGTGTTGGGGATTTGTATCCTGTCCGCAGTCAGTACATGTGAGCAGGTCTTGCAGCTCCTTACATTACAGGGATAAGTTCCTTTTTGTGTGTCGGAGGACAATGCACTCCTGATTATAAAGTTCCTCAAATTTGAAGGTTGCCTGTAACACAGAAGGGGAGGGTCCGGGAATATGTTTTACAGACGGTCATCCTTGTGTAGGGTATGATTGAGTCTCTTTGTGGTTTTCCTTAGTACATCTAGCTGTGGATTGTAGGTCACTACAATGGACGTGAGATGGTAGCCCTGATTTAAAAATGTTCTTTTAAGGCCCCATGTCCACGGCTGTGACGGAATATTCCGCTGCAGGGGAGGAAGGGGGAACGCTGACAGGTCTCCTCCGTTAGCCTATCTAACAGATAGGCTGACCGCGGAGAATCGCAGAATGCCGCGATTTAAATCCCGCAAGCAGAGAATCGCTATGATTCTTCGCTCGTGGACGCCGGTGCTGCGCTTTCCATAGCAACGCTATGGAAAGCTTCACACCTCGTAAATCACCCGTGGACATCGCCTGTGGACATGCAGCCTAAGATGGTATAAATGTTCCTCTCTGTCTGTTGGGTTGGAGCAGATCCAGTTGTATCTGATGGCCTGGCTGTAGACAATGGATTTTTTGATGTGCTTAGGATGGGAACTGTCCTATCTGAGGTATGTGGGCCGATCAATCCGTTTTCAATATAGGGATGTCTGTATTGAGTTGTTTGTTTTATGGTGGTGTCCAAAAAGTTGATTTCTGTATGCGAGTAGCTTAATGTCAGGTTTATGGTGGGGTGGAATGCATTGAATCTTTCATGGAATTTTATTAATTCTTGTTTGGTGTTGATCCAGAAAATTATGAAGAAAAAAAGAGTTGACATATCAATCCTTGATGTGGTTTCTGGGCTGCAGCACATAGATTTGTCCAATTGAATGTATGGGGCTTTTATCTGTGTACCAGCCCGCGCCATCCATAGGACGTAAGTGTACTACCATTTACCGTGTACTTCCCATTTCACTCCACTTTGTGTTGAAAGCTCTGGCCCACAATGAATGAGAGCGGTAAACAGAGCCTTATTCAGTAGTTGTAAACATTTTTACATTTTTCAGATCTAAGCACAGAGGCAGGAGTCATTCTGGCTATCCATAGTAATGAGCCATCATTTCAAAGCATAGTTAGCTCCTGGAGATAAAATGTATGCAGTAAAATAATGATACGTTGCCATGGGTAGCAAAAAAGATTATAGAAAGATGTAGAATGTCGATTTAAACCACGTTTGGCATATACTTTTTCACAGTGTATTCACAGACAGTGCACCACTAAAATGGCCCTATGCTTTAGTGGTGACATGTATGCCAAAAGGTGGTCCTGTAGCCCCAGTTATACTGTGCTTGGTATAACATTGTATAAAAAATTTACTTTCTTTTTTGGTATATTTTTAATGACAGTTAGTTCTTACATAGAACTGCATACATCTGACCACATGTTCTGCAGGACCTCTTTAAGAGGCGACATTGAACATAAACAGTAAATGTGGTGTGGCTTTAGCCCAACGTTCCTGCAGAGGGAAGCATTGTTGGAAATAGATAAAGATTTCACTGAGGCAGAGGAACCAACTGTAATTTCAACAAATTCACCGGACTGGTTCCCAAAACTTAACTTTTATTGCTATTCCTAAATACTGACTGAGCTATAGACACAAAAAGACCAACATAATTTACCCCACCACCCAAACAAAAAGAAAAGGTTTTCTAGAGATTCTGGCTCAAGAGCTTGGCTAGACAGTAATAGATGGTATTCTGTCTAGGAGCCCCAAGGGGTTAGGTCTACTCAGGGAAAAGCAAGAACAGTATCAGGGCTAATTAAAATCAATATTGTGGTTTAGAATGACCAGTAATGCCACCTGCATCAACTGGAAAATCACCACAAAAATAGTCCCCCCAAGTTGTTATTTCCACGGAGCGAAACAACACTTAACTGGAAGAATACAAACTCCCAGCGTCATGGAGGAATATTAAATAGCCCCTATTTTTTGTACAAGAATGGGTGTGTGTACGTGGTGGTAACAGACCTTCAATAGTACACTGTTTCTGGATCTGGACGTCTAATGGAATTTGGTGATCGTAACGCCAGTGCCTGGATTAATAGCGCTTGGTAGCGAAATAAGACTAACACATGTATGTAGGTAAATGACAGGCACAGCATTTACAGCAGCCCATAAATTACCCGCGATGCTAAGAAAGACTGTTTGTTTTTCCAAACCTGATGTCTGTTCAAGCCAGCTCTGCTTTCTACCGGACGAGAACTTCAGATGAGTAGAGAATCTTCATAGAAGTTTGTGAGAAGTAAAGGAAACTTGAGGGCACTGTTTCAGGAATGGCAAAACTGTTAGTGAAGTTTAAACGGGGTATTTCTTGTAAGTTCTCTCTTTATAGCTCTTCCTTAGCTCAGATGCTGCCTCCTCAAAGTTTGTTTATCTGTGTGTAAAGTGTTAAACAGTATATATGCAATTTCTGGAGCTTAAAGGGGTTGTCCCGCGGGGAAATCAAAAAAAATTTTTTTTCAACATACCCCCACATTGTGCCCCGTTAAAAACAATTCCTTTGTGATTTAAACAAAAAATCGCTTACCTGCATCCCCGTTCGGGCAGTTTCTTCTTTTAAAGATGGCTGCCGGTCCTTCCCCAATGATGCACCGTGGTTTTCTCCCATGGTGCACCGCGGGTATTCTCCCATGGTGCACCATGGATGTCTTGCGTTCCACTGCCGATTACAGCCACCTAATTGGCTGATCGGCACCACGTGACGGGGTGGAGCTACGATGACGACGCGCAGACCAGCTCTCCGGCGCGAGCACGCCGGAGCGGCCCCAGTCAACACAGCAGGAGACCGGACAGCGCAAGCGCGTCTATAGAAGCCAGAAGATGCAGAAATTAGTCGGAGCCATGGATACGGGGACGCCAGCAACGGAGTGGGTAAGTGTATAACTTCTGTATGGCCAATATTTAATGCATGATGTACATTACAAAGTGCATTAATATGGCCATACAGAAGTGTATAACCCCACTTGATTTCACGGAACAACCCCTTTAATACTAATACAGACAACCACGGGTCTGAAAGTAAATGCTGTGCCTGTCATTTAACTACATACGCGTGTTAGTATTATTTCTCTACCAAGCGCTATTAATCCAGGCGCTGGCATCACGATCACCAAATTCAATTAGTTGTCCAGATCCTGTTATATACCTTCAACAGTGCACAAGATTACAAAAAGTGTGCTGCACTCATTGCCACCGTGACACGGCTCCTCAGTCACATTTTAGAAACCGCTCAGAGACTGCAGGCCTCTTCCCGCTTGCCACCCATTGCACTAAACCTGTATAGTACTACCTCAGAGAATGATTCAGTAGCAACTAACTCAAATAGAGCAATGTCTAAAAGATAGACCCTATGGTGGTCTTGGTACAATAACCTTGGCTACCTAGAAATTTCCTCCAGAGACCAATAAATCTAGAGATTCTAGAGCCCATGACCCCCCCCCCCCCCCCCCCCCGCAACAAGAAAATGAAAAATAAATAAAAGAGCCTAGCAAAGTCAAGGTCTGTGTGTAAATAAATATCAGTCCTTCATGGGAAACAGTGTACTGTTGGAGGTCTGTTACCACCACGTACACACACCCTTTCTTGTATAAAAATAGGTGCTATTTGATATTCCTCCATGATGCTGGGAGTTTGTATTCTTCTAGTTAAGTGTTTCCCCCTGGGAAAATAACAACTTGGGAGGACTATTTTTGTGGTGATTTTCCAGTTGATGCATATGGTCATTCTAAACCACAATATTGAATTTTCTTTAGCCCTGATATTGTTTTTGCTTTTCCCTGAGTAGACCTAACCCCTTGGGGCTCCTAGACAGAATACCATCTATTATCTACTGTCTAGCCAAGCTCTTGAGCCAGAATCTCTAGAAAACCTTTTCTTTTTGTTTGGGTGGTGGGGTAAACTATGTTGGTCTTTCATGTGTGTGGGGCCGCCTGCAGACAGCCGGGTCGGATCCCGCTGCGAGAATTCTTGCAGCAGGACCCGACCTGAGCCCCTGCAGGGACCAGCGCGGCACTCACCTCTCCTGCGGCTCTGGCTCTTTAATGTGCTGGCTGCCGGTCAGCCAGCGCATGCGCAGAGCGGAGCCAGCAGCCCGGGGCTGACATTTCTGTGTGGGGCTCTGCGCAATCCTATAGCAGCTTCCACAGGCAGAAATTCTGCAGGAAATCCCGATGTGGAATTTCCACCCGTGTGCAGGGCCCTAGCTCAGCTAGTATTTAGGAATATCAATAAAAGTTAAGTTTTAGGAATCAGTCCAGGAAATTCATTGTTGGAAATAGGATGCAAATAAGGAAGATGGGATTATTTGCATAAATTACCCAAAGGAGCTTGCATGGCCTTATAAGTCTCTACCCACTCACCCCCTAGGTGTCTCCACACACTTTTTGGGTGCTCTCCTTAAGGAGACACGGCACCCCTCCTGTCCCTGGAAATAGGATAGAATACTTTATAGCACATTGCTGAACAGTTAAGATGACGATTTACTAGTGTTTGCTTTGTTGTCCTCCAGTATGTTCATATATAGAAAAAAATCAGTCTGTAGCAGTTTATGTATAGATATGAAATGACGTAAACCATATAGATAAGCGGACTGCCATCAGTGTCTGGAGACTACTGTGTAGGAAGTAATGACTTCCAGCTCCACATCATATTTGGTGAAGGAAATGAGGCGGCTGCCTGGCAGTCCTAATAACTTCTTGTAGATCCGAGATTTCTTGGTAACGATCATGGAGCCATTATCTGAATATATTTCCGCAGTTAGTCTGCTATCACAGGACTGTATTTCCTTTGTCAGGAAACGTGTGAAAGGCTAATTACTGGGCACTTCAGATTTGAGGACCCTGTATATGATAACATGGAAATGGTGAATAAGTTTGGCTGTTGTTTTAACCTTGTGTGCTAAGAGACATATCTGCTGTCAGTAAGGGGATGTCTATTTTATGACAGCCTCTGACCATCTATTGTCTGTGTTGCTGCAAGAATGTGCTCCTGTGTTTTATAGTAGTTTCCCCATTGAGACAATAGCAGTTTTTATTTTGTTACATATCATACTTGGATACATTGTCACCGTTGTTCAGTTCTTCAGAAAATACATACAAGCTATGTGTTGTTAGGATATTTGTATATATGCCTAGGCCAATATATTGAAGGGATTTTCAAGAACTGCAACAAAAGTTTTAGGGGCAGGGGTTGGTATAAAATTAAGATATTAGGTACGCTCACTTCCTTAAGTGGACGCTGTCCAGCGCACGAGTCACGGACCCCGCCAGTCCGAACGCAGAAGAAGCTGCAGAGTTCATGTAAAACTCAATAGGCCCTTGGCCGTTCAGCCAATCACAGGCTTCAGCAGCCATGTTCATGCAGAATCGCCACTGAAGCCTGTGATTGGCTGTGGGGTGACTTACACAATGGCATGTGACTGCTGCAGCTTCTTGCAGGATTGGAATGACGGGGATCGGGGCACATGCGCTGAGTGAGGTCCACATAAAGAGGCGAGCATGCCTTATTTCTTTAGTGTGTTAAATGCAGACAAAGAACATGATGTGAGCGGGGTCTTAAATAGATGAACTAGACACACAAGTGCGTTTTACTGTTTGTGCTGCAATATTAATATTATGCATGTTTGATTATTCTAGGTACTGGGAAGAAGAATTACAAAAAGCGCAAAAAGAAGGTCGTCTCCCGCGCCTAACGAAGGCGATTATTCGCTGCCACTGGAAGTCCTACTCTGTCCTGGGATTCTTTACTTTTATTGAGGTAGGTGTAGTGACTCTACTGCCATTTGTGCACCTCTCTGCCAGCAGCTGCTGTTATGTTGTAAACCTTGCAGTAATTTTCCATCTTCTGAAGTTGTCAGGAAATCACCTTCTTTGTACTTTGGCAGGAGGAGGACTCCATTTAATAACATGCTTTAAAAAGAATTATTGCAAAACATTGGCAGAGGTTTGTGGACTGTCATCTTGAAAACAATGGACTTTTCTGACAGTCTGTTCACATATGAAATTGAAGTTAGAAACATTTCTTGACATGTTTTTCCAAAACAAACCCCTCCCTACATAGCAAATCTGTAGAAGTGTCTTACTAGAACTTGGGCAGTTGTCCTGAATGGGTAACACTCCGTATTCACACCTGGATGATTCCGTACTGGATCACTACAGTGGCAGCTGTGAAAGCGGAATGCTAGTTTTTTAACACATAGTGACATGTAACATGCTGCGCTTTTTTTTTACGCATGCATTATACGCAATAGACAATCAGTGGTGTGAGTGGGTCAATGAAAATCAATGTACTTGAGCACGTAATGGGTGGTAAATAGAGATGAGCGAGTATACTCGCTAAAGGCAATTGCTCGAGCGAGCATTGCCTTTAGCGAGTATCTCCCTGCTCGAGACTGAAGGTTCGGGTGTCGGCGCGGGGGAGCAGTGAGTAGCAGCTGTCAGCAGGAGGGAGCTGGGGGAGAGAGAGGGAGAGAGAGATCTCCCCTCCGTTCCTCCTCGCTCTCCCCCGCAGCTCCGTGCCCGCTGCCGTGCGATTAATAAGGTGTTATTTTACTAAATTGGACCTTTACAAACGCAATGCCACTGACTTTTAGAGGCGGGTGTTATGGGATGACTTGGAAAAGTTTTTAGTTTTTAATTTTAATATTTTTTTATAATAGAATAGTAGAAGGGAAGGGATTAAATTACCAAGGCGGATATCTGACTATATGTAAGATGTGTGTATACATGCAAATACATTTTCTATATACAATTTTGTGTCTGCCCTTACAGCTCTGCTGAGGTTCTACAGAGATGGATCCCTGTGGGGGAAGTGAAGGGGGTCTTGGCAGGGAAAAGAGGTTATCAGCTCATTATTTGCCTGGTAGATAACCCTGAGGCCAGGTCCTGGACTGCAGGGGAGCAGCTGAAATTGGTCAGACAAGGAGGAGCTGTGCACTGCCCATGTCTATACACCTGCTAACTGCACAGGGTATGTGCCGTTAGGACGTATATAGCCATATGGCTGTCACAAAGGGGTTAAAAAAAGTTGTAAGTTGGCTACAACTTATTCAAAATGTATTGTACCAGAAGCTAAAGCTCCCAAGTTTGATATTTGCTATGCCTTTCTTCCAGTCAATTATGTAATTCCCTCTTACGTACCTGATGTTCCTTCCTTCCTTTTAGGAAAGTGTCAAAGTGATCCAACCTATTTTTCTTGGAAACGTTATAAGCTACTTTGAGATGGACGACCCCAATGATGCCGCCCTGGCTAACGCCTACATAAACGCTGCAGCTCTGTCTATCTGCACCTTACTCTTGGCAGTCCTTCATCATATTTATTTTTATCATGTTCTCCGAGCTGGCATGAAGCTTCGCGTGGCAATGTGCCATATGATTTTTAAAAAGGTGAGCATTTACTTGAGCAGTCTATATTAAGTTGTTGCCAGGTGGTAATTCATTAGAAAGGTCGTCACCTCCCGAATCGTAAATGGCTGAGCAAACTTCATTATTACATAACTTTGTGACTGTTCATGATATGTAATAGCAGAGGCTCCATTTCTAAATATTTCTTTACATTTTGTCCCGTCTTTCCTGTCGGGCAGAAAGTAATTAACTGCTAAAGGATATAAAAAGGACATGCAGAAAATGTAATATAAAGTAATAGAAGGTTTTTGTCAGCTTAACGGAAAAGCTTAAATTACATGACACGTCAGGGGCTCTCAGTTCTCACTGGGGAACTCAAGGACTGATATTTGCATGAGGATATAATACTGTATTGAACCATTATATTAGTAATGGGGTGGATTGGGCTAGCATGCAAATCATGAATATTATCCCCTTCCCGCTCCAGGGCGTAAGTTTACGTCCTGGCAGCAGGATACTTCCCGCAACAGGGCATAAACTTGCGTCCTGGGGATAGCGCAAGATCATAAGCGATCTTGCGCTATCCGGCAGCGGGAGCTAGCTGTCAATGATAGCCGGCCTCCTGCTGCAACAGCAGGGGTGCATCGGAGATGCGACCCCTGCTGTTAACCCCTTCCCTGCCACAATCTATGTAGATCGCAGAATGGGAAGGGTGCACAGAGGGAGCTTGCTCCTTCTGTGATGTCATCGGGCTCTCGCAATATAATCGCGGGGAGCCCAACTGGTTGCCATGGCAACAGGACGCCAGATACCGGCGTCCTGTATTGCCAGTGCCTGTGATCACTGTAACAGAAGTCCTGCAATGTCTTAAAGCGATCATCGGTGCTATGATGTAAGTCCTTCACAGTGACACAAATGGTGTAAAAAAAAAAAAGATTAAAATATTCAAAAAAAAAAAACCTTTTTAGGTGCCTTTCCTCAGATTAGCATAAAAAAATGTAAAAAAAATCCCACATATTTGGTATCGTCGTGTCTGTAACGATGTGTACAATAAGTTGCACATGCTTTTTATCCTGCACAGCAAAAAGCGTAAAAAAACCCGCTGAAAAACAGAGGCAAATGCTAATTTTCAGTATTTTGCCTCCCAAAGAACACAATAAAAGTGATCAAAAAAGCCGTATGTACCCCAAAATGGTACCAATGCAAAAAACAAGCCCACATAGAGCTCCGTCCATGGAAAAATAAAAAAATTACAAAACTTTGAATGTAGCGATTTAGAAAAAAAAACAAAAGTTTTCCCAAAAAAAGGGTTTCATTGCAGAAAAATGGAAAAACCTAAAAAAAAAATATAAGAATTTTGGTATCGTTGTAACCGTACCGACCCGCAGAAAAAATGTATTGTGTCATTTATGCTGCGTTTTCTCTCCCTGTTATCATAAAAAAAATTATAAAAGTTTTACAATATAGTCTATGTACCCAAAAATGGCACCAATAAAAACTACAGTTCGCCGCGCAAAAAACAAGCCCTCATACGGCTGCGGCGACAGAAAAGTAAAGTTATGGCTTTTAAAAAATGGAGATGGAAAAATACCAAAAATCATTTTATCCGTAAGCCCATAAAAGGCCATGTCCTTAAGGGGTTAAACACTTGTATAAGTATTTGAGGTCTGTTGACAAAACAAAGTATGCAATTCATCCTTATTGGGCTCTGTATTTGTTCTATCACAAATAATAATAGGTTTAATTGTAACAGGAGAAGCAAGACAAGCCTTATCCAATAGTCACGTAACGTTGTTTACCAATGGCTTATGCTAAGGCTGGGTTCACACGGGGCGGATTTGCCGCGGAAATTCCGTGCAGAATTTCGCCGCGGCAAATCCGCATTCGACCGCTAATCCGCTAAGCAGCAGTTCTCCCAGTGGAAATCTCGCGTTTTTTCGCTGCGGCCAAACCGCGAAATTTCCGCAGAGAATCCGCCCCGTGAGAACCCAGCCTAAAACTTCTGGGTGATGCTGTTCTGTAATCCCTTATAATGATACATGACCAGCTGCTGGCGGCTGACACCTCACTTACAAAAAGACATTGGTCAAATTGATTGTGTTCAAAGATGGGCTACAAAAATACTGGGGGTTCTTAAGGAAAGACTTAAACAATTTATTTTTGTAGCCTGGAGAAAAAAAGGGGTAAGTTTGAAACTTTTGAGTGGCGGGTTTCCTACTACCCTGTCAGACCCACCAGGGCAGGTTTTTTAAATGGTCTATTCATTTAATTTCAACTAATTTTCCAGTCGCGTTCCAAGAGCCATAACTTTTTCACTTTTCCATTGACACGGCCGTATGAGGGCTTGTTTTTTGTGGGACAAGTTGTACTTTTTGATGGCATCATTTTTGGGTATATATAATGTATTGCATAATTTTTGTAAAACAAATTTGTGGGGGGAAAAAAGGAATTCTGCCATTTGTTGAGTCACATGATTTCGACGATACCCAGTTTATACAGTTTTTTTTATGTTTTGCTATTTTTGTACATTTAAAACTTTTTTTTCTTAAAGGTTCGCTTTTGTGTCACCACATCCCAAGAGCCATATTAATTTTATTTTCCCATTGCCAGAGCTCTAGAAGGCCTTGTTTTTTGTGGGATGAACTCTAGTCTTCATTTACCTAATTTTTTGGAAGTGTATAATTTTGATCGCTTTTTATTCCATTTTTTCTAGTGGCAAGATTATTAAGAAAATCTGTAATTCTGGCATGTTTTTTATTTTTATTTTTCACTGCATTCTCTGAGCAGTATGAATAATGTATTAAAGTAATTCCAAAGGCCGGTACGATTATGTCAATACTAAATTGAAATAGTTTTTTTTTCTTTTTCATGACTTTTTCACACTTTAAAAAAAAGCCATATCTATAATAAAAACATCTAAATCATAAAAGAAAATTACATATTTGGTATCACCGCGTCCATAAATGTCCAATCTATCAAAGAAGTGCATTATTTACCCCACATGGTGAACGTAGTCCGAAAAAAAAAATAAAGAACGCCACAAATGCACTTTTTCAGTCACCCTGTCTCCCAGAAAAAATGCAATAAAAAGCGTATGTATTCGAATTAGCACTAACCTAAACATCTCGCGAGAAATGAGCCCTTGCTCAAGTACGTTGACAGAAAAATAAAAAAGTTATTGTGCGCAGAAGATGCAGCAGAAAATAATTTAAAAAAATTAAATGTCTTTGAAAAAAAATACAAGTACTACAGCAAAAAAAACCTATACATGTTTGGTATCATAGTAATTGTACTGACCCATAGAATAAAGGTATTAGTATTTTTGTTGCAGTTTGTGCATCGTAGAAGCAAAACGCACTGAAAGATGGTGGAATGTCATTTTTTTTCATTTTACTCCACTTAGAATTTTGTAAAAGTTTTTCAGTACATTATATGGTACTTTAAATAGCGCCATTGAAAAATACAACTTGTCCCTCAAAAAACAAGCCCTCATACAGCGATGTCGATGGATAAATAAAGGAGTTATGATTTCTTAAACGGGGGGAGGAAAAAAAATGGGGTAAAAAGAAAAAAAGGGGTCGTGTCAAGGGGTTAAATAATGTACTAACTTCCTTCTCTGGGTCATTACGACGCAGGGATACCACATGTGTAATTTTATTTTTAATTTTTTACAAAGTAAAGGGAGACAAGTGTTTTTATTTTTTAAATAATTTTTCTACTTTTTTTTTTTTACTTTTTTTTTTCTTTGTCCCTTTAGGGGACTTCCACAGAGACCCATCAGGACCCCCTGATCACATTCCGGGGGTCCGATGGTGACAGGCCTTAACATGCTGCAGTCACATAGACTGCAGCATGTTAAGGGTTAACACAGCAGAGATCAGAGGTTTTCTCTGATCTCTGCTGTAAGAGCTGGTGCCTGGCTGTCTTCTGACAGCCAAGCACCAGCTCTCCCTGCCACAGAGACCATCGGCTTGCTTCTGACAAGCCGATGATCTCTATGGCAACCTGTAAACAAACCAGTGCAGGAGTTTGAATTCAGAAGCGAGAGATTGACGGCAGATCGGCAATATCTCCCAGCTTCTGTTTTTCAAAGTCCTGCACTGGTTCTCTGTGGGACTGTGCAGGCAGAGCACAATGCCACAGCTTGTGGCACTGTGCTCTGCAGCTCCCATAGTGATACATAGCCCGGAAATCTTCCAGGCTATATCGCTATGGGCAGTGGAGCTCGTCCCGCAAAATTTCTGGGCGTGCCACTCAAGGGGTTAAAGGGGTTTTCCAAGTAATTTTTCTTAAAAAGGCTATACTCACCTCTTCTGGCTTCCTGCATTGCCAATGACACATAGGGGAGTTAGCCTGTAACAGGATGTCTTAGGCTCCTGCAGTCAATCACAAACCACAGCGGTTGCCCACTAAGGTTTGTCATTGGCTGCAGCAGATTGCAGCGTCCCCTCAACAGGCTGACTTCAGCCTTTCACTGCAGACCCAGCATGGAGTATGGCTGTGTGGCACTGGAAATGTCGGGATTACAGAAGAACTGAGTGTAGCCTCTTTATATTTTGGCCACGGGGAGCACACAGTTTATGAACATGTATGTTTTGTACAAATAGAATCCTACACACGGGTTTTAATTCTTTTTTCATTATATACTAATCTTTCATCCCACTCATAGCCACATTATAAATACTTTTGCTATCAAGTCTGTTTTGCACTTGTTTCTATTGTATTGCACAATAATAAATTGCATCCCAAGATGAGACTGTTTCAAAGGTGCCCATAGATGTGAATGTTTGCTTTCACTAAAGGCCAATTTAGACGGGCACCTTATTTCTGACAACGGGTCACATAGCATGGCCCTTCCGTTGCCCGTAATGTCATGTCAAGGGGCTGGCATTTTACCTCATTTGGGTAACTAAACCAGTGCCTGTCTATCGATTTGATGCAGAGACAGAGAAGCTGGCTGGCTTAAGGCCCTTTTACACTCAAAGATAATCTTTCAAACGAATGAAAAATTGAAAGATTTAGCAATCTATTTGCATAATGCGTTAATGGCCATTAACTCTTTATCATCTTCATTTGCATGTAAAAAGGCCTGCAATATTTGTTTGCAGAGCTGTGTGTGTGTGTTTAAACACATGCTCAGCTGTGCAAACAGCTGCCCTCACATTCCATTGTTTTTCTCACAGCTAGTGTACACATGCCGTGGGCAGTACAGTGTGCAGTCTATTGAAAAGATAAATGTGTTTGCTTTATCTCTCAGTGACTGAACGAAGGATTAAGTTAACCGTGTAAAGATTTTCGTCCGTTTGAACGAACTTTGAGCGATAATTGTGATGTGTAAAATGGCATTAAAGGGGTTGTCCCGAGGCAGCAAGTGGGTCTATACACTTCTGCATGGCCATAATAATGCACTTTGTAATGTACATTGTGCATTAATTATGAGCCATACAGAAGTTATAAAAAGTTTTATACTTACCTGCTCCGTTGCTGGCGTCCTCGTCTCCATGGAGCCGACTAATTTTCGCCCTCCGATGGCCAAATTAGCCGCGCTTGCGCAGTCCGGGTCTTCTTCTTTTCTGAATGGGGCTCCGTGTAGCTCCGTGTAGCTCCGCCCCGTCACGTGCCGATTCCAGCCAATCAGGAGGCTGGAATCGGCAATGGACCGCACAGAAGCCCTGCGGTCCATGAAGACAGAGGATCCCGGCGGCCATCTTCAGCAGGTGAGTATGAAGACGCCGGACCGCCGGGATTCAGGTAAGCGCTGTGCGGGTGGTTTTTTTAACCCCTGCATCGGGGTTGTCTCGCGCCGAACGGGGGGGGGGGGGGGTTTAAAAAAAAAAAAACCCCGTTTCGGCGCGGGACAACCCCTTTAAGTCATTGAAATGAGTTGAACAGCCCGCCCCTTGCGAGGACAGGTATTTCCCCTACTTGTGCAACCCCTTTAAATTCACCGCATGTAAACTTTTGTTGCAGCTGTTCACCTTGGATTTTATACTTTGCAGTGCATAGGCTGAAGTCTGCAGGAAATCCACAATAATTGGTCATGTAACACATGGATTTTGCTGTAGTTTCACTTTAGAATCCCCGGTAAAAGTTTTGTACATGTAAACATACGCTTATGATTTTCTGTGAGAACATTATAGTTTGAGTGTCTGACAATAAAATACACATGGATGACAGATTTTGCTATATTTGTTCTGTTTTAGGCTCTTCGGCTCAATAACACAGCCATGGGAAAAACAACTACTGGTCAAATTGTAAATCTCCTGTCAAATGATGTCAATAAGTTCGATCAGGTACTATTCGGAATATATATAGATTAACATTTTTAAAATTCTGTTTTTATTGTTTTACATTTTACAGTCTATAATACACAACATAGTAGAACACAGTGTAGAAGCAGCACATGCGTGAGTATGGTAAAATAAAAAATATCCCTCAGCATTGAAAAACTGCAGAAGTATACTGTTTTTCCCAAAAAGTAAGCCCTACCCCAGTTTTCGGGGAATGCTTGAAATATAAGCCCTCCCCTGAAAATAAACCCTAGCTAAAGTACATTAAAATAAAAAAAACATCAATACTCACCTGGCCCGCGGTGTCTAACTCCCTCACAATGGTCCTGGCGCTGCAGAAATACTCTGCTTTCTGGTGACGGGGCTTTGAATACCCCACCTGCAGCAAAGTGAGCACTGTGATTGGATCAAGCTCCAGTCAATCAAAGTCGGCGCTCGATCAGTCATTGCCATTCAGTGAATGACATCACTGAATGGCTGTGGTTAGCTCATCGAGCGCCAGCTGTGATTGGATGGCGCTGGATTCAATCACAGCGCTTTCTTTGCTGGAGGCGGGGTATCCAAAGCCCCATCACCAGAAAGAAGAGGATATCTCTGTGCGGAGGACACTGCAGACTTCCACATTGCCGCCAGAGACTAGCAGCATGTGACACCGGGACACCACGGACCAGGTGAGTATAAGCCCCCCTTCTCCTGAAAATAAGACACTGTGCCTTTTTGGGGCAAAAAGACAGTGTCTTATTTTCAGGGAAACACGGTATATGGAAGCAAGGGTGCAATCACACGAGCAAGTTTTGCGTGTCGAGAAATGCACAAAACTCACACTGAAATGAACACCATTCTTTTAAATGGGTCTATTTAGATGTACGATTTTTATCTCCCAGCAATACTACTAGATAGTAAGGTCTCAGCATGCTCTATTTTTCTGCGCGTCTGCAGAAATTTTGCTCATTGTGTCCAAGGGGCGAGAAAAAAAAAACACATCACACTCGCATGCACATGCAAGTTTTATGTAAAATCATAGAATGGTAGAGTTGAAAGCGATCTCCAGGGTCATCTAATCCAATCCCCTGCTCAATGCAGGATCACTCAATCGTCCCAGACAGATATCTGTCCAGCCTCTGTTTGAACACTTTTATTGAAGGAGAACCCGCCACCTCCTGTGGTAACCCGTTCCACTCCTTGATCACCCTCACTGTCAGAAAGTGTTTTCCAGTATCTAATCTCCCTTTCAGTTTCACCCCATTGCTTCTAGTCTTTCCTCGTACAAATGAGAATAGGGCTGATCCCTCTGCACTGTGACAGCCCTTCAGATATTTGTAGACCGCTATTAATTCTCCTCTCAGCCTTCTTTTTTGCAAGTTATACATTCCCAGATCCTTTAATGGTTCCTCATAGGACATGATTTGCAGTCCAATCACCATCCTGGTTACTCTATTCTGAACTTGCTCCAGTTTGGTTTTTTAAATTGGGGTGCCCAGAACTGGACACAGTATTCCAGATGAGGTCTGTCTGACTAAGGAAGAGTAGAGGGGATAATTACCTCTTGTGATCTAGACTCTGATTCTAGTTCCTACAGTGTGTACGTTCCCTCTTGCCAAGCTGAGTGTTGTACTCTGGTGTTGCAAGGGGTTTGATCTGGGTTACGTATTTCAGTTGTGGTGCGCACTGTTCCTCGGTGCATATCTAGCTACTACAGTAGTTGTGAACATCACCCTGCGTCCGTGCTGAGCGTGGTGCTTGTGAGCTGCATGGATGTGACAGACGCCCACTGTTCAGGCTTGTCTAGATCTTTATGAATCCTTTCTCTCTTCTCTTATCTAATATGTTTACCCAACATCATAATGGAGGAGCGGGGATTTCTCAGAGATTTCACTTCCTTTGAAATTAGGCATACTCTTTATGTAAGGGTCCAATTGGATGCATGTGGGTGGTTTGAGAAAGTTTTTAACTCCCTTACATGCCCTGTGACCCTTTATAATCAATTAGTTCTGGTCTATTGCTGATCATAATCAGTGCTTCTAGAACTAATCCTCCATCATCCGCATGAGTTTTGTCTATTTAGTTTAGTTTCTGGTTATTGTCTGCGGTTCATATAGGTTGGTGCTTCCTCTTACCCTCTTTTTTTAGATTTAACTTTATTAAAAGTTATATTTTACAAGAATCCTCAGTGATATATATTCTCTCTCTTCCCTAGTTTTAGCTATACCTCCTAGCTTTGTGTCATTGACAAATTTGATCAGTTTTCCCTCAATTTCCTCCTTTAGATCATTTATGAAAATCATAGAATCATAGAATGGTAGAGTTGGAAGGGACCTCCAGGGTCATTGGGTCACCCTCTGCTCGATGCAGGATTCACTAAATCATCCCAAATGTTGAACAACACTGGGCCAGGACAGAGCCTTGTGGTACCCCACTTGAGCCTTTCATCCAGTTGGATGCGAGTGCGATGCGATTTAAAAAAAAAAAAATTATTCCTATTGAACAAACATGCAATTTTTACGCATGTGAAAATCGCTTGTTTAGTGATGCAATGCGATTTTTCTAATAAATTGCTACACACTCACAGTAAACATCGTAATTGCACAATTGCTCGCCTGTGTGAATTCATCCATAGGCCCCCTGCACAGAAAACGCAATCCTAGGCAGATGGCCGCAATTTGTCTGTGCGAAAGCCCCGCGCAGAAAACAAATTACGGCATGCTCTATTTCTGTGCGGGGCTCCCGGAGCCCCGCACAGAAATGTTGCTCCCCGGCAGCCGGCTCCGGTCTGCGCATACCGGCACATCAAAGAGCCAGAGCCGCGGGAGAGGTGGGTGCCGTGCTGGACTCTGCAGGGGCTTGGGTTGGGTCCCGCTGCGAGAATTCTCGCAGCCGGATCCGACCTGGCCGTCTGCAGGCTGCCTAAGCCCGGCTTCACATTGCGTGCCAGAGCAATGCGTATTTGCAGAATGAGCATTGTCTTTTTGCACATAGATTGCTGTACTTTACTTCACTTTTTGCGCATGCAAGGCGTGTTAATTTGCACGGGGCAAATAAAGACACACAGATTGAAATGGCTAATTATTTCCAGATGTCTTCTCTCTCCAGCGGAATTACTCAGTGTTTCACGCATCTTGCTGTGTATTGCGCACGCATTTGAGCTCTATTCTCTGCGTATTGTGTGTTCAAATTTTGCATGCGCAAATACGTCCATAGGAATCCGGTCCAAGAGTAGTGAAAAGGACAGGACGAGGGAAGGATCAGTGGTAACAGTATCATGTTCTCTTATCTTGTTTTTGTCAATGTATATGAAAATGGTGATAAGTAGACTCCTAAGTATATAATAATTAATGATTAGAGATGAGCGAGTATACTCGCTAAGGCTAACTACTCGAGCGAATAATGCCTTAGCCGAGTATCTCCCCGCCCGTCTGTAAAGATTCGGGGGGCGGAGTGCGGCGGAGGGGAGATCTCTCTCCTTCTCTTCCCCCTCCCCCCCCCCCCCCCCCAGCTCGCCCTTGCTCCCCACCGCAACTCACCTGTCACCCGCGCCGGCCCCCTACTCGCTCGAGTAGTTAGCCTTAGCGAGTATACTCGCTCATCTCTATTAATGATCAGTGGCAACAGGCCATTGGCACATAATGCCAAACATAACCACTTCATTAGTTTTCCTAAATATCTGTAATATTTGCATGATTTCCTCAGCCTACATATAAGCCTTCACATTATTGTATGTACAGATTTCACCGTGAACTAATAAATCTCTAGATCTATGTTAAATGACCTTTAGAACAATGAGTCTGTTCATAAATATGGTTTTACAGGCAATGAAACTGCAATTACTTTGGCATCACACATGCAGTTTATTGGCAATTTTTCCTTTAGGCCTGTGGCACATGAACAATTTTTTGCCACAATACGCAGTGAATAGAGCCTGTTGATTTCAATTAGTTCTTTCACGTAAGTGTATTTGCGTACGCATTTTGTGTGCACAAAATAGAAATGCTCTATTTTCAAGTGCGTTTGTGCACAAAAATAGCACTTATTGAACTAATTAACTTGATGGCCTATTTCAGTTAATGGTTATATAGTATGTTACGCGAAAAATAGCACTTAGGAAATCAAGTTAATTAGTTCAATATTTCAGTTAATGGTTATATAGTATGTTACGCGAAACACAGGAGTGGATCCATAACTAAGGAGCAGTACAAGGCCGGTGTCACATGTGCATAAGTGCATTTCTGCACACATTTGTGCAGCGTATTTGCACAACGGGTGTTACGCTGTGTGTGTTGCATTGCACTTCTTACAGGTGTAAATTGTGCGCAAAAAGTACAGTAAAACACGTACATGCCGTAAATGCGCTTATGCCCATGTGACACCGGCCTTATACTGCGCCTTATTGTTGCATCCACTCTTGTGTTTTACTCAGCAAAGTGCATCAAAAACTGCATGTGTGATTCCAGCCTTGAAGGGATTCCATACATGCCCTGGATTGTGGAGTGGTCATTGTATGCATGTTTTTATCTCCACAGGTTACTATTTTTTTGCACTTTTTATGGGCTGGACCACTGCAGGCCATTGCAGTAACTGTGCTTCTTTGGATTGAGATTGGTCCATCGTGTCTGGCAGGAATGGCAGTACTCATTATTCTTATGCCTTTGCAAACCATTCTTGGAAAATTCTTCACATCACTAAGGTGCACAAGTGTTTGTTTTACTGTTTTGTGTCTTTGCATTTGGATGGGATTTATTTGAGAAGGTCGGATTTGTAAACTTTGTGTCTTCGACTGCAGATTGTCCACCCTTAAACTTGGCTTTAATTTTCCTAAGCATTTCGATTTCTCATAAAACAAAACCGATACAATCTCACACCAACCAGTAAAACACTAACCCTTTCCAATCCACTGTCTGACGTCTTCAGACATTATGATTTAAGGCTGTACAGCTTCGATGTTGGAAGACGTCAGTTGGGGTTCCCTTACTGTATATTGCCAGCCACTCTGCTGTCGGAGCCTATCCAGCGTGTCACCTCATGCAGTACTGGCTGTAGCCAGCAGATAGCGCCGTTGTATAACGGCAGAAAAAGAGGAAGCCCTTAGGAAAACCAGGATACAAATTGGATTGGAAAGGGTTAAATTTGTACGTGAAGGATGGCATCTATCAAGAGACATCCATCACAGTCAACCAGTGAAAAAGTATACATTTTTTACCGTGATGGATCTTATCTGTTAAAGGCATCCGTTGAACTTTATCTTGAGATGGGTCAAGTTAAGAGAGGGTACATCTATACTGGAAATTTGCAGCATGGTGTGAAATATATCAGTAACAATTTTAATCAAATTCTTAAATTTGTGCCAAATTCTCAATAAAATAAGTCCCTGAGCAGCACCAAAGTGGTTTAAAAGGAATCTGTCAACAGTTTTATACTGCCTAGAAACATAGATGGCACGATATACTTAAACAACGAACCATGATTTAAGGCTGATTTAGACACAACGTGAATCGCTCAAAATTCGCTCAAAAGACTGTTTTGAGCGATTCTCGTATTGTTTAAATACAGGGACATCGTGCAGTTTTCGTGCACAAGTCGCTGATCGCTGAATTCTAGCTTGCTAGAATTGAGCGATCAGCTGTCATCAGCGAAGCAGGCTGTTATCAGCTGGCTGCACTGATAAGATTCTCTGTGCCTGTATCCTGCTGTGAATTCAGAGCGGGGCACGGGCTGTAAGCACTGAGAACACTACAGCTGTTTGCATATGCAGAACAGCTGTAGTGTTTGGCGAGAGATAGCGGCGGTGTCCCGCTGCGCCTGCATAGCTCTATAGTAGCTAATTAGCTACTATAACGTGTGCAAAGATGATCGCTCAAAACTGTCACTCAAACTGTCGTTTGAGCAACTTTTGAGCGATCATCTGTCAGTGTAAATGGGGTGTTACTCAGAAGCTCTGAAGCAAGCGGGAGATATGTCTGCTGGGCGGCTCCCCTCCAGCTTCTTCCCGTCTGGCTCAGTTTGATCAACAGGTTTCTTTCTCTATGCAAACAGTAAGAGGCCTGTCAAGACGGTATTGAAAATACTCCAAACCAGGGCAGTGTAAAGAGAGAATATTAAAGGGCCCACCACTGACCTTTTGAGAAACCACAATAGAGAAGAGTGAAAGCAATCCGAGAGAAATGATGAACCAAGATTTCCAACCAATCAGTACCTATCTATAGGGTCATTCCATGTCCGTTCAACCAACGCTCCCAGTCGACCATCTCAGATTTCAATGAAACTTTGCACAAAGATAGACCCTGACCCTAAACTAAGATAGCCAGAATATTAGGCTTCAAAGTGCTTTGGTTCATGAGCTACAGGTCTTAATCTAGGGTTCAGGTGAGCCACAAGCTTTGGCTTAAGATGGTCAGAATATCATTGAGTGTTGCATAATGATTGTGGTATATTACAGTGATCACTGGGCTTATTTAGCACTCTATCCATATTGGATACTAAGATTATCTTAGGCTAGCATTTGTGTAATAAATAACTAGTTAGACTTTTCCAGCTACTTTGACATGCAATGGTGGCAGAATGATGATAAGAGTGGCAGTCTGAGTAGTTTAGCTGGTTTCAGCACTAAAAGTTCTCCTAGTGTGTGAAGTTTCATTGCTCTAGAGTCATTAGAACTGGCTTGGCAATGGATTGCAATCGCCACTTTTTTCAGGTTGCGCGCTGTAATCACATGACAACCCCCTAGATTAAGACCTGTAGCTCGTGAACCAAAGCACTTTGAAGCCTAATATTCTGGCTTAGTTTAGGGTCAGGGTCTATCTTTGTGCAAAGTTTCATTGAAATCTGAGATGGTCGACCGGGAGCGTTGGTTGAACTGACATGGATTGACCCTATACCTAAATCTGGTACTGATTGGAATAATCACTGCATTTTAAAAAATGGGAGGAGAAGATTTGAGATCAGAGAGCGGTTGAAGATTTCTTTCAGATGGACTTTTGTGGAAGTGTTTATTTGCATATATATAATGTATTATTTTATTTCCTTCTTAGGGGCAAGACCGCAGCTTTCACTGATACTAGGATTCGAACCATGAATGAAGTAATATCTGGGATGAGAATTATTAAAATGTATGCATGGGAACAATCATTTACACAGCTGGTCAATGACATAAGGAAGTAGGTTGGATTTTTCTCCAGTTGATGTAGTTCTGTAATTTCTAATACATAGAATGAGCCCATACAGTCATTGTTGCCGTAACGTTTCTTAAAAATACCCACAAACGTTTATTGTGTAATTTCCCAAAACTTTTAGAACTTTTTAACAAACAAGTTGTATAGCTGTTAGGTTTATATAGTGAAAGTAAACAGCGTCAGGTATTTTTGTTACACAATAATAATTACTACTATCTTGCACCTCTAATTATATGATGAATCAGGGCTACCTCTCAGTTTAGGCTGAAATTGGGTATCTGGTCCATCATATCACTGGATGACTGTCTGTCATTAGAGTAGATATTATCCAATTCAAGGTTTCATTATCTATGGCTGGTCATGGCGACTTGTGTACAATTTTCTTTGCATTAGATCCATGCATGTGATCTACTGTTCTGCTTCTATCATTGTAGGAAAGAAATATCCAAGGTCCTTCAAAGTTCTTATCTGCGTGGAATCAACTTGGCATCTTTCTTTGTTGCAAGCAAAATCATCGTGTTTGTGACTTTCGCCACGTATGTTCTGCTTGGCAATGTTATCTCTGCCAGTCGAGTGTTTGTTGCAGTGTCCCTTTATAGTGCAGTGAGACTCACTGTCACTCTCTTCTTCCCCTCAGCTATTGAGAGGGTATCTGAGGCCAAGGTCAGCATAAGGAGAATAAAGGTATGCTTTTCTTTCTTTACCATTCTTTATCGTTAGCTTTTCTAGAGTAAGTATTTGGACAATGACACAGGTAAATTACATGTAGTGTAAAAAAATCCGTTTTTTCAGTATAAGAAGAGTTCTCTTTCAGTGCATATATTTTTACGGCTGGAAGGATTCTCCTTTTAAGAAACTTTAAAATGAGGTGCATTTAAAAATCACAAGAATATAGCTTTTGTGTTTTAGCTCAGACTGAAAAGACCTGGAATTAGGTCTTTCCACTCTTCGTAACAGATTGATGACCTGTCCTCAGTATCGGTCATCAATTCCTGATCAGCAGGGGTCTTCCACTTGAGATCCCAGCCGATCACTTGATCACCGAGACCGGTGTTCTAATATATGGAATTGCTTAGCTGCCAGAAACAAACAGCTCCATACATTGCGCAGTGGATGGCTGTGGTACTACAAGATGAGCCCCATTCACTTCCGTGCTCAATACATTAGAACACGTGCCCTGGTAATCAGCTGACCAGCTGGGGTCCCGGACGACGGGCATCCCAGTCAGCTGTTTGTGATTTATCCTCAGGATAGGTCATCAAAGTCAGAAGTGGGACAACCCCTTTAACATTGTAAATCAGTTAGAGTTCAGTAATTTTTATTTATCTGTCTATACTTAGTGGGACAGCACTAGAGAAGAAGCTGCTTCTGCTGAGAAATACAGTCCAGCACTTAAAGGGAACCTGTTACCGGCTATGAGACCTGCGCTGTCAGCACTGAAAGCCTGCACTTGGACCGTGCACTGAGACTTAAAGCTGAAGGTTGTGTGCGCTCCTATAGGAGTCATTGGGAGCGAACATCCCCAGCCTTCAGCTTTCAGTTCGATGACAGGGTCCACACACTGAGTGCACGGTCCAAGTGCAAGCTTTCAGGGCTGACGGCGCATGTATCGGGGGGCAGGCAAGTATAAAAATACCTCCCTGCACTCCTGGGAACCTGCCCTATGAGTGCCATAACTTAGTTCATGGTGCTTATGGCCGATGGCAAGTTCCTTTTAAGAATAAAAAATCCAAACCTTTGTTATGACAACATACAGGGTGTATATTCCCCGAGTTTTCTTTTGCTGTCCATATCCATAACCACAGCAAAACAACACCTACAGGCTGGGTTCACACGGGGCATATTCCTGTCGGAAATCTCGCGGTTTGGCCGCAGCAAAAACCGTGAGATTTCCGCCGGGAGAACCGCCGCGGTTTAAGCCGTTGCGGCTTTGAAGCGGCCCGGCCGCTCGCTTTTCCGTTGCGGCCGGCGCTCCATAGAGGAGAGCGCGGCCGCAACGAAAATAAACAAAAAAGAAAAGTAAACAGACATGCTGCATCTTCTGAAACCGCGGCTGCGGCGGCCGCAGCCGCGGTTTCAGCCGGACTTACCGCAGCAGATTGGCCGTCCCGTGTGGACGAGATTTCTGAGAAATCTCGTCCACATGGCTGGCTAATCCCGAGATTAGCAGCCGCGGGCGGATTTCCCGCGGCGAATCCGCCCTGTGTGAACCCAGCCTCAAACATTTTTGCAGTTTTTCAGTGATTTCTGGAAATAATGGCAAAGCACCCAAAAAATCAACTCTTGTAAATATACACTTTTATGTGTCTGAGCTTTGTACTATTTGCATTCCTGTCTCAGACTTAGCTGTTCTACACAATCCAGTTATAATGGCAACAAGCTTTACATTTAGAGGCTTTTGAATTGGAAATCAATAAGGGCATTTCTATAATGAGAGATCTTATAGGCATCCCCTGCTCATCTATTATTGCTGAGGCAAGACCGATTTGCTGTTTTGGGCTGTAGGAAAGCTGGGTGACAATAAATATGGACGGCTATATTGGTAATCGTTCAGCATTCCAGTAAAATAAAACCCTATAACTATAGTCAGTCATACACATTACAGCAATACTGGCTTCATCAGCCGATGATCTGATGTATATGGGGCAGTCTGACAGTCACCCAACATCTGCAGTTGGGGAAAACAAGGAAAACAAATGTTGAATTTCAGCAATATATCTCATGTATTCATTTCTTGTATTAGTCTAAAATGTCATCTGCTGTAATGGCCCTTTTACACGGGCCAACAGACTTTCAAACGACTGCACAAGCGCTGACATCACCGCTAAGGTCATTGGCGCTCGTGCAGAGCGTTTACACAGAAAAACCTGCCGCTGGTTTCTTGTCCGCTTCACGCTCAGCACTTCAAGTCCTATGGGAAGCACAGAGTGGGGCGTATTCACACGGGGTGAGAAGCGAGCAAGGTTTTTTAAGTTGACTGAAAAGTCAGCCTAACAATCCGCAAATGACAAATGAGCGATTTTGTGCATTTACACTGAACGATTATTGCTCAAATTTGTTCGTTTGAAGTGTAAATGGGCCTTAAGTGTCTCTCCCCAAAAGAACGTTCATTCTATCGGGTTGAGGGGTTGTGACACAAAAGGTACATCTCTCCGAATGACTGTTACTCCTATGCTTTCCCACAGGAGCCATAGTCGTTCAGTGAGTGGGGACGGAGCACGCAGGAGATCGCATTTGGCTGCCTGCCTCCTTTCATTGGGAACAGGCAGTTGTTCCAAGATCAACGACTACCTGTTTATACTGAGTGAGAAGTCGCTCACTAGTTGCTTCGTTTCAGTTCATTGAAACTAAGCGACTTGCGACTAATGAGGGATTTCTCGCTTAGTACCCTGTAGAAGCCCTTTTTCTTTTTTTTACATGAGACACCTATTGGTCAAAATCCTGGTAGTCTCCAGCACAAACAGAAAACAGTTTGTGCTGGAGACTACAGTTTGTCAAAATCCTGGTAGTCTCCAGCACAAACAGAGAACTGTTTGTGCTGGAGACCCCCCCCCCCCCCCCGCTGTTGACCCCTTCCCTGCCGCGATCTAAGTAGAGAGCCCGGCTGGTTGCTATGGCAACAGGACGCCAGATATCGGCGTCCTGTATTGCCATTGCCTAAGATCACTGTAATAAGCGATAAGGCATGGCAAGAGAGAAGTCCTGCCATGCCTTATCGCAGCGATCATTAGTGCTGTAGTAAAAGTCCCTCAGAGGGACACAGATTGTGTAAAAATAAGAGCAAAATAAAGTACGAAAAATAAAAATGTAAAAAAAAATGTTAAAAAACCTTTTTTATGCTTTTTCTCATATTCGTATAAAAAAATTAAAAAACCCACATATTTGGTGTTGACGCGTCCGGAAGGATGTGTACAATAAATTGAACACGCTTTTTATCCTGCACGGCAAAAAGCGTTTAAAAAAATGCTTAAAAACTGAGGCAAAATGCAAATTTTTAGCTTTTTGCCTCCAAAAAAACGCAATAAAAGTGATAAAAAAAAGTGTGTATCCCAAAATGGTACCAATAAAAACTACAGCTCGTCTTGCAAAGAATAAGCCCTCACAGAGCTCCGTCCATGGAAAAATAAAAAAGTTATAGCACTTTGAATGAAGTGAGTTTAGTAAAAATAATAATTTCCGAAAAAAGGTTTTTTATTGTGGAAAAACCTAAAAATATAAGAATTTTGGTATCGTTGTAACCGTACCGTCCCGCAGAAAAAATGTAGTGTCATTTATGCTGTATAATTAACGCTTTAAAAAAATAAAATAAAAATCTATGTCAGAATTGATGCGTTTTCTCTCCCTACGATCATAAAAAAAAAAATAACAGTTTTACAATGTAGGCTATTTAAACAAAAAGGGTACCAATAAAAACTACAGTTCGCCACGCAAACAACAAGCCCTTATACGGCCGCATCGACAGAAAAATAAAAAAGTTATGGCTTTTGAAAAATGGAGATGGAAAAATACCAAAAATCGTTTGGTCCTCAACGCTAAAATAGGCCATGTCCTTAAGGGGTTAAAGGGAATGTATCACCTATAAGTTTTACAAATTAAAACTTGAACATGAAACATATTTTTATTTTTTGTAGATTTTTTATTCCATTTTCTATACATGATCATGGGGGCTGCCATCTTGTCTGAGCTGCAGCTAACAGCATTTAGAGAGATGCTTTATAGCAGCCTCATAGTCTGTTGACAAGACGGACAGGAGAAGATCCATTTACTTCTATAGGAAAGTGTTCCAGGCATGTTCAGGGACCTGTGCACAGATCATTTTGCAAGAAGCTGTGCTGTGACAGTCACAAAGGGTCAGTATGAAAAATGCAGGATATTAGGATAAATAAAACAGATTGTGACTTTAAAAAAATCACCAAAAGCTTCCAAAAATACTTTTAACATAAATCTTGATTTATACAATTTTCATTTATTCAGTGGTCATTTTTTGATGACACGGTCACTTTAAGTGGTTTAAAACCTTCCTGCACTATTCATTCACTTGTTGCTGAGTTTCTGCCTGCATAAAATGGTGATTAGTTTGTTTGCTTGGTTTAAATGACATTTGTTAAATCTTTTGGATGGGAGGGGTGATTGTTTGCCTTGAACACAATGACTACTTGTTTGCTCATGCTGCAGAAGACAATTGCTTTTCTTCACACTAATTAAAATCCTCCAGGCCAGAGATTCCTCGTATAAACACACGCCCACCTGAGCAAACAACATATATAGTGTTCACATAGCTAATGAGGAAAATGACGAGCATTTCAAACGATTATCTTTAAGTTTAAATTCTCGGCATTTGTATGCAAAAAAGTCGTTAATTCGTTCAAACGACAATTGTTGTGTGTAAATGGGGCTTAGCTTTTATTAAGCTGACCTTCTGTAGGCTGTACCACTTTTGACGTTTGCTTACCGTGCAGAGTGTGTACTGTAGTTTTGCAGCAATAAGTTGAATTTACATGCGGCAGATTTTGCATGCACTCCATGCATTAGAATGGTTTGGGTTCTGCAGTACTTGTATGGATTTCTGCAAGCCTAAGTTCAAATGAATGGGGCGTTTCCAAAAATTTCAGCAACAAATCTACTTATTTGTTCATGGTAAAAATCACTTGATGTGAAAGTTGGTCTTCACTGAAGGCACCAGACACCTGCTTTAGGGCTCTGTTCTGGGTTTCTGTCTCACTGCTCCTTGAGAAACTGAAATAAAATTGAAAAACACAGCTTTTTACCCCTCATCGATTGCAATGGGTTTTAAGAAAAAAAGCAAAACAATAAGATAACAAGATGGTAAAACTTAGATTGCACATTCAGCCTAAGGCCGCATTCAGACGAACGTATATCGGCTCGGTTTTCACGCCGAGCCGATATACGTTGTCCTCATGTGCAGGGGGGGGGGGGGGGTGGAAGAGCAGGAGCAGGAACTGAGCTCCCGCCCCCTCTCTGCCTCCTCTCCGCCCCTCTGCACTATTTAGCGGGGCTAAGGTTCGGTAATCAGCCCCGCCCCCATTCTGCCTCTCCCCATTGCAAATAGTGCAGAGGGGTGGAGAGGAGGAAGAGAGGGGGCGGGAGCTCAGTTCCTGCTCCTGGCTCTTCCATCTCCCCCCCCCCCCCCCCTGCACATGAGGACAACGTATATCGGCTCGGCGTGAAAACCAAGCCGATATACATTCGTGGGAATGCAGCCTTATAACATCATGAATCTATGCAGTCGCAGCGCAGTCCTGATACCAAGTCTCTCTATACCAAATTATGTAAAAGAAATTTAAGGACAGAAAACACTGCATTCTCCTTCACTTTAACTGCAGCCTCGAAATTCCAGTGTGGATTATCTGTATCACATTTCAACTAGAAGTGCCTTTGTAAACTAGACAAGGCCGAAGAGCAGTTCTGTTCCACCGATAATACTCTACACATACACGTTTGTTGTGGGCATGTCTCTGCAGAAGTCATAATATTTTGTCTGAATGCCATAACCTTGACTATCTGTATCAGTAGTATATTCACACAGGCGAGTGTGATAGCGATCCGAGAAACTCTGACCCACAATGCCATTGTGAACCTGCAATTATACACACGATTGCAATGAGTTTGACTAGTAGAACGCATCACATTGCTGCACACGTGAGCATTTTTCACATGTATGAAGATTACATGTTCCAATAGTAAAAATAGAATATGATACTCGCATTTTCATGCGCATGGGATGCACTTTTTTTTGCTTCTAATGGACGATTCCTGAACAGACTGACCCAAAATTAGGACATTCTGCAATTTTCGTTCTTGCACTATTGATGCCAGCAAAAAAATCATGTAAATTAATCCATTGAAAACAATGGGTTCTTTTCACATGCGGTTTTTGTGCATTTCACAACACACAGAAATCACGTGTCAAGCCGCAGTTATTGTCCATATCTATGCTCAGTGTTTTCAAATCTGAGGTCAAAAGTATTTAGGGTTGTAACTTGTTTTATGAGATTATGTCACAATGGTTTTGCACCCCTCACTGAGGGCACCGTAAGGTAGTGTCTGTCACTGATTACAGTGATATGTCTCAATCTGTGCAGTACTTTGGGAGAAAAGTGCATTTTATTTGTAGCAGCCAGCGACGTATATTAATGAGCTTAGAGCCTTGTGTGGCGCAGAGTGTTAAAGCAGCAGAATGCAGTCCAAAGCTCTTGCTCACGACCTGAAGGTTGCTGTTACGTCTGTAAAGGACATGCAGGGCCAGCACTTGCAGACATGCACAATAATTGCTCAGAGTGCGGTGGCCAAAACAAACCAACAAATAATAAATCGGAAGTCTTTCCCTAAATACCTAACGAACGAGGGAGAGGGCCCTGTCTGACTCGGCAGACTGATCGTGTCTATAGATGCAAGCCTGCACTCATACCTGGGACCTAAGTAACCCTACTTGGCCAAACAAAATAAAACACAGCACCTAGCTTTAGTAGAATAAGCTGCAGCACACAGAGCCGTCCGAAGTAAGGAACTGTGGACACCACGCTATCCATGGGAGCCACTAACTGCTGGCTCAGACAGCAAGCAAATGACAATTTACAGCTCTTTAGCTTCCTATCCATCCCAGCTAAATATTCAGCTAATCATCTACAGATGTGAGCACATTGTGTTACAGCTACTAAGCAAGAAGGTGCAGAAGCATGTCTAAAATCCGCACCGGACTCCGTCAACCTGGCAGTGATCCCATTACTGCTGCAACAGTTGCGGGTTCATTCCCCGCGAGATTCAGGTAGCCGGCTGAAGCTTGACTCAGCCTTCCATCCTTCCAAGGTCGGCAAAATCAGTACCTAGCTTGCTTGGGGTAAAAGATGACTGGGGAAGGCAATGGCAAACCACCCTGCAAAAACAGTATTCCAAGAAAACTCGCTGCTTGCACCAGGGGACGTTATCTTTTCATGAGCTGCAGCTAACTCCGCCCACTCCACCTTCCAGCCACTGACTGCTTTCTGGTTACTATGCATAGAGCGTTAGCTGCCAATCAGAGATTAGAGAGCGTGTTGGGTGTGGCTAAATGCAACTCATGAATATCGAGGACTAATTCATGCAGTCCTCAATATGTTGCTGCTACTAACAAAATGCAGGTTTCTCCCAAACTATTGCACAGATACATACAGCAGACCTATCATTACAGTCCGCAAGCATGTCACTATATTATGCTGTCTTTAGAGAGATCTGTAAAAAAAGATGGTAAATGATTTCCTTTATAATTAGTGTAGACTTTAATGTATCTTCGTGACCTCTCTGCACTTTTCCTCCAAATAATCACTGACTGTCTGTCCGCTATCTCTAACACTATGTCCTCTCTCTATCGAAAACTGAACCTCTCAAAAACTGACCTCCTCGTGTTTCTGCCCTCTGCTAACTGACCTCATCCTGAAATCTCCATCTCAGTGTGTGGCACCACCATAACTCCCAGACAGGCACACCCACTGCCTTGGGGTCATATTCGACTCTGATCTCTCCTTTACCCCCTACATCGAATCTCTGGCCCGAACATGTCAGCTGCACCTCAAGAACATCGCAAGAATTTGCCCCTTTCTAACGATGGACACGCTAAAAACGCTTACTGTTACCATCATCCACTCTCGGCTCGATTATTGCAACTCACTGCTGATCGGCCTACCCCACGCCAGACTCTCCCCTCTCCAATCCATCCTGAATGTGGCAGCTCATGCTCCTGTCCAGCCGCTACTCGGACGCCTCTGCCCTGTGCCGGTCACTGCACTGGCTGCCTGTCAAATACAGAATTCCATTTAAACTCACTACCTTCATCCATAAAGCTCTCCATAGCACTGCACCGCCCTACATTACCTCCCTCATCGCAATCCACCAGCCAGCCCAGGCCCTCCGCTCCGCTAACAAAGTCAGACTGAGTGCCACTTTAACTTGACCTCTCTCCTGCCTCCAAGATTTCTCCAAACAGCACCAGTCCTCTGAACGCGCTACCCCAAACTATCCGGGCAATCCCTGACACACAAAATTTCAGGCGTGCTCTAAAAACACACAGCCTCAGGAAGGCATACCACATCTCCTAAACCAAACCTCTCTGTATTCCACCTGATAACATGCTCCCTGTCTTACTGACTGCAATCCCTGCTAGCCTCTATCAACCGCCCCCTGCAGTCATACTGATTCAACCACTGTACGGCTTATGTCTGACCATTGTCTATGTGTATAGCCTCCCACACTCTCCACCTCGCCATACCGTGCGCATCTCCAGCCCCTATACCTTCTCTATCACCCTATTATTTGTAGTATGTAAGCTCGTTGGAGCAGGACCCTTGCCCTTACTGTTCCTATCAACTGATTACTACATAGTAACATAGTATGTTAGGCTGAATGAAGACAATGTCCATCTATTTCAGCCTGTTTCAACCCCTTCCTTCTTTGTCCAGAGGTAGGAAATTCCTTCCTGACTCCATAATGGCAGCTAGAGTAATCCCTGGATCAACATTTCAGATCATCAACCCCACTGGCCACCTAATGTCTATATCCTGTAATATCATAGCGCTCTAGAAAGGCATCTAGTCCCCTCTAAAATTCCTCTAAAATTTGCCATCACCACGTCTTCAGGCAGAGTGTTCCACAGTCTCACCACTCTTACAGTAAAGAACCCCTTCTATGTTGGTGATGAAACCTGCTTTCTTCTAGATGTAGTGGATGCCCTCTTGTTACCGTCGCAGTCCTATAATTTTGTATCATTTGCAAATATTGATATTTTACTGTGCAGTCCCTCTATCAGGTCATTGATAAATATATTGAACAGAATGGGGACCAATACTGAACCCTGTGGCACCCCTCTAGCAACGGTGGCCCAATCAGAGTATGAACCATTTATTATCACCCTCTGCTTTCTATCATTGAGCCAATTCCTTACCCAGATACACACGTTTTCACCTAATCCGAGCTGTCTGATTTTATATATCAGCCTATTATGTGGCACGGTGTCAAATGCTTTAGAGAAATCCAGATATACAAGATCAATAGACTCTCCCAGGTCCAGACTAGAACTTACTTCATCGTAGAAGCTGACCAGATTGGTCTGACATGATCGACCCCATGAACAATGGTTTTGTTTCTGTATCCCCTGTTTTTGTAAGCACTGTGGAATATGTTGGCACTATATAAATAAGGATTATTATTAGTATTTATGGAAGCGCATGCAGTCCTTGTGGTATTGTGCAATGGAGCCATAGGAGTGCTGTGCGCTACCACATTGCCCAAGTATGGCACCACATTGTGGAGGTGAATACCACTACTACATGGAATCAATGCAAACTTCATATCAACAAAATATTCTCTGCCCAATTCATACCGACATTCTGATATGACTCGGTGGTAAAGATGAACATTTAGACATTTTGCCGTCTTGGCACTTAGAATTGAGGTTTTGTTAGCACCCAAGTAGAGTGCTTTACGTTTATTCATATATCTATAAAGAATACAGCTGTGGTGTGCAAATGCTGCTTTGTTCCCTGAGATATTAGTACAATATAGACATGTGAGTCCACAGGGTTTACTTCCTGTGAATAGCCAAGAGCCGCAATTTCAAAGAACCAATTAGATGCCAGTTGATGCAATTCTTTGTATATTCATTATTGATGTGCTGGATTCATTCTCTTTGTGATAATACAGACTCAGCTGTTAGTAGAAAAAAAATACAGTCTATTTAAAATATTGCTAGTTGTTAGCCGCAACAGCCAGTGAAATAATAACTGTTTAATATCTGCTAATCATAGGCATCATAATGGAAAGGTACTTTTACACAGGATGACTATCGGCCATAGAATCACTCTGAATTCACATGCTATAAACTCAACCACCGACGGGGTGACGCGTGATAAGCTGCTATTCCTTTCATTTCAACTTACAGAATAAATAGTGGCTGGTTAATAAAAAATGGCCGTACGTAAAGTCAGAGTTGTTCATATTTGAATGACTTGCAAACATATTTGCATGGAGAACGATAAGACAGTAAGCAAGTCATGAACAACTCGTGAACAATCATCCGTCTGTCAGAAAACAAACAAATCACTGTCATTCTTAGAGTCATAGAATGGTAGAGTTGGAAGGGTCCTCCAGGGTCATCGGGTCCAACCCCCTGCTCCGTGCAGGATTCACTAAATCATCCCAGACAGATCATATGCTACTTTACCAAGTGACTACCTAAACAATAGTTGCTCCATTTAAAGGTACCTTAAGGGCTCACACCCACTGGCGATACGACTTCCCTGCCATGCGAGAGTGAGTGAAAATGCATGATAATGAATGACAGCCGAGTGCTGCCTGTGATTGGCTGCGCGCTCATTATCATGCGTTCTCATTCACTTTTGCATCGCAGGGAAGTCGTATCGCCAGTGGGTGTGAGCCCTAACTCTGACCCTATTGTGACCCTATTATTTAATGCACTACATATACAGCTTCGATAGAAATTATCTTCCCGATTTGAATCCCTCATAACTCAGTTTTAGGCCTCTTTCACACGGGCGATGGGATTTGGGAATTTATTGCGGTAAAAGAGTCGCGATAAAATGCTGCTGTGAAAGAGACCTTAACCCCTTCATGACATGGCCTATTTTGGCGTTGAGGACCAAGCGATTTTTTTGGTATTTTTCCATCTCCATTTTTAAAAGCCATAACTTTTTTATTTTTCCGTGGACGCGGCCGTATAAGGGCTTGTTTTTTGCGTGGCGAACTGTAGTTTTTATCGATGCCAATTTTGGGTACATAGACTATATTGTGAATTTTTTTAATGATAGCAGAGAGAGAAAACGCATCAATTCTGCCATAGATTTTTTTATTTTTTTTTTACACCGTTAATCATGCAGCAACTTATTGTACGCATCGTTACGGACGCGACAATACCAAATATGTGGGGTTTTATTTTTTTTTTACCTTTTTTTTATGCTAATCTGAGAAAAAGCATAAAAAATGGTTTTTTTACTCTTTTTTTTTACATTTTTTTTAATTCATTTTTTAAATCTTTCTTTTTTTTTACACTGTTTGTGTCCCTCTGAGGGACTTTAATCACTGCCCTGATGATCGCTGTTATAAGGCATGGCAGAGCTACTGCTCTCCCATGCCTTATCGCTCATACAGCGATCTCAGGCATAGGCAATACAGGACGCCAGTGTCTGGCGTCCTGTTGCCATGGTGACAGGCCGGGCTCTCGCGATGACATCGCGAGTTCCGGCCGGAGACACAGAGGGAGCCGCGCTCCCGCTGTGAACTCTTCCCCTGCCGCGATCTACTTAGATCGCGGCAGGGAAGGGGTTAAAAGTGGCGGGCGCATCTCCGATGTCCCCCCGCTGCTGCAGCGAGACGCCGGCTGTGACTGACAGCCGGCTCCCGCTGCGGGATAGCGCTGGATCATATGTGATCCCGCGCTATCTCCAGGACGTAAGTTTACGCCCTGTTGCGGGAAGTACCCCGCTCCCAGGACGTAAACTTACGCCCTGCAGCGGGAATGGGTTAATGACCCTCAAATACTTAAATTTGATATCAATGAAACAGAATTTCAAAAAGTTTTGTTGCATAACATTAAGTGTTTTACACATCAGAGGTGTTCAGTGTGGCCCCCTTTTGTTACTCGATGCACATCAAACCAGTAGACAGGTTCCTGCCATGCGCGTTAGAGTGTATCATTATTGACTGATGCAATGGCTTCTGTGATGTGTACTCGGAGATCATACATGGTGGGTGGTAAAGGTGCATGTAGACTCTATCCTTGCCCCCTTAACAACACAGGACATAAGGTTACGTGCTACACGGTTCGGGGTGTGTATGGAGGGGGATTGCAGGGTGACCTCCCTCCATACAACACGGGTGCCGCAACCCTCCCACAGCAGCTCCTATACGCCGCATGGCTCATCGGAGCTGTTAAATGCCACCGTCAATTCTGACAGCGGCATTTAAAACCTCTGATCAATGTTCCGTGCGGGTGTCATAGCAGCTGGGGGCCTTCCGAAAGGCCCAGGGCTGTCTTAGCAGAATGCCTAGCAAGTCATGCCCGAGGCATTTCTTGATAGAATGCTTGTTAGAACGCGGTATGATGTAATGCTCTGGCATTACATAACACTGCAGAAGCGATCAAAGCATCGCAAGTTCTTGTTCCTCTGGTGACTAAAAAGGAAAAATTAAGTTTAAAAAAAGTTTTACTAATTATTAAAAAAGGTAAAAGTTAAATAAAAAAAACAACCCTTTTTCTATATTTATAATAAAAGAATCTAAATAAAACAAAAATACATTTTTGGTATCGCTGAATCGGTCTCCAAGAAAAAAATGTAATAAAAAGTGATCAAAGTGTTGCATGTACTCCAGAATGGTACCAACAGAAGCTATAGGACATCCTGCACAAAATGAGCCCTTGCACGAAAAATTAAAAATGTTATAGCTGTCTAAAGATGGCAGCAGAAAATAATTTAAAAAATTAAATTAAAATTAAAAGTAGTACAGAAAAAAAACCTATATGAATTTGGTATCGTAGTACTCACACTGACCCATAGAATAGAGTTATCAGGTCATTTTTTTGCAGTGTGTACGCTGCAGAAACAACACGCACCCAAAGATGGCAGAATTTAGTTTTTTTTCATTTCACTCCACTAAGAATTTTTTTAAGCCATTCAGTACATTATATGGTACATTATATATTATCATTGAAAAATACAACTCTTCCCGCAAAAAAACAAGCCCTCATACAGCGACGTTGATGGATAAATAAAAGTTATGATTTTTTAAAAGGGGGGAGAAAAAAACAAAAATGGAAAAAACAGGGGATAACATTCCCCCCAGAGAGAAAAAAATCAAAGGTATAAGGTCTGGGGAACGTGGAGCCAAAGAAGTAGTTCACTATCGTCACAACCTGTGTGGCCAGTCCATCTCTTTGGTAGTCGGTAGTCGCCTATTGTGCTCCTTCTGAATTTATTGTGAAAATAGAGGGGATGCCCGATACAGTTGGAAGATGAAGCTTGGGACATTCCTCTTCCAGCTATCGCAGTAGCCACATCTGTAGCATATCTAGGTACAAAATTCCTGTGATTGTTTCCTCATTGAAAAAGAAGGGCAAAAGGTTTAGTGCAAAAGACATTCACCTTAGGTAAATTGCGCATTCGCTCCACATAGGCATGAGGATCCCCCCTCTCCCACAGATTCTGACATTAAGTTTTTAACTGTGCCAGAAAGGTGGAAGGCGGCTTCATCATTAAACACTCCAAAGTTTTCCATTCCAGTTTGCATACTCTTGCAGAAAGAATGTCACCTTGCTTTGTCGTCCGGTTTCAGGGCAATAACAATTGCAGTCAGGAGGGATAATATCGTAAACTTTTGCGCAGAATCCTCCGCACAGCTGGATGTGGGACATCCAATTCTCTGCTTGCTCTGACAATGGGTTTCTGAGGACTTTGTGTGAAACGGACACATGCACTGTTTCCACTCTTCCCAGCGGACGGCTGGATGATTTTAGCTAACATATATACAACCTTTTTCCTTACAATTAGAGCACTACTTATGAATTGTGCGCCTGCATGGTGGATCTTCACCAAACTTAGCTCGAAAATGAGATTACACACTAATAATGGACTGGTTGACGTGAAAATCAAGGACACAAAACGCTCTGCCGTTTATGTTGGTAGTCGTTTTGTCCCCAGCAATGACTATGGCAGAATAAAATCTTTGGGCCTCATTTAGCAAAACTGTCTAACAGCAAGATTGTCTTTGTGGACCAAAGCAACCAATCACAGCGCAGTTTTCATTTTACCCTAGCGGCTTGAGAAATGAAAGCTGTGCTGTGATTGGTTTGCTATGAGCAGCAAGGTCAGACGAACGTAGTTGTCGCGCTACTAGCAGCAATAGGAACTCTTGAGATCTTGTGAACGGGCCGCTTCCAGCTAACTGCAGTAGCTCGTCTACAAGATGTTAGGTACAAGCCGCGTGCTTTCAAGGCTTCCATAGGAACATATGTCCTATCTTTGCGCATACCTCAGAGTTTGCATTCGCATATCCTATCTTTGTTAGGTGCGCGCAGTTTCCATGTGAACACTTCTATGGGAACACATTGGTTCCTTATAGAAGCGCGTTCTGTGCGCTGCTAGCAGCCTGAAAAACTACATTCGTCTGAACGAGCTCTTGGATAGTTTTGCTAAGCAAGAATTTCTCTGCTTCGGTTTCCATTGATATCAAATTGATATCAAAATGATATCAATTTCCATTGATATCATTTGTAATAACTATTGTGTATTTATGGAAATACCCAATATGTGAGCAGTGCACATTGTCATTAACACTCACTGTCTCTCCATAGTATACCAGATAGATATGAGAGAGAGAGAGATATGAGAGAGAGAGAGAGATATGAGAGAGAGAGAGAGATATGAGAGAGAGAGAGATATGAGAGAGAGAGAGAGAGATATGAGAGAGCTGGATATGGGATATGAGAGAGCTGGATATGAGATATGAGAGAGATGGATATGATATATGAGAGAGATGGATATGAGATATGAGAGAGATATGAGATAAATGGATGGATAGATAGATACTACACAAAATGTCATTTTAAAGACCCCCCTCGGGGATCCGCACATTGGGAGCAGAGGGTGTGTTACACTTTTTTTGTTTGTTGCTTTATGAACTGAGAGATATCATCCTCCCTATTTCAGAATATTTATAGCCCCGTCTACCATAGATGACAGTTGTATTAGAAGCTTATTCTAGCCTGATGATGTTACATACTTGTATTTAAAATGACTTTGTGCATGGCATTTATCCAGACTCCTCCTGATTACCTGCTAGTGTCTATACTGTGTTTCTATTGGTGTTTTCTGAATAAAAACTATTTTATATAACTTGATATATTTATAGAAGCACAAGAAAAAAAACTGCAACTTTGTGCAGAAATAACAGCTACACTGCAAAATAACTGCACTGAAGGTTCTTTATATTGTTTCCATCACAGTAGTTCTTGGTGTGAAGAAACTATAAAATGACCAAGATAAAGCCAAAGTACCGTATGCCCAAATTGTACATACATCCTTATCTATTACATTCATTGCATTGCAGAACTTTTTATTACTGGATGAGATTTCAAAACCGGCAGTAGAACAGCCAGAAGAAAAGGATGAAAACCTGCTGGTGCAAATTCAAGATCTGTCTTGTTATTGGGACATGGTAAGAATCTATCTTGCTAATACCAGGTAGAAAAAAATTAGAAGGTAATTTTTCTCAGAGTACATAACAAACATGTAACTTTTCTTCTTTGCTCCTGGTTTAGGCCTCGGTCACACGGGCGTTTTTTCGTAGCGATTTGCGTATCGCATGACGGATGCGCATCCGCAAATCGCGTGACCGGGGCCGACAATTCGCCGAAAAACCTGCAGCTAGCAGCGTTTTCGGCGAAACGGCCCAGCGCTGCCCGCTATCCTCTGCCACAGCTGTGGCACAGCTGTGGCAGAGGAGAACGATGTTCCCCCATTGAATTCAATGGAGCTGGCAATACAGCCGGCTCCATTGAAAGCAATGGGCTTCCGGCGAGCGGGAGGAATTTTCGGGAAGGGCTTAAAAATATAAGCCCTTCCCTGAAAACCATCCTAAAATGTGTGAAAATAAAAAGTATACTCACCTTTTCCCTGCAGACAGAGTTCAGCCGCGGCCGGACGGCAGTTCTCCTGAACTGCTCTGTGTAGCATTCAGCAGGCGGGGATTTAAAATCCCCGCCTGCTGAATGGGCTGCCTCTGATTGGTCACAGCCCTCACCAATCAGAGGCAGCTCTAACTCACCCATTCATGAATTCATGAATGGGTAAGTGAGTGCTGCCTCTGATTGGCTGAGCGCAGGGACCAATCATAGGCAGCTCTCAGCTGTCATTTTAAATCCCTGCCTGCTGAATACTACACAGAGCAGTTCAGGAGAACTGCCGGCCGGACGCGGCTGAACTCCATCTGCAGGGAAAAAGTGAGTATACTTTTTTTTTTTTTTTACACATTTTAGGATGGTTTTCAGGGAAGGGCTTATATTTTTAAGCCCTTCCCGAAAATTCATCCTGTGCTCGCTGGCAGCCCATTGAATTCAATGGGCGAACATCGTTCTTCTCTGCCACAGCTGTTACAGCTGTGGCAGAGGAGAACGATCTTTATAGTATATGTTCTCAATGGGGTCGTCGCTGCTGCCGCCAACCCCATTGAGCGCATATATAGAACACAAGGAATCGCAGAACGAAGATAGGCGCGTTCTGCGATTCGTTGTGTCCTATAATTTATCGCACATCCGCATAAAAAGCGGACATGTGACCGATCCTATTGTGAAGCATTGGGTCTATATATGCGCGGATCGCATACGCAAATCGCGCGAAAAAACGCCCGTCTGACCGAGGCCTTAGGCTGGATTCACACAAGTGTATATCGGCCGCATTTTCACACCGACGATATACGCTGCCCCTCTGATGCATGGGTTTACAATGCATCCGTTCACATGGGCCTATTTCTGTGGCATAAAAGTGCCCGGCCGGCCAAGATAGTGCATTTCGGCTAGGTGCTTTTATGCTGGCGGCTGCATAGACTCCTATGGGAGCCTATGGCAGCTGCTGGAGAAGGGAGGTGGGAGAGAGTTTTGCAGCGTGACTGCTAAACTTCCACTCCCTTCCCTCCTCCTCTCTGCTCATTGCCGGCTGTTTGCAATGGGGGGGGGGGGGGAGGGGATGGAGGTGGAGCTAGTTGCTAAGCTCCCGCTTTGTCTCACTTAGCACACTAGCTCCCACCCTGTCCTGCCTTCTTCCCTTGCCAAGAGACGGGAAGGGGGAGATAGTTTAGCAGAGCTAATTGCGGGCTCGACGTATTTGCCCGGGCCTGGGCCGTCTAAACGGGCGCACAAATGGCAGATTTGTGATCCCTTTCACACTATTGTACGTCGCCAGCAGGTGAACGTAAAAATTCCCAATGCCCGTGTGAATAAGCCCTTACCTGTACAGCTGTATCAAAGATTAATTTGCGGTTCATAAGATCTACAAACTATGTACTACACTAAATGCCTACACATAACACCATTAAGCATACTATCAAAAAGTTCTTCTTTATTGTTCAGTTAAAAATACTTATATAGCACAATTAAGAAATAACATGGACTAGTTTATTGTAAAAACCACAAGGTCTTGATGGGGATAGGAGGATACCAGATCTTAGAGTGTCTGTCATTATAATAAACTTCACTTAACCCCTTACGGACCAGGCTGTTTTGTACATAAAGAACCAGACATTTTTTAGGGATTTTACTAAAGATGAGCGAACGTGTTCTAAACGAACACTTACGCACCCAGACACCGGCTTTACCGAGGACTTCAGTGTCCGCGCGTAAAGATTCGGCCGGCGCCGGGGGGCGGGGAGAGGCGCGGCGGCGCGGGCGGCAGCAGCGGGGAACAGGGGGGAGCCCTCTCTCTCTCCCTCTCCCCCCCACTCCCCGCCGCACTCCCCTGCGCTGCCACGGCGACCCCCGAACTTTTTTTGCCCGAGCACGGAATTGCTCGCAAAGTTCGGTGCTCGGGCGAAAAGGGGCGGAGCCGAACACGTTCGCTCATCTCTAGATTTTACCCATGTGTGGCTTTACGGCCCTATTTTTTTTATTTAGCTACCAAAATCATTTTTGCAGCATTTTTCCCCGTGACATATTTTTTTATATATTTTTTCACAGAATTTTTTTTTGCACTTTTTCATTTTATTGGGGTAAAAAGCTAATAAAATTTTTTATTTATGGTTTATTTATAAAATTAGTATATTTCTGCTAAAATGCAGTGCAGGTATGGGTACCTCATTTTGTTTGGAAAGTTTTGATACATAAGGTCTTGGTCAGACGAGCGTGTTATTTTGCACACCTATGTGCACAAAAAAAAAATTGCTTCTATTGGAACCATTGGTTTCCTATGAAGTGTTCACAAGTCCGTTTCTTAGAGGCGCAATATACTCGCACCTTCAAAAGATAGGACATGCATGCCAAGAATGCGCGCCTGTAAGGTCTGTGCCGCGTGTTAAAGATAAAACCGAACTCTGTATAGGTGCGATCTGCATATAATTACATTGTGTGAACACACTTTCGTGCACATGTAAAAAACAGCACAGAGCTTCAGTCACGCAAATTTTGCACATCCATGGAGCGCATTTTTTGGGGAACATAGGCATGCAAAAAAACACGCTCGTCTGACCAAGGCCTAATTAAAGGAGATGTCCCGCGCCGAAACGGGTTTTTTTTTTTTTAACCCCCCCCCCGTTCGGCGCGAGACAACCCCGATGCAGGGGTTAAAAAAACCACCCGCACAGCGCTTACCTGAATCCCGGCGGTCCGGCGTCTTCATACTCACCTGCTGAAGATGGCCGCCGGGATCTTCTACCTTCGTGGACCGCAGCTCTTCTGTGCGGTCCACTGCCGATTCCAGCCTCCTGATTGGCTGGAATCGGCACGTGACGGGGCGGAGCTACACGGAGCCGCTCTCTGGCACGAGCGGCTCCATAGAAGACTGCTGAAGACCCGGACTGCGCAAGCGCGGCTAATTTGGCCATCGGAGGCCAAAAATTAGTCGGCTCCATGGAGACGAGGACGCTAGCAACGGAGCAGGTAAGTATAAAACTTTTTATAACTTCTGTATGGCTCATAATTAATGCACAATGTACATTACAAAGTGCATTATTATGGCCATGCAGAAGTGTATAGACCCACTTGCTGCCTCGGGACAACCCCTTTAATATATAATTTGTACTGTTTCGGAAAACAGATTGCATATGGTGATGGTTTTGGTTGGCATTGGCAGTGGGTCATTTTCTTTTTTATATATATTTTTTATTCTGTATTTTTTTTAACTTCTTTTTGCAACAGTGTTTTTTTTAACATCTATGTCCCATAGGAGCCCCTGTTGCAGAAAAAAAAAAATTCCTCGTAGTGACACTAGCCAGAAACACAACTGATCTGGGTCTGCAAGGACCCTGCAGCTCTGCTGTGCAGGAAAAAACCCTGCGGTCCTTAGTCAGACCTCATCTGGAATACTGTGTCCAGTTCTGGGCACCCCATTTAAAAAAGACATAGACAAACTGAAGCAAGTTCAGAGAAGAGTTATCAAGATGGTGAGCGGTCTGCAAGTCCTATGAGGAACGGTTAAAGGATCTGGGAATGTTTAGCTTGCAAAAAAGAAGGCTGAGAGGAGACTTAATAGCAGTCTACAAATATCTAAAGGGCTGTCACAGTGCAGAGGGATCAGCCCTATTCTGATTTGTACAAGGAAAGACTAGAAGCAGTGGGGTGAAACTGAAAGGGAGGAGACACAGATTAGATTTTAGAAAAAAACTTTCTGACAGTGAGGGGGATCAATGAGTGGAACAGGTTACCACGGAAGGTGGTGAGTTATCCTTCAATTGAAGTGTTCAAAAAAGGCTGGCCAAATATCTGTCTGGGATGCTTTAGTAAATCCTACACTGAACAGGGGGTTGGACCCGATGACCCTGGAGATCCCTTCCAACTCTACCATTCTATGATTCCATTATCCCTGGGTTGAATAGCAGAAGTAACATTTATGCTTTCTTTCTTCACTACATAGCCTGTTGTAGAGAAGGCAGACAAAGTTAAAACCGTGTCTGCCCTTTCCTGCTGTGACTAACAGCCATGTACCCGACCTGCTGGATTCCAAGAGCTCCAATCCTGCGCTGTATTTCTCCTATTATCCGGGATTAAAGCCCAGGAACAAGCGCTGTAAATTTACTCTGCTTGGTCCTTATGAAGTTAAATTGATAGTTTATATGACTATAAGCAGTTTGGGGAAATATTTTATTACAGATAAATCCTTTCTTTCTACGTATCAGCTATTGTGGCTTTCTTCCTCCTGCTCTGTTCACTTACTTTGAATTCACCGATAATATCTGTACAGATAAGGCAGAGAGGAGGTGAATTTCAAGCATCCCTATGGGAGCAGATTACAGCTGCTAATCTTTTTTAGTACTGGATTCACATCTACACTGCTTAGTACTGCTGTATAATGTCCTCCATGCTGTAGCTGCTTCTGAGTGTATGAGAGATGGGGACCAGGATCTTTTTTTCTTTGTGTACTGTGAATAGGAGACATCATAGCTAGTCCTCCCACCAGCTGTAGGAAAACTGACAATTAGATATGCAGCCTGCAGAGGGACAAGCTGCTGTTAAATGCAGAATACAAGTCATGTTATAGTTAGAAATAGCGCAACCAGTCATGTATACATAATAGCATATTCTGAAAAGACAACTAAAATGACAGATGCGCTTTAAAGGGACTATATCACCTGAATGTCTTTTTCTAATTAAAATTAGATACTGACACACATCCTTTTTTCTTGTAGATTTTGTTAATTGTGTACATGGTCATAGGGGCTGGGGTCTTGCCCGAGCAGCTATTCTTTGAACAGTAAATCTGATTTTTGCTTTTTGGCATCCAAATAGAAATTAGTATCTTAGGATAGCTCACTGTCTTGTGTCATGTGCACAGGTGTGCAGAGAAGAAGAGGATGTGAGCTGAGATCATCACCTGTTGTGAATGGTGGATCCTATTTATACATATGCCTTTTTAGGGCTCAGTCAGATAAGCCTTGTTTTTGGGTGCACAAAAAGGGCGTGTCTCGAAGAACCGATAGGTTCCTATAGAAGCGTTCACATGAGAGAATATAGTAGCGCAAAACGGCGCGCACGTAGCAAAGATAGAACATTGGCTATCTTTGGTGCGCTGTGCAGGAGTTTCCATTGACTTCTATGAAAGCAGGAGTTAATGGAAACTCTAGCGCTGAGAATAGATTCTCCACTGCTTACAGCAGGACATTTAAAATGTGCTGCCCAGTAGCATATTTTAAATGTCCCGCTGTAAACGCCTGTTAGTCCCCATGGGGATCAGGTGAAGCCCTGAGGGTTCTCTTAATCCCTGTAGGGACTAACAGGAATTTACATCGGGACATTTAAAAAGTGCTTCTGGGCAGCACCTTTTAAATGCCCTGCTGTAAGGTGTGGGGTATTCGTCTCCCTTCTGGGCAATTCGCCGGCAGCGGGGAGGGGGGCAGTAAGGGACCCCCCCCACCCTCTCCCCAAGGGATTTCCCTATAGCGGGAAGAGAGGGGGCAGGGTTACATGTCTTTCCCCGAGGTCTTACCCCGAAATTGTGAGAAGGGGCAGGACTAGAGGGATCCACCCCTTTGTAGTTTGCTATAGGGGATCTTTGTGAGAATTACTATATCCCCACCCATCTCTTTGCTCTATGGGGATATCTCTCGGGGGTCTCCAAAGCAGGGAGAGAGAGAAAGGGACTATGGGTTAATCCCTCGTAGCAGGGAGAGGGAGCGGAGCTATGGGGAGAGAGAGAGGAGCTATTAACCTATAGCCCCACTCCATCTCTCCCTGCTATGGGAAAATCTCCCATTGCTCTGCTCTATCACCCTGCTATGGGGAAATCCCAAAGCCCTGCGGGGCTCTTCTCTCTCTCCTCCTGGAGCAGCTGCACTTCTCCAAGCGCAGCTGCTCCAGTGAATGGGTGAATTTCATGCACATGAACCTCGGATCTTCTGCGCATGAAAAAATTGTCCGGTCACACAATTTTGGTGGATGTGAGTGGTGCTTTTTTTGCAATAAAAAGCGAACCAAAAGTTGTGTGCACCTCAAGATGGTACTAATGAAATTTACAACTCTTCCTGCAAAGAACAAGACCTCCCACAGCTCTGATAAATAAGTAAGAAAAAATCTTGTGCATTTTGGAATGTGGTGTTTTTTCCTTTAAAAAAAGATTTTTCATTGTGCAAAAGTAGTAAAAAAAAAGACTAGATAAATTTTGAATCATCATAATCATTGACTCACAGAATGAAGTTAACATATCATTTGTACTGATTGGTTAACACGGTAAAAAAATGTAAAAAATAATTCCACAAATGCTGTATTTTGCTAACCCTGCGTCCGAAAAAAATGGCATAAAAAGTGATCAAAGAGTCATCTGTACCTCAAGATGGTAGTGGTGAAAATTACAGGGTGTCCTGCAAAAAGCAAGCTCTTATATGGCTTTTATGGCTATAGATGAAAAAAATAGAAATATTATGGGGCTAGCAATTTTCTTTTAATGTAGTCTCAGTGTGCAAAAGTAGTAATGCCGTAATAGTTCTAATCCAGCGAATAAAGATAGTAACATGTAAAGCTGGAAAAAAAAATTCTAAAAAAGTATGTGTAAAGGTCCATTTACACAAGATGAATGTCGGGCAAACGATGGCTGACACTCGTCCCTGTGTTTCCTCGCTCTCGTGCTCCTGCAGGGAGCTAGCAGAGCTGTCTCACTCACGGAGTGGCCAGCAGGGTGGCGGGGCAGTACAGGAGATTTCTCTACTTTCGCTCCCCAGCTCCTCTCTATTGAGATAACACAGCGGCCGTTAACTACTGAATGGCCGCTGTTTAAACTGAACAATGAGCAATGAAGCTCATCGTTTATGCAGCGTAAAAGATCAGCGATGAGCTCATTGTTCATCATTCATTTAAAACAGTGGCTGTTCAGTAGTGAACGGCTGCTGTGTTATTTCAATGGAGAAGAGCCGGGGAGCGAGAGGAGAGAAATCTCCTGCACTGCCCCGCCACCCTGCTGCCCGCTCCGTGAGCGAGAAAGCTCTGCTATCTCGTTTGCCTGGCAGTCATCCCGTGTAAAGGGGCCTTAAAGGGGTTGTCCCGAGGCAGCAAGTGGGTCTATACACTTCTGTATGGCCATAATAATGCACTTTGTAATATACATTGTGCATTAATTATGAGCCATACAGAAGTTATAAAAAGTTTTTTACTTACCTGCTCCGTTGTTAGCGTCCTCGTTCCCATGGAGCCCGACTAATTTTCGCCCTCCGATGGCCAAATTAGCCGCGCTTGCGCAGTCCGGGTCTTCTGTAGTCTTCTATGGAGCCGCTCGTGCCAGAGAGCGGCTCCGTGTAGCTCCGCCCCGTCACGTGCCGATTCCAGCCAATCAGGAGGCTGGAATCGGCAGTGGACCGCACAGAAGAGCTGCGGTCCACGGAGCAAGAGGTTCCCGGCGGCCATCTTCACAGGTAAGTATAGAAGTCACCGGAGCGCGGGGATCAAGGTAAGCGCTCCGGTAAGCTGTCTGTACGTCCCTGCATTGGGGTTGTCTCGCGCCGAACGGGGGGGGGGTTGAAAAAAAAAAAAACCCGTTTCGGCGCGGGACAACCCCTTTAACATGAAAATCTGATTTAAACACCATTTTTGCACATTCCATTTAATTTCTTATACCAAAACAATCATACAGACAGAAATGAAAGCCAAGGTGAGAAATTGGAGCACAAGATAAAATGCAAATGCAAAAAAGCACCCAAACCATGTGCAGCATGAACCCGGGACAGGGATGCCTTTTGCCCCCAGGGGTGTTTTATTCTGAAACACTGCAGTGTTTCAGAATAAATACACTCTGAAGTTTGACTCTTGAGTTGATCTCTGAGTCACAGACCCGCTGCATGACTGACAACTCTGCCTGCTCGTGTATAGTGGAAGAACTGTCACTCTCATGCATGTATTGAACACTCCTAGGACAAAAGAGATCCCTGCCCAGGTTCATAGTGCATGTGGTTCAAGCAGCATGAACCTGATGACAGAATCCCTTCAGCATAATGCTTTAATTTAATACATAAATACCAAACAGATAAATGTTGCTTTTTCATATGCCCGTCAATACCTACCTCTCATGCTACGTAAAGTGTTAAATGTCAAGTTAAAGTGTGCTACATCTGTAATACATGGATGGACCGGATCCAGCAGAGCAGGGCCACTGTTTATGTCCCTATGCAGTGATCGGGTATGTGAGCGGTGCTAGTTGCTGTGAGACAACCCTTTTAAAGAATGCCTGCATCTTACTTGCTGGTTTATAAATCCCTTATGTAACAGCATGATTACATTTTGAGCCAAGGTGTTCAAAACAAAGGTCGGGTTAATCTCCTAGCAGAGGTTATTATATTACTGATCATTGGCAGCTGTTTTCTTCACTTTCATTAAAGTGTCTCCTGTAACTGATTGCTGTCTAGTTGGTTATAATGTGCTTTTGGAACTTGTCACAGGCTGCTCTATAGATTATTACCCAGGGACATTACTTGTCACTTGATCATCTGTAGGAGCTACAGGAGTGCAATGAACTGTGTCACTGAGATAAAGCGGCCTTTAGTAGGAAATGCAGTGATAAAGGCGGGTGAAACTTTGGGGTTTAGGAAATTGCTGAAATTATCTACCCAGACCCAAATGTTTATTTCTTCTTCGTGTTCTAAATGAAGAAAATCCATCCAAGTTGATTAAATATCCATTCATATATATTAATTTAGAGATTCGTTTGTGTCTGCATTAATTACCATCCTACACCTTTATTACGGGTTTGCTGCGGTTCCCCCGGCCTAACATGCAGTATATTTCTTTAGCATTCAGAGTGACATATTTGCAGTAAAGTGTGCCGTTTGGATCAGGGCAAATACTGGTCGTTTTTTACCGCATCTGCAGTTCTTTTCATAGGTGTCTATGGCTCATAGCAGAAAGAGAACCATAACTAATTTTTCCTTATGTAGATGACCTTCGGTTTTTGTAAACTTACCCTTGATTCAGCATTTTGTTTTTATTTAGTTGCTGCCATCTACTGGTAGTTTTTATGTTGTCTAGTGTGAGAAACCAGGTAATCTTGTAGATATGATACTGTATTATTTTTGTTGATGTTCACCATGTAGAATAAATAATGTATTGCTTTAATAGCTACATGTCCTATTCTTGTCCATTTTCACAAAGAAGCATAGGATGTGCAGTATGTATGATCTGTGCAGGTCGGACAGTACATGGACAGGTACAGTGTACTACAATGCTGGAAGGCAGCATGCACACGGGCAGGTCGGATTTCGCAAGTGGGAGCCCGCAGCGGAATACAACCCTGCGCTCGGCCAGCTTCCACACGTACCTGCCGTTTCTTTTTTTCCTCTGTACCGCGGATGGTCCGCATGGCTCGCCATCAAACATGTGCAATACAGATTTTTTAAAAAACTCCTGCTTTTCCTGTGGAATGCGCAGACCGTCCGCAATGTCAATTGTGGACAGGCCACAGATCGGATGGCTTCCATTGACTTCAATGGAAGCCGTCCGTGCGTGAACTGCAGTAAACTGGAGCACGCTGCTATTTTTCAGCCACGAATAAAAACTGCAATTAGTTTCCGCTCGTGTGCATGAAGAATCATTTTTCCATAGCATGCTATGGAGGATTAATGCTGCGGAACCCGGAGGTGGACACTCGCTCTGGATTCCACAGGAAAAGTCCGCCTGTGTGCATGAGGCCGAAATCAAGTTATCACAGTGTTCAAATTGCTACATCTGTACATAGAAGCTGTAGACACAAAATTTTGGGAAATGTTTAATTTAGGCTTCTCCTAAATATGCTTTATTTTTCATTTCGGTTGCATTGAAACAATAAAAAATGGCTGTGAAGCTGGGCATAGCCATTTAGTTTTAAAGCCCCATTTAGACACGATTCTCGCTCAAAATTCGCTCAAAGCCGTCTTTTGAGTGATAACCATTGCGTCTAAATGCATGGACTTCGTGCACGATTCGTTCCTTGCTCAATTTTCTAGAATTGAGTGATGAACTCATATCAGCGGTGCAGGCTGTTATCACAGTTCGCAGCGCTAATAAGATTCTTTCAGCTCGCGTCCCACTGGTAGTTCACAGCGGGACGCGAGCTGTAAGCGCGGAGAACAATACAGCTGTTTGCTTATGCAAAACAGCTGTATTGTTCGCCGAGCAATAGCGGCTGTGTCCTGCCCCGTCTGCATAGCTTTTTAGTAGCTACTATAGACTGTACAAAGATGATTACTCACAACTGTCACTCCAACTGTTGTCTGAGCGATCATCTATCAGTGTAAATGGGGTTTTAGGATTATCAATAAAGGTTAATTTGGAAAGTTGTCCTATTCCCAGTGATTTTTGATTATTTCTGAGGGGGTTTTGGGGCAACCTTCCAGAATGGGGTTACCATAGTTGGTATTTATGGAAATACAACTTAAAGAGCATCTAAAAAAATCCCAAGGTTGTGTTCACACTGCTATAATAAAATCCATAGGGTTGCATTTACCCCAATGATGGTAAAAGAGTATACTTTTGCTATTTGAAACATAGGTATAAGTCAGCATGTTTTTTTTTTAATGTATAGTACATTGTAGTCTGTTGAGTTTGCCTTTGAGGCATCCTGCAAAAATGTACACTGTTTGATCTATATCAGCAGGGTTCTTTTAGAGGTATACCATAGGAATTACACCTGACATATATGGAAGCCTCAAACATGATGTGAATGGAGCCTAACCTTGATTATATGTTAGTTCTTTGTAGTTTTATGCTGTAAGTACAGTATCATTTCTTTACTGTCAACAAACCTGTATTTTTAATATTTTTTTCCTGCAGACATTAGAAACACCAACTCTCCAAAATATCTCCTGCAGTGTGAGGCCAGGGGAATTGTTGGCTGTCATTGGACCAGTTGGGGCAGGAAAAGTAAGTGTTTATTTTCCCTTTCCCCCCATGCTGGCTGAATACCTTGAACTGTGATTTTGCAGTATAATGAAAATGCTGATACTTTTGTAGGCTGTATTCAGAGTCAGTGATGAAAGAGAATGTGTGCTGTATGTACATTAATTGTCCCAATGCATTCCAACTGGGTGATGACAGGCCAGAAAACTGTTTGGGATGTTACTGCTTTGTGAAATCCGCTTAGTTTATCTTTTTTTGTGCTTTCTTATTGGACTCTGTTAGATTTCTTTTTCTGGTGAAAGGGATGCTGGAAGCTAGAATGATTCTTTCCTACACAATGTAATGCAAGATCCTCTCATGTGTTACTTTCAATAGGTACTTTTGACTAGAACCTGTGATGTTTTCGTCCACCTGATCATGTTTTTTTGTAACTGAGCTAAAGTCTGTCTAGGGTAAAGAGTATTGTTTCTTCATAAATTAAGAAATGTTATAATGTAAATCCTAAGTCGACCTGATGACAACTTTATGCCGATGACCTGCATGGCTTCCATTGGACTGGTCACTTGGTTTATCTAGGCACCTGAATGTCACTACTGTAGTTCAGCAGCGATACACCTCAGCCTCCCAATAGCTGGGTGGTAAGTATTTAGAGGTTGGCGTTCCCAGAAAAACACAGCAAATAGACAAAAGCCGACAACTGAAGGACTTCAAGTTTACAATATTTTATTACTATATTTTGAGGAAAATGCTCTTGCCATAATATACATGTTCTTTGCATGGACCCATAAAATACACGTACGATTTGGTGGCCTTTTGCAGTGAATCCCTTGGCTGATTACAGGTTTTTAAGGAATATAATTAGAAAAAAATTAGGAAAGAGCTAAACTGTTTCACCCCCCCCCCCCCCCTCCACCCAACGGCAATCCGGACTCGGCGTATATGCGCTAAACTCTTCTAAACTGCCTCTCCCTTTTCGCCCCCTCGTTGGCTCTTGGCAAGGGAAGAGGGCGGGAGCTAGTGTGGTAATCTCCCAACCCCTCTCCGCCCCGTGTCGGCTGCCAGCAATGGGACAGGGCAGGAGCTCAGCAACTAGCTCCCACCCCCTCCCATTGCAAACAGATGGAGGGCAGGGGGTGGGAGTTTAGCAGACATGCTGCTAAACTTCCTCCCACCTCCCTTCTCCGGCAGCTACCTTTGGCTCCCATAGAAGTCTACGGCAGCTGCCACTGTGTTCCCGCTAGGAAAATAGTTCCTGAACTATCTTTCCTGGCCGATGTAAAAGCGCCCAGCTGAAATGTGCTCCTAAGCGCTATCTTGGCTGTCTGGGTGCTTTTATGCCTTGGGAATACACTTATCTGAACTGATGCATTGGAAACCAATGCATCAGATGGGCAGCGTATATCAGCTGATATATGCTCATGTGAATGAAGCCTTAGTTCTAAACTACAGTTTCCTATCATAGATCTCAGTGCTAAACATCTGGCCACTTATTTCTAAATTAAAATTGACAACATCTGGCATAAAATTCTATCTCAGTTCTCAAGTAGCTTTGATCCCCTTCCACCCTGTAATTGACCTTGTTTACTCTCAGCATTTGACCCAATATCAGTGTTTGACACCATAGAGCACAATCCCTCCTCAATATGCTTCACTCTGTTGACCTTACGAGGTCTTCCCCTCTACCCCTTGCTGTTGGCGTTCCTCAGGGTTCAATTCTAGGTCCTCTTATTTATGTTTGACCACAGCCTCAATTGCACAGACTGTCTGCAGATTTCCTTTCAGTACTATCTATATGCGGACAATTATATACTTCTTCCTGTAACATCACCCTTTCACTACTGCAAAACTCCAGTGATTGTCTGTCAGCTGTCTCTAACATCATGTCCTCTTTCTACCTGAAAATGAATCGGTGATCTAACATTCTTCATAGTCCAAACCTCCAACATCCGTCTCCAAGACTTTTGAGCTGTACCAGTTCTGTGGAATGCGCTACCCTGGATATTCAGATTAATCAACATATTTCAATGTGCCCTAAAAACACATCTATTTAATCAGGTTTTGCCACATTCCTCAATCAGTCTCCTTTCATTTTACCTCCCTCTCTTCTACATTATATTTCAGACCCTGATCCCTTCATTTACACCCTATGTATGCACTCAAATGCATTTCATATCTGTACATACAGAGACATTGTCTGGTGACTGTCTCATGCAGTCTTATATTTGTTACCCTATTTATATAAAAGATGACTGGACCATTGTACAGAACATAGAGCAGCATGGTGGCTCAGTAGTTAGCATTGTTGCCTTGCAGTGCTGTGATCATAGGTTCTAATCTGACAGCTTCTGCATGGAGTTTGTATGTCCTCCCTGTGTTTGCGTGGATTTCCTCCCATGCTCCAAAAACATACAGAAAGGTGAACCCAGTATCAAGGGATGTGCTGCGCACTGGACTCTGAAAGGAGTCAAATTCTAGTCTGGTCGGCACCACGGGTACCAGGAAGGAAGTGAGTTTACAAAAACCAGTGCCGAGCTCCCTGTCACCTTCCCTAACCCCTCCATAAGTTACTTTATGGTGTTTTAGGCAGCTGACAGGTTTACCTTAAAATGCATTCCCCATATAAATAAAGGTGAATTATGGTTACTAGAACAAGCACTTTAAAGGTGCATTTATACTGCAAAGATGATCGCTCAAAAGATGGCTTTTGAGTGATTATTTTGCATAACCTACTACTTGGTACTAATGCCTATTAGTACCAATTTGTAGTATGTGAGAACAGCTGATACAATGCAATCAGCTGTAATCAGTGCTTCCCGGGCAGAGAACAGCGTGCGGTCCTGCTTATCAGCTCTTCTGCCGAACAATGGATTTCATGCTGAACTGAAAATCATCGTTCGACAGAAAACTGAAAGATGGACACATTTACACCCAAAGACGGCTTTTGAGCGAATTTTGAGCACTAATCGTTGTGTCTAAATGGGCCTTAACTCTTTGTGTCACCCCTGTTTCCTTATAGATTGTAAGCTCTTGTTTGAATTATTTATTAGACATGTGGTTTGAATAGTGCTGTGGATTATAGTGGTGTCATATAAATAAAGATTGTTCTTATTTCTTCGTATTAATTTCATTTTTTCCCACTGTCAGTCTTCCCTTCTGAGTGCAGTGCTGGGTGAATTGCCAAAAGATAAAGGCTTTGTGGACATCCGAGGAAGGCTTGCGTATGTGTCCCAGCAGCCATGGGTGTTTTCAGGCACTGTCAGAAGTAACATATTATTTGGGAAAGAATACAACCAAGAGAAATATGAACGGGTCCTGAGGGTGTGTGCGCTGAAGAAGGTAAGTTGTTATCTGGCTGCAGACTTGTGCTGAATGGTGTTTACTGCATTTATCAGCCCTCTATGATTTACTTTTTTGTTTGGAAACTAAAGCTGACAAAGCTGCTGTAATAAAGTGATGCAAGGGACAGATTTGCCTTGAGCACTTCGCTGACACCAGAGACTTAAGCGCTTTCCGTATTCTTGTACAGTTGCAGCAGGAGTATACAAGCCAGCGTTATTGACCTCACCAATTGTTAGTATGCAGAGTAGCCTCTGTTTACAGTAAATCAGCACTCTGTACTATCGCATCTGGACTTTCTTATATTTACTAAAATATAGATTTTACAGTAAAATGCAAATTATGATTTATGGTTCCCCTTTAGCTTCTTAATATTGAGCCTTTCCATGTCCGAATTGCTGAGTTTATACATAATGAAGGATCTGCACAGTCTCACTCTTAGGCCTCATTCACACGAGTATTTTAACATGGCTATTTTGCTGCAATAAAATATCGCCCAAAAATTGTGACCGTGTGAAGCATTGGATTCCAATGCATTCATTCACAGGAGCGATTTTCGGGTGTGTGAAAAAAATCACACTGTCCAATCGGCAACTGTTTTCGGTCACCGATTTTTCACGCTACGTCAAAAGATGGGTCTTGACTAGAGATGAGCGAACCTACTCGTTTCGAGTAATTACTCGATCGAGCACCACGATTTTCGAGTACTTCCGTATTCGGGGGGTGGGGGGAGGCGTGGCGGAGCGGGGGTAGCAGTGGGGAACAGGGGGGAGCCCTCTCTCTCTCCCTCTCCCCCCCACCCCACTCCCCACTGCAACCCCCCACGGTGCCCCCCGAATCTTTTCGCCCGAGTACGGAAGTACTCGAAAATCGCGGCGCTTGGGTGAAAAGGGGGCGTGGCCGAGTAGGTTCGCTCATCTCTAGTCTTGACCTATCTTTTAATGAAAATCACTGGAGGCTCCAATAGACTCCTGTGTAAGCTAAAAGAAGGGGGTGGGGAGAGTTTACCTGCGTCCGGCACTCAGAAAAGAAGACAGCTGGCTCTATTTAAGCATTAGAAGTCATTACGAGGGTTTCTGCTGACAAACAGAATTCCACGCTGCAGCGTATTTGTCCCACGATACGCCCGTGTGAATGGACGAGAAAACTCTCATTAGACATGGAACCCGATCGCGGCTATTCTTCATCGATGCGATATTCACCCACGATGCAGCCGGCGTAGAGATGCTTTGCCCGTGTGAATGAGGCCATAAATTGTGTGTGACAACAAGCTGTTGCGCCCTTGTTGGACTCTTCAATCCCAGCGACTATTTATTGCACCTTTGGTTTCACACAGGAGCCGTAGTCGGTAAACAACTGTAGGTGGAGCACACCAGAGATCGTTTCCAGCTGACCGCCTACATTCATAGTAAACAGGCAGTCGCTCACAGATGAACGACTGCCTGTTTACGCCGCCCAATCGTTGTTTGAGTTTAACGCCTGTGTACACTGAATGACAGCAATAAGCTAATGAATTATCATTCAGCATTCAGTGACTGGCAGTTTGCACAATCTAGCAATAAACTGAGCGATAATCGTTCAGTGTAAAAAGGCCCTTCATTGCAAGGCTACAAAAAGTGCTTTTATAAGTTACTAGCTCATATACCCGGCTTCAGCCGAGTTAATTTGATACAGGTGTTTACGTGTTGTTCGCATGGAAAATATTATGAAGTCAAGGTTACTTTAGAGTAACCAAGGAATAAAATATGTATACACATAGAGGAGCGTTAGATTCTCCCCAGGCTACATGTACCAATGTCCCTCTGCAGAATGTGCCACCCCTCCCACTCTCCTCATTTAGGACCTAAAGAATGCTCGCACCAAATTTCACGCTTGTACGACATAGAGATGTTAAATTACATAGGTGTGAGCGTACTTTTGCAATTACAATTGAATAATGGAGTTGTGGCCCCTTTACTTTTCCTATTTAGGACCTAAAAATTGGTCATGCCAAATTTCATGTTTGTATGACACTGGGAAGTTATAGAATTATATTAGGTACATTACATAGGGATGCTAATACATATGCACTTAGCATTGAATAATCAAGTTGTGACCCCTTTACTTTTCCTATTTAGGACCTAAAGAATGGTCATGCCAGATTTCATGTTTGTATGACACTGGGAAGTAACATTACACAGGGGTGCCAATACTTTTACAATTAGCATTGAATACTCGAGTTGTGACCCCTTTAATTTTCCTATTTGGGACCTAAAGAATGCTCCTGCCAAATTTCATGTTTCTATGACATTGGGAAGTTAGAGAATTAGTGGCGAGTCAGTCAGTCAGTGAGGACTTTCACCTTTATATATGTAGAAAAAGGTAAAATTACCCAGGATTTTGTTTTCCCGATCTATTTCAACAGTGGATTATTTTCTTTGTAGCTATATCACACGTAGATGCTCTGCAGAAACTGTGGACAACATTGCTTTACGGTGTCCAATGATGACTGCTGGGTACTCTGCCTCCTTCTTTAGATCAGTACGGGGTATACATCCAGTGAGAGAAGAGAGTTGTTGTGCTGTAAATTATTTGCATCAGATAACTTCACAAACCTTTTAGGCTACTTTCACACGGAAAATATTTCTGTCTGATTTTCGGACCAAAAACTTGGTTCCAAAATCGGACAGAAATAGCACCCATTCATTTGATTGGGAGTAGTCACATGGACTTACTCGGACGAATAGCATGTCCTATTCTTGTATGATTTTCCGACTAGAATGGCACATGTCAATGTGTGGTTACCCGCAGATGGACGGGATGTCCGTGTGCTGACCGCGCCCAAGAATTTCGGGCACAACGTTTTAGTCTGTACGTAGCCTTAATCCATGAACATTTACACAAATTATGGTTCTATTCTCACAAGATACTTTTTTCCACTATGAAACAACTTGGTTTGCTTTTTACCTTTTATCTCACTGCAAATTGTCGTCATCTGCATGCAGTATGTGCCATACTAGCCTGTTGTTCATAGTGACGTCATGTTAGCAAGCACTGATGTTACTTTGTCATGATACAGGACCTGATGCAGTTAGATGACGGCGACATGACTATGATCGGAGATCGTGGGGTCACATTAAGTGGAGGACAGAAGGCTCGTGTTAACTTGGCAAGGTAAGGCATTAACTGGTAATAATGCTGACATACTTTAAATGTTGTGTAGTCCAGGCCTGATCATGGAGGATATTTGTAAAGCTTTAGTTGTTTTACATTATATATGGCGCCAGCATATGGCGCCATTGTAGAACGGCAGAAAAAGAGTAAGCCCCCTAGGAAAACCAGGCTACAAATTGGATTGGAAGGGTTAAAGGTCCTGACGTTCATATCATACTTTTTACCATTATTGAAGTTCTATTAGAATACTCATAGATTTACAATCATATGGAAGGGATTCATCACCGGGACAGATCTCCTAACATAGATAAGAAGAAGCCTGCTCCTGCACCACCAAAGTGCACCCTGTCTGTTTAGGAGTATCTGCTGCTTTGTTCTCCTCCTATACCCCAAGGTTCCTTTTACACAGAGCGATAAATTGTTTGCATCAGCGAATGATGACAAAGTTTACTCATGCAGTCCATTTATACAGGCTGATAAATCATACGCAATTTAGTTTGCATATCTTTCAGTCATTCACACTTACTGTACCGTTCGCTATTGACACGCAACGACTTGCGAATGTGCGAACAATGATTTTTATGCCTGCATAAAATGAATGACTAAGGGCTCATGTCCACGGGGAAAATAGGATTTAAGATCCGCAGCGGATCTCCCGCGCGCGGATCCGCACCCCATAGGGATGCATTGACCACCCGCGGGTACATAAATACCCGCGGATCGTCAATAAAAGTGATTTAAAAAAAAATGGAGCATGAAAAAATCTGGACCATGCTCCATTTTCATGCGGGTCTCCCGCGGGGACGGCTCCCGCGGGCTTCTATTGAAGCCTATGGAAGCCGTCCGGATCCGCGGGAGACCTAAAATAGGAATTTAAAGCATTTACTCACCCGCAGCGGACCGCGAAGCTCTTCTCTTCCTCACGGCCGCATCTTCCTTGCTTCGGCTCGGCGGATGTGCCCGGCGCATGCGCGCGGCACGTCGACGACGTGCCGGCGACGTGCCGCCGGCGTCAGGAATTCATCCGCCGGCCGAAAATGAAGATCCGGCCGTGAGGAACAGCTGACCTTCGTCGCCCGCGCCGGATAGGTAAATTCTTTTAAATTGCTATTTTCGGCGCTCATGTCCGCGGGGCAGGAGGGACCCGCTGCAGATTCTCCATGGAGAATCTGCAGCGGATCTGATTTTCCCCGTGGACATGAGGCCTTAAGAGAAGCAAACAAATTCCTATTCCGTGTTCAATAGTTGGCTGTGTTTACACTGAATTACCATTCAAGTTCGCGTGATCCAACGATTTTTTTTGAACGATAATCGTTATGCTTTGTTCAAACTTGCATTAAAGAGGTTGTCCCATAAAAGGAGCTTATCACCTATCTACCGGGAAGGTTGTAAATATCTGATCAGTGAGGCTGTCTTAACATTGGAGCTTTCTTTCATCTCTCGGTGTAAACCGGCAGTGGTTCATTTTTCATTACTGCCTGTGCATGGTGTATGGAAGTGGGCAGCTGGAAGAGATCTCCGGCTCGCTCTGCCTCCATTCACTGAACCACTGTCGCTCCCCTCCATTCACTTAATGACTATCGCTGCCGTGTGAAAGCGCATGAGTGATACGTTTTGTGCACCCAACAGTTATTCCGTATAAAGTCAGACTGCTGGAATCCCAACCAGTCATGGTCCCGAGGGTCTCCGAAAGCATGGACAAGTGATCATGAGTGTTCTCTAGCTCCTGGCAAGCTGCCAATATGTGGACCCCTGCCATTCAACTATTCATGGCCAACCCTGAGGATAGCTCAGTGGTGAAGCCCAGGAAACTCCTGTAATGGTAATGAAAATGTAGTAAAAGTATACTAGTTTATACTTGTTGTGACTACATAGCCACTATTATGGAATGGTGGTGGCTCACTTTTTTATAATATAATATAAGATCTTAAGGGACTTTTACATGGGGAATTTACACCTGAATGATCATTAACTTGAACAAACCTTTCCATTCATTGGGAAATGTAAACATGCACACCGAGCGAATGATTGACAATAATTCATTTGTCACTGATTGCATCTTTTATTCTGACCTAAAAATTGTTTGTTGGCAGCAAATCAACTCATATAAACACATCAACTTCTATAGGGATCTGCCTGTCATTTGCAAAGACAGGAGGAAGGGAAGCCATTTTGGTGGCCCTACACGCCGCAGTACTGTGTCGACATGCAGATCACTGTAAATTGTTGGGTGGCACCTGGAGTTGGATAGCAAGTCCAGGTGCCATCCAGCAATTAGCGATGATCCCCATACGGATGCAGCAGATCAATCTCAGCGTGTATGGCCACCCTTATAGTACAATGATGATTATCTGTTCAGTCGCATCCGACCCTCGGTCACTCCATGGATCAATGTTCTCCACACATTTCTGTCTTTCACCACTTCTTTCAGTTCTGTGATTGACATGTCGGTGGTGGCTTTGATTGTATCTAGCCATCTTGTTCTTTGTCGTCCTGATCTTCTCTTTCCACTGACCTTGCCAAGCATCAGTACTGTTTCCAGTGAGTTAGCGTGCATCATGTGGCCAAAAAAAAGAGAGCCACTGTTTGATGATTTTGGCCTCTAGTGATATTTTCGGTTTGACGCGATCTAACACCACCTTGTCCGTTGTCATGGTGGTCCAAGGTATCCGTAGCATTCTCCTCCAGCACCATACTTCAAACGCATCAATTTTCCTTCTGTCTTTTTCTGAGCGTCCAACTCTCACAACCATACGTCGTTATGGGAAAGACGATTGCATTGACCAGTCTGATTTTTGTTGCAATGCTAATATCCTTGCTTTTCCAGATCCTTTCCATTCCTTACATTGCATTCCTACCTAGTGTAATCCGTCTCTTCATCTCTGGTCCAGATTGCCCATTGATCGATTTTGGATCCAAGGAAGATGAAATCTTGGACCGTCTCAACTTCTTCGTTGTTAATTTCTTATGTTTACTGTACCATTGCCTACCGTGGTCATGACTTCCGTTTTCTTGCTGTTGAGATACAGTCCCATACGTTCGCTTTCCTTTTGCACTTGTTGGATTCCTGGTCCCTATCACTTTCCACAAGTACGGTGGTGTCATCTGCGTATCGGAGGTTGTTGACATTTCCGCCACCGATTTTGACTCTGATTTCTAATTCGTCCAAATTGTATTGCATTTGTATTGTACAATACACAACAAGCCTTGTGATTGGTAAAACACTTGGTCACATTGGCAATTGGAGCTTGTTATAACCGTTCACGTGGGTTTTCATTGCAATGCTTGTTGTTGGATATTCCTCCTACTCTTTATGCACCTTTGAAATTGCGGCATTCTGTATTTTTTATTGGATGAGACAAAACACACAAAAAAGATTATTATTTTATACAAATATATCTGCATTGAAAACCCTGCAGAAAGATACATAGGAGCACATAAAACCTCAGTGGGGCTGCTTGCGGTACTGTACTTTTCCTGCAGGAATATCCTCGTGTGCAGGAGGCTTAGGGCTAGATTTCATTGTTTATTTTCCCTTTGCTGTTTTCCAGGGCTGTTTACCAGGATGCAGATATTTATCTGCTGGATGATCCTCTGAGTGCTGTGGATGCCGAGGTCGGAAGACATTTGTTTGAAAAGTATGTATATTATTTACACTTACTACTTTCCTCTTTGTAGCCATACATTCAAAGGCTTATTTAGATCTTTAACATGTATGGCCTACCTTATGATAGGTCATCAATGTTAGATTGATGAAGGCGGAACTCCCAGCACCCCTGGCAATCAGCACTGCATCCACTTCATTATTTACACAGCTCTGTACAATACAGCTCCAGGCTTTTAGTAGCGTCTGGGCCTGGTATTACAGCTTATTCCCATTCACCCAGATGGCATCAAGCTGGACTGAATTATACCAGGCACAGCCGCTATCAAAAGTATGGATCGCGGTCTTGCTGGGAGTTGGATCCCCGCTGATCTAACTTTCATGCCTGTCCTAAGGGTAGGCCAACAGTTTTAATGAACCGGAAAACCCCTTTCATGGTAGGTAGAAGAGAAAAATGTGATGGGTGCAACAGTCTCCGCCTCTCTCCCTGGTATACCATGCACATACTAACAACTAATACAAGGTGTATCCTCAGCTATAACTGAGGAAGGGGCGTTGCCCCGAAACGCGTCTTTTTATGCTGGTATGATATAAAACTGAGAAGCTGAGCTTATTTCTGGTGTTATTATTGAACTTTATATTTCAGTCACTTGTGCCTACACCCATCACATTTTCTCTCCATTAACCCTTTCCAATCCACTGTCTGACCTCTAAAGACATTATGATTTAAAGCTGTACAGCTCCAATGTTGGAATACGTCCATCGGGGTTCTCTTACTGTATATTGCCAGCGTCTCTGCTGTCAAAGCCTAGCAAACGTGTTCCCTCATGCAGTACTGGCTTTAGCCAGCAGCTAGCGCTGTTGTATAACTGCAGAAAAAGAGTAAGCCCCCTAGGAAAACCAGGATACAAATTAGAGTGAAAAGGGTTAAAAGTAAGGGGACATGGGTTTGTCAAACATAAACATTTGTTGTAGGTGTATCAGCCCTCCTGTCTATAGCTTTGTCCCAAGGTACAGAAGCACGACTGTCAGTAGACTAGGAGTTGGCCATACATCACAGCATTACTACTGGTGTATAGAAGTTATCATCAGCACTCAATATCTGTCATTTTTTTTCCATTTGCCCATTCCTCAAACCTCTTGTTTGTTTCCTGAAGTTTGCCGCTGCCTCTGGTCACAATTTCTGTTGCTCGCTTTGATGTTTTGTTTTCTCCTCTAAACAGCAGTGTTATCTAAATAAATTCAGACATTTGTTTTCTTGACACAGACAGAAGATTTCGGATGTCTCTGACAATGCTGAGAAATTTACTTTGATGATTAGTTTCCCTCTCACATTCCCACAAAGTGAACTGATGCTCAATGCCTTGATTATGCCGTGAAACACATTGACTATACAGAACGTATTTGTTACCCGACGAGGCCCTGGGACATAAAACATTTATCGGTTCAGCAATACTGTAAGGATTTGCACATGAAATGTGTCAAACAAAGCGCTTAAATTAAGGCATAGCCGCTTGTTATCCCAGGCTTTTTTATTTATCAAATCAGAATGTAAGGCGAGAGACGACTGAAAATGTTCTCTATCTCCGATCTGTCAAAAATCCTTTTGCAATAGAACAATTTTTTTTTTCAATTTCGTCCTCTACAATGGAAATGCATCCTTATTTACTCTGCACAAGTGTATGTGAAAGCAGAGCTTCTGAAAAATAATGGTATTATTGCGCCAATTCTCCATAACCGCTTTCTTTATTGGAAGAACAAGTGTGTGGCCCTGACACGGGCGCTTTGGGCTTTACTTGTATCTACACAGCGCTGTCACATTTATATGAAGTGTTAGAACTCGGCGTCCTTCACTGCTTTGTACTGTGAGAACACTGAAAGAACCTTGGTTTGTCTTTAACAAGTAGCGTTATTAAGGTGAATTAATTACTGCTTCTAATTTACAAGGCCACAAATACAGCCCTTCTCATGTTCAGCTGAAACTCTTTGTACGGTGGGCTTTAATTGTACGGTTTGTTCCCTAGGAGAAATATTTAATGAGATACCGGATATGAATTTTTTTTATTGCTGAATTTGTTATTGTCAGTGTCATTTATTACGCTCTATTACTGCCGCCAATGTGAGAGATGCTCCTTTTACATATAATGTGTTTGTGCAGCTTCTTTGCACTTGTGTAGCCTGTTTTAGACTGCACAATTATCATTGAGAATCGTGCAGTTTTCGATCATTTCTCGCTTAGTGTTTTACATTCCTATGTCAGAAACGCTATCTTTTCTCCTTAGAGAGAGCACTTAGATAGTGAGTGAGAAGACGGAAAGGGCAATCATGCTCCTCTGGGTAATATGCAAATAAGAGAGATGGAACAATACCTCCACAGTGCCACCTATTGGAAGGCAGCATTCCATCAAGTCAAAGTTAGACTCTTTATACAAGCCTTGTAACAATGACTGGGAATTTAAAGCAAAGCCAGACTCCATGTACAGACAGCTGTTTCAGGGTATTTGTCCTTCATCAGTGTAGAGCAGGAGTCTGGCTTTGCTAGAGAGAGGTCTGAGGCGGGGGTCAGAAATGCTATCTTTTTTTCCTTAGAAAGAGCACCTAAATGGTGAGTGAGGAGACTCAAAAGGCATTCATGCTCCTCTGGGTAATATGTAAATAATGGAGACGGAACAATACCTCCACAGTGCCACCTATTGGAAGGCAACATTCCCTAAAGTCCATTTCCCTTATTAACATTCCTATGTGAAGCACTGAATGATCAGTGTTTAAGCCGGCAATGATTCTTATGACAGCTGAAACTGAATGACAATGAATTCTCATTCGTCGTTCAGTCTTTAGCTACGTTTAAACTGAACAATTATTATTCAGTTTCGCTCGTATGAATGATTTTCGTTCCATCTAAACTCAGCATTAGGCTGATTTCACACAGGCGAGTGCGATATTTGGCCATGAAACTTGGCCCGATATCGCGCTTGCCAACATGCGATATTCCCACGGATGTAAGGCGTTTTTGTTTTTAAACCTCCTCCCATCATTTTAGGGAAGTAGCGATCCTCCAATGCAGTTTGTAGGATCGACAAGTGTCTCCCATTGTTTTCAATGGGAAACCTCACATCAAGTGCACTTCACCATTAAAAACCATGGGTGAGGCGTTCCGAGGGAAAGACCAAAGATAGGACACGTAGTGATTTTTTTCCCCACACCGCTATGCAATGTGGGAAAAAAAATCACTCATGTTTATGACCCTATTCAAAAGAATGGGGTTCATATTCGTGCGAGATTTGTACACAATTTTTGTAGCTGTTTGATAGCGGCCTAAGGCTTCATTCACATGAGGCTTACTATGAGTTATTTCAGATTACCTTTTTTTGACACGCTGAAAAAAATCGCGTGTCAAAAAACAGCGCAATAGGCACGTTTTTTTAACGCCAAGATTTTTCTCCATCAAAAGTTAGGTCATGTCCTATCTTTTGACGGCACAGCGCCGGCGGCAACCATAGACTCCTAAGAGAGCCGACCGACAAAGGTAGGGAAAGGGAGGGGGAGCGGCATTCTGGCTATCTGAGCGTTAAAACGACGCTCGCGTGAAAGAGCCCTTAGATTGTAACAGTAATCAGAACATTCATGAACAAACTCTCCAATCTACTACCTCTGCTGATTGGGTATTCTAGTTTCAGCAAATAAATCTTATTGGCTGTGTAACAGAAAGTTATGCACTTTTCTAATATGTACCGAATAGCAACTTTTTTAAAAAGCCACCCATCTAGTAGAGCATTGGGCCTCTTTTGGCCTTCAGAATCACAGCAGTTCATCATGACAAAGATTCCACTAGGTGCTGAAATACTTCTGCAGGTATATTGGAAGCAAGGAGGCTTTCCCCACCATTACTCACCCTCCACCAACCTGAACTGTTGACACCTAAGGAGGGTTCACTGATTCATGCTGCTTGTGCCACATTCTAACCCTTCCGTCAATATGGTGCAAAGCAATTCTGACTTCATCTGACCAGGCAATGTTTTTCTGCTGCTCAGCGATCCAATTTTTATGCTCTTTTGCCCACTGGAGCACCAGCATAGCACTCAGCTACCGCATGACTGTGCACTGCCCATAAGAACGATTCTTGACATCCTCTTCTTACCCCTTTCGTTGACAAGTTGTTTATGTACACATGATCCCCATTTGCTAGATGTTTTCCTCAATCACATCATTCTCGGTATACTCTCAACGCTGTTATACAAGAAAAGCCCACAAGATTGGCAGTTTGTGAAATAAGTCATGTGTACCCCAAAATAGTACCAATAAAAACTACAGCTCGTCACACAAAAAGCAAACCACCACAGAGCTGCATCCATGAAAGAGTAAAAGATGTTATAGGTCTTTGAATGCAGCGATATCAAAATCAAATTATTTTCCAAAAGAGAGTTTTAAATGTGCAAAAGTGTGAAAAATCTAAAAATATATATAATTTGCTCTTTTTGTAATCATACCGTTTATACCACATAGTGACTGCTGTAAATAACAGTGGTCGAATATTGTAAATATCAGTCGTCTTTCATCTTGTTCCTCCCAAAAATTAGTAAATGTTCTACAATACGTTACATGTACCCCAAAACGGGGTACCAATAAAACTACAGCTCGCCACACAACAAGCAAGCCCTCGTATGACTCAACGGAATAAAAAGTTATGGCTTTTGATAAGTGAAGATGAAAGTCCCAAAAAATCATTGCGTCCTCAAGTACCAAACTAGGCTGCGTCTAGTTTTGCCTAGTAATGGGACATACTTTACGTGTTTTGTGCGACAACATGAGGAATGCAGCCGTACCTTTATTTTGTTTCAATTTGGCTGCCATCTCGAGCTATCACCCCCAAAAGTGTTTGCGCATCATATGCTAATTAGCTACGGACCATCCGATGGGCGATCCACTTCTACCAGCAGTCTGGGCTCACGCCCTGCCTACTCGTATTCAACTAAACACCTTGCTGAGTAACGTCTGCAGCGCATGTGCCTGCTTCAAGGCGCTGGCGCTGCACTGAGCGATCGGACGCATGCGCTGTGATTGCATCACCAGCCAGAATGACATTACGCACATGTGCTGTTGTCAGAGAGGCGCAAGTGCTTTGAAGTTGGAACTCGTGATGCTTCCAGCGGGCAGAGTTGGAGACGTCACTCAGCAAGGTGTTTTTTTAATTGAATAGGCGGGGAGAGGGCCCAGACCGCCGGCGGTGGTGGGCCGCCCATCGGATATCTACAACTAATTAGAATGCAAACACTTTCTGGGGCGATATCTCAAGATGACAGCCAGATTGAAACAAAATAAAGATGCTAGAGCATTCCTCATGTTGTCACACACGTAAAACTAAATTCCGTTACTTGGCAAAAAGTAAGGTGACAGACTTCCTTTTAAAAGGTTGATAAGGGCATCCAGCTTAATATGTATTCTGCTTACATTTTATGTCAAACAGCTTAGTTTTGGTACATAATTTCTGTTAACAGATACTTGATTCTACTTCTATATTACATTGACCATATTTACATGAAAATTCTTTTCACTTGATTGTTAGAATTGTTATATCATGACATAAGTCTTGCCTTTTCTTCTTAGGTGCATCTGTCAGGCGCTACGCAAAAAGTTATGCATCTTGGTGACCCATCAACTGCAGTACCTGAGTGCAGCTAAGCAGATTCTCATCCTCAAAGAGGTACGTCCTCTCCTAAAGAGTCCCCATGTAGCTGAGTGCCTGTATATAACTGAGGGGAAGCCGAGGTCCAGTAGGGGCTCACAGCGGTCTTTACTTAAGCAGCTGGACACAAATGTATTCTGGATCTCCTTTTTCTCTAAAGCAGAGAATCCAATATTCTCAAGTATTTGTACTTTTAAACATGCATTGTGGTGGCTTCTTATGATGGCACTGAATATAGAAGGCCCAGCTCACACGAATATATTTGAATTGCGTATTATGCGCACATAATACACGGTGAATGGCATCAATGAAAGTGCATTGATTTTCATTGTTCCATTCTCACTTGTGTATATTTATTGCGCATATTACGCTAGCAAAAAAGAACGCAGCATGTTCTATTTTAACACTTATTACGCATGTACAGCCCTATCATTTTCTATGGGTGGGTTGAGAACGCAATATATACGCAATTGCATTACGTATGTATTGCTTTTTTTACGCATGTGGCTACAAAATGAGAAGACAGTTTAAAAAAAAAAAAAAAAGAAGAAGCCAGTGCAGGACAGCCTGCGAAAAATACGCAGGCAGGTCCCTCTGAGTCTGGGCTTGTAATTTTTAGACTTTCCCAGCTCACTTTTCCTGCGCTGTGTTTATAGGTGTGACTCTTCTCATTCAGTCCATGCGTGCACACTCCCATAGGGAACAGTGGTTTGCAGTGACTGACAATAAAAATTGTACTGATAGATGGAGCGACAAATTCCCAGGATGGCAGCATGGGAATGGAGTCCGGTAGATATACAAACGACACCCCTGGACTCCGCGAGACCTGTCCAATGAGAACCATTACTTGTCTTCACATCAGCATTATCCCTGAGATCCAACTTCTATTCTATAATGGAGAACTGCTATTTTATGCCTTTTGTAAATCTACACTCTAAAGTGTACTTATCATTCTAATGTTTTTGCATATATTGGTAATACATAGCAGTATGTGAAACTTTGTAACATCTTATTAGGGAAATGGGCATCGATAGCAGCCTCCAACAGTTCCTTCTTCACAGAAGAAGCGCGTTCCCTCTGGGATGTCATCAGACTCCCGCGATGTAATCGCAGAAGGGCGATGGGTTGCCATTGCAACAGGACTCCAGATACTGGCGTCCCGTTTTTCCATTGTCTATGATCGCTGTTGTAAGCGATAAGGCATTGCAATACAGAAGTACTGCAATGCATTATCGTAGCGATCATAGAAATAAAAGTTGTGTAAAAAAAAAATTACAAAAAAAGAACCTTTTTTGTGCATTTTCCCCAATTTGTAGAAAATGTTTTAAAAATTAAAAATAATTCCACCAATTTTGGTGTCATCGTATCCGTAACTACCTGTATAATAATTTAAACACACTATTTATCCTGCAGGGCAAAAACTGCAAAGCAAAAACCCTAAAAAACTGAAACAAAATGCTCATTTTGTTTCTGTTACCTCCACAAAAAACGCAATAAAAGTTATCACAAATGGTACAAATACAAACTACAGCTCCTTAAGCAGAAATCAAGCTCTCGCAAAGCTTCGACCATGGAATTATAAAAAGTTATGGGACCTTGAATGAAGCAATGTAATAATAATTATTTCCAAAAAAGGGTTTTTATTGTGCAAAAGTGAAAAAAAAAAAACTAAAACAATTATATTTCTGGTATTGTTTGGTATACTTCTATCACTGTTACTGATAATGATAAGTAGCTCCTGTCACACACTTAAAATGAAGGCGATGATAATTCAGCCTCTTGACTGTACACTTAGGTGAATGTGTAGAATACAGAAGGTAATGGCACTGTCCTCCCTGTAGGCGGAGATGGTAAAGGTTCTAGCTGCTCCTGTCATGATCTGCTGATGCACCATGAGCTTGATAGTACAGAATAGTGAAAGAGAAAGCCGGGTGAAATCTCAACATCAAGATAGACAGGAGGCTGCACTGCATGGAAGTGAGTGCAGTATACAAAGGAGATGTCCAGAGTGTGACAGACAGTCAAGTGAGGGAAACATTTTTTTTTTTTTTACTGAGTGGCCCTTCAAGTATGTAAACCTTTTTGTAAAAACTTGAAAATTATTTCAAAATAACATTTTACTCATCTAGCAGAACAGTACTGAAATGGTGTTTTCTTACTTCAAGGGTCAGATGGTAGGAAAGGGAACATTTCCAGAACTTCTACAGTCAGGTGTTGATTTTGCTTCTTTACTGAAAAGTGGAGAAGAAGAACAATCGCCAACCGGAGATGGGCCACTAATAAAGTCATCCAGGAACCGAACCTTCTCCCAGTCATCAGTCTGGTCTCAAGACTCTTCTGTACAGTCACAGAAAGAAGGAGCTACAGATGCCCTACCAGTAAGTAGAGAGCTGAGATGTTGTGAACGACACACAATTCTAGTATTGTGCTATCACTGTAGTATCAATCCTGACATCTACTTTGGGTCCATTAATTTCTATATTCTCTTAGACGGAGCCCGTTCTGACTGCATTTCAGGAGGAGAGTCGCTCAGAGGGAACTGTTGGTTTCAGGGTGTACAAGAAATACTTCCTTGCTGGATCCACCTACTTTATGATTTTTATCCTTTTACTTTTAAATATCTTAGCACAAGTAAGTTTTTTTCTCCATTGGCCTTTCAAAAAAATGTATGGGCCCTTGTTTTCTCTTTGCCTATTGTTTTTTTTTCACTCTTGAGCCTCTTCCCAGTTGTCCATGGAGATGGGGCAGATGGAAGAAGTGTCTCCTCCAGCATCATACTCTCTCTTTGCCAGTTTACTTATTGCAGTACAAATTATGTCATCTAAACAATAAGCCTGGCAATTTATGTAAGATTTCTACCCTGCAGAATACACATAAACTGTACATGGTAATGCTAGAATGTATTTTGTATAGAATTTGAATAGCAGATCAGTTGCTTGGTCTTTACGTATGTTTGTCGTCACTGTGTGCTTTCTTACATTGTATTGTATATTTGCCCGTAGGTTGCTTATGTTTTGCAAGACTGGTGGCTTTCTTACTGGTGAGTGTGCAGCATGAAATAACTTATATGACTACATTATATTGACTCGTTTCCAAAGTGCTAGTATGAAGTCTTTACAGGGGTGTGATGTAAATATACTTTAAAGAGGCTTTGCTGTCACATCCTAGTGAAATGACATCATTTTATGTAATGGAAAAACCACCTTTAATTAGAGTGTAAGGAAATATGCGTATATATTTTGTTTCCATTTTCAGTATTTTCAAAATCAGCTTTTTTTGTAAGTCAGGCCTACACAACATACGGCTCGCTGGCAACAAGCAGCCTGGCGGAGGATTTCTGGTGTCTTGCGGCATGACTTTGATGCCAAGAGGCTAGTTGCTTGCCTCTTGACATTAGGATGGATTTACACAAACGTATATATGCTGCTATTCACATGCGTAAATACGCCAGGCCAGCTGAATGAATGCGTTGGATTCAATGCATTCCTTCTCATGGGCGATGTATTTACGCGGGTAAATAGCTGCGTATTTATGCTCGTGCGAAGGCAGCCTTATAGTCATGTCACAGTCCATGGCATAGTTATGCCACTCTAGCTGCTAGCAGTAAACTATGAAAGGGGTGGGTAAGCATATTGCATGTCTGTCTATCTATCTATTTATCTATCTATCTATCTATCTATATTGCAATGTGCTTAACTGCCCTTTTACGCCATTTAGAAAGATTCTCCCACCACTGTTCGTGGCCATACATTTACAATAATAGAATAAATTGGTTTTTACTGTCTTAGTTACAAAGTTAGCGCCAAGGGGTTTGACGATTTTAATTTTGCTCCCTACCTATTGCCAAGTTGTACAGGCTTGTTGTAAAGTAATTGGAAAAATCAAAGGGATTGTCCGGTTACCGGATAACATTTTTTCCTATAGCGCCCATTTTGGTAGACCAAATGGAGCAGAATTTACCTGTCCTCTGCCCTCGTGATCCAGTGTTGTAGCCCCACCGTCCTCCTGGTGTAAGTTGTGGAAGGTGATGTCACCGAAAATCAGCCGACCGCTGTAGCATCACCGTTACAAGCTCCCAGGATATGAGCACTGATGCTAGGGGAACAAGCGGCGATGCTGTAGACTCTGATTGGCTGCAGTGGTCAGGTGATTTCTGGTCATATCACTTTCCACAAAAATCCGAGGCTGTAGAGTCACCGTTCCAAACTCCTGGCATCATGACCTCCAGGATCTGAACACTGATGCCAGGAGAACAAGCGATGATGTTACAGCCTCTGATTAGCTGCAGCAGTTGGGTGGAAGCTCGTTCTCACAACGATATGTTTTTTTTGTTTTTTTTTTAAAGTACTTTCAGCCAGAACATAACAGTGTACACATATAAGTAAATCTGAGGTTAGTAATGGACATTTGTTAGCAGCACTTACAGAGATATTGATATTTTTCTGCTTTGGTGCAGCAGTCTGCAGTTCGGCGATGTATGTTGTTTGGCATTGGCTTCTCAGAAACTGATCATAAATGTATTCTGTCAGTGCGTTTTATCAATAGAAGAGTAACAGTTTTAACTTGTAATTTGTTTAACTGTGTTCACTTTTACATTTTGGGTAGAAATCCTTTTTTAAAGGGGTTTTCCACTACAGATATTTAGCCACTATCTACAGAATAGGGAATACATGTCTATTTGCTGGCTGTTCGACCTCTGAATGGAGAAGCAGTGTGCATGCTTGACTGTTGCTCCATTCTCTTCTATGGGACAGAGGGAGATCGATGAACTCGGCTATCTTCCTCCTTCCCATAGAAGTGCCACTACATTCACATGAGGTGTTCAGGATGCTCCATTCTCAAGATCATATGGGTGCCAGTGGTTGGACCTTCAGTGATCAGACATTTATCCCCTGTCCTGTGGATAGTGGATAAATATATTGAAGGCTACTAGGTCTTGTCCTGTCTTTGGATACTGGATGCTTCATAGACTCCTATGAGAGTCTATGTGAGCCAAGCGAAAAAGGGAGGGGAGTTTACCAGTGACTAGCGCTGTTGAGCAATGACAAGTGCCTCTAGTGAGGCATTTAAAGTAATTTACATTATTCTGGCAACCGTGGGGCTGCAGCCTCCATGTACTGTGAGATACAGCCATGAAAAAACCTTGAAAAATAGCTGCAATTTGGTCGCGGCTATTCTTCGCTCTCGCGATTTTTAGCTTCCAATAGTCGCTATTTTTTAGCGCGGCTATCACAGCATTAGAATAATGTTTGTGTGAAATTGACCTTAGGGGGTAGTGCTGCATGGGATGTGAGGAGAGGAATGAGAGAGAACAAGTCACAACAGAGTTAGGTAGAAAAAAGAGCAGTATATCAAGTGACGCCGGGTGCTTACCTAAAGTTCATGTAGTCAGACCCACCTGGATACGAAAAAGCGTCTGTCTTACATTCTGGAATATAATGATCATTACTATCTCTTTAAAAACGTAAGCTTTCAGTGCTTTATCAAGTCTCTCAAGGGCATCTACTGATATACCTACGAGGTAAAAATGGTTGCATGATAGCATTCCTAATACTTTTCATTTATCTGTTAGGGCTACGGAGCAGGAAAAACTGAATGTTACTTCTGGGACCAATAGCAGTGACAATGAGCCAGAGCAGTTGGATCTCAACTTATACCTGGGAGTGTATGCCGGTAATGTCAATTTACAAGTACTTTGTTTCCAGTCATTAACTTCAACAATGTTCTGAAATATATATATATATGCATGTTTTTATTGAATGCGCTGCTTGGATGGCATCTTCTCATATAACAGGGGTCTTGTTGTTGGAATTCCTTGTCATCAGCTGATATCTATGGAGCAATTACATTACAAATGCTCATTTATACAGCCATTGAAATGAATGGCTGTTTCCAGTGGAAGCCCGTGAGTCTCCATAACAGAGTTCTGTGTTGTCAACTGCAATTGTCACATTGCATCATATTTTTTTTCTTTTGGTTTGATCAGACATTAAAGGGGTTGTCCAGTTGTTAACTATTGATGGTCTGCCCTCCGGATAGGCTAACAGTAGTGGCTTGCAGGGGTCCATCACCAGGGAGTCCCGCAGAGCAGTTGTTTCCTGGCTGGTGCGCTCATGCATAATCGTCATTTCTGCATTCTCCATCCCCACTGTTGTAGCCTTGTTTGGGCATTGCAGGTAGAGCTCCCATTGAAATTAAAAGGAGCTTAGCCGGCAATACCAACCCTGGCCACTGCAGTTAGAACGGAGCTGTCTGTTTCCTGCAGAATTCAGCTCAGTGCATAAGCGCATGTACCTGGCGAATAGCTGATCGGTGGGGATCCCGGACAGTAGACACCATGGAGGATACCAGAGGATAGAGAATCAATACAATCTGACTTGGACCGTAGATGAATTGGTAGTGTTCTACTCTTTGTATGATGCATATGAAGGCAAAACGTTAAATGACTGCGTTTTCTTCTTCTTCATGTTTAAGGTCTGACAGTGGCTAACATCGTGTTCGGTTTTCTCCGGAGTTTGCTTGTGTTTCACGTCCTCGTTTCTGCTGCACAGGCATTGCACAACCAGATGTTCCAGTCACTCTTGCGAGCTCCGGTGTTGTTTTTCGATAGGAACCCAATTGGTAAGTCTTGTGTAATATCACCTTGTTCAAGTTTTGTTCTAGAAAGTAATCTGTCAATTGTAAAGCATCAGTGAATCATCATTAAAGGGCACCTGTCAGCTTGGGACAGCACCATAAACTAAGACTAACTTATGGTGCTATTTGAGGAGATGAAGGGTAATTGCGGAACGTAATTTTTATACTCATCCGCTCCCATTTCCATGGTGTTTCCTAGTGAGGGTCGTGTGCAATCTGAAGATGTGGCTCTTTTCAGAGCATGCTGTGCCATAGAAGTGCGCACGCAATTTTTTAGATTGCGTACAATCTTCACTAGGTAACAGCATTGGAACCGGGGGAGTAAGTGAGTATAAAATCTACATCCCACCGTTCTCGTTACCCCCTCGAACAGCAGCAGAACTTAGTTTTTAGTGCTGTTCGGAGGTGACGGTTCCCTTTAAAGATATTTCTTCTTCTTCTTGATGCTATTTACTAGACTTGATTTTAACATTTCTGCAGTGCCTGGAAACTAGAGAATGGGACCGAATCTTAAGTTATCTCTAAACTGAAGAACTATCATTCAGATAGTCTCTCCGAAGAGTTATTGAATGACAGTCATAGTAACATAGTATGTTAGGCAGAATGAAAACAATGCCCATCTAGTTCAGCATGTTTCAAACCCCCTTGCTGATCGAGGGGAAGGCAAAAAAAAAAAACAAGAGGCAGAAGCCAATTAGCCCTTTCGGGGGAAAAAGTTCCTTCCCGACTCCATAAGGGCAGTCAGAATAATCCCTGGATCAACCTTTGATAGTTCCTACCTGAATGTAAGACCCAGAATAATAACCCACTGGTCACCTAATGTCTATATCCTGTAATATCATAGCGCTCTAGATAGACATCTAGTCCCCTCTTAAACCCCTCAATAGATTTTGCCATCACCACGTCCTCAGGCAGAGAGTTCCATAGTCTCACTGCTCTTACAGTAAAGAACCCTCTTCTGTGCTGGTGATGAAACCTTCTTTTCTCTAGACGTAGCGGATGCCCTCTTGTTACCATCGCAGTCCTGGGAGAGATCATAGGAGAGATCCTTGTATTGTCCCCTCATGTATTTATACATAGTTACTTGATCGCCCCTTAGCCATCTTTTTTCTAGGGTGAATAATCCCAATTTTGATAGCCTCGCTGGGTATTCCAGTCCTCTCATTCCGTTTATTAATTTAGTTGCCCTTCTTTGAACCCCCTCAAGTACTGCAACATCTTTCCTGAGCACTGGTGTCCAGAACTGTACACAGTATTCCATGTGAGGCCTGACAAGTGCCTTATATAGTGGGAGGATAATGTTCTTGTCCCTTGCCCCTATGCCTCTTTTAATGCACCCCAAGACTTTATTAGCTTTTGCAGCAGCTGATTGGCATTGATTGCTCCAGTTAAGTCAACAGTCCACTAGTACCCCAGGTCTTTTCCACATCACTTTTCCGTAGCAGTACCCCATTTAGTGTATATTGGTGACATCCGTTTCTCCTGCCCATGTACATAACCTTACATTTATCCACATTAACCCCTTCACGACCAAGGACGTACCGGTACGTCCTGTGGCCGCGGGGTATGTATGAAAAGAGGTTGCGATGCAACCTCTCTTCATACAGTGCGGGCGTCAGCTGTTTATAACAGCTGACACCCGCGGGCAATAGCCGCGAGCGGCCGCGCGGCCGATCGCGGCTATTAACCATTTAAATGCCGCTGTCAATTCTGACAGTGGCATTTAAATCCCCCGAACGATGTTCGGGGGTCCCGCCCGCCCCCCCCCCCGCGGTGAGATCGGGGGAGCCGTGCAAGTGTCATGGCAGCCGGGGGCCTAATGAAAGGCCCCAGGGCTGCCTTAACAGACTGCCCATCAAGCCATCCACACAGGGTGGCTTGATAGACTGCCTGTCAAAAAGCAGTATGACGTAATTACGTCATACTGCAGGAGCGATCAAAGCATCGCATCTTAAAGTCCCCAAGGGGGACTTCAAAGTAATGTAAAACAAAAAATCAATGACGTTTTTTTCAATTGAAGAAAAAAAAAAGTTGTAAAAGTTTAAATCACCCCCCTTTTGCCATATCTATTAAAAAAATCTAAATAATAAATTAAAAATATGTATTTGGTATCGCCGCGTCCGTAAAAGTCCGATCTATCAAAGTAGTGCATTATTTTTCCCGCACGGTGAACGTCGTCCGAAAAAAAAAAATAAAGAATGCCAGAAATGCACTTTTTTAGTTACCCTGTCTCCCAGAAAAAACGCAATAAAAAGCGATCAAATAGTCGTATCTATTCCAAAATGGTACTATCAGAAACTACAGGACATCCCGCAAAAAATGAGACCTTGCTCAACTACGTCGACGGAAAAATAAAAAAGTTATTGCGCGCACAAAATGACCGCAGAAAATAATTGAAAAAAATTTAATGTCTTTGAAAAAAAAAAAAGAGGAGTATAGTAAAAAAAAACTATACAAGTTTGGTATCGTAGTAATCGTACCGACCCATAGAATAAAGTTATCATGTTGTTTTTGTTGCTGTTTGTGCGCTGTAGAAGCAAGACGCACTAAAAGATGGCGAAATGTCGTTTTTTTTTTCATTTTACTCCACTTAGAATTTTTTAAAAGTTTTTCAGTACATTATATGGTACTTTAAATAGCACCATTGAAAAATACAACTCGTCCCGCAAAAAACAAGCCTTCATACAGCGACGTCGATGGATGAATAAAGGAGTTACGATATTTTTAAAGGGGGAAGGAAAAAACGAAAATGGAAAAAGAAAAATGGCCACGTCATTAGGGGTTAAACTTCTTTTGCCATTTTTCTGCCCAAGCCCCCAGCTTATCTAGGTCCGTTTGTAGCCGCACATTGTCCTTTGCTTTCTTTGCTTTTACACAGAGGGATAATTGTTCATTAGTTTTTTGCCAAGTTCTTAGTCGTTCATGCAAATTTGTTCGCAAGTCGTTCAAATACAGCCGACTGTGACTTTACATCACATGACTTTTGATCAACCAGCAACTATTTTTTTTTGGTAAGCTGAAATGAATCAAATAGCGATTTGTTGCTTGTCACCCTGTCAGTGGCCGTGTGGCCCTTCCAAGCGATTATTCGTGCTATGTAAAGGTACCTATAGATATTTCAAGATTTGCCCTAAGACACATTGTGAACATATCACAGCTGAGCCATGTATTTTCTGTTATCAGTGATGGCAATTTGTTAACTAACAGCAGTGGTGTGTATGGGTCTATATTGTCTTAATGTTTTGCTTGGTACCAGTTTTTTAATGCATACCTATTGAATGATTTAATTTTACAAACCTATCACCCATTCTCATTCAGATAGAGAAACACATTCCATTTTTATAATCTTTTTTTTATATTTTCTGATTTATAGATTTTTTTAATTCTCTTGTCTGTACATGACTATGGGGGCGACCGTCTTGCCTTTGCTGCGATCAACAGAATCTAGAGCTGCTTTACACCTGAAGTCATTGACTTGTATGGGAAACTGTTCTGGGCATGTTCTGTGATCTGTGCAGAGGTCACCTTGCAGAGAGGGGGGTACAGATACATTTTGACTATCCCCTGTTGTGAATCAGGGATCCTGTGTTATCTACATATAGGTGTCACCTTTCACTGTAATCCCGCATCTGATGATAAGAAGACTGCTAAGAAGTTTTCTCTACATAACAGAAAGTTATTACAGACTATTATTAGTCAGTGTGAAAAATGCAGGATTTTAGAATTATTTTTAAAGTACAGATCGTGCCATCAAAGTGTGCTGTTTCTAAACGGGATACGCTGGATCCGTAACCAGAAATACTACCTCAAATGCACATCCTATAGTGATAAACCATAAACACAACCGCAACGAGGGAAATGCTGTCCCTAAAGAAGCTATCCAGGGAAGGGACCTGCCTATACACAGGTAACCCGCCCTGAGAAGGGTGAACCTGACTACATACATAGCTGACCCTACGTGGGATAGGAGAATACCACAGCAAACAAGATGTAACAGATATAAACCACTGTACATAGCTTTGCGTTGACAGCTGTCATTCAACGAATGGCTGAGTGCTGCCTGTGATTGGCTAAGCGCTCAGCCAACCAGACTCAGCCCTTTCAGCAGGCGGGGATTTAAAACCCCCGTCTGCTGAAAGAACTTCATTACAGTGACGGGACCCAAGCTGCTAGATGCGCCTGAGCCCCGGCAGTGGTGGAGAGGTGAGTGCATATGTGTGTATGTATGTATGTATGTATGTGTGTATATATATATATATATTTTATTTTTTTTTATTTTTTACACCACATAGGATTGATTTTCAGGGAAGGGCTTATATTTAAAGCCCTTCCCCAAAAATCACTGCGGGGGTGCCGGCATCCCATTGAAATCAATTGGAGAGCTTAGCGATCCTCTGTCGCAGCTGTGGCAGGGTATTCTTTACTCCCTGCGGAGAGTCCCTTTGTCACTGAACACAGTGAGAGTGCTGTCACAGTGTTCAGTGACGAGGACTCCCTGCGTGGAATATTGACACGCACTAGGGACCAATGGTGCACGCATGTCCTATGTTTTGTAGGTGCACATGTGCAAACGCCTGTAAAACACGGACATGTGAACACACCATAGGGAAGCAATGGTTCTAATAGAGGCATGGTTATGTGCGCTCCTATGTACGTACATAAACACGCTCGTCTGAATGCACCCTGAGGCCTCAGTCACACGGGCGCATCGGTACCCGTACACCAGCGCCGATGCGCCCGTGTGACTGCAGGAAGGAGACGGACATACCTGCAGACGGCCGTCTCTCTGCAGCTCCGGAGGAAAGAACACATGACCGGCAATGAAGCCGGTCACATGTTCTTTCCTCCAGCGCTGCAGAGAGACGGCCGTCTGCAGGTACGTCCGTCTGCTGGTGTCAGTCACACGGGCGCATCAGCGCCGGTGTACGGGTGCCGATGCGCCCGTGTGACTGAGGCCTGAAGCAGTAACTAGATGGCTGTGTGTCAGACTCCCTGTAGGCACCATAGATAAACTGTAGTCACAGATCACCGCTCTACCCTAATGTGCCTGAGCTAAAAACAGCAAGATTGGAGGAAAATACTAATAATTTTTGAGCACACAAATGGACAATTGCTGTAACCCAAGCCTGTTGGCACCCTAATGACCAGGGCGCTTCCACACGGGCAATTTTCTTGCATGATTTTGTAGCTATGTGACAATGCTACAAATTGCATATATGAGGAGCCCATACTTTCCTATGGGTTCTTCCACACGAGCGATGTTTTGTAGGCTGCTACATTGAGAGAATACAAAATAGCGGCATGCTCTATACAGCCAGGATTTGCAAATTTTTTTTGTAGCCCATGTTTCCCTATGGAGCCTTCTTGTTTATCTCATCACATAGCACAAACTTGCAATTTTCGTGCATTGCAATTTTTTCTTAAGACGTATTAACTTTTTCGCTAGAAAATCGCGTATAGCAGCGACACAATGTTACATTTTTCCCAAGAAAAAAGCATCACTGGCGCTACAAAATCGTGTGTACATAGCAGTGATATTGCAGTGATTTTGTAGCAGCGATATTGCTGTTGCCCCTGTGGAAGCATCCTCACATAGAATAACTCCGTAAAGGTTTTGCATATCCAAGTGATTCTGACATTGTGCTTCATTTAGGTGGTAAAAATAGACAGACAGAATTTGTGTATATTTATTGAAAGCACCAAAACTGGGAACATTTTGAAAAAATTGTCGTTTTTTTCAACTGCCATAAGTGCAAACGTACTGTACAAAGTTTTGATAAGATATATATTTCCATCTGTTAACTAAATTCAGGAAGCACATTTAACCATTTAGGACAAGTACAAATTTAACATTCGTTATTAGAATTTTGAGGAACATTTTGTTTTCCTGCACCAAGCCAAGATTGCAAAGGCTCATGGGAGTCAGAATGTTAGATACCCCCAAAATGACCCCATTTAAAAAAAATTATAACACTTAGTGTATTCACTGAGGGGTGTCATGAGTATTTTGACCCCAAAGTTTTTTTTCAGGAATTAATGCGATTTAGAGGAGAAAAAATTAAATTTCATATTTTTGCAAATATGTACGTAATTTCAAAGACAGTTTCTTTTTTTATATAAAGTGCACATGAAGATGAGGATTTGCACACCAAAATGGATTTCTCTGCTTGTCCTGTGTTCAGACACTTACCCATTGTGGCCTTATTGTTATGTCTCTATGCACAACAGGGCCGTAATTGCGTATGGGCTGCGGGTATATCGGCGCCCATAGAGCACATTTGTCGCAGATATCCGCAGTAAAAAAAGAAGGTGCTTCATTCTTTTTTCTGTGAGCGGATTACATAATTCTGACCCGCTAATGTAAGCGGAATTGTGTATTCCAATGCATTTGATTGACCTGCGGATTACCGCGGATCAAACGCTTGCAGGATCTGTGAGAGGGGAGTTTAAACTTGAACTTTTTTTAACTTCTTGAAAAGTTTTATGTGATCACCGTTATCCATTGGTTAACGATGAGTGTGTGACTGGGGGCTGCACACCGCGGCCCCCCCCCATGACAGTTCCAGGCTCTCGGTTATCTTTAGTAGCCAATAGCAGGGGGCTGTCACACTTCCAGACCCCGGGGCTTTAGTGTTTTTACAGCCCAGTAGAATAAATCCTAGACACCCAGGACGTCAAAAAACAAATATGGGTGGTCACTAAGGGGTTAAGATAGCCTAAGATGTAAATATTTGGCCGTAAAGGAGGCGTACATGAAAAAATATAAATTGACTTGTCTGACACCTGTTATTACCTGATATTTTAGTCCTTTGAGAAGGGGTGGTCGCCAGAAGAATTTGATATCTCCCGCTGCAGAGAACAGTGCCTTGAGAAAGACACACTGAATTATCGTCTGACCAAGTAAGCTATATACAGGTGTGGCCACCATAACTTTTCCTTAAATATTGTTAAAGGGATACTTCTATCTTGTCTTTTCATAGCCGAAAACGGAAACTGCTGCCATGGCTACTGGCAGCCCATTCTGTAGCCTACAGAAAGAGCCGAGTGCTTAGCGCAGTGCTGTTTCCATAGCTCTCAATGAAGTGAATGAAGGCCAGGGAAACAGCGGAGCACAGTACACTATGCTCTCCAAGTTACAGAAGCAGCATGGCACACCGATCCATGGCTCATTCATTTCAATGAGAGCTATCGGAGCAGCACTGCGCTAAGTGCTCGGCTCTTTCTTACAGGCGATCGGAACAGCTTCGCAGTTTTCCCATCTCAGCCATGAAAACGCAAGATGCGAATACCCTTTTAAGGACTTCAGTTTCTTATTAAACAAAGTCAGTACACTACCACGATGTACTTGCAAAATCCCTGACAGGCTGCAATTCACATCACAACCACTAGGTGGCCATCCATAGACACATATAGCACCTTGCACCACATATCTCGGGATATATTGAGCCAAGTGGAGTGTCATGTCTTTTTATTCCATTTATCTTAGAACTCTCATGGTAAACGCAGTTTTCTAATATAAATGCAGAACATTTCTGCTAACTTCAGTGTAGGGGTCTACAGTTCTTCTTTACGCATGCTTGTTGATCTTTGGACTTTATTGAAGAGTGCCACATTATTAATCTTATTTTCCATCTAATTTGATTGTAAGTCTTTGTTACTGGAAGTGTAACATGTGAATCTATATTTACCCCCCATTGTGTATTTTATTTGTGTTTTAGAGTGCCAACACAACTGAATATCAAAAACAGATTTCTGGCCCCTGTCCTTTCTTTCTTTGCTCTGCTCACTGGGCTGTATAATTTCCCTTTCCTCACCTGAATCCCTTTAAGGGAGAACAGTGTACAAATAGACATCTTATTTAGTCCGAGACACTTCTTGTCTTAGCTTGTCTGTGCTTTATGATAACATTAAGAGTTTGTATTCTAGACTTGGTTTTGAACCTGTCACTTCTTCCTCCTTACTGGACACTTTTTATGCCCCACTAGACCGTGTGTAAATGTGTGTAGAGCCTGTGGCCTGGTTCAGTGGAGTCATAAAATGCACCAGTTGGATAATGCCATGCGCCGTTATTTTACCACAAATAGTTGTACAAAGTAAAAGTACCTTTACACCGGCAGATAGTCGCCCGAATGAGCAACTTCAGGCAACTGTTGGCCCATGTACACATGGCCCCCGACAAGGTACTAAGTGAGAAGTCGCTCAGTTGTCGCTAGTCATGGTATTTCAGCTCACTGAAACATTGTGACTGCTGAGTGCTTCTCCATCAGTGTAAACAGGAGTCACCCAATCTTTGAACGACTCCTATGTATTGTGAATGGAGGCGGATGGGCCAGGACGATCATTGGCACGCTCTACCTCCACTTGAACAACTATTGCTCTAATGCAGTGATGGCGAACCTTTTAGAGTCCAAGTGCCCAAATTGCAACCCCACGGCGGCCCTAGCGGTAACAGCGACATCCCATGGCGGCCCTAGCGGTAACAGCGACACCCCACGGCGGCCCTAGCGGTAACAGCGACACCCCACGGCGGCCCTAGCGGTAACAGCGACACCCCACGGCGGCCCTAGCGGTAACAGCGACACCCCACGGCGGCCCTAGCGGTAACAGCGACACCCCACGGCGGCCCCAGCGGTAACAGCGACACCCCACGGCGGCCCCAGCGGTAACAGCGACACCCCACGGCGGCCCCAGCGGTAACAGCGACACCCCACGGCGGCCCCAGCGGTAACAGCGACACCCCACGGCGGCCCCAGCGGTAACAGCGACACCCCACGGCGGCCCCAGCAGTAACAGCGACACCCCACGGCGGCCCCAGCGGTAACAGCGACACCCCACGGTGGCCCCAGCGGTAACAGCGACACCCCACGGCGGCCCCAGCGGTAACAGCGACACCCCACGGCGGCCCCAGCGGTAACAGCGACACCCCACGGCGGCCCCAGCGGTAACAGCGACACCCCACGGCGGCCCCAGCGGTAACAGCGACACCCCACGGCGGCCCCAGCGGTAACAGCGACACCCCACGGCGGCCCCAGCGGTAACAGCGACACCCCACGGCGGCCCCAGCGGTAACAGCGACACCCCACGGTGGCCCCAGCGGTACTATTGACATCCCACAGTGGCCCCAGTGGTACTATTGACACCCAACAGCGGCCCACAGTAGTAATAGTGCCCCTTCCTCACCGAGACCCATATACGTACTACATCTTCCTCTACTCGCCGCTGCTAGTACTGGTGCCAGGTATAGTGTGACATCAGTGTGTGCTGCCGGATGCCTCTGGTACTGGTGTATCTTCTCACCACTGGACGCTAGGGGTATGACAGAGTTTCCATGCAGGAACGCCCCTGTTACACCCCTAGCTTCCGATTGGCTCCCCTGCAAGCAGGTTCTAGCAGCAGCGTGTGCCAAGCTTTTTGCCTGGCCTCCAGGGTTACGCCAGTGCCCCCACACTTATGACACAGCGCTCCCGGCCACCCCCACTGCTGACACTGTGCTCGCGGGTCACCCTTCCCACTGTGACCGCTGTCACTGTGCTCCCCACTGTCCCACTCAATGCTGGCTGTGTATGGCCCTATGTCCCCGCTGCCACTGTCCTCCCCGCTGTTAGCCTGCATGCCGCCGCTGTACTTTGTTTCCCCCGCGCACCGGCCCAAGGGGACACTGACGGCGGAGGACCATTCCCGCCGGGAAGAGCAGGCAGGGAAGATGCTGGGCTGCCACTGCAGTGAAGAAGGGAGTGAGCCAGGGACACTGACAAGGCAGAGAGGAAAGACCGTCAGGGAAAGCTAAGGGAGTACGCCGAGGACATGTCTCACCTGCCAGGGCCATTGGTCCTTCCTGCCCCTCCCAGTATTCAGTAAGTGGTGAGCGGCCGATGACTCTGCGTGCCAGCAGAGAGGGCTCTGCGTGCCGCCTCTGGCACACGTGCCATAGGTTCGCCACCACTGCTCTAATGTAAAGCACATGGTATGACTATCAGGTGATTATGTGCCCGACAGCTGTGCTGTGTAAAGGTACCTTAAGCCCGCCAAGAGATCTGTAAGAGAAAAGGGCGCCAAGTTTATCATGCAGCATGCACGACTGTCATACATTTAGTGCAGCTATTGCCTGGCTCATGTAGTTTGATGCTATGTAAATTTAGGACAGTAATGATAATTACTCCTTACTGTGTCAGGCACATAAAAGCTATGGACACCTCTGGGTTGTCTTTTTTAGGTAAATGCATAAATTTTTGGCTGAAAAGCATTTTGGCAATAGGGTTTTATTGAAGCATTTTGCCCTGTTTGTCTTCTATGGCTTCTATACGTGATCGTACAGATTTAGCAAAGTTTAACTTAAGACTTAACATGTTAAGGTAAAGTTCTATGGCAGTTTTTGGGTTGGGCTGAGATAGCAATAGCTGTTCATTCATTTAAAATAAGATAACGTGACACAGAAAATGATCGCACACAAATGAAACTTTGCTGCATCTGACCATAGCAGAATGCTGTCAGCAGTGAAATCTGTCATTAAACTCTTGCTCTCCGTCTCTCCTCTTCGAAACAAACCTCTAAACTTATTTATCACCAAAACAAAAATTTGGTCAGAAATCAGTTTACCGTCCTTTTACACAGGACGATGATCAGGCATGGATGTTAGCCCAGACTGACGTTTTCCCAATCATCAGCCCCTCTGAATATGGCCTCGATCAGCCAACGAACAAGCAAAAGTTCAGCTGATTGGATTTTCTTTACAGGGGGTGTACTGCCTGTGAATGCTATCAGTAAGGGGACATATGATCATATTAACTATAGTATTAACCCTATACTAGCAATCCTCTGCCAAGTGTGAATGGCAGTGATTAGTGTTGATCGACATGCTACATGCTGTAGACATCTATTCATCTGGTTTCAGCAGTGCAGACATCTGAAGGGGCACAGCACTTGGTTGAGAGCTGCAGCCCTTTTATTTGAGCGATCAGCGGGGGTCTCAGCAGTGGGATCTCACTGATCAAAGCTTTTGATGTGTCTTACTGACATACAAAGGTTAGCAAAATATACAGCAATCCTTTAATTGCTCCTTTTTAGGGTTATTTATAAAGGAAATTATTTCAAAGTACCGAAATTAGGGAGTGAAAGGGGGGTTGTCCAGGTGTGAGATGATTTTTAAAAATGGGTCCAAATCTGTTAAGACATATAAATAGTGATACCGCTGAGATGTCAGGAGAATGGCACCCAACTTACCTCTGATTGGCAGCAGTGGTAAGGTAGTAGCCGTTGATACACAAAACCATGAGGACTGCTGGGCAGCAGTGTTGGATTGCCATGGGAGAGGACCCACTAGTTCTATTGTTTTAACAGATTTTGGTCCATTTTTAAAAACTGATCTCACCCCCCCGAAGACAACCCCTTTAATATTGATGGCTCCTGGCTATACAGAATCATCATATAATTTAATAGCTAAACAAATTGCCATATAGCGGTAGGAGCTGAGGCTTGTTCAGTTGGGTGAATCTGCATCCCACATCATTTTACGGACTGGAAACATAGTCCTAAATAGAATGGGTTTGTAAACGTAATTAAATCAACCAGAGCCTTACTTTTGGGAGCCGGCATAAAAAGTGTTACAACATGACTAAAGTAACAATTGTCTTATATAATGCTATTATGTGTTATTGGCATCATCTATACGAAACAAAGAACATAATATTCTAGGGAGCTGAGAAAGTTTAGATCCCCTGCAGTTGTCCTGTAGACCCTTGCATGCTATTATGGGCATGCTCCTAAGGATAAAAAGACAACACGTTATTTGTATATAGTTATTGAAGCAATTCTCTATAAATAAAGCTCTAAAGGAAACATATCTAAAAACCTGATA